>NC_052509.1:20845683-22045683 GCF_014356525.2 Nilaparvata lugens
ATAAAAATCTGGATCACACGTTAGCCCAGCAGTGACGAAAAGGAGCCTACCTAATTAATTATTGGAAATAATTAATTCAATCCACGAGAACATCCAGAACTTCAGTCAGTGAGTGATAAGTCAAACCAAATGAGCTCATTTGTCTACGTTCAGTGGGGTAATAATTAATAAAAAAGCGCTATTCCAATTAATTAGAGTTAAAATAAAAAGTCACCACGTGTTGAACAATATCACATAGTTCACAAGAACATTTTATAAATTTATTTATTATATGTAGGAAGCTTACTTCCATGCACAGCCCGAATTCATATTAAAAGCCCTGAGATCTCATGTTTGAATATTAATTTATTAAATATTAATTTTGTTTATTGAACATAACATATCATATCAAACTTATAGACCGAACAGGTTTTTATTGGCAGAATTTTGTATTGATTGGAAGTCTAAGTACCAGTATTAAATATAATATATTTATGAATTTGAAATTCATTATTGTGAATATAGCAAAGCCTGTGATAATTATTCAGATTTTAAAAGTAGATTATTTAAGTGAATTATAGTTATATCGAATATCTTATGCACATCTTTTTTGTGGGAATATATTTTGTGTTTTATGTCAGCATACAAATCGTAGAAATTTATTATATCCCAACTCATCTCGTGTTATATAGTTTGAGCTGTTTTGGTACCAACAAATATTTAGCAGCACTTAAAATCATAGAATCAAATAATATTAACCTTATTCAGAGCACTCAATATTTATCATCCTTTGATGATATTCATTTCATCAGCCAGAACAAATATATTAAGAAATTATATTAATAAGGTTCCAGTTATATCATATAAGGATCCAGAGAGCTTCAAGAACTGGCGTTGTAAGTTCTAAGGAATTTTGAAAGGGTATATTGGTGAATACTTGTATTCACGACGAGCGTTTTAAGAATCAACTAGAAACAACTATAGTTGGTCCTGATTATTCTCTAGTGGTACATGGTTACTGATAATCAGTCATCAAATATTCTTTTAATTTCCTTACTGGTATTCTTCAAGAACTTCATAGAAGCAGCGGTAAGAATTATCAATACCTGGTCCTTGAACCTTATGGTGATTATTTGTACTTATAAAATTCATGTTTCTACCACTGAGCTAGAGCTGAGGTTTGAACCCAGTAATTTTGCGAGCCGGAAGGCCTTAATTTTTTGTGAATTTATTCGCAAAAGAGGGAATTTAGAGACTGCTCTTATAAATACCAGAAACATCGTATTATCTGTGAAGGAATTGCAATCTACAACTTCTCACAATAGCTTCATAACGTGGGACTCTATCATAAGAGATAACCCCCCCAGGAGCACAACTTCACACAATGGCACCCAACCAGTGGAGCATGAGGAAAAGCTTACCTACTCAATCTTACTATCAATGATTAATGAAATTATTGATAAAACTGAAAGCTGCAAGAAACATAATCTGAAGTTGTTTCGACAAGATATATCTGATGATCTATTGTAAGTTTCTGGCTAAAATAATTGAGTTGCTCTTCAAATTAAAATTTTTCAAGCTGCATAAATACAGACAAACTGTATCACACGAGTTTGATAACATAATTCTCATAATAGAGAAAATTGGATGGAAATTTCCATAAAAGTTATAGTAAAATTTTGATTTTGATCTTTGAATCTAGACATTGTATGCTGACCAGGGTATAGGTTATTTGAGGCATTATAATACTATCGTTATTCAGGAGGATAAGACCCTAATTAAAATTTTAAGAACTATATTAGTGTAATTTGTAAGCCATATCTGTCTATGTTGATAAGCGTACCTGTAGCACTCGAAGGTCTTTTTTGTAATATATGTATATGACACTTGAAACTTCAACACAACACAATTTTATCCAGAATAGGCACTATCACTGAATCCATTTTAATATTCCTGAGACTTGGCAACACACTTGGCTATTTACTCGAAGTTTTCCATAATAACGTCACCATGAACCAGTCACCAGCTAACTCGCAAATCTCCTACTTCAGCGACCACCCCAAAACTATGTAGCTACGACACCGGCCAATCAACAACCACAGGACAACGTCGCGGAGACCCCACGAGAGAGAGAGGGAGGCAGCATATGCTCCATCAGTTTCGACCCGCAAAACTTAGCCCAATTGTCTTCTACGAAGATTGATAACGTCGTCGATGCGATTAATTCCGATGAGAGTCCGGCTGAGGGAGATGAGGAGTGAGGGCGTCCAACCCGGTACCGGCGTCTTCGCAGATCGCCCCAAGCATCGCCGAGGGAACGGAGAGTGCCGCCACCCAGTCGCCATCCGGCGTGACCAGTCAACCACCAGCCGCCACCAACCTGGAAAAACGCAATACAACATTAGACTCTTCAGTCGGTTATGTTACCAATCTTATGGCAAATGAGTCTACAAACGAAATACAACTCATGTTCAGTCAACTCTTAGCAGGACAAGCTAAAGGAGCGGAAACAGCCCGGGGAAAACAGCAAAACTATCAAAATAATCCAGGACAAATTGGAAGAAAATGCCAAAGTCCTACAAGAAGAGATCAAAACAGTCAGACAGGATGTCAAAGCTATGGATGCAAAATTTTCTAGCTTCAGGGAGGAAGTGAGAAATATAATAGATACAAAAATAGATACTCAATCTGCAGTTATCAAAAAGCTAGAAACTCGTCTAGATGATGTCACCTGTCAAATAAATGAACGGTTGGATGACGTACCAAAGGAGGTTGAAAAACAGGTGAGCATGTTGGGTAAGGAGCTAGGCACCACTATCATGGGAACTGTCATGGAAAGGGTGTTAGAAAATAAGGGCGAGATAGAGTCGAAAGTAGAAGAAAATAACAAGAAAATAATAGAGATAGTTAAAGAACAGAGTAACATGCAAACAAGTATAGAAAACCTAAGAGAGGAGGGGACACAATCAAGAGAGAGATACGGCATGTTGGAGAATGCTATAGGCGGACAGCAGTTGAAGCTAACCGGATTGTATGATGAAGTGAATACACATAAGAAAATTATGAATGATAAATGGATCGCAAATGAAGAACGAGTCTCCAGAATAGAGACACGTATGGAAAATATCCCGGTCAGTCGAGTGCAATATACACCGAATGAAGTAGTAAACGGCACTCAACTTTTTCAAAGTCTTGGAAAATTCGATAATTCCCATCGTCATATGCAACCCAGACCGTTCATAGATCAAATAAAAGCTATTCAGGAATTGATACCCACCTCTTGGTTAGTATGGCGTTTCCAACTGTCCAGTCTATTACTCGGCGAGCCGCTGATGTTTTTCCAGAGCCGGATGCGAGATATCAACAGCCTGGAGGACTTCATCTCCCATTTCCTGCAGCAGTATTGGAGTAAACGTAAACAGATGGACGCATTGTCAGAAATTATTTTATGCACTTACGATAGTAGAAATAGACAATCCTACACTGATTTTATAACAGATCTGATGAGCAGAAACGATCAGTTAGACGAATCTCTAACTGATTCATCACTGGTCCACATATTAACAAAAAAGCTTCCTTTCAATGTTCGTATGACACTGGCAGTATCTTCGATTTCCAGTTGTGAAGAACTGATAGAACATTTACATTCTATCCAATCAGCTACTTCTGAGCCAAATCATATAAATAAACAAGCAAGAAATTTTAATCAGCAAAATAGTAATTTCAAACAAAACAGTAATAATGAAAATCATATAGCAAATGCTAGAGCAAATGCGCAAAGAGCGAAGTATACTGAAAATAATAACAGAGTTCAATCATTTGATAATATTATAGAAATAAGTTTCAATACCGAAACAGTAAACAGCATCACAAAGAGGCATATTATGATAACAGAGATCACTGGAATAGAAATAATAAACGGAAAATAACCTTCACAAAACAGGACGAAAATAACAAAATCATAACCAAACAATACATCTTATACAATAGCACATACAACAAGGACAACACAAAATCAACATGCAAATGACCCCCACCAGACACACAGGAGCCCATACAAGACAGCCTACCACACAAAACCGCCGCCCGCCATGCACTTGAAACGCCCTGTAAACATCAATCCCTCTTGAGCCTTATATTTCCCACTGAAGAACCATCACCGCAGGAAGAGCAACCCGCCACCGAGGAACACCAGGTTACAGTAGAGGAATTATGTAATATGGAGCCCACATGCGATGAACTCGTTTTGAACGCCACACCCGCGCATCAAAGGACCACCACCAAGCATCCGCGCACCGAGCCTACACCCGCGCATCAATCGACCACACCGAGGCACACCAAGGATGGGAAGGAAGACACCAGTGAGTACCGGGAGGACAACATACAGGAGAAAAGAGGCATGCACCGCAAGGCCAGGAGGCGGAAAGTCAAGCGGAAGAAAAAGAAGTACCGCGCGCGACGATGGAGGCCGCATGCACGTTTTAAACGCCCGAGGAGGACACCGGACCGAAACCAGGATGGAGGACCGGAGATCGACGGCATGCATCCGCGGCACATTCGCTTTAAAGCAGAAAATCAGCGATGTGACCGGCAAAGTGGATCTAATAAATGGAAAGAAACTGGAGCTAACGGAAGGACTAATATGGATTCATACAGGGATAAAAACGGAACTGAAAGGAAAACTACAATTGAAACATGCATGGATGATAATAATAAAGTGGACTATTTATGGAGGTTGATAAAGGATGGAAAGTGTTTAATAAGATTAAAAGAAATAAGAAATTATAATAAGAGAGTGAAAGTACCTGACTATTACATGTTGAGAGATTATATTGTTAAAGAAATGATAAATGTTCTGATATATTGTATACTATTTGTTATGACTGTGATATGGATAAAAGACTGTGTTGTGGATAGGATGAAAAATATTGTATTATTATTACTAAATGAAACTACTATTGATGAGTGGAAAGGTTATGTTGTGAGAAACACGGTAAACACATTGATTTATTTTGTGAGGATTATTATATTTATGGCTGCGATATCAATTAAGGAAAATATTATTAAAGTACTAAGGAATGAGGGCGTATCTTATATTAAGAAGGTTGATTCAAAAATTTGCAAAACTAATCTGAAACTCAGAATGATTCAAAATACACCAAGTAAATACTCTAGGCTAGCCAGGATAAGAGAGCTGATGGAGAACCGGTCGTCAAAACCGCCAGATTATTTACAGAATCAAAAGAAAATATTTCTAATCTCAAACCGTATTATCGAGACAATAAGCGATAAGAATATAAACAATAATATTTGGATTCATGGATCTACCTGTCAACAAATACGTACCAAACAAACACCAGGCAACACACTTATTTCGCAGACGAGTATCCACTTCGAACAACAACACCTGAAAATAAAGAAATAAAAAATTTAGAAACCATTTTTTTTACCACCTTTCTTATTAATGAAACAAGAGAATAAATAACTTCTAATGTTAAAAAGCCAACTTACCTTCATGTAGCAGGAAGAAACATCAAGATGGCGACAAGTGACAAGCCGAAGCCAACGTAAACCAGCTGTACACTACGAAAACCAGAGCAGTCAATGCCTATTAAATCATCAAAGTTGATACCCCGAATAAGAAGATCAAGTGTCATATAAATGTGAATTGCATGTAGAGATATTATAAAGATATTATATTAAGAAAATCATTAAAATTATCCGCCAAATGATCAAACCGCATAGTTACCACCAAAAGCATTAATCCCAAGTCTCAATGTATTAGAGGAATAAGAAGTTCGTGTTGATAAAACCTACCAAAGATTATCTTTAAAAATATCCATTACATGAAAACAAAGCCCAATTTCTGCAAGAGAATGAAATGAAAATGTACAAGTCACTGTTCTATGTTGAGGGAGAAAATATGTTATACTCTGCAAGTCGGAGAATTATCAGTTTGTTAGGTTGGCAATGATTTTGCACCAACATTCAAATGTGCTTCTGGCCTGAGGGCAGAGCGTGGATTAGAAAAAAGATTTATATTATGTATGGAGGAGGAGATAGTTTATATTGTGTATTGTGTGTAGAAGGAGATTGGCCGATGTAAGGCGTATGTATTTGAATTGAATTTATTTATTGTTGTATATGTTGTTGAATTGTTAGGAGGTAAGATTCTCAGTAGAGTTATTAGCAGACTTTGTAACATATATGATTTCTGATCCAAAACCAACTGGATCATAAAATTTATATTATATTCTCGAATTGTCGTTTTAAATCAGAAATCAGAGGGCGTTTTGTGTCACGTGGTAATTTGAAACCACCAAATATTTCTAAATGAGCCAATAAAATGTAATAGAACTATAAAATTGGAAAGAAGGTTAGACCTATCTAAAGAGTAAATCAACTCAAATCAAGTATTATTAGTGATTAGGAGTAATAGCATTATCAACAACGATAAGAAAACATGTATTATTGTGATTTAATAATTATGAGAACTCATTGGTAAGATCAAAAAATTATAAAGCGGCATAATTATTATTGGCGGATTACAAAAATAAAAAATAAAATAAAATGCATGAACATTGAGGTTAGAGTTACTTGTTTACGTTTTGAAAAGAATTAGTCGATCTTGGATAAATCGATAATTATCCGAACCAATACTGAATGAATCAGCTGATTATTCGATCAACCCATATGACCGGTTGAATCATATAAAATTCACTCATAAAGGATATATTATGTATACTAAAGGAAGTCGATGTGTAGAAATACAAATAACTATTATTTCTGTATAAATATTTATTATAATCTAAAAAAGCATGATAAATCAAGAGTATAAAAAACTCATATAAAAACTAAATGTATTATCTATTAAAATCGTATGTTACGATTTATTTATGAATTCAATTTAAGATAAATACCCCATATATCTGTATAAAAACTTCTTTTATTTAATTTTTTCTATTATAAAGCCGAGGAAGCCCTGATTCCCAAGGCAACCAATTGTATTGAGTCTATTAAATTGAAGGCCAATCAGAGAGTAGCTTATAGAATTATTCTAGGAAGAAGCAAATTTTTCTGAAAACCTCTTTCTTCTGGCTTAAGATCCCACCTCGAGAGGATGCACATGGAGTTTAGGGTCTTTTCTTATTCCTTTTAAAAATTTTTTAATGAATTATTAAGCCAAACCCTTTTTTAAATGTAATGTATGTTTGTTGAATGTTAATTGTTTGTGAACTCAGTGCTGTCAAGGAGTTCGTAATTGTAAAGATTCCCATAAAAATAGCTTTAATTCGAAAGAAACTTATAAAAATCTGGATCACACGTTAGCCCAGCAGTGACGAAAAGGAGCCTACCTAATTAATTATTGGAAATAATTAATTCAATCCACGAGAACATCCAGAACTTCAGTCAGTGAGTGATAAGTCAAACCAAATGAGCTCATTTGTCTACGTTCAGTGGGGTAATAATTAATAAAAAAGCGCTATTCCAATTAATTAGAGTTAAAATAAAAAGTCACCACGTGTTGAACAATATCACATAGTTCACAAGAACATTTTATAAATTTATTTATTATATGTAGGAAGCTTACTTCCATGCACTGCCCGAATTCATATTAAAAGCCCTGAGATCTCATGTTTGAATATTAATTTATTAAATATTAATTTTGTTTATTGAACAAACATATCATATCAAACTTATAGACCGAACAGGTTTTTATTGGCAGAATTTTGTATTGATTGGAAGTCTAAGTACCAGTATTAAATATAATATATTTATGAATTTGAAATTCATTATTGTGAATATAAGCAAAGCCTGTGATAATTATTCAGATTTTAAAAGTAGATTATTTAAGTGAATTATAGTTATATCGAATATCTTATGCACATCTTTTTTGTGGGAATATATTTTGTGTTTTATGTCAGCATACAAATCGTAGAAATTTATTATATCCCAACTCATCTCGTGTTATATAGTTTGAGCTGTTTTGGTACCAACAAATATTTAGCAGCACTTAAAATCATAGAATCAAATAATATTAACCTTATTCAGAGCACTCAATATTTATCATCCTTTGATGATATTCATTTCATCAGCCAGAACAAATATATTAAGAAATTATATTAATAAGGTTCCAGTTATATCATATAAGGATCCAGAGAGCTTCAAGAACTGGCGTTGTAAGTTCTAAGGAATTTTGAAAGGGTATATTGGTGAATACTTGTATTCACGACGAGCGTTTTAAGAATCAACTAGAAACAACTATAGTTGGTCCTGATTATTCTCTAGTGGTACATGGTTACTGATAATCAGTCATCAAATATTCTTTTAATTTCCTTACTGGTATTCTTCAAGAACTTCATAGAAGCAGCGGTAAGAATTATCAATACCTGGTCCTTGAACCTTATGGTGATTATTTGTACTTATAAAATTCATGTTTCTACCACTGAGCTAGAGCTGAGGTTTGAACCCAGTAATTTTGCGAGCCGGAAGGCCTTAATTTTTTGTGAATTTATTCGCAAAAGAGGGAATTTAGAGACTGCTCTTATAAATACCAGAAACATCGTATTATCTGTGAAGGAATTGCAATCTACAACTTCTCACAATAGCTTCATAACGTGGGACTCTATCATAAGAGATAACCCCCCAGGAGCACAACTTCACAGTGTGTGTGTGTGTGTGTGTGTGTGTGTGTGTGTGTGTGTGTGTGTGTGTGTGTGTGTGTGTGTGTGTGTGTGTGTGTGTGTGTGTGTGTGTGGTGTGTGTGTGTGTGTGTGTGGTGTGTGTGTGTGTGTGTGTGTGTTTCTTTGTGTGTGTGAGAGATCTCTCCTCCGACACTTCCCTTCAGATTTTTCCTGGCATCATTCCAATGTTCTCTACTGATCAGCAGGTGTGATCCAATTATTGTGCGCATGATGTGTGTAAAATGCTAGAAACTGTGGAAGAATAATGAGTTTCTCCTCTCTATGTTGAAATTAATAGCCTATGTTATTTATAAATAGTAATTAGTTATATCCATAGCTTTGAACGTTTATTGAAATCCTGTCCACCCACATGCCAATAGCTAATAGATTACTTTTCTAACAGCTGACAAAAAAATCAACTTTTGATTAGAGCCATTTTGTTTCATCAGTACTGTTGCAACAACATATGATTTACTGTAGAAGGTATCAATTAACTCTAGAAAGTTGCGGTTACAGTACTCAAATATTTTGTCATCTCCAAAAATAATCACCTACATTTTTTTTAATAATAGTAATTATATTTCGATGATGTTCAACATTCAAGGTTGCTAGGTTATTAACAATACTTAGAACCAAATATCCTGTTCACCTAACCTCTATCTCTACTACTCTACCCTACTCTACTGTACTCTACTCGACTATACTCTATGTAACCCACCCTATCTAAACTACCCTACCTCCAACACTCCTAACTAACCTGAATAACCTGCCCTCCCCCATACAGTCATAAAAGGCGATTGGGTGGGCGAAGCCCGCCTCTCACCTGGAGCGCGAAGCGCGAAGGCTACTATCCAACCCTATACAGTCATAAAAGGCGATTGGGTGGGCGAAGCCCGCCTCCCAGCCGGAGCGCGAAGCGTGGAGGCTGCTAACCCACCCTACTGGTGGTGCAGGGGGCGAAGCCCCCTTGCCGAGCGCGAAGCGCGAGTCTATAGGGAACAAACAAACAAACAAACTAGCACACAAACTCATTTTTATATAGAGGTGTCCCACCAAGGTTGTAACAGCCGTTGACATAGATTCTACTCAAAATGTCTGACAAAAAATGTTCAGTAATCTTTTTCCTTTCGACCTTAGTTTTCGAGATAATATATCGATTTGTCGATATTTTCAGAATATACCCACTTCCGGTCATTAAATACTCAATAACTCGAAAACTACTGGTCCAATTCCAATTTCAAGGGTATTGTTGGAAAGAGAAAAACATTTCAAACAAGATTAAATTTATTTCATTTGTTGTTAGATATTTTGTAGTTTTCATTAGGGCTTAAACTTGTAAAAATGCTATTCTTCAAATTCAAAGTCAAAGTTCAAACCGGGCTTTTCTCCGGGTAATTATAGTGGTTTCAATATTTTAAAAACTTTTCCATTTCATAAGCTTTCGAATGACTATGAATTCAAAAAGGTTAGTTCCATTATAAAATCTTCAAAACTGCTAATATCTGGGATGAGCACCTTCAAAATGAGGAAATCCACAAACAGCATTCATCAAGTGTCGATCCTAGAGTGAAATCACCTGATTATTGCATTCTTTTCTGTAGCATATAGCCTAAATCCTATATAAAATATTAATCATACACTTTCACAAGATCCAATGTAGATGAATGACAGAATTTAAAAAAAAAACTTATGCTAATCAAGTTACATACATGCTCACTGCTTACAGGAGTTCAAAATAGCCTCCATTTATGTTCATGCAACTTCTACTGCCGTTTATCAAACTTCGAGTTGCCCTTCTCACTTTGTTGGGCCATGTCTTCATTACTTTAAACGTTAATCGAATTCTGAGAATCAGTTCCTCCCTGGTCTCTACAGGTTCTCTGTAAACTTTACTTTTCACAACCCTTCAAAAGTAGAAGTCTATTGGAGTAAGATCAGGTGAGCGTAGCGGCCGACCTTACGGGTCCACCTCGGCCAATTCACCGCCCAGCATAATTATTGTTATCTAGCCACCCATGGACGTCTCTAGCATAATGAGGGAGGCAGTCATCCAACTGGAGCCACATATTCTGCCTCAAATCGAGAGGCACGTCTTCCATCAATTTGTGAAGCTCATCGACCAGAAAGTCCATAAAAACTTCACCATTTATTCTTGCGGGGAAAACAGTATTTTTATCAATCATGCCAGTCCAAATATTGAATGAAAACTAATGCTGATATCGATATGGTCAATAGGATTTTCCAAGGACCATGTATGTGTATTGTGAAAATCTACAGCACCAGTTCTTGTGAACGTACTTTTATCTGTGATCTGTCCATAAAATGTTTGAAACACAATCTTATGCTAGGATCCAAACGGCGAAACTGCATCCTTGAAACAGTATCAGGTTCATTCAACTCTTGATCTGGGGTATCATGAAATGGTCGAAAGTTATTCTTCTTCAATATTCTTTGAGCTATCATTCTTGAAACATCCAACATCCCAGCTGCCCGCTGGATACTAGATCAAGGATTCTGCTCAAAATACTTTAGAATAAGATTCTCAAACGCTTCAGAAATTAAGACGGGCCTCTCGTACCTTGAAACTGATCCTAGACCCTTACCATTTTGACACCTGTCAATCTTAAAAACGTGTTATGAG
Source organism: Nilaparvata lugens (assembly GCF_014356525.2). Lineage (NCBI taxonomy): Eukaryota > Metazoa > Arthropoda > Insecta > Hemiptera > Delphacidae > Nilaparvata > Nilaparvata lugens. The sequence continues at coordinate 20,856,988 of NC_052509.1, forward strand.
TTGGGTGTTTTCGGTCAGGAAAACGTCTCCTTGTTTAACATTGTAGAATGTTAAAGTGTTGATGAAAACTTGTAAATATTGTCAGAGAGAAATCAGGTGATTTCACTCTTGGGATCACCACTTCATGCATGCTGTTTGTTAATTTCCTCATTTTGAAGGTATTCATTCCAGATATTAGCAGTTTTGAACACTTTATCATGAAACTATCCTTTTCAAATTTATACTCATTCAAAAGCTTATGGAATGGAGAGGTTTTTGAGAGGTTATTGAAAACACTATGATTACCCGGAGAAAAATCGAGAAAAAACGGTTTTAAATTTATATTTTAGATTGTGATTTGGTGTAGAAATTTGAATGGACATAACCTATAATATTTGGACAATTTAGAACACTAAATTAGGAAATTGAAGAAGTTGTAGGCAATAGCCTGTTTTTTCTTTTCCGATTCTTGTATTTTTTGCTAACCTTATAAATAAATTATATTATATAAATAAATTTGACTTTGAATTTGAAGAATAGAATTATTTCAAGTACAAGCCCTGTTAAAAAACTACAAATTATCTTACAGGGAATGGAATTACATTAAGCTTGTTTGAAATGTTTTTCTCTTTCCAACAATACCCTTGCAATTGGAATTAGACCAGTAGTTTTCGAGTTATTGAGTAAGCTTATTAAATGACCGGAAGTAGGCATAAGAAAATATCGAAAAATCAATAAATCTCGAAAACGATAGGAAAAAAGTTTACTGAACCTTTTTTGTCAGAAATGTTGTGTAGAATCTATGGTCAACGGCTGTTTTTACCTTGGTGGGACACCCTGTACATAGATAACTATAACTGCTGATTTTGTACTCTGAATGCTGGATGCTTCTTCACTTTTGATTAAAAGTCTTTAATAATATGAGTTTTCTACTTTATTATATCAAGTAAAACCAACAACTATGTATAATCAATACCATTTCTGTGAAAACTCTCTAAATGCATAACTCCCTTACAATAGTTACGTAACATACTATGAAATGTCTCCAGATTCTTGTACGATCTTCTACCATACACCAAGAGTTCAATTCATTATATTGTATAATATTCCAGTAATACAATTGAAATTCAAGCTGAATGTTTTTGTGAAATTTTTGTGGAATTCAGAGGAAAGAAACTTGCTAATAACTAATTTCCTTGGAATAGAAAATTTTTCACCCACAACGAGACACTTTGAGGATGCGATACTTGAGCTAGGGAACGGTCGGCTTTCTAATCACGTACTTAATTACAGTTGATACAAAGTTTCAGCCTACAAGACTGAAAAGGGGTTTGTCAGCACCAGATTTCGTCCCTTTTCAACCCTCAGTCTGCAATAATTATTACTCCCGAAATAGAATTAATGCTGTTGTAACTAGAAAATTCACTTTTCAGATCATAATTTTTAAAATTATCAACTGTCACAACTCAACAATCTTTTGTTTCAGAATTCATTGAATCCCACAAGATTAGAATAAGTTTGGATGGAATCAAACACTATATCAAAGCGTCAAGAGCATAGCCACATGATTCTTCAAAACATATTCATTCAACCCCTCTAACTTTTCCAAAATCATAATAGTTTCGAGAATAAGCTCTAAAACATCGATTTGTTACAATAGGAACTAGATACAACCTAGTTGACATGATGCCCCTGCTGAAAAAATGCGATTTCACAGATACGAGTTATTAGACTAAAGCCCTCGAAGCGGGATTGTAGAGACAATATTATGTTGTACAGTCTCTTCAGTGAAACAATCGAGTGATGTAAACAAGAATCTTGATAAAATTATCAGCTGAGAATACTTGAGATTGATCCACATTATGCTCAATAATGTTTTTACATTTCAAAAAATCAGAGACCAAATTGAAATACACCCTCACTTGTTCGAAAAAGTAGCTTGAATCAATATGTCTTTACAGTTGAGAATTTCATCAACCAAAGAAGATATTTTGTGCAAATCACTTTATCGTTCTACCGAGTCAATAATTATGATTAAAACATGGATGTATAATAGAAGATTCTAGAAATAAATATTATAATCATCAGAAGAATCAAGCGAGATTTCACATTCACAAATGTAATGTGAAAAAAACGATTATAGAGAATGCATTCTTATTCTTTCTTCTTTGCCATTACCGTATGAGCAATATACCAACCAGCATTATCCACTCCTTTTCATGTATCCATCAAGATTTTCATCTTTTATTCTCGACCTCTTCTCAAGACTTGCTTGGCTCTAACCACTTTTGCAAGAGTGGCTTCATTTCTCACGTTTATGAGATGAGCTGTCGCTCCAATATGAAATGCTTCAAATACAATGAGCCTTTTTCTTATAGCAGCGAGCTCTTTTTGTTTTTGTTCGTCTAAAAAACCCGTAAATCGGAATTTTCAACTTTCATTCCCGATTATGGAAACTTCTTCATTACTAGACCTATATTTATTCCTCTTGTCACTATGGATTTCCTGATGGAAGCAAAATTCTCATCATCCTCACTCCTAAAAGCAGACATATTCAGTACTGTACGAATGTGATCCGATATTATTTTGATGCCTATCAAACCCAAACGCTGCGATTTAAATCAAGCCATCTTCTTATCACACTTCTATTGTTCCAGAGAAGAGTTTCAGCCTCCTCAATATTTACGAGGCTTTTAATTATTCATGCAATATTCATTCCATGAAACACGGTGATAATTTTATCATTAGTCATCATTAAAGCTTGATATCCAGTTGATATTTTGGAATTAAAATACTCTAAATTGATATTATTCACGTTTCTCATGTACTAGAGCTACAAGCCAACATAAATAAAAAATATATATAATTGGAAAAGTTTCTGCAATGAATATTCCAAAATTGACATACTACGCCAATAAATCCGTTTATCAAGTTGCTTGTAAGCCAGGACTTTGGCAAAGCCAGGAATGCTGCAGAGAAGTCGAAAATACATTGAAATAAAAATAATGTTATCAGGCACAGCTTGGCCACTCAATCATGAAATACAAATCATCTCCTTCATAACCTACATCTATTTTTTTTAATGTCATCTTATCAGTGAAGTAACGAAGTTTCTCCATTTCTTCTATTTTCATGTTTTGAGGTTCCAAGAGACTTCTATTACCATCCAAAGCGTTCATTTTTTTTCTGCTATATTTTAAAGGTTAGATGAAAATTAAAAATATGACTTATTTGAGTTTAATATCAGGTATAATAATCATAGTTGATAGATACACAATCATTCCAAGCTGAAGGTAGTTGATTTCATAAAGGAGTATTATTCAACAGAAACCTTTATAACCTTTCAACATCAAGTCCATTATCTTTTTATTCGTATTATATCTGATGTGTGAACCTCCAGTTGCCCAGTTTGTACATATAAGCAGATCTTAAAAATGGAGCATCCTATTATGCGGAGAATTCCCTATTATCATAGTAATATTTCTTCCAAGAAAAATTGAGATAATAAAACAATTTTGTGGTTGAACTGTTTTAAGCTTGGCAATTCCCTGTGTAGTACAGTGCACTTTGGGTGGTGGTGCACAACCAGCAGTTTCCATAATGTTATATAATTCTTTTGCTTTTCAAAAATAGATATATATTTCACTTTGCCAGTGACATTGCAACTCATTTTTCTCCTTTAGCGTTGACAGATCGCGGGTATTGCTGTCCGAGTCCAACTATAATGGAGATTAACGCAGCCGCATTATTACATCCGTCCGATTCTGCACATGCGAGTTTTGACCACTTACTCAATCTCTCTCATTCCTCATAAACACTCTCTCACATTCACTCACTCACTCACACTCTATCTATCACTCTCTCTCACTCACTCTCTCTCTCTCTCTCTCTCTCTCTCTCTCTCTCTCTCTCTCTCTCTCTCTCTCTCTCTCTCTCTCCTCTCTCTCTCTCTCTCTCTCTCTCTCTCTCTCTCTCTCTCTCTCTCTCTCTCTCTCTCTCACTATCCCGTTGTACCAAAGTGCTTCTTCACACTGTTATTCTTCCCTTCTTCCTCATCACCATCACCCCCCTCCCACCACCAGCATTGTCTATGCTCCTATGATCATTCAGTCACTCAACCTTTAACTCTTTAATGAGTGGTGCAGAGAATAGATAGAAATTGTAATGAATGGACACCGACACGTTTTTCAATTGTAATGAGGGAGATAGACATTTTTCCTGTAAGTACAAAAACAAATTATCATTACGTGGCGTCGGATAGATAGTTTCAAAGAACTTAGCATGTATTTTCTAATGAACTAAAATTCCTGCATTCCTGCGAATCACCTGAAATATTGTTCAATTTTTCAAGACAATTGATTGTTATATAACGAAAAGAAAGGCTTTGCAGGCCCACCGTATAATATTGGAAATCATTCATACCACTTCAATCACTGTTGTTCAATACAGTATTACATAATTATTATTGATAGGAATGGAATCATGCAAGCACGTCTCAAGAAATGTTATCGATAGGCTACTTTAACAGAAGATGATAGAATTACATCTATATAATACTTACTTTGAAAATGGAATATTACTCTATAGCAATATATTATGATAATTACATGTATACTTGAAATGCAATTACTATATTAATGAATGCTAATAGAAGGTTGTGGTTCAAATTGCCAAGACAATTTATCTAAAATTGTTAGTGTGATAAAGGCACAGTTTGTTGACGAAAGAAGTTATTGTTGACACAATCACTACTGTTGATCAGATGACTTCAATAATGACCCCAATCATTTTACTGAGTTATTGTACTCAGTTGACAAGTAAGTGACTAATACTGGTACTACCTGATACTGAATGGATAGGATGACCGCTTTGTTAAGTATCACCAACTTACTCTCAATAATTATAAACTTCCAAAATAGCTTCCTGATTGATCACAATATCGGAGTTATTGGATGAGTTGAGGATCAATGAAAAGGTGGTTCTTAATCCAACTAGGCCTAATACTGTGAGGTCATCTCTCATAACAATTTCTTATAATAATTTCTTTCTTCAAGAGAGCCTCATCCTGAAAACCAATGATATGTCACTTAGAAAACATTTATTGATTTCTCAAAACGTGATAACATTTTTATATTATGATGCATTCTGATACAGAATATCGATGTAATGAATGTTTGCTTCCCTCCAAGTTTTTCCCGCTTGTACGTACGGTAATATTGTTCGAGTGATTGAATGGATGATGTATCTATGAACTTGCTGAAAAATGTAGTCAATCAAAAACTTACTTGATGAATAACTAATGAGATAATAATTGGGAGAGACCATCAAACTCACACTTTGAGTGAGTCACCGAGTTCATGGAAATTGAAGGTTTTTTGCCACTCTGGAATTTACGCTACTCAAGAATTCCAGACCTTCAGATCTGACCCAATTTCCAACTACTTGTACGGTGTATTCGGAGTGATTGATTTTCTATTCCTAAACGCCAAGAACTTAATTGGGGTGAATTATCTTTTGGATGGAGCGTCAAATAATGGATTGAATTAGTTGCCTAGTTTCACGCTTGAGTTCACTTGTTCTGAAGTGCACCTCTTAACACTTAGTACGATGAAAAGCGGCAAGTGAAATGCGGTGTCGCAGTTGAAAGCAAGTACTATTAGTTGGTCAACCGAAGCGTATCTAACTCGTCTAGTCGACTAAGTAAACTTCTTTCTTGATCCAATTTCAAACTACAACTACTTTTTCATCAAAAACAATGTTGGCATGCAGCTTGCGAGACTAGTAAAATTCACTTGTAACTGTCAGCATTCCTTATAGATAACACCAATGCTGCTCATTCAACCAATACTGACCATTCGAGATGAATCTCACTAAAGCATCCTTGTTCGGTTTGCAAGTAACAGCCAACTAACTTGTCAACGTTTACTCAGTTGAATTCATCTTCAACGCTTCCGTAGTTTTCTTCTGCTGCTTGATTCAATTTTCCACGTTTAGTTTGTTATAAGTTGCTGTGTTGTGGAGTGACTTGAACACTCAAGTTCCGACATGCTAGCTGCAGTTGAAGTTGGAATGATTCAGATTAAAGCATTACCAACGTGATTTCCTGCATTTCATGGGAAAATGCTATCGTATTAAGATTAAAATGCTGTTCCCTTACTATGAAAAAAAAATCCCTCAATTGTTTTCTTAATAAGAAGCATTATAAAATAAATCTAAAAATAGTAGCAAAATATCATTACTGATACAGAGAAAACATAGTAAATGTACACAGAATAACAACGACAACACTGATGATGTTGGTGGTGGTTACTGCTATCATTCCAGGGGTGCCCGGAGGGAAGTGCAGACTGTGACCTTGAAATTATTGGGGGACAAATCTTGGGGAGCGTACGTTTTAAAATAGCTACTGACAACCTCATGTTGCAGGGTTGTAGTTAACAATTTATTGTGAGGGCATCAACAACATTGTTTCAATCATTCACTGAGTAGAAACTTTGGGCCGGTCTCCAAGGTCGGGTTCAGGTAAGTTCTAGAAAATTGGCTTTCCGAATCGGGGCGTGGTAGTTGTAGTCATAGTCAAAGTCACGTTTAATAGTATATTTCGCACCTAGGGCCGAAAATGAGACTTTTCCGGCTCGAAATCGGTTTTCAAGTCCGAGGCCGTAGGCCGAGTACTGGAAAAGATTGAGAGCCGGAAAAACATTTTTGCCCATGGTGCGAACGCTATTTTTTGTCACACAGGAAAATAAACTATATATATATATGAGAATAATTGTTCATTGAGCACTTCCGAAAGCAAAGTATAAGGTAATAGCTCTAGCAAATCTGAGGTAATCTGAATATCAGGAAATTGTCCAATTATTCCTATTTTTTATTCTGATTTGTCCAAATAACCTAGAAGATTATGTTAAATTATGTGGGAGGTTGAGTTTATACTTTTTCATTTTTCAAATGACAATAAGATGATATTATTATAAATGTTTTAATTATTGAACAATAAATAGAAATAATGAAAAGTTTTTTGATCAGCTGTTTTAGCACACTTGAAACTCAGCCAATCTGAATGTCAACATCAACAATGCTTGTTGTCATCGACTTAGGAAGTTTAGGTTAGAATTTCTATCCTACTCTGAAAATCGAATTTGAATAGTTTATAATATATCTTATCTGAATTTCAATCATACAAATAAAATGATAGTATATTATTGCAGGATACTTTATTCAATTGTCAATTCTAGAAGCATAAACTGATTCCGTTTCATAAACTATTTTGTAAACACGTTCACATCAAATCAGAATCAGCTGACTTCAAGGTTATTTCACAGTCCTGGGGCCATAAAAAATTTACCGGCCTGGTCAGAAAACAATCACTTTCGGCCTCTATATGACGCACGTAAACCAGCTCATCACACCCAAGTGGGGCGAAAAATAAATTTTGAAAAACTAGAAAATTGAACACAAAATAAAATGAAGAGAAAATAGTGTAAAGTTTCAGCTATTTTGAATTACTTGGGAATGTTTCATTTCGTCAAGGGAAAACTTTTCCAGTTTTAGAAATGAGAAGATAACGATTTATTTTGCTGCAACTATTTACTGTGACTATGTTTTGGAAAGCCAATTTTCTGACTCCAGCTGTTTGAAGTCTAGAATTTACCTGAATCTAGAGCTAAGAATACTGTAGTTCCATTTTTTTATAAATTTGGTTTCATAATATAAAAGGAATTACACAAGGGTAGGGGGGCGTTAGCAGAAGTTGAATTTTTCTAAATTTAGGGGGGGAGCATTGAGCTCAGGCAGGTGGGCATCCTTGATTATTCGGGAATGAATTGTTGTCCTATCCATAGAATAATAATATTGATAAAAACTATTGGAAACAGAATAAAAATATAAATGCTTCTATTGGAGATTTGATATTGAGGAATAAAAATAAATCGTACACCATAAAAAATTTGATACATATATTAACAAATATCTCAAAAAATAAGTCAAAAAAAATATATAGAGCGACAGAAATATATATAATATAACAAGAAACGAAATCAATGAAATATCACAGATTAATATTATTCTTTAAGTTCTATAGCACGTAATGTTACCATATGTGCTTTCATTTCATGATCATATGCATCTATTTGCATGTAACTTCGATATCAACTTGCTGATACTTGTCGACTTGGACGGTTCTATTTCAAAAAATAAATTTCTTAAATCAGCATGATAAATTTTGACAAACTAATAATCCAAATATATATTAAATTCTATGGTTTCCAATAGATTTCTTTATAATAATAATTTTTTATCTCAGGGTGTGGGATTCGGCACCTGACGGAATAGATAGATCAATTCATCTAGTGAATCAGAGCTACATTATATTATCACTAATTATATTGCAGAAATTAATGATCATATGAATATTGTATTAACAGCTTAGAACTTAGTATTCTTTGATCGATGGATCTTTTGATATATGGATTGATTTGTTACTATCTAATAAAATACCTTTTATACTATCTTTACTTGCGCAAGTATTTTTACCAAATTCTTAATTTATAAAAAACCCTTTCGATGAGCTAGCTTTGATTCTTATTTCATTTCAAAGCACTGAGGGCGCCCTATCACTATTTCGAATATTTTTCACTCACATGCTGGAATTTTCTATGAGCTGCTGATGTCAATCCAAACTCCTGGTGGTCCTGGATTATTTGTAGCCGGAGTCATCTCTTCCAAGGGGTAAAAAATTATTTAAAAATGACTTCTGCTTTACATTAGCATCACAAAGTCTTATGGAAAGATTTAATAATTCGATTTAACTTTAAGTTATTAAAGGTATAGTAAGATATTGCGCTCAATAATTTTTGGGGACATCTCATGGTGGTTGTTGGCAGGCAAGTGTGGAAGTTCTCTTTTCTAATTCACAATTTTCATTTCCGATTTCCTAATTTACATGAAATTCAAATACTCTGTTCCTCCGCCATTCATGGCTCAAATAGACCGTACCAAACTATTAAATTATTACTTATGTTACATCTTTAATAATTTATTTGCCTTCGGGCCGTATCCAGAACATAAACTGCACAATAATAATTTATAAATTCTTATCATTTGTAGAAATATATACAAATATATTTGAATCGGCTCACTATTGCCGCCTATCAGTCGCTAACATTTGATTGGTGCATTCAAATTATTATAGTATTCATGCGCCTAGGAACCTCCTACTTCCTTAATACATTTAATTATTTTTGTTTGGGTTTTTTAATATGCTTTTTACATGCAAAGTAATTTTATAAAGGTTATAGATTGATTCTTATATTACAACAATTAGCCACGTGTAACCTTTGGTTCCTCAAGTTGAATACTGTTTCGCCAAGTTTCTGCCAAGGTGTTTGGTCAGATTCTTCATTATGCGACTCGGTCGATCATTAGGTCGCCGATCAATAGATGTTTTACACCTAACCTAAAATTTCAATATTTTATATAATATTATATAGGTAGCAAAAAAATTATTTTCATTCCTTTTCGGCTGTTATACAATTTGGCCATGATGCCTGATATTATCTAATCTTTAACGTTATCATCTTTGGCGATATTAGCCCATTATTTCACTTAGACCTATAAATTTCTTCAAATAGGAATTTTTATTTATCCATCCAATTTTCAATACGTTACAAGTGAAAATGTATGATTTTTCTAGTACTACGTGCAGATCGATTTGCCAAGAAGATTAATATACAAATGATTTATTGTTTTCAAATCCAATTTCAGGCTCAATGTAAACTTTCAGTCACCAGGTCAATTATGCAAAAACGAAGATTTCATGATTGCATTGGTGAGACGACAGGTAGAGTTGTCATCGTCAGCTGACGAGTGGATAAGCGACGCAGACCCAGCTCAGTGTTATTGTGAAGAGCAGCCGTCGATCCATGTAACTTGGCTTACGTCTTCTCAAATTCGAATCAACATCCTTCGACACTTTGCATTTCAAATCGCCCTTCGGACCGTCGACAACACTGATAACTCCAGCTTCTGTTCATTGGTCTCTGCTGCCATTCTCTTTTTCCTTCTCTCTCTGTCAGTCCTCCTCCTTCTTATCCGCTTTCTCCTCATCGTCCTCCTTGTCCACTCCTCATCACTCCCTCGTTCTCCTGCAACCTCATCCACCACCACATACTCCTCCTCATTCCTCCCCCCGTTCAACTCCAGCTACCTTTCCTCCTTGTCCTACTTCTCATTCACCACCTCCTGATCCAACTTCATCGTATTCTCCTCCCAATTCTTCTCCACTTCCTCCCATTCTGTTCTCCTCCTATTTCTTCTACCTCTCCTCCTGCTTTCATTTTTTCCTTCTTTCATCAATTCTTTCTTGAATGTCTACTTTTCATGACTGATAGTTCTCCACTCTCTTACAGCATCCACTTTCTCTCCATTCCCACCTTTCACACAAACTTCATTTTCTAATCTTCCTTGTTTCTATTCCTTTTTTACACTTCAAACTCCTTGCTCTTCTTCTCTTCTTTGCGCCACTGTTCCTTTTTCAATAATACACATTTCCATGTAGAAACAATACTGGTTTAACAATAATCATCAACAAAAAGTTGGATGTCATCTCATATATCGTCCATTCTACAGGTTGCAATTTATAGAATATATTTATAGTTTGATTCATAGAATACATATCCAGTTCTATTGTTGATAAAATTGGATTTGCTCAGGCCAGCAGGAATATTGTGTACAATCTGTGTGTATCGATTTGATTCGATTCGATAAATACATTTATTCAATATCTATTCGTCTACATTCCCTGATTCTTCTCATATTTTTCTATCTTGATTATCTTTCTCATCTTTCTCGTTCTTTTACTCCTTCTCCATTCACCATTCTTCTCACCTCTATAATCTGGACATCGTTTTGGGGTTATCGGAAAACATGCAATGGCTTCAGGCATTGTCACTAGCAACCCTAGAAACTGTGTACTTAACGACTGTGTGACTGCTCCCTCCTACGACATACCAATTGGTATCTGTTGAAGCCTTCCCACGTTGCTAACTCTCACCGTTGACATTCATATTATCCCTCTCCAACAGTATTCTTGAAAGAAAATATTTATGCACAAACTCTCTTGAATATCAAACGTCGACATATTGATATAACTCGTTCCACTATGATGTGGCTGGTCTCAAAATATTCATGAGATTAGAACAAAGTCATTTTTTCCTGATCGGTCTCCAATGTATCAATTCAGTCATTGATTTTTCATCGTCATAGTTTGATAGATGATTCAGTTGCATTCAAATTGGAGTGGTTCTTAACATAAACTGTTATGAGAATTGATTATTGTTGATTATCAATTGACCTACATTTTGAAGAAAGAGCTTCTTTATCTTATATGGAGGCTAATCCACTCAAACACTAACATCAGCATAAACATGACTTGTTAATTATTTTTTAAAGAAACTTTGGTAGTAGACTTACTGGAGCTCTTCCCATGGCTGGTTGGAGCTCAATTTCTTTACAGAATACAATAGAGCTCATGTGGTAATCACCTTCAGCATAAGAAATACATTATTTTGCTATTTGTTAAAGAAAAAGCTAAAAATTCTGTTTTTTCTGAATTTAATGACAATAAATTATTTCTTAACCAACTAGTGATTTTTGTTAGTTCTATCTCTGCTGTTTGAAACACTTCTTCCCAGTTTTTCCTTGAAAAAGGAGTGCTGTATCGTCAGCAAAGGCTATAACTCTACCTTGAATTTGAATGGAGCACAACTCATTTGCAAAGATCGAATACAAAATTGGTCCTAAAACTGTTCCTTGAGGTATTCCAAACTTCATGGAATCATGGAACCCTCTGCGCTCATATGGTTCTCAACCTTTGTTTTTTGCTGTCGATTGCTGAGGTAGGATCTGAACCATTCAAGTGGCACTCCTCTTATACCTATTGCCTCAAGCTTTTTTATCAATAATTCATGGGAAACAGAGTCAAAGGGCTTTGCTAAATCTAAAAATACTGCTAGACATTTATTCTTTTCCTCTAAATTGCTAGTTACAAATTTTGATAAATTTAGTACAGCTAATTCTGTACTTATACCTTCGCGGAAGCCAAATTGGTTAGGAGAAAGAATATTATTAATTTATAAAAAGCTTATTAATCTTGATTTAACTAGTTTTTCTGAAATTTTTGATATATTGCTAATCAGTGAAATAGGTCTATAATTACTAATAATTAGTTTGTCACCTGCTTTATGTATGGATCTGACACAGATTTGCTTCATTGCTCTTGAAAAAGTACCATATAACAAGCTCAAATTGAAAATATGAGTTAAAAGTTTAGAAATTGAATCTTTTATTCCTTTCAAGGTCCTGTTATCTAATCCATCTAGGCCTGGTGCACTATTGCTGTGTAAAGAATCAATCGTGTTTATTATTTCCTTTTCATCTATGTGGAAAAGAAACATATTATTTGGTACATGCAATTCTGGTACATTATCTGCTATAATTTGGTTAATATTTTTATTCAGACTCTCAGATATTTTGTTAGCCATACTCTCTCCAATTTTAACAAGGAAATTATTTACATGATTCAATAGTTCTCTAGGATTATCTCTCAGTGTGACTATGTCACCATTTATTTTCAAAGCATTCAGTTGTATATCCTTATTCTGATTTGAATCTGTAGCATCCTTGATCATTTTCCATGTCTTCCTTACATCATTGTTTGCTTCATTTAGTTGCATCTTGAAATAATTTTCTTTTGTAGTTTGAATGAGTGACGTCAGTGTATTTCTGTATCTTCGGTAGTAGTTAGCGAGTTCTCCATTCTCTGGGTCCAGCTTCCTTCATCTATTTAGAGAATCCCTTGTTCTTATAGCTGAGATAAGTCCTCGTGTTATCCATGGTTTTATGCTCTTGATCCTCTTCTTTTGTCTGTAATGATGTGTATTGCTCTCAATATGATTTTGTTGAATTTCTAGGAACTTTTCGTAAGCTGAGTCTGTGTTATTTGACTCAAAAACCTCCATTGCTCCACTTGCCGTCCTCTCCTCAAGCCGTTCAAGCTGACAGATTTACAGTTAGTTGAGAGTTGACAGTTAGTTGAGCTCTATTCATCCCCATTATTTGTTCTGTCTAACTGATGTTCTTCCAGTCCAAGAAGTATTGTAATGAAGTGGTCTGTGATACTCGAGTGATATACGATTGGATGGATTTTACTTTTACAGTTGGTCAACATATGATCCAAACAAGGAGATGTTCCCGCTGTTACCCTGGTAGCCTTTTTAATGCAGTTCTTCAAACCGTGTTCACTCAATAAGTCGTAATAGTCATCAAGTTGATAATGGTGATGTGGCTGTAGCGTATTAATGTTGAAGTCTCCTGCGCAAATAATAGTTGACCTCTCAGTCTACCAAGCACTGTTTCAAAGTCCTCTAAAACTCTGTTATGCTGGCGTAGGAAGGTGATCTGTACACAGCTAGTATATTATATCTCTCCTTTGATGTTTGAAGTTGTAGATGAAGAACGTTGGCCTGTCTAATATTTAGTTCTACCTTTTTATAGGTTCTACCTCTAATATTCAGGTTGGAATCTTTACTTTCCAACTGTAGCCTACACTGTAACTTACAGCTTATTATGTGTGAGCACCAAAGACCTTAAAGAGATCACAATGCCTATGCCTTCCCAATGATAGCTCTTACTTGAAATTGAAGGCCGCCATGGGGGTATTTTAACATGAGATATTATATATATATATATATATATATATATATATATATATATATATATATATATTTGTAATACTATAGATCACAAAGGCATTTGTGGCATTGGTATGTAATAATAGTCTTATAGGTTGCCCCCTCAATGGCGGATTTCAATTGCAATTACGACACTAGCGCTGCATGTGAGTCTATGCATCTTTAAGGTCTTTGGTGAGCACGAAATCATGCTCCTGTAAAATATTAATTTTTATTTGAATAAAGTGGATTTTTGACAACATTTCAAGTCTCTTCAATTATTTCATTGGAAACTAGAAGTTCTGTGAACATTAGACCTCTCATCCACAAATATCTGATTTCACCTGTTTGCAATGTTAAAAAACTCAGTTCACGTTTGAATTTGTATTCCATATGATAATATTCATTCAGTTCCGTGATAATCTTTCCATCTGTTAGAAATATTTCTCAAATATTTGAAAATTATTTTTTTTTAATTGAAACCGTAAACCTTATAGAAATAGACACGGCTTTTCCAGACATCTGTGTAATCCACTTGTCAGCTGATTGATTATGAATAATTCTATAGTCTGACTAGCCGTCAGGCTCGCTTCGCTCGCCATATCCGTCTAGCCAGGGGGCTCCGCCCCCTGGACCCCCGACTGGATCGTCCAAGAATGAGATAAGCTGGCTCACTTCGCTCGCCTGCATTTTTCATTTGAGCGTTTTTATCATATGTTAGGACAATCCAGTCGGGGGTCCAGACTAAACGGATATGGCGAGCGAAGCGAGCCTGACGGCTAGTAATATAATATTCCCAGGATTGAAGTAGCAGTGCCTAATCAATTTCTCCGCGATAAATGCATTTAAATCTTCAACTTGATGCCAACCTAACAAAGTCAACTCAACTTAATGCCAACCTGACAAAATTATTAATTTAGTTGCCAGTTAACAACTGTTTCGAAGAGGTACTCTATCTAGATTATAGTTCTATAGCAACATATGATATGGGAATTCCAATTATAATTAAGAGATTGGGAGAAGAAGAATATACATGCTAAAAGACAAACTTTAAACCCTTAAAAACAACCCTTAGAGTTAAAATATTGCCAAAAGATTTCTTAGTGCGCCTCTAAAGGGACAACTGAACATACCTACCAAATTTGAACGTTTTTGGTCCGGTAGATTTTTAGTTATGCGAGTGAGTGAGTGAGTGAGTGAGTGAGTGAGTGAGTCAGTCAGTCAGTCAGTCAGTGAGTGAGTGCCATTTCACTTTTATATATATAGATTAATCCCATCTTCAGAGTAGATAATATCATTGCAATTATATAGTGATATAAGAGTATGGAGGAATTCCTTTTTCTTTCATATTATCCTTAAAATGCCAAATTTTAAAAACCTTGTGTACACATCGACGCGCAGTTGAATATTCCTGCAAAATCTCATAGAATTCTATCAACGCGTTTGTCCGTAAATGCATTAGATACAGACAGACAAAATAAAATCTGAGTTAAAACATAGACCTCACTACATTCGGTCAATTAATCTTACCTTTAAAATTAATAAGTTGTTTGACTTTTTCTCCACTAGAGGTATGTCTGCTCAGGAACATTCGAAAACAAATAATATTTAGTTTCATATTGCATTGAATTACTCGACTCTATGTTTATATTACATTACGGGAAAACTGGACTTGAATCCCCTTGAGGACGAACCCAAAACACAGAGTAGTGACATGCAGGTCGGCTGCTAATGGGCTAACTCCACCACATAATAGCAGTTCACTCGCTCATGATAACATGCAACTACACTTGCTTGCAGTTGCCGTATTCATAAATAAATTAACTGCGTCGGACATTTTGTTAGTGACGTCACTTTGTAGCAGTGACAGGGCGCGACGTGGCACAAGTTTGCCGACTCTGCGGTTCTGATTGCAATTTCCTTCTCCATTCACGGTCTCTGAGCGCATAATCAAGTGTCACAAGCACTGTCTCCACGTCATCATGTGTGATCTGAAAGCGCAGGATATCATAGTCGAGCTCACTGGCGAGATGTAATCAGCATCAAACAAAAACAACATATTCTATTCCCAGTACAAATTTATTCTCGTATTACTATAATTAAATATTCGCTTGGTTAGCGGCCAAAATGGGAAGTGAGTTCCATGAGTATACCCCTCTTTATTATCTGGTAATCCATTCTTTTCAACACATGGTTGAGTTGAAATGGTTTGAACTCCAATATTTTACACTGGTTTTGAAAATATTTATAGCTTTCTCTCCTCATGGAAGACTTTTCCTTGAGAAATACTTCCACATTCTCTAGGACTCTTAGCTCATGGGAGAATATTCCTTCACTAATAAACATTCATGAATCTGTCGAAGCTAGTAACATGAAATTAGCATCATTAAGTTTGAAACAGCGCTAAACAAAGTTCTATTATTATCATCATCATCTGATAAGGATACTTGCTAATTAATCCAAATTCATAAAGCAAGAAAGTTAAAGTTTCAAGATTTCAAATAATTTTGAAGCTAGATTTGGTTTTCTTCATGCGGAAAGAAGGCGCCGTCCGTCTGAGAAGTGAATGGAGTTTGGAACAAAATGATGATGATAAGTCCTTTCGTATCCTGGGAAAGTTGAATAACTCCTATTCAGGTCTCATCTCTACTCTCGAATTTATATTATTCTGCCTACTTGAGCATGCTAATGATTGCAGATCTCAAGTTGAAAAGATTGTTTGATACTTCTCGATGTACATTACTGAGAAATTCATTAATTGCATCCCTTGAATGATAGGATATCAGAGTGAAATAAAACAGAGAAAAGTGAATTTCCAGTTTTCAAACGAACCAGGAATGTTGAACATTTTGAAATGTTCATTGTTGAATCGGATTTTGAAGCAGAATTGAAGTTTCTATAAAATTCAAGAGGATATACAAAAGTGTTGACATATCAATAGAATCATAAGAATATTTTCCGTACTCATTGTGAAAGATAAGCATTAATCGAGAATAACGTGTATCATTTAGTGGTTCTTTTGTTGCTTCTAAATAGAAATGAAAAGAAGATATCATAAGTAGGTATCACCAATCAGTCACTATAGTGACATCTACCGGAAGAGTTTAGAAATAGGCTACTCTGTTGACCAATCAGTGAAGAGAGGGGTGGAGCTTGGAGATGTGCCTATAGTTGAATGCCGTTATGACTACCGTGGTTATGACAACTCAACACGACAACGATATTAGCGCAAACCTACCAGGTTTGCGCTGAGTTTGCGTCGTGTAGACGGGAGATCGTTGTGAATTAATGAGGTTTGAAGGTTTGTGCTTTCTTCGATCAATCTCAGCCAGGTTTGCGTCAATTTTTCTAGGAAACGATTATGTCTCATCTATCCATCAAAACCTTAATCGCTTCAAAATGAAGATAGAGAATTCGCGATTTCAGATTCGAATTCAGCACCCTCGAATTAGAAATGTGCGAGGTCAATTCTCAAGAATTCTCAAAAACAAGGAAGATTTTTTAATGGATAATAATTATTTTATTTACTCTATAGTAATATAATAGATATAGTTATTCGCTCTTCACTCTTGATAAGCAGTATTCTTGATTATTATTATTATTATTGAGGAGAAGGAGGAGTAGTGGGAGGAGGAGGAGGAGGAGTTGCAGGAGGAGGAGGAGGAGGAGGAGGTGGAATAGTTGAGAAGGAGGAGGAATAGTTGGAGGAGGAGGAGGAGGAAGAGTAGGGTGAGAAGGAGAAGGAGGAGTAGGTGGAGGAGGAGGAATAGTTGGAGGAGGAGGAAGAGTAAGGCTTGTGTTAAAGCTGGTGTCGTGTGAACAGAGGTTTGAGCAAACTTGGCTCAAAGCCAGATTTGCGTAAACCTGGCTTTGAGCCAAGTTTGCGCAAATATTGTTGTCGTGTAGACCCGGCATTATATTATTGTGACGATGATAAGCACTGGTACGCCGGCCGTACCCAAGGATAGTATAAATCTATCTCATCTTTGTTTATTCAGACTTAGTCTCAACCATTCTAGGTACTGTAAAGTTGGTAAGTACTCCACTCCATCAACAGTATAAATGGATGAATCACTTGATTAAACTTTGATATTGTATGGAGTTTGTGGAATAAATTGTGTATGGTTGATAGCTCCTCTCATTGCCGCCTCTTTGAATATAAATGTCGAATACAAGTGACCTCATAACGCTTCAAGAGTGTTTACAGAGACACAGTTGCAAGTGATTGTGATTGTGACGTCACCAATAGCATTTCAATATAAATTCCAGTTTGTCATCTGGAAAACACGATATCTTCAACACGGGTCCGCGCAACAAAGGAATCGCCATGCAAAAGAGCTACCAGTAGCTGAGCAGGAATTCCCCAACCAGATGCTTGGAAACCTCAAAGGCAAGAATTGAATAAATCCGTCTGTTACAAGGGATAAAAGAGACCAACGATCTGTCTGCATAGTTGGAATTGTGATCTCTAGTTTGCCCTGGTTCTTATAATTTATTCTTATCAGATGTTGAGTTTAATCATCTTAAATATTATAATATAATAATAATTGTAACGTCCTTTTGGGGTTACATGTGCCCAGCTGGCAGTCGGTCGGTAGAGCATGTGAATATTGAATATTTTTGATAATTTGACACCTGCGGAAATAAAGATACCATATGGTCCTTACCAGCTCTTCGAGGAGCTTATACCAAATTCAGTTATCAATTGCTGCAAACTGCTGCTGCTTTATTAATCGGCAATCTTTACCGCTGCATTGATTGGCTCCGCAATTATAGATGTAGAAGAGGCTGTAATAATGTAATACTGCTTCGACTTAATACTGAGACCTTGTATTTCAGTCAGTTTGATTTCAGAGAATAGGTTGAACCATTTAAATAAATCTTGAGAACGAAATTCCTGGAGATTTAGTGATCGATACTGTATATCGCCGATTTATCCAACTTATTCGATGAAGAATACAGTTGGTTGATAATTCTATTAATGTGTCAATAATAATAAATAAAAATACTAGTACAAGATTGGTCATGCATGAAGACAGGATTAAAATGAGAAGAACACCATACGATCAATAAATTTATAATTACAATAAAATCAACGAGCAAAAAATAATATATGAAACAATAAATGCAAACACAATATGAGAAAATACACAAGAAAAATATCACAGATGGCTCAATTAAAACTCTAATTCTGCTTAATAGCATCAACTAATAACTTTCATGATTTTTCTATCAGCATACATTAAAAATTTCTATAGCTCAATTATTCGACTCGCTTATGCTTATCAAGTTAGAATTTTATAATTCAATATTCCAATAATATTAGATATTTTAAATATAAAATCTCAGGTTATTAGTTCGGCCGTCAGTGGAAGTTAGATAAATAATTTATCTTGTGAACTTTGAGCTTCTATATTTCTTATCATGCTAATAATACTGATATTCAAATACATTAACTGAGCATATTTGATAATTTCAAATAGTGATATATAATTTAACATTTAGTTCTCATATGTATTCTAAATATGACTTTCCCTTATTTATACTACTGGCGCAATTAAGTTTAAATCAAGCTTGATTATTAAGTTATACCTTAGACGAGCTAGCTTTATGAAAATTCTATTAATTCGTTGTACTGAGGGCCCTCTCAATAAATTATTCTGTAACTCACGTGCGAAGATTTTTCACAAATTTTAAAGATGTGGCATGGATTCGCCTCGCTTGTCCCCTATGCCTTTCTGGTGGGCTGCTGTCGTCCTCTCCAATGGGGATATTTAAATTTTTAACTCATGTCATAGAGCGACTTCACTGAGCTAGGTTTATTACTTATTGAAAGTTTTGATACTTAAACTTTGGCAACAAATAAAATTTAATTTTAATAAGGGAATCAGTCTATTGCTCTCGTATTGGTGGGCGTCTTGGTCGGTCTCTGGCAAGCAAGTGGGCAGTTGGTCTTCTCTTATTCTCCTTTGACGATACTTCCGATTCTAAATTTGCATAAAATTTAAATTTCTTTTCCTATTGGTGGATTTCAAATAATCAGCGATGATGAAATTTAATACTGTCAAATAGTCCATAGTACGAGAGCATATTGCTATATTGAATCTGAATTCCATCCTTAACTTTTATTTTATTCTAATTATATTGTTTCATGCATTCTACAACAATTACGAATTCATATAATTTTAATAAAGACCACGTGGAGATTTTGAATTAAATATTTTTTAGCGCCGAGAAAATACTGTGCTCTGATTGGTGAACAGTCAGATTCGGCTCGAGTGTACACTGTACAGAATGTATCAATGCACGCAGAAAAATTAGATTTTACTTCCTTTTTATTTTTTATTATGTTTTTGTGTTTTTTATTGCTCACAATAAACATTTATATTTACTTTTCAAACATTCATATCCTTTATTTTGCATGCTTTAAGTTACAAAACCCTCTTGTCCTCGTCTTAACGAATGCTACCTAGATGCAATAATTGCAATAATAATTATTATTATTTTGCTAGCGAGTATCTGATTAAATTGTAGATGTTCAGCTTGATCGTTATTGATATTGCCGACAAGCGTTGTTTAATAGAACCTAACCTCAAATTCACATAATATTATTATTTTTATTAAATAGTTGAGAAATTGATTTTCATTTCAAATTGCTAGCCATAATCTTAGCCTTTCTAGTCATTATCGTCTTATCTATATCTTCGACTGATAATACCATTGGTGACAGATATTTTTATTTTTTTTTTGTCTGAGACCCAGTAATTCATTTCAATTAATGAAGCTTCTATAGGTACAAAAATGCACCGTCAGATAATATACAATTTTCAAAGTCGGAATCGGAAAAGTCACAAAAAATTGCAATTGTATGATACACAAGAAATAGAAGAGATTGAAAATGTGTATATTGAGGAATATTAAGTTGTACAGAATTTCCATTAGTATGGTATATGATTAAATTTATTTTTGCTCTCACCAATTAATTATAATGCAATATGAAATTTTCGAGAATACTGATTAACCTTGTTCTCAATCTATCAAATAACGCACAATTGAGAGTATGAGAAAAATTGCGTTGATAAATGTGGGAATTAATAAACTATTTAACCTAGTTAATTCGGGGAATCTATGAAGATGATAGTGGTTTGAACAGTAGAACAGGATGATCATTTCAAAACTTCATATTTGATCAAGGCGTTGCCCCCCTCCTGAATATACCACATTTTGTACCAGCCCCCACACCAAATAACCAAAATTTCAGTCCATCATAACTGAGACACCATTGAAAATAGGCCTAGGTGTTTTTCAACAACTTTGACCTCTAATTATGACACCCTGTAAAATTGTTTTTTCAAGCCTCCCCTCCACCAAGAATTTTAATGACGCAGTCTTATTATTGAACTACTTTCTCCTATGATTTATAAAGTACATAATACATAATAGAGCTCCCAAGACTTGAAATGTAAGGAAATGCATGGAATGATAACAAGTCAGTTCGTTGCGTCATTGACTACAGTTTCAGAGTCAAGTAGGCTAATCGAAGTGTACCAAGGGATGATATTATACTAAGCTCCAACTCCAACCCAAGCTTTTGTCAAATTCAGCAAGTCAGTGTCCAAACCGCTAGCCGCGCTCTCACTCTAGGCTAGTGCCAGAAACTGAAACTATTTAAAAGCTTTCCTTTCTCACTCTCTTCAACCGATGATGAGGTGGGGAGGAGAGAGAGGCGATTATCTGTCCAGTGTAAGGATCAAAGCCGGCGAGTTCCATTGTAGTTTCTTCTCTGGTCGCTGATTCCATTCTGGAGCCTTCTCACAAGCTTACTTACCATGAAATACATAGCACGGCTAACCGGAAGCTTCAGGAATTCAAATCTCCCAGCCAACAATGTCAGAGATTTCATTAAGCATTTGCGGAACTTTCATGCTCGCTTCTACATGAGATAATCTGGTCTGATGATTGAGACATTGGAATGACTTTGACAATAGATTCACACACAATGGAATATGGGGACCAGTGAATGGTGCGAGTGAGAGGCTTCGATAGGAATTCCGGTGATTATCGATAATCGATTCACCACTTATGTAAACTATGGTTCGAGAGTTTTGATTGATTATTAAAACTCGATGATCAGAAATTTCCATTCACGCCGAAAATCGATTTATCTTGGAGCTCTTATTACATACTTATCAATTGTATGTTAAGAAATGTTGTGGTATTTCTTCATAAATTGAAAGAAACCATGAAACCTGATTCTGTAATGTGATTCAATTTTGAACAAATATAGTGGAATAATTGACAACATCAACGTCTATTTCTTTCAATCAGCCTTTGGATTTATTAAAAGTATGCGACTCCTATGCATTGCAAAGATTTTCTCAAATACTCACTTTTTATCATTTATGATTTTTTTCTGATCAACTAGAGTAGTGAATTTTCACCCATCCAGGAGAGCTACGACTGAACCAAATCCTCTTCCTTGCTGCAATACCTGTTATTCCATCAGGCAAGAGCAAGGCACGTTGGATTACAGATTCGCGCAACAGTCTTAACTTCTATTTCCTCATCTGGATCTGAGTTTTGCTGAATAGTTGAGTAGGCTTGAAATAATAACCGTGAAATGGGACCGCCGTGCTTTCCGTTCAGCGTCCGCTTCAAGTATTCATGGAGTTGAGCCTGCCTCATCTGACAATACAATGTCGAATGAGAGCCCACGTTGCAGTCACGAATTCGGGACTCATGTCGCTTCACGAGACTTGCTGAGCTTTTCACGAGTTTTCACCAAGTTTCCACTCACCTTTGCAAAGTCTCAGCGACATCCTTCCAACTCCGAATCATCCCAATGTCGATGAAGTATTAAGCAGTCATTACGAAGTCTCACTTAATTGATGTTACAGAGAAGTAGCTGACACTCGACGTGAATCTCTGCAGCTGTTTGGGGATCGAGCAGAGGTTTCATCAGTGAACAGTGTCTTGTTCATTCACTGATGTTCGTCAATTGGGACACAGTCTAGTTCTCTAGTTCATTATGGAGAAAAAACTGTTCAAAAAAGCTATTCAACCGGCTACAAAAAGTTCGATGGTCAAATTTCCAAGAATGAAAGTGAAATTTTACATTGAAGCTACCTCATGCTGGCCTGCACCAAACGAGATCAATAATAATTATCAACATTTTGTTACTGAGTGTGATCAGATGATTCACAGTTTAGGTGGTTCAGTGTGATTCACGGGGGATGATTCTGTGGTACGAGCAACCCGAAATCAGACAAACTGTCTATTCTTGTCTTTCATGTATTAGCAATAATATTGTCTTAGATTTACCTCACTAGAAATTTACGATCTGGATGAGGACGAATTCAAATGACAAGATAAAGAGAAAATATCAATTGATTTTTTTTTCAAAATGAATCAATGCATATTCTCACAATAATCTATGTACCTTTTTTTATTGTTATATCTTTCGTGGAAGCACACAGTTTGATTGAGATGATGTGTTATCCGAAATTTCCATCATCTCAACTTGAAAATCCTTAAGCCAGTTACACACACAACGATTTCTGAACTTACGATTTTTTGCTGTCCTTATGAAATCCTACTAGAATTATTAAACAGATAATTTTTTTCAAGTTTCGTTTAATCTGGTAAAATTTGTAAGAAAGCCAAAAATTGATGTGTATGTAGGCTAACTGACATTGCATTAGAAATAAATGTAACCGATTCTGACAAAATTCGTGATTATTCACAACTCTAATAAGAATTGAGGAAAAATATTTATTCAACAGATGAATAAATGTTGACAGTTTTGAATTTTTTTAAAAACCAATCGCGTATCGGTTTCGATAGAAACAATCAAAGAGCTCCTACAATCTATTTTATATGATGTGAACTTGTCAGTGCAGAAATGAGAGTGAACTTTCCAATTGAAACTTCTAAGCGTGTGACTTGATCTCTTATATCAAGACCAGACTCTTTATTAATTTGTCTTGGATAATTTCATCTCCCGTGAATTTTAAGACATCAACTTTCTTTTCATTTTTGAAGAATGAAATCTACCAGGAGCTACTTAGTGTCCTACTTGGAGGAGTCTTCCAATTTTTAAGCTATCACTCGAGTTTGGAGAGGTGAAAGTTTCAGACTACATTGACCACCACTCCATCAGCTTTTAGATTTCTTTATCATGCAGTGCTTTGATGTCTTGATAGAAGTTGTACATACTACAATCAATTATGTATGTAGTACCTAGTTGATAGTTGCTTTCCATTTTTTCTCTGAAGTACAATTAAAATCAACTTTGTATTATGTATTGATTATTTATTTTCCAACAAAATGCTTTTATCACTATTGATTTCATTTACACAATCACAACATCAAAATGATGTTGAGAGAGGATCAACAGAATGAACCCAAAACTGTTTCCTCCCCTAATTTTGATAAGAAAACAGTCTAAATTAATATGGTTATGTGAACACTTCCTATAATAATCACAAAAATTTACAGTGCAAATATCTATTACACCTATACTGAGAATTTCTTATCTAGGTACTTGATTAGAGATTAGGTACCTGATTTAGCTTTTAAAAAAGGTGAAGAGATGAATAAATTATTCCACCTTCATTCATTTGTCAGTTATTATGCAATTGCTGGTTTTGGAGTTGTTGAAATCAATTATTGAGCCACTACCTATACTTTTACTAACACTGAATCTACTCAAGATAAAGTCACGTTTACACTAGTGTTGTTAACTGAGATTTCAATAGATTTCGGCAATTTGTCGCCAATTTCTTAAAAATAAAAGCAGCTTGAAACTTGTTTTCTACAGAAATAATTGACAACTTTATTTGAAGAATAACATTTTGTTGACAACTCTGGTGTAAACGTGGCTGAAATGTAATCAATTTCGAACTTTCAATGCTGGGAATGCCTGATCGGCTCAAAATGTAACCTTGCTATGACTCTTGAAAAACTATACAAGAGAACCCTCTATTTAAGAAGATATAATTGAATTTTAATTTCTCATTCATTGTTTTATAAATTTCAAGCCACAAACGTCAATTCGCTTCTATGATATTGTTTTGTAAAATACTGGAGATTGAGAATTATCAGGATTATGACCTCTAACCCCAGAAAGATTGAATGTCTCAGTATGACGCTAAATGTCATATCGATCAAATATCGGTCAGATCGATACGTAAATTTGACGTATTGATAGTTTTTTTAGACATATAATTAGGTAAATGAATGATACCTAATATTGGTATTCAGATTATATGAATGATGTTCGCATACTATACATGTAATCAAATTGTTTGAAAATTGAAACTGCCAAAATATCTATATTATAAATAGAATCGAATTGGCACTGATTCATTCACTCACTCTCTCACTCATTCCTTCATAATCAAGAGAGCTAAAAATCTACTGGTCCAAAAACGTTCAAATTTAGCAGGCTTGTTCAGTTGGCCATCTAGAGGCCCACTAAGAACGGATTTGAGCGTATCTCTAAAGATACGCCCAGAATCTACGCTTTCTCAAGAACTAATTGGTAAAACAGCTCAAACTAGGTACTTTCAGGTGAGGTACAAAAATGTTGTATCACAATTCAAGCTCCGCCCAAAGTTAAGACGCCCAAGTTTCACGCCAGATCGGCGGGTTTTAAGCGTTTTTCCTGCGTTTTCTAGGCCTTCTCAACAACTAATTGACAGATGAAGTTCAAATTTCGTATACAGGAGTTCAGCAAGGGTCTAGAAATATTGAGAGGACTTCAGTATTATGCCAAAGATACACCCAATATAGGCCCTTCCCCAGCGTTTTTTAGAGGGTTTCCTTTCTCAAGTTTTTCATTGAGTTTTCAAATCATTCTTCCACATTTCTAAAGCGAATTCATACTCGATAGGGTAAGATATTGATGTAAGTTGAGATCTCCATATCACTCCTGTTTTAATTTTCAAAGAAATATTAGACTGAAATACAATTTTCATAATATCCTAACCATAATGTCTCTAATTGATAAATAACTGAATATCTGAATATATTCATACATTCTGATAGAAATGAAGATTTTAAAACCATGCACACATAATTTGAAGAAAACTGGTGATTGAATCAAGCCTGAAAGTCTCTTTTGACTTTTTGATAGAAAAAAGAGAGATCAAATGAAAAATGCAGGCGAGTGAAGTGAGCCTGCTGATCCTATTTTTGGATCATTCAGCCGGGGGTCCAGGGGGCGCAGCCCCAGGCTAGACGGATAAGGCGAGCGAAGCGAGCTTACCGTCTATTATATTTCTTTGAGTTCATAGAATGAAAATAAAACATGCGAATTCGCTGTCATACTGGTGAGAAAGCTGCTCATCATATTCGATATTTTTATAGTTTTCCTGGCACTCACAATCAGCAAAGGCTTCAGACAGTTTGTTTAGAATATCAAAAAATATAATATTCTTATTTAAGGACTGCGTCCTTAAATATTTTTGTCTCAAACCATTCTTGCCTGGTAGGTTATGAACCTTCCAAGCATATTTCCTCCTCATTCGAATTGTTCTTTATTTTTAATCAATTTATTTTTATATTATTGTTGGAGGGCGGCTCAAAATTAAACCAGGGAAGAGCTCAAAAAAAGGAAAAAGGTCAGAAATGAACTCAAGTTCTTTTTTGTCGTAGAAATAGGCCACCAATGTTCGATAAAATCAGTCAATATCTCAAAACGTCCTCTTGAAGGTATTGACAAGTAAAATTGTCGTAGGCCAGACTTCGAGTTACAAGAAAACAACCAACAAAAAACAAACGAAATAAAATGTAATTACTGCGACACTCACTAAAGGAATGACTGCTGAGTGCACTGCTAAGAGGAGGAATGTGGAGGGGGTAAAGATTTGCATTCCAAAAACAAAAGTTACACGTCAATAATAATTTTACGTACAATACCTTTCTAGCGTTAAAACACTTACATTTTCCTTCTTCCTAGAATATTTGAGAAATAGGCATTGTGATCATTATGAAAACTACGTTCATAATGATGGAGCTCTCTTCCATAAGTTTGAAGATAGAAGTAATTTTTCAACAGAAATAAACACATCAGGCCGAAACCTATAAATGGGTGACTGTGAAATGGGTAGACGATAAACCTTTAGGAGCGAAAAATTCAATTAACTATTTTTTTTCTTTTCTCGGGCATTCATTATAGGTTATAGAACTAATTCTTCATCTTCAGGATATTATAACTGAATAATAAATAGAAGTATATTTAATTAATTTCAATTTATTTATTCATACTCTACACACAATATCAATACAAGTAGATGCAAGTAAGAATACATTAGTATTAGTTGTTATAAACTGAAGATGAATCTCAATAAGTTCATCTTATAAATCTAAATACATCCAACTTTGAATCAGAGTGAAATCCAATAAACCTGGAAATAGAGGCGGGAATTACATATACGGTCCTAGCGTTGCGCAGAATAAAAGCAACTCACAGTGGACCGAGCCCTGAAAAGCACACATTTTTCTATATCCTCTTCTTTTATTTCTTTCTTTACACTCATTAATCGTTTTTCTATCTTAGGGAGAAAATATTAGCAATAATCGAGAAAATAATCATTTGTTTTGAGAAAGTACGAGATGATGAACGATAGTCATTAAACGAGAAGTAAGTTAAAATCAGGAGAGGATAATGAAACGAGGTGAGGAAATAGAGATAGAAAATAATGTTTTGTCTGGATAGGTGGGGCTTTTTGTTCCGTTACAGTACGGTAATTACTTTTCACTGTTTCTTCTCCAGAAGACTTGGCTGCAGCTTTCTCTCATTTTCGCTCTCCAACCCTTCTTCGTTCTTCTTCTTCTACTCCGTTCGTGAATTCCAGCATCGAAGCTGAAATTACGAAACAAACAAGAATTTCCATTACACAGCAACTAGCTTACTGCCAGTTGACTGGCTTCTTCTATAAGCAGACCTAGGCCTTATTCTTCTTTTTATCCTTTATCTTGAACTTCTTATTGGTATTCTTTACTCTTTATCTCCGAAAATTCTTTGTTTCTTCAGTTCTTATTGCAAATGCGCTAAGCCAGTTCCCAACTTCAATCTAAGAAGTATTTCTGTGTCCCCTGGGGCTTGAGCGGCCAAGTGAATTTCATAATAGGAAATTTTTTCAGAGTTAAGATACAAACAATCTCGAAAAAGAGAAGATTTGAGCTGAGAAATTATTGTTGATTGAGAATGAGGGCGGCAGTTTCTGAAGCAATCATTTCACATTCAAGAGTCGAGAATCAAGCATGTTTACTCGCACACAATAATCATTTTTAAAAGTTCCATAATGTATGTTTGAACTTTGTTCGTGATCATCTAGATCATTCTTTATTGGATTCTATATAATCCAGTCAATGAAGATATAAAAAAGAGGGTGTGCTTGCAATTTATATCGTGGTTCTGATTTTTAAATATATTATTTGGATACATGAGAGAAGTCCAAAACCAATTTCTTTATGCAAAATTTCCTTGTGCTAGAAAGACAGAGTGGCCCAAAAACCTCGTATTTTCGGTTAATTTTCCAGTTTTCAGCTATTTCTGCCAAATCCAGTAATTGTATCCTGCCAATTCCATTCTGAATGGAATGAAATCGTGACATTTCAATGTCGTAACCCTAAATACCTTAATAGTTTCTCGTAAGTAATTGGTGAATTATAATGTTTTATAATCTGTAAGGTTTCAAAAACGAAATTTCTCTCCTGATTTCTGCAGAATATTGTCATGATCGAGAGGATTTGATCTTCTAGTAGATTTATTGATAGTTCAATTTGATTATTGTAACTTTTGCATTTTACAAACTAATTCTTCCTCACTACGGTGTGAACCTGTGAAGCAATTACATAATATTAGACCCAGAAAGAGACTAAAGTTTCATTCTAATTAGAGCTGAACTAATCTAATTTAGAGTAAACTTCGGTTTCAGTAACATTTTGCGGTTTTCTTTATTAAAGAGAGAACTAATATTATACCCCGTATCAGATATCTATATATATATATATTTTTTTTTTTTGTATGGGTGTTGGGCAGAGATGCAATCAGACAAGGACCACACGATACAAGAAAAAGTCATGTAGGCCGGATCAGGTTTTCCAGTAGGCCTATGCAGCGCAGACTATAATAGCTTTCAGCGGAGCTGTGCAGCAGGACACCAAAATACATTGAGTAGTATTATGGAATCACTATAATTCATGAAAGTGTCATCGGTCCACCAAAATTTATTTTGTGGATCTACTATAATTAATTAAGTGTAGGCCTAATCTGTCTACTAAAATTCAGGTCTGAAACTGAAACATTTTTGTTTTCATATTTAATAAGAAGATCACCTATATGGTATCTATACTCAATTTTGTTTCAATTTAATCTATTCAATAGCAACTTGAAACTAAATCAATTCGTTTTCCTTATCTGAATGAAAAAACATTAGCAATCATCCAATACAGGATGCATAAATAGATTTGATCATTGCTATAATAATTCTATTGTGACTTCATTTATAGTTTATTATTGATAACATGATTTTTAATAATGCAATGAACATTGTGGTTGGGATTGATAAAAGAGTTCAATATAGTATTTCACCATGAACTTTTGGAATTATACTGACCGTATTACGTAAATTCGCATGAACATCTGGCTCGACTCTCCTATTGCCTCTTCTACTCAAAATAAATTTCAACCATTTTATTATGGTGTAGTATATTATTTCGAAAAAGCTAATAGTACTGAAGCCCATGAATAAGCCCATGACACCACCGATGCTGGCTGAAATCATAAATTGCAAGTGTTTTTTAAATACTTGTCATTCTGCTACGAAGTATATTATGTTGTTAAAAAAAAATTGTATCAATGGTATTTGAATGATAATAAATGAATTATTCAGTCAAATGTATTGGAGCTACTTAGGGCCTAGCCACGAGTCATTTTTTATACGAGTCAGCAGAAAATGGAGCTTCCCGATTGGCTGATTGGGTTAGTGTTCGGGAATCAGATGATAATTAGCCAATTGGAGAGTTTTCTGCCCTGCTGATCGTCTGAAAACCACCTCATGTGGCTTGGCCCTTGAAGTAATTATTTTTTATTCAGATGTTGTTGTACGTCTGGACTCACTGTGCTCCAATCATTGGCTCTCGAGAACAAAACCTTCCATTTATATGTTCTATCTCCTTCGTTCTGTGGATTTACAAGAATTATCCACACACGTGATTTGTTCTATAATAATACAAACAATATATAGTGACCTCCGATTTTAGAGCTGCAAAGTTATGCTGAACATATAACATTTCTGCAGTCTGAGAAGCGCAGCTTGAAATAATGTTTGTGTAAAAATTTAAAAATCGAAAAAAATTGACATACAACATTTTTGAAAATAAGCTCTCGATATAGTCTACGGTAATAAAATAATTGGTGGATCAATTAACTACCGGAATGTAAAATGACTTTAGTCACACAGTCACCTCCAATTACTTATATAGAAGTGGCTGTCAGTGGTGTATCCCCCCAAAATGGGACCCAAAAATTTTTTGTAGCCAAATCAATCAATAATATCCTTTTATTGTATAAGCCGAGATATGGAAGAAAAGAATAGCTGAAAGCTGGAGATAACACTTTGAAGTAAGTCAATATCGTTTCCCACCTTCCACCATCAATTATTTCAAAGAAATTCAATATAGCTAGAATTTCCCAGATCAAAAGGCGTACAGTAAAACAACTATGGTACTAACTAGTGTAATAACTATGGACGTGAAAGTAACAGAGAAAAAGTAACAAAAACTCAAGACAAAAGCATATATGACATAAAATCTGAAAAGCTGAGAAAAGTTGAGGAATAATAAGATATAATATATGCTAGCTGGAACAGTTTCAGCCTGCATTAACATAAAAAGTTATTTTAATTCATGAGTTGAATTTTCTATTGAAAACTCACCAATTCATCTCAATTTACAATTTCCAACTACTTACTCATCCAGTAATGACTAACATATATCACTTTGAAGAGAATTTCCACTAGAAGATTGTTCTGTTAACTTTTTATTAATAGTTTGAAGATATTTTTGTGATGCCCTTCGATAATGGAGAACCAGAGATGGCTACGATAACATTTATATGTACGGTAACGATTCAACAGAAAAAATCGATTGGATATGAAATGTAGCCTATATTCTGGCAGATCATAGTAGCATGTGCTTCTCTAGTGAGACAATCAATGTTAAATGAGTGAATTGTATATAACTCTGTTCGTCTATAGGCTATCTATTCAATGAGAGCCATGAAGTATAAAACTGGATACTTATTGGACTTTTGAATAATTGAATATCCAATTGATATTCTTTTGTAGGTCTATAACTAAAAAACCTGAGATTTTAAAATTAACTTGTTCCCATGGGACAACTCACCTATCAAACTTGAAAAAGTATACACGCAATCTCTCTCAATCACATTGACTGAACCACCTTTATATGTGATGTGTAATCCCACAAATGAGCTTCTGAAAAATAAGAGGAGAAATGTGATGATTTTTGTGAGGAAAAACCGTCAAATATTGGAATATTCCGCAGCTTTTTTTGTAACGAATCACTAGAACTTCAAAAAATCATCTACCTAAAACTCGGCATCTTCTTATATAACCTACTATTCTGTAGCCTACTATGATTTTGAGGAATAGATACGAAAGGCTACATAGTTACACACACACACATCGATTTTTGGACGTACGATTTTTTGCCGTCTTTTTATTTCTATTAGATTAAACAGATGATGTTTGTCAAGTTCCGTTTAATTCATAAGTACGGCAAAAAATCGAACATCCAAAAATCGATGTGTGTATGTATAACTGGCTTTCAAGAGAGTTTCAGAGTATCGTGAACAGGAGAAAAGAAGATGAATGAATAATATTCTGATTACTTACTTTTTCTTGTATTTTCTTTCAAGGCTGGAGAAATTCCATGGCATGTCATTCACTTTGAAATTATACTTGAGCTCAACACAAGATGGCAGACAGTTACATGCACTGTATTGCGTTTTAAGATCATTACTAGTGTTAGATGATCCACTGTCTAGAAAGAGGAAACAGAACGAAATTTTTTTGGGATCAAGTTGAAAAAGATGATAAATGTAGACATCTATTTACTGTAGGCCTAGATTGGAAGCCTATTATTGACTTGTTCTCACTTTTTAGTAATACCATGAAGCCTAGAGACATACTAATTCAAAATATTCAGTGATCATGGGACTTTTTGGGGTTTTTGTTACAAGAGCTTATACACCAAAAAGTCTGAAGGAACTTGTGGATAGATTTTGAACGTTTCAAATGCATTTGAAAATTCAATAATACTCTTCATAGTTTCATGATTTTTTCATCACATCTGTATATTTTTTCTTTCAGTTCTCATGAACAGCAGATTTTTTTGCAGTCACATTTCCAATTTAGTATCGCTAACTCATTCCTTCCCTACGCACTGGTTATGCCGTCTCTGCCAAATGAGCACTCCAACGTACAGTTTAAATTAATTGAGCAAAAAATTACAAAACAATCTGATTATCATCAATTATAATTTAGAAGATGTATTTCCAATATATATCAGACACTATTCGGATTCAATGTTCAATCATATAGTAGGATTATCACTATAGTTACAAATAAAGTATTAGGGGAAATACAAATTTGAGATGCTTCAAAGATTTTTTTCATGATTATAGAAATAATTATAATTACAATAATATCAATATTCTCCAAATGGAAGCTCACAGATATAACATGAAAATATTGAATCACTAGACAAGAGGAGGACGATACTAACTAAAATATGTATAATATTCATCTCTATTATCCAGCAAAGCTATATAAATAGTACTATAAGGACTTCTGTTAAATTAAAAGAAAATATACCTAGCGTTTCTTCTGAGTTTTATTCTCCAATTTTCGAAGAACTAATTGAGAGAAAATGTTTTAATTTGGTACACAGGTTCAGCTGAGGTATAAAAATTATGTATTGGGAGAGTCTTGGAATATCGTTCAAGTTCCGCGGTTTTTGAGCGATTTCCTGCTATTTAAGAAAAGAATATTTTATTTGTTCAAGAACAATCACATGATTGCATGACACATTGTCATGATAGTTATAATATTTGACTACATCTTGATATACCGTAGTTATATACAATATAAGTCATAATAAAATCAAACTAAACATTTTTAAAAAGTCATAATACATTTGAATATTCACTTCTCATAGTACTCTTTCAAGCTGTAAAAGGTATTTTTGACTAGAAAATTGTAAAACGCATCTTTAAACTTCAAAAAAGGGAAATTTCTCATTTCTGGTGGAAGGTGATTGAAGAGTCTCAAACCTACATTTACATGGCTTCTTAAGGTCTTTGATAACCGTACTTGTGTATATGCAAATTTTCATAGCTTTTTGTATGGTGTGTGTGGATGTTTTTGTTGCTGGTTAGATTTGTTTCCTCAGACTTGACATGTAGTAGCAGGGTGTACATGTACAAATAACTGTCATTACTCTACTTTTAATAAAAAGTGGCTTATAGTGGGCTCTCAACTCCGAATTGGTTATAATTCTAATTGCTTTCTTTTGTAATAACAAAACTTTGGATATTCTTGCACAATTTCCCCATAGAATAGTACCATAATTATTCAATATAGAATGAAATAGAGCATAATAGATACTTATAAAATAACTTTCAGGAACATGGTATTTCAAAGTCTTTAACAAATAAATAACCTTTGAAAGCTCACTACATACTGAATCTATGTGGTCACCCCATGTCAAATGATTGTCAATCTGAACCCCCAGTAATTTCATTTCTCTCACATATTTTTCTGGAAACTCAAATCTGGTGTTCAATGAAAAAATGGCCACTTGTGTTTTTGACTCATTGATGACAAAACTATTAGCTTTGAAGCATATGACAGCTTGATTTAAAGTTTCATTGGCAATCCTGTTCAGAGTTTGTAAGTCTCTGTCAACAGAAAGAAAGGTTGTATCATCTGCGAACATTATTGTTTTTGAAGACGTTATACTATTAGGTGGATCATTGACCATCACTAGAAACAACAGTGGCCCCAGTACTGAACCCTGAGGCACACCAAACTTAACATAGGAAGCAGATGATTTGTTTACATTTACATCACCTATTTATGAAATGTTCTTTGGTCAATATTTGCAGTACCGTAGCAGAAGTCCTTATTTCTATTTATATAGGCGCTCATTGGATATTTGAAATAAAGATTACCATACAGTAATACGGTAATATTACATCAGTTGGTTATACTGCAATTTTCAATAAAATCTAAAATATCCAATATACAAATAAATTTTATTCTGTTCTGAGACGTGGAGACCGTGAATCATTTTCTTACTGTGACAAGTGAGGAATTTTCAAGAATAGTATCAGTTCAGTCACCATCAGGTATTTTTTACTGAAAAACTCCAAATACGCTGATTTTTTCTATTCTCTGTAATCTAAATTGTTTAGTTCAATTGCACTATACACCAAAAGTACGAATTTCAGTGCTTGTTACCCATTCAAGTGATATATTCATGGACACCAATTGGTCAAATGCAAGGATATTTGTTATCGCGAGTGTTCCCGGAAATCTATCTGAGATAGAACGGTCTACCTGGTCTCCCGTTGTGAAACACAAAATTATGCCCAGAGGAATTTTGAATACCGTAGCGGGAACCGGAAGATATGGTCGATTAAAAATGTAACTCCTCTATATTTCAATTTTTCCAAGAATTTAAGTCGTATTTGACAAACTTCAACTCAGCACTTGAAGAAGATATAATAAGAGCTATAAATTATTCCATATTCTATTTGAAACTATAGTTGGTGTAATGCTATGATATGATTATTTTCCTG
Source organism: Nilaparvata lugens (assembly GCF_014356525.2). Lineage (NCBI taxonomy): Eukaryota > Metazoa > Arthropoda > Insecta > Hemiptera > Delphacidae > Nilaparvata > Nilaparvata lugens. The sequence continues at coordinate 20,891,593 of NC_052509.1, forward strand.
TCAACTATTGGGAAGTTTACTGTTTTTAGAATGTGAATTTAGTTGACTGAAAATCATTATTTATTCTGAGACTGAAAATAAGTTTTTTTGTGTAAGTGAATAGATCAACTCATAAAAAACGAGAATATTATTAAAAAGACTACATTCTTAGTTTAAACCTATAAGGTTCTTCAGTGTAGGCCTACTGTCAAGTAGCCTACTGTGATACAAAGAGCTGAATTGTGTGTGATCGTACTTACAGTATAAGCGTTTCACACATTCCATATCTGCTATATTACAGCTACGTTGAAAAGCCAAATCTGTAAAAAAATCTCTGTATCAATGGTGTATTTGAAAACAATAGTTTTTTACTATAATAGTAGGTCAATGTTTAGGCTATAACGTTTTACGTGAAAAAGAACGGTGTCTCATCTAGTCTGTACAAATTTTTCTTATTAAATTGTATTTCATACAATCTTGATCTGAGATTCTAGTATTCAGAACTAGAAGCATAAATATATTCCTCACTTCGGTCCGACAAACCAAATAACATTGATTGTCCAAAAATGACAAGGAAGTTATTAAAAATATTGTACCTAAAGAGAATGGTACAGACATAGATGATCCGTATAAAATTTCAAACATGCTAAACAATGATTTTGTAGGGATGGTTGACACTCATGTCATCCCTTATCTAACCTAAAGTGACGTAACAGATGAGCAAAATGAAAAGTTACAAAATTAACATTTGGATGCAATACCTACAATTGAAGAGAAGGCCTCAAGTGAAATAATAGATTTGATAAAAGCAAAGTGGTCAACAGCCGGTTATGATGACATACAAATAAAAATAATCAAGGATGCCAACAAGTCATCACTCATCAAACCTCTTTTGCACGTAATCAATGCATCAATTTTATAACTGGAGTGTACCCAAACGAATTGAAAATATCAAAAGCTATACCAGCATAATCTCTTATATTATAAGAAAGGAGATCCATCTGATCCTCTAAGCTCCTGTAGCCTACCGGTATGTGAATATAAAGTATACAAGCAATAACAACCAGTACAATATTGAATCAAACTTAAAATATAATAACTCTTTAGTACCACGGGGATCGGTGTTAGGTCCATTTTTGTTTCTGTGCTACTTAGGGGGGTTGCCCAAATATATATGTGCGATTTAGTTGAAAATAGTAAATTATGCTTGTACGCTGACGATATAAGTCTGTGTATTGCTGATAAGAACTGGAACACAACAGAAATTAAATGTAACAATACCATATCATTAACTTAAAAGTACCTAAGTCATAGACATCTGCTACTTAATCATAACAACAAAAGATCCCTCCATTTCACTTGTGAAAATTTAGAGGTAAAACAACTTTATACCGGAAATAATAAGGAAAAAATAAATTTTTAGGTTTATATCTTGAAAACACAGTTGGTCCGTTCACATACAAAAAATAGGTAAAATTGAATTAAAAAAAAAACACTTTTGGAGTGAAATGCACTTACTTTTGTAGTGACGATCGTTTCGACCTGTTGTTGGTCATCATCAGACTGTGATGACCGTGCGACAGTCTGATGATGACCAACAACAGGTCGGAACGATCGTCACTACAAAAGTAAGTGCATTTCACTCCAAAAGTGTTTTTTTTTTTTAATTCGAGTTCAATTTTAACAGTGAAAAAGTATGGATATGCAACAGAGAAAAAATATTTAAAAAATTGAGCTCAGGAATTTTCTCGCTGAGACGACTAGCAAAAATTTCCAACTTAGAAACGTAAAAAGCAGTGTACTTTGCAACGATCCATTCCCACATTTCATATGGAATTGAAAAATTGAAATATATGGAGGAACAAACATCTAAAACTTGAATAAAATACTCCTATTACAAAAAGAAGCAATAAGAATAATCCTAAACCTTAATAGAGAGCAATCATGCAAGCAATTTTTTAGTGAGTTAAAGTTAATGACTGTGTACAGCCTGTACATTTATAGGAAAAAAATACCTATATATATATATATATATATATATATATATATATATATATAATATATATATATATATATATATAAACTAACGAATCTAAATTCTCACGGCAAGTAGATATACATAATATTACAACACAAGAAATAAAAATAATTTTACGATAAAGAAACACGAAAGGAAAAATATAAACAAAGTCCAACGTATATGGGAATAAAATTTATTGGTTATCTCCTAGGTTGCTTAAGGCAGAGGTCTCCAACCTTTTCCATCCAAGGGCCACATTGTTAATTCTAGGGAGGCTTAGAGGGCCAATAACAAGGATGTACGTGGTAAATTGACTTGTGGGCCACAAACGACGGGGGATTTGGGGGGTGTAAAATTATTATATTTCCATTAAAATAATATGAGGAGTTTTAAGTAGGTTTAATTAAAACACAGGAAGAAATGAACCAATTCATTTAATTTCAATACAAAGTCGAATCTATTGAGTGTAGAAAAGTCATAAGAAAACTTGAGAATGCATGAGTTTAGCAAGTTAAACAAAATATGATAACTTTTTTTAATAGTAATAAGACAACTTGACAATACACGAATTTACAAAAAGTTACCAAGCTAAAAGAGAATACCGTATTTATTTTTAGTGAGAAGATTGCATCTGTTTTCCACTTAAAATGTCCGCCCATTTGGGATCAAACTTTGTGGTTCCAATCATTAAAATTGATTTCAAATGTTCATCTGATAAGGAAGATCTGATTTAACAAACTTCATTTTAGAAAATGTCTGCTCACAATAAATTGTAGGTAGATCCAAAAAGAGGAAACATAGCTTCAGCATGGTTTTCCATGTTTTTAAAGTCTTTTTCTGGGAGAGAACTGTGAAATGGAAATAGGTTACCTTCTTTGTGTAAATATATATTTTAAAAATCTGGTGTGGCGCACTCACACAACTTTCCTTGCCGTTATGAGAATTGATCACCTGACGCTAGTGTTCAACGCTGGAGACATACGAGGTATGCTATCTCTTCATAGTGAATCATTAATTTAATAGAATCAACAGTTGCCAAGTTTGCAATTGGATAATCACATTTTCTCGAATTTCGAGCTTATTTTCATTATGTGAAAATATGTTACATAACAATAATTGTAGAGATTTTCATGCTCAATCTTTTTCACTCGAATTTTCTTGTTTAAATTGTATCAATTTTTTTCGGAAAGCAATACTTTCCTTACCTATGGTAATAGGGCAAGGAAAGTAAAAAATCTGTTGCAATACCTAACTCTTGGCGGGCCAGACAAAATCTATCTGTGGGCCGGATGTGGCCCGCCAGCCGTAGGTTGGAGAGCCCTGGCTTGAGGCATGAACGTGATAGATCAAAATTCAATGAACCTGTTGAGAGCATATTTGATAGATTCAGTCTGCTACAGTATAAACGAGTTTACTGAGAAAAATAAATTTTAAACTGTCACTTTTTCTCTTTAGCTTTAAGTTAGTTTTCGTTTTGATTTTTCATGTAAGTTTTGGAAGAAAATAAATATTATTGATTGTCATAATTTTGGGAGTGTACAAACACTCTGTTTTGCTAATTCTATTCAATTCCCTCATGTGCTCTAATGTTATTATAATAGAAGTACCTTTTTCATATTGGCATTAATAGCACAAATTTGGGCTACTTATTTCATATCATTCCACTTTTATCAATTTATCACTATCTCTTCCACCTCCATCTATTATTTCATCATTATTACTTTCTCATGTTCATTATTTTATAGTCTATTAATATATAGGTTACTTGCGACATTAGGTATTAATTCTTCTATATCGTTAATAAATAGTAGGTAGCCTACTGTAGTATAAATTGAAGGAAGAATAACACTGAATTTTTTTTCATTATTGGGAAATGAATCCCATATCTCATTGCTCTTATATGAAACAGAAACAGAATACACAATGTAATATATTCTGTAATCTAATTTATTTTTCTACAGAACGGTACCATGCATTGAATGAGAGAATCTAAGACAAACTGACAAAGCTGACTTTTACACCAGTGTAATAATTTGCTAAATAATTATAAATACTTCATATAATAATCATTCATGAATTAATGATAATACAGATTTAACATATTAAAACATATTTAATATTGTTATTATAAAATATAATTATATTATCTACTGTGAGCACATGCTCGTACGAATAACTGTCAGCTATTAAGCTTATATATATTAGGCTCACATAATATTCTTCTTGAACAGGCCCAAAGGTGTTTTTGTCCAGGTCATACTCACGTGGTAGGAAAAATGTGGCACAATTGCATCTATCCATAGTGATATTGACAACGCATTCCATTTCACAGTTGTTATAGGTGTAGATCGAGTACAGACTCAGATTGCGTTCATGTTCATAATAGCAGCCTCTCTTTTTTGGCGACCAACTCCTCAAGTTGTCAGAAGTTGTGATGAGTTCTGGGACAACTTCAATGATTGTCATGCGGTCCACCTGGGCGTAAGCTATTCCACCGGTCAAAGTTGGTTGTTCTGCTGGGTTGTATCCCTTCACCTATCAAATTTATTGATAGCTGTGTGTTTCATTCAAATCATTAAGTTTCCAGCAATTTTGATACAATCTATTACCTACACTAATTCATTATCATGATTTCTCTGATCCAGCCTAGGTATTATACCGTACTACCTATAGATACACTCAATTGTATAAACCAGGATCCTGAAGTATTGTAAACTCTATAGGGATATTCGGCTATATAATATAAATACGGTACTGTACTGAATAAAATGAGTTCAGAGTTCCTCACCGACATCATAATTTTTGTGTGATCTTGTAGCCTATATATATGTATCCTTTTTCACTAATGTTGGGAAAACTCACCAGATCAGCTCATCACAAACGAACAATATCTCCATAAATAAGAGAGAAGAACAAAATATCCCAAATTTATACCGCAGTTTTCAAGTGTGTATGTAGAGGTAACATATTGACATGAACACTGCTGCTGGTTAATAAAATGAATCTTCAGAATGGAATGAATATAATGTACTAAATTGGCCAACAAAAATAACATTGACAAGAAATAATTACATATGTAGGCTGAGACATAGAGTACCCGTACAGTAAGAAGATTATATTGACAATTATGAAATTTTGTAATAATTCAAAATAATTGCCCGTAGAGTAGAGCTAGTTATTATTTTCAATAGAGGATTGGAAATGATTGGGACTAGTTCCATAAAGCCTGATTATTTTAGAAAGCTGATTGGAATTGTATATATAGTAATAAGTCTTGATGAATTGATTGAGGATCATAAAAAAGATTAACAAAATAATATGAGTAATAATGTAATCCATTCATGTATGAATCATTTTTGAGAGAAATATACTACTTACATTATTTTATTCGGGTACCTATATTATTATTGGTGTGGGTATGAAACTATATAATACGATGTATAATATAGAATAGTTTTTTACTCAAAAATAAGGCATTTCTGTTGCAATCAAAGTGAAAAAGTATCTACTTCCTTATAAATTCTCTCACATTTTTATAACTAGTAGTTCTGTGAACAGTAGACCTAACGAAGTATTCTCATCCACAAGTATCTGATTGAAACTATAGACCTTATGGATATACAGCAATAGACTGGCTTCTCCACACATCTGTGTAATCACTTGTCAGCTGATTTATGATGAATAATTCTATAGTCTGATTTTACTCTAATATTGGCCATCTGAACATTTAAACATTTGAACATTTAAACATTAAGAAAAATGCCAAACCGTCGACTTGAATCTTTGACCTCACTTCGCTCGGTCAATTAGCCTATTTTTATTGATTATGATTTTTAAACGTCTTTATTGTCCCAGATGACATAGTTGGGTATATTATTATTATTGTTTTTACAGTGTGCCATTCCAATCTTACTGTATCCATTGTTGATAATAATCGAATAATTTGATTGTTTTGGTCAAAAAAATATTATTCTCATTTGTAATATATGATTTGGAAATTTTAAATTAATAATCAATCTTTATAGGTAATTTTTAAATTGGTAATTCATAAATAATAAGTAGGTATAATATTTTTTGACAAAAACAATCTTACTGGCTATGAATGGCCTATGGTGATAGCATTCTTCATTAGCACCTGAATAAAGGACATAAATTGAAGGATACATTCCAGGACTTATGACATAACTTAATAATTGTTTTTTTAGACACCCAGGGCCAGGAAACACAAAAAAGTGTTTAAAACACGGATCCAGCCTGAAAGCAATGTGTTGGTGGGACGATCACAAACTGGGCTGACGACAAAGTGGGCTGACGACAAACTGGGCTGATGACAAAGTGGGCTACCGACAAAATTGCACGCCGTCAAACTGGGCTGCATTCCTTAGAGTGCCAGTTTGGCGGTGCATGCAACTGGAAAACCAGCCCAGTTTGTCGTCGGCCCACTTTGTCGCCAGCATTCATTTATTCATTACACACATACAGACGACTTCAAATATGCAACATACAAATAAGAATCAAATGAATACCTACATTCAATACTAATACATCAAACTGATAGCAACATTCTTAACATACCAATTCAGAGTCGGTGGTGCAATCAATGCTGAATATCATTTTCATTTTCCTTGCCCTATTATCATAGGTGAGGAAAGTATTGCTTTCCAAAAAAATTAAGGTACTCTAATTTCAAGTTTTCTGTACATTTCAAGGACCCCTGAGTCCAAAAACATGATTTTTGGGTGTTGGTCTGTGTATGTGTGTGTATGTTTGTAAGTACAATAACTCCATTCATAATCAACCGATTGACTTGAAATTTTAAACTTAAAGTCCTTATACCATGAGGATCCGACAATAAGAAATTCAATAAAATTCAGTTCAATATGGCGGATAATGACTAAATCCACGGTTTTCTCAAAAACAGCTCTAACGATTTTCTCCAAATCATAATGATAATTATAATAATAATATAATATCGAGTGACCTGGCTGGCTCAGGTCTGGTGTCAGAGTTTTCAGGTCGCAACTGATCAATTTCAGGGCCTCTGACATGACCTAACGACTGCTTTTTAGGCAGCCGGGACCGACGGCTTAACGTGTCCATCCGAAACACGGGAGTGGCCCGAGATAAATATCTTTCTCCAAATTTATACCCTGGATAGCTATTTATAAGCACTTTCAACTGACATGAGTCTCCATTTATGGGAAAATTGCAGGAGAAAAATGGATTTTGTTGAATTTCTATCACAATTTTCTCAAAAAGTGACTTGATCAATTATTTTCAAATTCATACCCTGTATAGTTATTCATCAACTCTATCAACTGGCATGAGTCTCCTTCCTGGGAGACTATATTCCCTTATTCGTCTATTTCCCTAAACTATTCTCGTTTATTATCCTCCATCCTCACACCGACTTGTTCTAGGTGAGGAGTAAAGTATTCTTTGAAATTATTGTAAAGTTAACATTTCAAATGTTTGTAACATTTTTCTTTATGAGAATAAAAACGTTTTCATTCATTCATTCATTCAAGAATGAGGCTCACAGTCCAATGAGCAAGGAAAGTTGTGTGAGTTTATAAGGTATACCACACCAGATTTTTCATACGGTACTGTCTTCTGTGTTTTGATAAACAGTGGACTATGAAATATGTCCAATAAATAATGAAGTTTTTTAACTTACATCTCTATTATTCTTGGTTAGTTTTCAGTTGAGAGGTCACAGATTCATACATGACAGCTCTCACTCACTGTAGGCACCTCTATTATTATTATTGAGAGTAACAATTTTCTTGAAATTTCGTCACTTACCTACCGAAAAGGTTATCAGAGAATGCCTGCACCTGATTGAAAGAGTAACAACCACCATCTATAGTGATAGACGCATTCATGTATGCACAGGGATCCTTCAAATCCTTATTATTCCATTTCAACTCTCTAATATTTGATCTACAATCTTTAATAATTGTCTGGAAAAAAATAGTGATGAGTTATTAGTGTAAATGAGTATCTATATATATAAAAGCGAAATGGCACTCACTCACTGACTGACTGACCCACTCACTCACTCACTCACTCGCAGAACTAAAAATCTACCGGACCAAAAACGTTAAAATTTGGTAGGTAGTTGGTCCTTTAGAGGCGCACTATAAGAAATCTTTTGGCAATATTTTAACTCTAAGGGTGGTTTTGAAGGGTTTAAAGTTCGTCTTTTAGCATGTATATTCTTCTTATTCTCTTATTTATAATTGGAAAATGGAAAATGTCCATACCATATGTATATAGAACTAAAATCTAGAGAGAGTACCTCTTCGAAACAGTTGTTAACTGGTAACTAAATTAATAATTTTTGTCAGGTTGGCATTAAGCTGAGTTGACTTTGTTAGGTTGGCATCAAGTTGAAGATTGAAATTCATTTATCGTGGAAAAATTGATTGGGCACTGCTACTTCAATCAGAACTATTCCTGGGAATATTATATTACTAGCCATCAGGCTCGCTTCGCTCGCCATATCCGTTTAGTCTGGACCCCCGACTGGATCGTCCTAACATATGATAAAAATGCTCAAATAAAAAATGCAGGCGAGCGAAGCGACCCTGTTGATCTCATTCTTGGACGATCCAGTCGGGGGTCCAGGGGGCGGAGCCCCCTGGCTATACTGATATGGCGAGCGAAGCAAGCCTGACGGCTAGTAATAGATATACTCGTTGTTCATATATTATTATTTTTATAACAAAATAATACTGGTACCTATCTAATATAATGACAATTAGGTATTTTAGAATGCATTATTTTTGGATAGCTTGACGATTAGATACTGTCCTACTATGATAGCTTGCTTGACAATATTTATGAACGGAGAACCCTAGTGGAAGAGATCCATAGAAATCGATAGAAAAACTCTATTGATATCGATATATGCTCATGGATATCAATAGAAATCCATGGATACCAATAGAAATCACGGTAAATACAGTCAATGGACTTATATTGATATCACTACAAGTTTAGTGATATCAATAGAAGTTCATGGATACCAATAGAAATCACGGTAAATACAGTCAATGAACTTATATTGATATCACTACAAGTTTAGTGATATCAATAGAAGCTCATGGATATCAATAGAAATCCATGGATACCAATAGAAATCACGGTAAATACAGTCAATGAACTTATATTGATATCACTACAAGTTTAGTGATATCAATAGGAGTCCATGGATTGCGGTAATTTTAAATGCAGTTTAAAACTGAATAATTTTGGCAGATTTTCAATTTTCCCGGAACAATGTATTTTTGATGACTGATTCGGGTGTAGAAGTGAATTTCCAGCACTTTTTGTCCTATGTGAAAATCCTGTCAGACGTGCCGTTAACGTGCTACTGACGTTTAAAATAAAAAAAAATTTGTTTATCATGAAAAATTCTGAAAAAATTCATGGACGTTTCTGTTCATATTATCAACCTTGTCCTAGAATTTAAAATGATTCCATTCAAAATTGGAAAAGTTATATCACTTTTTCAAATTAGATCACAGTTTATGAGGAAAATCATGCAGTATCCGGAATTACTCACACAGACTTTGAAATGATTTTTGGGGTTTCAATTCAAATAATAACAACCTACTATTTTATCGTTTCCAACATTATTTCAGTGTCAAGCACAAATGTACCCCCTTAAAAAATCAATAATCTCCACCTGAAATTGATATCAAATGTTTTAATAACAGTGTGGAATTTAGTCTTAGAAAAGAGTGGACTGTATTAATAGGAGAGAATAATTTAAATTCTGAAATAAGAGAAACAATGTGTTTTGATTGATTTGACATGTGACTGAAATTCCACATGAGTGCAAGAACCGTTGTGCATTCAAAAACCTGTGCACTGGAATGATTGCAAAACAGTTTTAGGCAACTCAGTATTAAAACTAATCAACAACATGTAGGCTAAGGTGAAATGCCAAATGAAAAAGTAGGTTAGTAAAATACAAAACTTTAATCAGCATTAAAGAATGTCAAAACACATGAACAAGAGATAAAATTGAATACATGAAGTAAATTTGAAAACGGTACTAATGCTTCTAGTAAGAACAGAGTAAATAAAAAACAGTAATCTGAATGCAAGAACTGATAACAATTTGAAATAATTTGAATTCTAATTATTAATGAGTGACGGTAAAAAGTTATGAATATAACAGCAATGCACATAGAAAATAATCTATCTGGATATCAAAATGGGATAATGTAATGGCTACTAAACAAACGTTTTTAGAATACCAGAGTCTATAATAATTAAGTAGTCTTTAGTTTAAACCTACAATTGTCATTTCCAATAACAAACAATACCTAGGAAATTTGAGATGTAAATATGTTGAATTGCAAAGCTTCAACATTTGAACTGGTTTGATACTAACAAAGAAAACAGGTAGGTTGAAATTAACCATAAGATTATATGAATAACAGTAGCCTATACTGAAATAGGCTAATTGCAAAATGCAGAAACTAAGCGTTAGAAATAATCAAAGAATAATAAAAAGGAATCAAAAGGATTGATAATTGCAATGTTCACAGAACATTCATGAATTGATTACAAAAAACTGACAAACAAGTCTCAAGAGCAGTTTGACTGATCAAATAACTCAAAGATAAAGTGAGGTTGAATATGAACAACCATGAATTCCTAACCTGAAAGATAAAAACAATAGATTAGGGCAGTATAAAAATACAAAGTAGATGATACAAAAATACTTAGCTGCGGAACATAAATGCAAGAGCTAAGGTGCCGGTTTGGTCTAGGGCCTTCAAGGACAGCATGAGCTTCCAATAGCTCGAATAGGCCAAAGTCTATAAAAATACAAAGTAGATGATACAAACATACTTAGCTGCGGAACATAAATGCAAGAGCTAAGGTCCCGGTTTGGTCTAGGGCCTTCAAGGACAGCATGAGCTTCCAATAGCTCGAATAGGCCAAAGTCAAGGTACCGGTTTGGTCTAGGGCCTTCAAAGACAGCGTGAGCTTCCAATAGCTCAAATGGACACATCATGAGAGAAACAAGATTCCAACTTGTTTGAAATGCCGATGAAACAGCAGCCAGTTGTAGAGGAAGAGTTTTCAATCAATGTTTCAAAGGATATATTTCCTGAGTCTTGGAAATATTCAGTTGCAATAATTGTAAAATGCAATTCACAATTGAGAGTCACATAAATCAGTGATATTGGTAATATATCACAATAAATATCAATAGAATGAATGATGGGTAAACTTTCAGTCCCACAATGCAAATAAAGAAATACTAAACAAGGTTAGCACTCGATGTAAGACAAGAGTCTGCAATATGTAAAACAAATTTAAACTTGTAGACAGATGCGGTGATGCACACAAGCAGCAATTTTGAGAATGCCGTAATGGAAATAAAAATATGTAAAATTGAAACAAGTGTTCAAGTCTTGAAAAACTAAAAATAGCTCCACAGAACCAGTCGAGAATATCCAACAATTGAAATAAACAAACAGGGCGAGGTGAAAACTATTTTCATGAGAGATGAGAGTTCAAGTTGTAACTTGCATATATTAAGTTAGCACACACACACAGAGTTTCCAAACACATTGACAAATTAAAATTGAAATAACAAATGAACCAATTGTCTGAATCACAAGGTTGATGGCTCCAAAGAACCGAAAAAATGTCTCCAACAAATAAAACAAGTAAAACAGGGCAAGGTGAAACTATTTTCATGAGAGATGAGAGTTCAAGTTGTAACTTACACACACAAGAGTTCCCGAGCACGTTGACAAATTAGAAATGAAATAACAAATGAACTAATTGTCCGAATTCCAAAGTTGATGGTTCCAAAGAACCGAAAAAATGTCTCCAACAAATAAAACAAGTAAAACAGGGCGAGGTGAAACTATTTTCACGAATAAAGTAGAAATGAATGGAGACACACATGAAGTTGCTGGTAGACAGACAAACGATGATACAGTGAAAACAGGAAATGGATAGCAAGCAGGTGCTACCTTGATCAAGAAACCACCAATAAAATTGATCTTTAAAAAGATGCAAAAAATATCCGGAAGCCGAACAACGAATTGACAAATACAATAATAAATGACAGAGGCTTTAGAACATATCCAAAAACTAGAACAAAGTTAAATAAAAATATGCAACGAGAATGCACAGTATCAGGACGGCAGTGGACCACTAGTGCTCCAGCTGCAAAGATACAAACTAATGACTACCACGCAGACAGAGAAACATGACAATACAAAATCAATAAAGAGATTGTTTGAAGATGGAGAATAGTTTTAACAAACAGTAGCATTGTCAATAATTTTGAAATTGCCACAATTACTATGGTATCGAATGAAAATATTGATATATTATCAATAATATTGATACTGTGAAATGGAAAATATCAAAGTCTTAACAATCAATATATCAAACTAATTCTAACTTTTTTCCCGGGGAAAACTGATTTTATTGCATTCAAACATGTAGAAATCAGGATTGTATTCTACTTTTACTTATTTAAACTATGTAATTTGAATAACGCATTTCCAAACAAAGATGTGAATGATGTTTGAGAATACTGAATGATAATTATTAGTAGTCAATAATTATTAGTAGTCAATAATTATTAGTAGTCAATAATTATTATTTATCGATTTATTGATAATATTATATCAACATTTTGGGTTTATTGATTTTGGCTTTAGACCAGAGTGCTGCATGCCGTTTGGTCAATGCATTTTGCATTTGCAATGAACCAACGGTTTTTTGAGGTTGTTTGTGTTTTGTAGTTTGTAGTTTTTGTGATTTTATCCAAGGAAATATAGGTAAGTCAAGTGATTTTGTTTTTATTGGTGTACCATAAAATGGAAGAATAAATTTATTATAGGTCTAAATACTTATATATTTAAATGATAATCTTTTCGAAAGACTATTATAGGCCACACATTACATAACCTAATAATAATAATAAGAGAAAAGCCTCTTGAATTTATCATTGCTGGAAATAAGATGATTATTATTCTAGGCAGACACATTCCAGGGTTATTATGCTGGTACATATAAATAATTTATTTATTTAAATTATTTAAATGTGTAGCAAAACTTTTTATTTAGCCTAACCTAAGTAGGCCTAATCAGTGTTGCCAAAAAGCGGGTAATTACCCGAAAAGCGGTAATGCTGTGGTTAATGGCAGATGGAGGTAAAAACCGGGTAATTGGAAATGAAAATATTAATCTGTTTTTTTATTTTTACCTTTATAATCTTCCACAAGAAAATTATTTTCATATTTTCTCATGTTTTTCGACATGTCATTGTGAGTGGAAAGTAAGTAGGGAATTCTTGGTTGAATAGGGAATTTTTTGTTGATTAGGGAATTTTTAGTTTGTTGAGGGTAATTTTGACGAAATGCGGGTAATTTTTTGCTCTGGCGGGGGTAATTGGGAAATGTTGGACTAGCAACACTGGGCCTAATTGAAGTCACCACAAACTAATCTACACTCATGTTATTATAATGATCAATAATATATGACTGTGGATTGATAGATTAAAATTTATTCAGTTGTTTTCTGGACCAGCAGGCTTTATTTAAACTTTTTCCAGCAAGCAATTGATTCATTTATTTATATTAACAGCTTTATATCTTATTCCAATTTAGAAAAACTATCGGTGTAGTCCTCTCATTTCAGCAATAAATATTTTATATAATAAGAAAGAGTGAGACTTTGTGTTTGCAACATCTGTGTTTTTCTAGTTTTCCAGTCAAAAAATATTATTTGAAATATGTTTAATTATAAGTAAACTTTTGTTTCATCTCTGATAGGAGCTGTGGTGATGAAATTTTCCAACACAAAAGAAAAATACATAGAAGCAGTACCGTACGGTAATCAAATACTGGCTAAAGTCTCCAAAAACTCGGTTTACCAGCAAAGAGAAATCTAAGTAAGTCTCAATTTTGATTAATTTAAAACAGAATAAAAAAGTCAAACAATTTTTTCTATGGGTGATGTCCACATGAGCTCTAGGCTTGTGCTAATCATTATAAGTTAGTAATCACACCGGGTGAGTCATATGTATGGGAACCTTTCAATAAACTAGAGACTGTTGTTGATATAATACTGTAGCTTTCAGGATATGTTACTGGTCAAATACTCTAACTCTTCACATACGGTACAACTGAATTTCAACCCCCTTCATAAGGGGTTGACTAGGTTCAGAATGTATAATATGGTGACTCAAGAGTTTTAACTGGAATATTTTTAATGTAAACGCCTATTGTGTGGTACATTATTTTAAAGGGCTTTTTAAAACAAGAAACATAACATCAATTGAAATGTACTATGAAACTTGAAACCAAAATGGTGGCTGATTGAAGTTACAGTTTTTAAAGAAATGAGGGGTTATAACTCAAATATTTTTAATGTAAACACCCATTGTGTGATACATCATTATAAAGGCCTTTTTAAAACTAGAAAGATGACATCAATAAAAATCTATGATAGTTTTATCCAAAATGGCGGCTGATTGAATTTTATCAATTACTTCTTTAAAAACCAAAACTTCAATCAGCCGCCATTTTGGATAAAAGTATCATAGAAGATTTTTATTGATTTCATCTTTCTCGTTTTGAGAAGGCTTTTAAGATAATACACAATGGGTATTTACATTCAAAATCTTTGATTTACAACCCCCTTATGAGGAGTTGAAATTCAGTTGTATGTCAAAAGTTGGAGTATTCGACCAATAAACTTATCCTGAAAGTTACATTATTATATCTACAACGGTCTCCAACTTATTGAAGGGTTGAAGACTGTGATGTTTTGAAAATAAATTCAATTCTAATATATTTGAATTATTGTTGTTTCACCATTTTATTAAAGCAAAAATCTCCCTATTGGCCATCCAGACATTTATGGTTTTTTCCCATTGGTGATGCAAAGCTAATACAAGCAAATGGCTGATACAAAGTCCAACAGCTGAAAAAAGAGCTTACATGAAACATTTTTGAAATTTGTCAGCTGTTGAATGATTACAAATATGAAAATGAGCTTTTTTTGTAATTATAGTGTCCAGCTGTTAGATTGCATATATCACTACTTAGGAAAAATCCATTTGTCTGAATAGGACTTTATAGTTGAATTTAATTTTTATTCAGTTTTGTGTAAAATTATTGTAAAGTTAGGGTAGAGAATTTACTTCACATTATATTGTGGTTATTCAAAAGTTTTATAAGATTTATAGTTTTTTAATGTAAAAATAAAGAATAATTCTTTTCAATAATTGAAAAGGTTATTTATTCAGAATAATTAAGGTAATCCTTCTCCATCTTTTCACGATAAAATATTGTAAAAATGTATTTTAAAAACGTTATTTTCATGTGAAGTTTTGGAAATTTTCATGTGAAAGAAATGACTAAATGTGGGACAAGAAATGTAGAAAAACCCGTTTTATTCATTTCTTTTCTGAGAGTTCAGTATACATGTTCAGTATAACGTGAAAATGTAGAAACAAAAAAACGTTATTTTCAAGTTTCAGTTTCACGTACTTTTCACGTAAAAAGTTGGAACATTTACACTTTTTTTCACGTGAAAAAATGTGATTTTCTCGAATTTTCCACCAGAATATGACGTTATAATGTAAAACTGTGAGGACATAATTTTCACGTGAAAAAAACGCTCTTGTGTTATCTTGGACTTTCCTTTCAGGAGAGGGAGAGTCATGCATATTTAAATACATTTTTAGGTTATTAAATGAATTTGCTAGCAGATTAATTCAGGAAATAAAATCCTTATTTTGTAATTTGTAAAGATTGTATACTTTGAACTTTTATTTGTTCTAGAAATGTTCAAACACCGGATCCTGGAGGAAAATCTGAATGCTACAAAAATTGAGATTGAATTGAGGTGCAGTAACATAAACCAGTATGTAGCTCAAAAAATTGCTACTTTTAACAGGAAGAGATTAAAGTATTCTGGAGCACCACAATAAGGACCTTTCTTAATAGATGAATGACATGCATATGAGTTATTTTAATAAACAAACTTCTCACATTATTTATGTCTTAACTATTTACATCCCTTAATTTCTCATCCATATATCAATAGACATCTATTCACTGAATCCAATTTACTTATATTAATTATAGATAATTAAACAGGTATACTCTCTTGTCTGATGCCAGTTGCAGCTGGGTTAAAATATTATAATCCTTGCAAATGTTATCTTCATCCTAAGCTGCTCTCCTAGATTTAAAAGAGGATTTTTTCTATAAAGGAGACAGGCTGCTTATAGATGGCTATTGATCTGTATTGATATCAATACAGCTGGTTATGTATTGATATCCATGGCTACCTATTGATGTGTATTGATATCATTAGGTATTTGGGCCAATACATATCCATGGAAATGTATTGTTGTGTATTGATATCAATACAGCTGGTTATGTATTAATATCCATGGATATGTATTGATTTGTATTGATATCAATAGGTATTTTGGCCAATACACATCAATACATATCCATGGAAATGTATTGATGTGTATTGATATCAATACAGCTGGTTATGTATTGATATCCATGGATATGTATTGATATCAATAGGTATTTGGGCCAATACACATCAATACATATCCATGGATACCTATTGATGTGTATTGGCCCAAATACCTATTGATATCAATACATTTTTTCTATTGATCTCTATTGATCACTTCCACTAGGGAATGTACTTAATCGAACAAATACTGGTAATAAGCCTACAATACGCTTTGACATTCTAGAATCCAGCAATTGGAACTCATTCAACTGTTTATAAAGTGAGTTTCCAAAGCTAGGATATGCTTGTCATAGAAGGTTCTTAAGAATCTTGGCCCCAAGAAATTGATATCATTATGCCATAAATTGTTGATTGATATTTTAATCAATTGATCAGCGTGTCTAGATGTTATAGAGGCTATAGCTCAATTAGAATACATCTGAACTCAGTAACAGGAGTAACGTAGCAAGAATAATGATATATTACACCAGCAGGGCACCCGTTCTTCGCTACGGGAATTGAAAGATATATAATTATTTTTGTGAAATATTTATAATCTAAATTCTAACAAAATTGGTATAATCGTTTTTGAGATTAGGCCACAACTTATTGACATGAAAATTATTGAGTCAAATCATTTGAATAATTATAAATTGATTTGTTGGAAGTGCTCTGTAGAATAGTAGGCTGCAACGAATTTTGTAGAATATTGGGCGGAGTTCAAGAGTCGATCTCGATTTTATTCATTGGCAATTAATATTTGCCGTTGACAATTATCAAATTAGCAGTTAGTCAAATCAGGTTATTTTTGCTTTTGTTTGATGCAAATCAAAATTAAATTCCAAATTAAGTTTATTTGAATTTGTTGACTCTGGTATCCATGGATCTCTTGCTTATTCTGGAATTTTTGGCATAGCCGATCGCTTTCTCTTTGTGTCACTGATTCAGCAGTGTGAAAGCATCCACTGATTCTTTCTTCCATGGAAGTCCATTCATACATAAGAGTCCATTCATAATAGTTAATCTATTGTGGCTGATTTCTCATGTTATAAACTTTACTATCATAAATATTAAAGTGGGACCATTTTAATGTGAATTTGCATAACTCTGAATAGAGTTTATTCAATCACTTTGATTATTGACTACCATTATATGATTTCTTTCTTTAATCTTTGCTTGAAACGAAAAGCTTAGGGATGAACATTTGGATGTTCAATTAACAAAATCGGGGAACCGAGCTTTGCTCTGGAGTGTAAAAGCATCATAGACAATTTGTAACGAAAGATTGAATTTATAGTTTATATTTATTTGTTCATTTTCTCAGTCGTACTTACTTTTACAGTTATATGAGGAGGCACTGGGAGGAGGAAAGTGGGACATGACACAAGAGATTAAGTTACGCATATCCAGCTGCTTTCAATAGAATGAACAGAGTTTTCAAGATCCATATGATGTTACCATTGCAACTGAGACTAGACTTCTGAGGTGTTACATCTTCCCTATTTTCCTGTATGGACCAGAGTCATAGACATTGAACAAGAAAATTGAAGCTTATGAATTATGGTTGTACCGAAGAATGCTCAGAATATCTTGGACAGAACATGTAACAAATGAAGAAGTTCTAAGACGGATGAAGAAATTAAAGAAATTCTGAGCACCATTAAGATCCGTAAGCTTCAATACTCAGGTCACATAATGACAAATGAGTCCAGATACTCTCTGCTGCAGCTCATCATGCAAGGGAAGATAGATGGAAGGAGAGGACCAGGAAGACGAAGGATATCCTGGTTACACAATCTTAGGGAATGGACAGGGAAGACATCTGTTGAACTTTTCCGAATTGCTGTCAACAGAGTCAGACTTGCCCTGCTGGTCGCCAATGTCCGAAACGGATAGCGCACAACAAGAAGAATAGAGTTGAAATATCGCCAAAAAATTCCTTAGTGAGCACCTAGGACTTATAAGAAAGCTATATTCCAAGTTTTGTTGCAATCCATCCAGTAGTTTTCCAGAAATCGTGATCAGTGAGTGAGTCAGTGAATGAGTCAGTGAGATAAGAATTTTATAAGAGTATAGATTTACTAGGCTACTACGGCATCAAGAAAACTAGATCAGAGTAATAATCCTACTTTGGACGATAGATCACACAATGTTGGAGATAGGAATGATAGGCTACCGTATCATAATACCAGTCTCAATAGTCATATAATGTGTAGGCTACTTACAAGAATTAGCATGATTGGTTTTATATCACTTTTCGTTTTAATTTCCTCATAATTAATTGTATGTTTGTTTATGTGGCAAAGTGATAAGGCGACGGACAGAAAATGTCTCCTGTAACAAATTGAAGCGTTATTAGTAACATGCTTAAAGTGGCTTTTTTATTAAAAGAGATATATTGTTTTTAAAATCTCTCCTAGAGCCACAAAAGTATACGGTATTTTGATGACAAGATTTTCTCCATCAGGTCTGGATGAATTATTAACAGATCCAAAACTAGTCATTAAAACCAAGTAGATGTGCAACCCTTACTGGAGACACATGCTAATAACATGAAAAGTAAAGTATTTGTATAGTTAGGTGTACTGGTATGAACCAAAAATATAGCTTAGACTACCTCATACGGTAGGGAGTTATAGAAAAAGATGTCTGGAGGACAATATCGAAGAAACTTAAAAATCCTACTATTAAACGAGCAATAATTTATGTTTATATATGTTTATATATCTGTATGTGACCGGATCTCTAAAACGGCTCTAACGATTCTCACGAAATTTTTGGAACAAAGTAAGTTTATGATATGAAAATTCGATTGCACTAGGTCTCAACCCTGGGATAACTCGCTGAAGAACATTAAAAGGATAAAACGTACTTGGAATAACAGCTTGAAATTTTGTCGTCTGTCGATACCGTACCGTATGATGGAAGAGAGTGAACGAGTGCATATGTGGGATCATCCAGCTGATCTCACAAGAAGAAAAATTTCAGCAAAACTTATTTATTTTCGTTTATTTCTTTTTTTAGGAAACATTTGTTTACTTTAGAAAGTCCAAAATAATAACTAGATGCTGTTAGTGATACATAGTATATCATAGCCACCTCTAATACAAGACCGCGGCCTACGATGTTGCAACGTCGCAGTGTAGGCCTAGAATCTAATACATGATTGGTGAAAAAGATCAGCTGGTATTTTTTTAAATCTTTATCACCAATCATGTATTAGATTCTAGGCCTACACTGCGACGTTGCAACATCGTAGGCCGCGGTCTTGTATTGGAGGTGGGTATGATAGTATGTGCCTCCTCATAGAACTGTAAAAATAATTGTACGACTGAGAAAATAAATGAATATAAAATATAAATTCAATCTTTCGTTACAAATTATCCATGCTTTCACATTCTAGAGCAAAGTTCGGTCCCCCGATATTTAGATTTTATGGAATAAATTGTATCTTATGCTTTTCAGATCAGCAGTGATATATTCATTCTAAATAGATTTGTTTTGTACCGTTTGTTTGATTTTTTTATTGAAATCCATTCTTATTTTTAATTATTCGTCAAAACTATAGCCTACAACTCATCCTAGAAAAGTACTACCCAGGATAGAGCCCATACGGTTTCAATTGTCTAATTCGGTTTTATTCTAATTTAGTATATTCTCATAATTTTGTTCAATCAATTCAAGTGATAATTTCAATGGTACAGGGTTGAACACCAATGAAGTTCTAAGGAGAATTTGAAATATCTGTTACTTATTTTTGAACGAAACTCACAGTTTTTTTAATCAACTGCGATTACCTCAAAGGATGCCATCCTTTTTGTAACAATACGTTAGGCCTATATATGGTGAACGATTGACTGTTTGGTGAGGCATTATTAGTCAAAAATTCATTATTGCCCCTTACTATTTCAAGAAAACGCCACTGTTTTGTTAATGTTTGTTTGACCATTATTTAGAAAAAATAATAAAGTGAAAAAAGAAAGATGACCATTATTTAGAAAATAATGTTTGTTTAACCATTATTTAGAAAAAAATAATAAAGTGAAAAAAGAAAGATGGCCATTATTTAGAAAATAATGTTTGTTCAACCATTATTTAGAAAAAAGAAAAATGGCCGCTTTGTGAATAACTGAAGACTTCCGGACAATTTGAATATGATATTAAGATATGTTTGTTTCCCAGGAACAATGCCCTAGAGTATTGGTTGGGTGTTGGTAAACACTCTGTATAATTATATTACTGTGGGCTATTCAGATTGGATTGACAATTCAGATTGCCTATATAATGATAACAATAGGCCTATATTATATCGTCTGAATAGCCCACAGTAATATATAATTATACAGAGTGTTTACCAACACCCAACCAATACTCGTCTAGGGCATTGTTCCTGGGTAACAAACATATCTTAATATCATATTCAAATTGTCCGGAAGTCTTCAGTTACTCACAAAGCGGCCATTTTTCTTTTTCCACTTTATTATTTTTTTCTAAATAATGGTTGAACAAATGTAATTGAAACTCTGCACAATCATTTATTACAACTAGACAAAGCTACAGAAAAATCATGATACTTTAATTAAATTATTTAATTTAATTACCTATCGATTGTTATTACCTGATTTTTAAGATTGGACCAATATTGACTGAGATATATGGCAGCTTATTTAGTGGTTGGTGACTCATCTTTGGAGGGTTATATAAAGTTATTTTATTGTTTGAAATGACTTAAAATCGCATACTAATAACACGCAATGCAAATAGATATTGTTTCATCATTGAGGCGACTTCATCAGCATGCCTTATTGATGTGCACTGCAAAAAACTTTCAGTAGTCACCTATGACTAAAAAAGCGGCAATATCTCAGTTAATATTGGTCCAATCTTAAAAATTATTATCACCAAATCGATACCGGTAGGTAATTAAATTTAAAAAAAAAGTTATTCTTGTAATTTTTTGTAAAACCAACGGTTTCTGAGTTATTTAAGAAACAGCATTTTAAATGGCCGCCATTTTGTTTTATGAATTTGAAAAATAATTATAATTTTTTGTAGCTTAGTCTAGTTGTTATAAATGGTTGTGCAAAGTTTCAATTTCGTTTGTTCAACCATTATTTAGAAAAAAAATAATAAGTGGAAAAAGCAAAATGTTCGCTGTGTGAGTAATTAAAAACTTCAGGACAATATTTGAATATGATATTTAGATATGTTTGTAACCCAGGAACAATGTCCTAGAGTATTGGAAGGGAGTTCGTAAACACTCTGTATATATTATATTCAAAGCATGATTTTTTCTGCCACAATTGAGGAGACAACATGCCTATTATTGTAAAGTTATGCGTTTTAGCCAACACAACCAGGCAATTATCCACTACCAGGTGTATATATTTTAGAGGCTCTTTGTTTTATTGATAGGAATAAAGATAGGTTCAATACAGGAGAGTTGTTCCACTCATACAATACCAGATATAGACAAAACCTCAGAGACGACATTCATCGAACTGGTATGTATGAGAGGGGGGTGAAGAGTGCAGGAATTCGGCTTTATAATTCATTGCCAACACGCATAAAAGCTCTTACAGGTGAAAAGTTCAGAATTAAGGTGAGGGAGGGGTTGTTGCAGGTTTGTCCTTATTCCAGTGAGGAATTCTTTTTGCATTATGGAATGCAAAGATTGACGACTTAGATTATAATTGACAAATCCGTATACCCCTTTCATAGGTGATCAGTGGGATAAAAAAAATGAAATGAAAAATTAAAGTTAAGAAACCATAAAGAATAGATAAAGTCTATAAATGAGAGAACTCGAAACATCCTACTTCAGGACTCTTTCCTACGGTCCTTCAAAGTTTACATGTAATATCCTTATGGGAGAAGATTTGTGAGCTGGCCACACACAGAAATAAAAATCAGCTGTTATACTATAATCATTGCTTCATCAAACACCCGTCGGTAGATAGTAGATAGTGGACAAAAGTATATGCTGCTCCATATAACCGCCCATGTATTTTATTCTAAACGCCCCGACTAAAAACAAAATGACTGTTCTGTGTGTAACCATCATAAATGCAGTGCATTCATATAAATGAATGTCTGTGTGTTTGTTTGTTCCCTATAGACTTAAAAACTACTTGACAGAACGGCATGAAACTTTGGGGATATGTTGTGTGAATATTTGGGATGGTTTCTGACCAGAAATTTTAATAGGGGGGGCTAATAATTATCAATCCATTTTACAGACCTATTTTTTCGAAATTATCGGCCGAGCGCCGGCTACTGAAAAACGGAAAGATGATCATGATTTAATATCATATTGTGATAATTATGATTTAGCATCTAAAGTTACCGGTTGTAATAAACAGATAAATTGTGTACTGGTATTAATACGGTAGTTTGGAGTACAGTAAAGGTAGGCGCACACAGCAGATCGTCATCGGACGGACGGCACGCATTGAACGCATTGAGACGATTAGATTTGATGCATTGTTTTCAATTCGAGTGCGCACACCTATACGATGCGGATAGGTATACGCACTCCAATTGAAAACAATGCATCAAATCCAATCATCCGATCCGTCCGATGCGTGTCGTCCGTCCGATGACGATCTATGTGCGTCTACTTCAACTATATTACCCACAGTATGGCCATTGGATTTTTTTTCCCGCCGCCGCATGAAGATTCCAAATATTTGAATTTTACAATGGAGCTTATATGGGATTATAAGTAAAATCGCTTCCTTTAACTTATTGAAGTATATTTTTGTGATTATTTACTTCGATATAATTTCTTTCATGTTTTTTTTCGATATTCCCGATATACCGTCAAACGGGTATATATATGGAACGATATTTTCAATAATTCTCATATAAAACTGAAAGTTGATGAAGAATTTTTTACAAATCAATATATTTTTTAATTAGATACTCTATTTTCCATGATTTATGAGGAAAAACCATCAATTTGTATTTTTTTCACTTATATTTTTTTAATTTATCACTGTTCCATATAACCCTTGGTTTTGGGTTATATGGAACGACTAAAATTTCTACAGGAAACCTCATTGTAAATGATAAATTGTTCCATATAATAATTATATTTTACTTTATGGAACAATTTTGGTATTTTAAAAAAATAATTTAACAATACTGTACCATCAAAAAGTCATATTTATTGAACATAATAGAATCATAAATCAAAACAATAATTAATTAATGTCCTTGAAAGAAAATCGTCCTCTTGAGATTGAAGGACTTCCTAAAAGTTTCACAATGTCTTTCAAGCTAACAATATTGATATCTTCAATGGTAGGAAATACAAAGCAATGGTTGAGTTTTTGGTATTGCCTCATACAGCTTACCTTGATATGTTCAGTAACAGGGTCCATAGAGACAATTTTACAAACAAAAATTTTTTTCATTTCTTTCCTTGTGTGTTGATTATAGATGAAACTCACAAGAACAAAAAGCCCTTCATCAAGCTGGTTCCATTGAACTCTTTCTGCCGGTTGAGAATGTGTGGGCTGGATGGGTTGATCAATAAGAATAGGTTGGTTCTCATCTCCTTGAATCGATGCTTCACGTGAAGGTTCCTCCTCTTCCTCTGCATTCCCTTGGAGATCATTCGATGTCACTGATGGCCAGGTTGAACAGTGATTTTACGTTTTCTCTGGTTACCATTCACAGGGACATTTTTCTGGAATGTTTCCTGTAGCACTTTTGTGAAAGAGTTATTGAGGGCATTTTCATTAATGTCTGTGGTAGGAAAAAGTTTCTTGATCACTCGGTCAGGATTGAAAGGAATAATCCCACAAGCCTCAAACCCTGCTTTAATATTTCTTTCTACACTTCCTTCGAGTTTGTCCATAAGGTCTGTGATGAGTGAAGGAAATTTAGATTTTTGAATAACTCCTCTATTCTTCTGTTTCCACTCGATCAAAATTTTTTTCCACATCATTTTTACTGGACGAAAAACAGCTACATCCAGTGGCTGACAAACATGGGTGCTGTTAGCAGGCAGGAATACAAAATTAATATCATTTTCTTCACAAAGTCGAATTATTTTAATTGACATGTGGGATGCCAAATTGTCACCAATCAACATTTTTTTGCCTTCTTTTCTTTTTAGGTAAGGAAGCGCCACCTTTAAAAACCAATCCTCAAATATAAAGCTGTCAAACCACCCACTATTAGACCTATTGTAGACGGTTCCTCTAGGCCCTCCTTCAATCCAATCAGGATATAAGTTCTTTGCCTTATAGACAATGTACAGAGGAAGCATACAGCCATTCCCTGCACAAGCAAACATAAGGGAAGTGGAAGATTTTGATGTGTCCATAATTTTGCTAGAGTGTTTGCTGCCACGTCTCACAATCACTTTTTCTTTACCTGGATCGTCCGATAAATTGGTTTCGTCAAAATTCACAATATTTTCTGGCAGGATACCTTCAATTGACGAAATATCGATCATTAACCGTCATCAATCATCGAGATATCGACTATCGACTATCGATTTTACTGAAACATCGACCTAGCCTCAAAATTTTGTTTACAAAATTATTTTTTGAACTGTTTTTGAATGTTATTTCGCTGAAATGGCCGAGGTACTCTTGCTCAACAAGCTAAAACGCACTCAGCTGTCGCTTTGCGCTTTAGCCAACAAATATGAATTTGAAATACCGATAAAATTATGCGATTATTATTTGGACTTAAACAAAAATTTGAAAAATTAGCTGATGATTTTAACAACCTACAACGTGATGAAATGCCTTTAGCTACTTTGACCGAATTCGATAACGTTCAAAAGGAATTTCAAGACACTTTTGATCAAATTAAATTAAAAGAAGAAGTAAATACCTGCACTCCTACTGAATCTAAAGCGTCAAATTTTATCAAGCCGCAATTGTCCATCCCAGTATTCTCTGGAGACATGGAGCAATGGGCTTCCTTTAAAAACGTATTTGAAGCGGCTGTACATAATTGCAAAGACTTTTCAAATGATGAAAAATACTATCTACTTGTATCCTATTTACGTGGAGACGCCTTGTGCTTAGTTCAAAACTTTGCTGACACTGAAAATGCATACAAGCTTGCCTTCGAAAGTTTGCATAACCGATATGACAACAAACGCTATCGAGCTTATGCCTTATACAGCAAAATCACAAACTTTCAGCCGAAGGGCAGTCTTGTTGAAGTACTTAGACATTTTGCCATTGAATTAGGCTCAGCTAAGCAATCACTATTTAATTTGAAATTGAACCATGCTGATTTCTTAATAACAATGATTTGCCTTCAGAAATTGCCTAACGCTGTAAGAGCCAAATTTGAGAATTCTTTGGGCCCTGACGACTTACCTGCTTTTGACCACCTGATGAAATTCATTTCCAACCAAGAAAAATCGCTGGAGGTAACCGCCATCAATGAGGTGAGCGAACAGTTATCTAGTGCTAGTTACACCGCTATACCAACCGCAAAAGTGAAGACTGAAGATCATTCACAAGTAGTAAAACCGCAATTTACTGAAAACAAAAGTGGCAGCAATCTGTGTGTACTATGCAACATTCCTCATCCATTGTACAAATGTGAGCGCTTTAGGAAGGAACCTATCAACAAACGAATGGATATTGTCAAGCAAAACCGCAGATGCTTCGGATGCCTCGGGTCCCACCTCAAAGCCAAATGCAATTCACTGTCCTCTTGTCGTGCATGTAAATCAATCCATCACCATACCCTGCTATGCAAAAATAATGAGAGTTCACAATCCTTTTTAATTGCTGAACGCCGACCAGATCGCTACCCTTCTGGCTCTCATAATAGGCCTACCATATCTAGTTACCAACCAGCTTCCACCTCTGGAGGTGCTAGCTGTCGCTCCCCGCCACCAGGATTTGAACCAATGTCAACACAGCGGTTTACCGATGACATACACTCATCACAATATGTAAGTAATTCATGTTGTACCGATTCGAGAATCCCGCAAAACACGGCCAGTCCCTCACGGTCTTCTTCGTCACCTTTTGGCACAGCGCCTGTGACCAATATCTCAACCCCAACCCGCAGTTCATCCACCGGCATGCCGGACACCTTCAGTGGCTGTGCACAAGTGAAAGCTGTACACGCTTCTGCTTTACTGGGCACCGCTATCGTTGCCGTTGTTGATCAATACAACCGATCACAATTACTACGTGCTGTATTGGATTGTGGCTCCATGAGATCGATTATCACTACCCGAGCTGCCCAGCAACTTGGTATCACCATCATGCCCGCACGCATTCAGATTAATGGTATCTCTGAACAAGCGACCGCTGTAAAAGGTACCACTCATTTGACACTGCTATCTCGACCGCAGTTTAACACCTTTCTCCAAACTGAAGCCCTTGTCTTAGAGCAAATAGCTGGTGACCTACCCGCTTTTCCAATCAGCAGTGAGCTCAAAACCTCACTTTCACATTTGGATCTCGCTGACCCTGGTTTTGACCAACCCAATAGGATAGACCTCTTGATTGGAGCTGACATTTATCCTAATGTATTTGTTTCTTCCGCCAATGCTATTATACCAGGAAATCCCGCTGCCTTCGCCACTATATTTGGCTATGTTCTGAGTGGAAAGCTAAATATTGAGGACTCGCCTGCTCCGCTTCATCAGATGCAACTTATCTGCACCATGTTTGCCCGCGAAGAACCGCTTGCTGAGGTCATGAACAAGTTTTGGGAGACTGAAGATGTCCAAATAAATGCGAAACTCTTATCACCTGAAGATGAACTCTGTGAACAGCTCTATGAGTCCACTACCTACCGCAATGATGAAGGCAGATATGTAGTCGCACTCCCCTTCAAGCCTAGCGCGCCTGTTCTTGTTTCAAACCGCAAGCAAGCTTATCGAAGTCACCTTGGATTATTAAAACGCTTGGAAAATTCTTCGGAACTAAAGAAGAAATACGACAACTTCATGACAGAATATCATGAGCTTGGCCATTTGGAACTTGCCAAATCCGCTTCTGACTATGTGATTCCACACCATGCAGTTTTTAAAAATAAGGACCCCACTCAGAAAATCAGGGTGGTGTTTAATGCTTCCAGCAAGGATACCAATGGGCATTCACTAAATGAGAATTTGTTACCAGGGCCAAAACTGCAGTCCAATATTATTCAAGTATTGACCAAATTCCGCACTTACAAGTACATTGTCCTTTCTGATTGCAAGCAGATGTATCGCCAGATTTTGTTAAGGCCTGAAGACTGCCGTCACCAACATGTTTTTTGAAAACCTAATTATCATGAACCTGCAAAAGAATTTGAACTTAAAACCGTAACCTATGGGCTTACTTCCAGTGCTTATTTAGCGCAACGCACATTGCAACAACTTGTCAAGGATGAAGGAGAAGCATTCCTCTGGCAAGTAAAGTTTTAACAAGTCAAACTTATGTTGATGACCTGCTGGGAGGAAGTAACAATTTTTCTGAAGCACAAACGCTTATTTCTGAACTGATTGAGTTATTGTCGCTTGGCTCCTTTGAACTTCGGAAATGGAACTCTAATACTCCTGAATTGATCGCTAACTTGCCTGCAGAATTTTTGGAAAATCAAGATTGTATGTTTGATGACAACGCTACTGCAAAAGTTCTTGGAATTGTCTACAGCCCGCTCGCGGACAACTTTCGCTATTTCATTTCTCCTTTTAATGGGCAAATCACTAAAAGAACCGTTCTATCATTCATCGCTCGAGTCTACGACCCCCTTGGGTGGCTCACTCCTCTCATAATGCTGTTCAAGCTATTCATGCGCACGCTGTGGTCTCAGCAATTAGCTTGGGACACTGAGGTTCCAGCCTCACTTCGAGCTCATTGGGAGCTGATTACCGCTGAAATTTCCCGTTTGGACAATGTTGTAATCCCGCGTTTACTCGCCTGTAACCGCTCTACTACCCGGCTGCTTGGATTCGCCGATGCCTCCGAAAAGGGGTTTGCTGCTTGTATATATATTCATGAAGAGACTGAAAATAGATATGTTAACTGCCGTCTCATAGCCGCCAAAAGTCATGTCGCCCCGCTGAAAACTATGACAATTCCACGCCTGGAATTGATGGGTTGTTTGCTGCTTGCTCGTTTACTATCCGCCATCTTACCTACGCTGTCCGAATATGATTTACAAGAAATTCGACTCTACACCGATTCCAAGACTGCCTTGGATTGGATCAACACACCCACATACAAATTGCAGATTTTTGTTGCCAACAGAGTACAGCAAATTACTCAGTTAACAAAACTTGAGTCATGGCATCACGTTACTTCTGCTAACAACTGTGCAGATATTGCTTCGAGAGGCTTGACTCCCGCTGAAATCGTCTCCTGCCATGATTGGTGGCACACTACCAATGCGTTTCGTTGTCTCGCCACTGACTTTCCCGTGTCCAATCATCTTGTTTCCAACATTGTACCTGAGATGAAAACTAACCCGCTGTACATTCTCGCTACTGTTGAAGAACCAATTGAGAATCGTTTGTATACCGCTATAGAACGTGTATCCAAATTTGGAAAGCTATGTCGTATTTTTGTCTACATACTAAGATTTGTCAACCGCATCAAACCAGCCCGTTATGAATATCGCTGCAAAATAGTCAAACAGATTGAAACCTGTGAAACGCCTGCCTCAATTGACACCACCGCCTGTGAAGCTGAAATAGCTAGAAAACTCATTGTTCATGTTGTGCAACGGGATAAATTTCAGAAGGAAATAACAGAGTTGAAAGCTGGAAAATGTCCTAAGCATCTACTAACGTTGCAACCGTACATTGATGATTACGATTTGATACGCTTATCTGGTCGTCTTGAGCACGCTCCGATTTCTAGTGAAGCTAGAAATCCATTATTGCTGCCGAAAAATGAGCATGTATCCTCACTCATCATTCGACACATACATCTTCAAAATTGTCATGCCGGTCCCCGCACCACACAAGCAGCTGTTTGCCAACAGTATTGGATAATCTCTGCCCGCAATCAAGTTCGCCGCATAATACATCAATGTGTCATTTGTAACCGCTTTTGCCGCACCAACCTACAGCAACGTATGGCCCCGCTACCTGCTGAACGAGTCACCGCCAATAGACCATTCAATTTAACTGGCTTGGACTTTGCTGGTCCTTTCTCATGCAAAACATCTTTATTGAAACGCACACAAACAACAAAAGGTTATCTGTGCATATTTGTATGTTTGACCACCAAAGCTACTCATCTAGAGTTCCTGTCCTCGATGTCTGTCAACAACTTCATCGCCGCTCTACACCGATTTATTGCCCGCAGAGGTGCGCCGCACACTCTGTTTTCAGACAACGCTAAGACTTTCACATCCGCCGCAAGAAAAATGTATGAGTTAGAAAAACTCTTGAAGACGATGCCCTCTGAAGTGAAGTGCTTTCTGTCTAACTACGGCATAAACTGGAAGTTCATTCCCCCTTATGCTCCGCATCAAGGAGGCATATGGGAAGCCGCCGTCAAATCCGCCAAAACACTGCTACACCGCTGTATTGGGGACACAGCTCTTACATACGAAGAGTATGACACCATTTTCGTTAGAATTGAAAGTATTCTAAATAGTCGACCGCTTACAGAATTGTCCTCTGAACCTGCTGAAGCTGCCTCCGTGCTCACTCCCGGGCACTTCCTAATTGGTAGACCTCTTACCGCACCACCGCAACCCATAGAGACGAAGGAACTATTGGTCGCACGCCGCTGGAGACTTACAAACCAAATGACCCAATATTTCTGGAATCGCTGGTCCAAGGAGTACCTATGCACCTTGATCAATCGCACAAAATGGAAAACCGCTGAAAGAAACTTGCAACTTAACGATTTGGTCATAATCAAATCTGTCAACACCTCTCCTCTCAGCTGGCCGTTAGGCAGGATTATTGCGCTACACCCTGGTAAAGATGGACTAGTACGTGTAGTCACTATCAAATGCGCATCTGGGAACATTGTTCGAGACATACGCAAAGTTCACCGCATCATTTGAAACCTTCTACAAGTTACCGCACACACCGCATGAAGACCGCCTCGCTCACATCCGTGAGGATTGTTACTGTCTACACCGCCGTTACTGTCTACACTGCTGTTTCTGTCTACACCGCTGCTCCTAGCTACACCACTGTTCCTGTCTGCGCCACCTTTCTGGTCATTTGTGCAACGCTCTCACTGTGTATTGTCACCGACCCGCTGGAGATTGTTTCCACCGCTATGAAAAACTGTTCGTTTTTGAGGGGGGGGTATGTTACCGCCAATATAACTTCGGCAGTTTCCCTCTTATATCTGTCGGTAAGTTGGCTGTGTGTTTTGAATCAACCGCGCTCACCCATGGCCATCTAACATGCCACTGCCATCAGCCGCAATGATATCGCCAAGCCCATTGTAGATGGCACTGCTCTCTCTCTCGGCTTGTTCCACTCCCCACTACTACTTCGCCCGTTTCCGCTTTGTCAAGATGGCTTGTTCTAAAACGTGCACTAACGCTACCAATTTTTCCTCCCTTTGAAAGAACTTATAAATGTACGACCTCTTCGCTGCGACATGGGCCCATGTTTTCCCCCCAGCCAGTGCAAGTGATTTCTTATTACAATAACGTGCTACCGCCTACCCGAACGAGAAAACCGCTGTTACAGTCCACTGCGAACCCGCCATCCTTGTACGAGAAGCTTCTTAAAGGTAACGACTTTATTTTGAGCTACTAAGTAACGTGATTTGAAGCCCATTACATTGGCTCTAACCTGGGAGTGGAAATTTTGAACTGGGAACAAAAATTCCATATAACCCCTGCAGTTCCATATAATACCCGTTTGACGGTAGTTTTGGAACTTGAAATAGTAAATCGTAGATAATAGCGGCGAGTAAAAATGAAAGGTAGGTAACGTAACCCGAAAGCTGAATTTCCAAAAAAATACCATAAAACTTTTGAAATGTGTCATGATATTGTAATAAATTTTGTTCCATTGACAAATCAAAAAAAAATCAAAATAATAATAATAAAGTTCTCACATCTATTTCTAGAAGCATGATGGAATTCTCATCACAATAGATTCCATAACATTTAAATAGTTTGTTTTATTCAGCCAATAAGTCTGACGAAAATATTGTAAAGAACAAGATTGAATATAAACTCTGTAAGAGCCAATTATTCTAGCCATAGTACCACTTGATGAATATAATAAACATGTAAGAAATTGAAAAATAACATACATAACCATTATTGTTTATATTAAGTGATACTTCTAATCTTAACCACTGCTTGTGGTAATGCAACTCGAAAATCATATCAATAGCTATTGTACCAAAATGTTATGGGTAGAGTACTCAGTACTAAAGATAATCAATCAGAGAAGTCAAGACGTCTTTAATCAGCACTTAATCATGGTTAAATATTTTATAAAATGTTTATATTCAATTGAGCCACAAAAATATTTTGAAATTGGATTATTTGAAGTTCGATCCAATAAATGGGATGAGGAAATACACAAAATTGAAATTTATCTTTCTACATATTTATTATAGATCACTGGTTCCCAATAAGTTGTCCGCGAAAGCTCTACTATAGTGAGGTCTACGTTATAATGGCAGTGGATAAAGATAGAAGAATAGCGATGCCGATTCTCCGCATTAATTAATTATATTTCTACACTGTCAAAAACATAATTGGCATTGTTGTGGACCTAGAAAAGGATAGTACCACCGGCTTTGTCGAATGATAGACAAGGATAGCAAAACCAAAGTTGATCAAATACTGTCATTATAACGTGGACCGCACTATAGTAGTGGTCCGCGAGGAGTCCGAGGGGAGGAAAATTGATGTTTTAAGCGTTATTAGTGTTTTTTAAAGTTATATTTTTTGTCTATATCAAAGTATAATCAATTTCTCTTCGAAAATGATATATCAAACTCATCTTAAGTTCATAATATGTTTCCAATCGGTAAGATAAGTGACAAGTTCCAAATGTCTAATGCTATAAGATAGGACTTGAAAGTTTTTGTATTTAGGATTTGAACTTAAGGTTTTGTACCATGTGAACGAGGTAATCAATCAGAAGCGTGACAGTCAATGGCCTTACTGTGGGTAATATAGTTTGTTACTGTAGTTTGGAGTTGAAGTTTTGTTGATTGGTACCAGCTGTACCTATATAGATAATGATTAGTTGGACGACCTATATACAAATAATTATCACTCCCGTATCATTGAGAAACTGGAAAATACTGGAGTCTACTTATAAACAAAGATCTGAGCCAGCTGGTGACAGGACAATAACGCTGGAGACATACGAGGTCTGCTATCTCTTCATAGTGAATGATTTAATAGAATCAACAGTTGCCAACAGTTTGCAATTGAATAATCACATTTTCTCGAATTTCGAGCTTATTTTTAATTTTTGGTGAGAATGTTACTGGACATTAAGTGTAGAGATTTTCATGCTCAATCTTTTCCACTCGCGATTTTTATTTGTTTAAATTGTATCTGAAGACTGATAATTGGGAATCTAAAATCAAACTTTGCATAGATGGGGCGGAGCTCCTGAAATTTTTACAGATATGGGACTTGTGGCAGTTGATAGAGCTTATGAATTACTATTTTGATTATGAATTTAATCAAAATCGTTGGAGCCGTTTTCGAGAAAATCGCGAAAAACCATGTTTTTGACAACATTTTCTCCATTTTAGCCGCCATCTTGAATTGCATTTGATCGAAATTGTTCGTGTCAGATCCTTATAGCCTATTGTAAGGACCTCAAGTTCCAAATTTCAAGTCATTCCGTTAATTGGTAGATGAGATATCGTTTACACAGACGCACATACACTCATACACACACACACACATACAGACCAATACCCAAAAACCCCTTTTTTGGACTCAGGGGACCTTGAAACGTATAGAAATTCAGAAATTGGGGTACCTTAATTTTTTCGGAAAGCAATACTTTCCTTTTACCTATGGTAATAGGGCAAGGAAAGTAAAAATGATTCGCCTGATGAAAGAAAGTTGTTCATATTGCATTCAGCATTAATATTATTGAAAAATGACAGAATAATTTACATTTTTTTTTAATTTAGCTTAGTACTCATCCTAAAATGGAAGATCGAAAGAATATGGAATTCTATGTGATCCATTGTACATCGCATCTATTTCCTGGACCATCTATTGACAATCAAAAACTATGAATGCATTAAATTCATCTTTGAAACACTGATTTAACCTCCTTTTAATTCAACACTATACTAATAGATACCGTACCAATTGATTGAGAAGAATATGTTTTTAGAATAATGAATGCTTCATGACCAAGCACATAGGAAGTACTCTATTGAGATGTAAATGAAAATATTGATTGTCAGATAAATTTCTTGATTCGCCAAATAAAGTAAAGTATGACATGAGATACGTCAATACATTACTTTGGACTTTTTTGAAGTTCGCCGGGCCAGCTAGTTATTCATACAATATCGAGGGACCGAGCTTTGCTCTGGAGTGTAAAAACATTGAAACCAAAGATTTGTAACCAAAGATTGGATTTATAGTTTATATTTATTCATCCATTTTCTCAGTCGTTCAATTATTTTTACAGTTATATGAGGAGGCACAACAGGCTTATGCCCAAAACTGTCCCTTTTTAAATTTATACTAACAGTCCAAAACAAAATCTAGGTTAAGCTACTAACACTCATCAAAAAAAAAATTTATTCACACTTCAAAAAAAAAACACATTATAAATTACAAATAGATAACTTATACTATGAATTCGATTTAGAATGATATACTATTACTATGTATGCTAAGATATTTGTTAATATTATATACTATGTACTATTCTATACTAACATCATCTAGTTACTATTTTGGACACTCTGAAGTAAACATGTTTTCTAAAAAAAAATAGAAATAAACGAAAATAAGTTTCTCTTGCAGAATTTTTCTTCTCGTGAGATCAGCTGGATGATCCCACACATGCACTCGTTCACTGTCTTCCATTACGGAATCAACAGACGACAAAATTTCCAGCTGTTTTTCCAAGGACGTATTTATCCTTTTAATCGAATCTTCAATTCGAGATCTATGGAACTTTATAGTAAATGTCAGAGTTATCAATAGATGGATAAACTTTTTGACGGAGAATTTATTATCGTAAATGTTTGTTGCATTGTCCCATGGTGTCACCGAGGCTGGGTTGACAGAATTAAAAAGATAAATGGTTTAGTTAAATAGAGATGATATATATATATAAAAATTTAAAATAACATTTTCAAATTAAAGTTTTATTGAGAACAGATGTAGAATGTGAATTCTAAACTTATAAGTTATAATTTTTTGATGACGTGTCTGTGGAGATCGATATTGAACAGGGCGTTGGTTTGGTGACTTTCAACTTTGCTTTTCCTGTTCAGCCCTGCCTTTTTCTTCTGAAAAATGGCTTGCTACAAGTACTGTTGTCGTAGAGTTTTGCTCTAAATCATTTTCGTTTATTAATGTTGTAGATTGAGTTTTATATAAAATTTTGTGCTGTTTTGGTCAGATTTAGTTGTTAATGTAGTAAAGCCAATAGCCACTGTGTTTCAACTGTAAACTAGATAAGTATTTTAGTTCGTAATAACTCTTGAAATAATTAGTCTTAAAATATTTTCTCTTTCTGTATTTTGTGTATTTTCATCTGAAGATTATAAGTTAATTTGCTCTGAAAACTGGATTTCTCATTCATAGGCAATAGATCCATTCACAGTTTATCAAGAATCTATTTTATTGGAGCCGACAACTATTCTTAGGTTGATAGGTGTTAAATGCTATTCCAACCGTTTAAGGAAAAATTGGTAGCACGGCAAATGGTACCCCTGGTGGGACTCAAACTACAAAATATATCCCTGGTTATAAAAAATTATTGGTAGGATAGATATCTTGATGAATTGTGAATGGGAGATTCTGCTGAGTGGGAAATCGGTTCAAGAGAGATCAAGTCCTAATGAATATATTATCTGTGCAGACTAGCAAAATGGCATACAATATGAAACATATTAAAAATGATGATGAGTTAATAGCTGCCTTAACACAACTGTTTGATGAGCAAAATGCTAATTTTGATGCTAGGTTTGATGATATGAAGCAAGAATTTGCTAGCATAAGACTAGAGCAGGTTAGTATAAACCTTCTATTGAAAGATGCACATGAAAAATTGAGTGATAATCATGAAGATGAAAACAAATTGAAGCATGATAATGGTAGTGTTAAGATACAAGATCAGCTCATTCAAGTTTCTGACAATGTAGGCCTAGTTACTGTTGTTGGAAAAGTCAACCCTAGTGAGATAGTAGAATTGAATAAAGAAGTAGGTAGGGAGTTGTCTTCACTGAAAGTCAACTATCATGAAAGTAATATTGCTACATTGAAGGTTAGGAAAACTATAAGTAAAGTGAATGTTTACATGAGACAGGTTTCTGTGGAGGTTAGGAACAATGTAAACAAAATGAATGTTGCTTTGAGTCAAGTTGATGAGTTCAACTTTCAACTGAGAATTGAAAAGGTGTATGCTATGCATTCTCAAGTGAACATGACTAACTTTTGTAGGCAAAACGGCTTTGTTGAAACAAATGAACCCATGAATAAAATCATGTTCTTGAAGAAAACAAAACGCAAAGTCTCCATTGATGTATTAGTATTCAAAGGTTGTTTCAAGTTGCTTATTTACAAGATGATGACAGTGAATCACATGATGAAAGGGTATTCCCCAACACACAATGATTAGGAATCCTGTGTTATGCCGGGATTCAGAATAGCATAATCGCTACACAGTGTATGGTAAGAGTCCATAATTGTGTCTTTTTTCTTTCCTGTAGCCTATTTTCTTGGCCCTTAATCTTTTCAATTTTCGATTCTTTCCTGTCTTTGTGTAATATTCAGTAAATTTCTTCTATGATGCATATCTTAACCAATCTTGTCCATAGTCATTTAAATTTGTATTTTTTCTGAAATAATTTTAGAAGTTGAAATAGTAGCTTATTTTCCTAATCTTTAAATTGTTGATAAAACTTAACTTTTCCAAAATCTATCCATTGTTGTGTAAATAATTGTTTGCTTGCGGTATATTTTTTCATCATGTATTACATATTTTAATCATGTCTATTTTTTTTCAGGTATTATATTAGGTAATTAGGTTTTTCAGAGCAATTTTGTCCCATGTTCTCATCTTTCATTGCATATCGTGCCATAAGCCATATGTAATTAGGTTATAGTTTTCTTCTGGGCTTTTAACCCATTTTGCATTTTATTTTTTTTTTTGCTGTCCAATACTTTGGATTTTTGGTAGACAAGTAGGTGTGATTTTTTTTAGAGGTGTGGGCGTGAACCACATACGGCTGGACTCGATTATCTGACCTACTTGTTTGCGATATAAAAACCTTATGACTGCAACATCAAATGTTTGTAAAACCTTTTGCATACTTTTGTTTTTGTGGTCCGATACTAGAGTCTGCTATCACATTGCCTTACAGACATCTAGGAACTTTCCACCCAGTCACAATAGTCAACACATTTTTTCCTTCACCAGTTGTTTTTGTGGGAGTGATAGCTCACAATTATAACAAATTAGAGTCATACTTGGAATTTACAAAATTCCATAGTAGTATATTTTATTAAATATACTTCCTCATGAAAGTTCAGTACTGACATGTAGGATAGGCTCTAATTAATCTTTCTCTTCTTTGTATTGTTTTAGGGAATTTATTTACCCAGTTTTCTTTTTCTCTTGTTTGTATTTTTTAGGGAACTTATTTACCCAGTATTTCATCTTGATCATCTTTGTATCATAATCTTGAAATGTTTATACTTATTATACAGTCTTTAAATTTTAAATTATTTTAAAAAATAATTGGTTTAATTTAAAACGTTGTGTTATATTATCAATTGAAATGAGTTAAAGGCTAAAATTTTTCTAAAGTGTTTTGTAATTGATATTTTTTTTTTAAATTTTAAAACTGTTTGTTCTATAAATTTTGATATGATTGATTATCGTTTGAAATGGATGCTGGAGTGTATGTAGAATTTTTAGTGGGGTTTGTTGATTAGAATTTTGCTGGTATGTGATTGTTTTTTGAGATGGAAACCCATTATTGCCTAAAGAAGGAATAACAGAGGTTATGACTTAGAGAGGCAGTAATGAGATAATATTTTTTGTGTTGATTACTTATGTTGATTGCCATAGATGCAAAATGATGATTAATTATGAATATTGTTTGCCTTTGAAGCAAAATATTATTGATGTTTTGAATGATTTCTTGTTTAATGTTTGATAGTAAAGTTTTGTCATGAAATGTAGTTTGTGTTTAGAACATTGAAGAGTCGAAATGAACTATAGTATCCAACAAACGATGATTAATAATATTAAATAATTTGCTTTTTATACAATTTTTGAACAAAATTAAAACTAAATAATTTTGAAACCCTGAATGATAAATCATAAATGTGAAATGAACATGCTATAAATGAAATGTTATATTAAATAATAATGAAATGCAAATATATTATGAAATGATTGAATAGAAGACCAAATGTCTGAAATTATTGAAATATGTATTGAAATTAAATTTTTGTTGTGTTGTTATGATGTTTGTTTTTTACAATTTTGATAATGATACAGGGTGTTATGAAATTATATTTCTATTTTGAAGAATGGATTAAATGTTGATATTTGAACAGTGAATAAATGAATGATTTTTTTTTTTAAATTTATCATTGATATGTCCATATTTCACAATTTATGTATTGCTGACTGTATAATAAGATGTTAACAAATTTCAATTTCATAGATACTTAAAATAATTTTATGTGTATTAGATTGTATTGATAGCCTAATCAAGTTTTTCTTCTTAGTTTATAAGCATTTTAAGATAACAGGTACAGCACAGACATTAACATTGAAATAGTTATCATGTGAATTTCGAAATCAGTAACAAGTGAACGCCATGAAGAGTGTTAAGAACATTTGGGTGATTTTCGAACTAGTGTGACATAACTACGCCAAAATGCCAAAATCTATGCCGATGCCTGTGCTGATATCAATGCCTGCGCCAATGCCAATAGCTACGTCAATGCCTGCGCCAATGCCAAAATCTGCGCCAATGCTGCACCAATGCCAATAGCTACGCCAATGCCTGCGCCAATGCTGATGCCAACACCAAAATCAACGCCGATGCCTGTGCTGATATCAATGCTGCACCAATGCCAATAGCTACGTCAATGCCTGCGCCAATGCCAAAATCTGCGCCAATGCTGCACCAATGCCAATAGCTACGCCAATGCCTGCGCCAATGCTGATGTCAATAGCTACGCCAACGCCAATGCCAATATCAACGCCGATGCCAAAGCCGACACCAAAGAATACGCCAATAGCAATGCCAACGCCTATTGCTGACCAAGTATCTCAAACTTCAACACTACTGCATTACCTGGAGGTAATTGTCATCCATGTTCACATTCGCAACTTTGAATTCAGAAGAACAGTCACAGTATCATGAAAGAATTGATTCAAAAAATCCTCTCCTAAATTATTCCTGTATGCAGAACTCTAAACCTTGAAAGCTGAAAATATCAAAAAACCAAACCTTACCTACCTTAATCCTCACCTAAATTAATCCTGTATGCAGCGTCTATCTCTTTTCCAAAAAACGAATTACATTGTCATTTCAAGCCTGAAATGTACATTGTATAATTACAAATATGATACAAAATTATGTGACTCTGTATTGAATTTGGAATGCAGCCGTCTACTACAAGCATGAGGCAATGCTAACTGAGATGTCACCTGTATCGAGTTTGGTATGCAGCCGTCTACCACAAGCATGAGGCAATGCTAACTGAGATGTCACCTGTATCGAGTTTGGTATGCAGCAGTCGACTACAAGTATCAGCCCAACACTACGTGCATCCAGATCAGCCCAACACTTAACGTCATCACATTGGAGTCACACTTAACTGAAAATCATACTGAGTGCCTTAACGGACTGTTTTCAAAAATGTGCATCAATAAAATCAACCGCATCAATAGTGAAAGAAATGAACATTTTTTGATTTATTGAAATTTTATGTGAAAATTAAATGTAACAATTCATCAATTCATTTAAAAAAAAAAATAATAATAATAATAATAATAATTTTTTTATTCAACATACTAAAATTTTTTTTATGCAATAAAAATTAAATTTTTCTATCTATTAAATTATGTGCAATTTCAAAAAACTATTCTTTACATATTAAACTTTCTGTTGAGATATTTTTCTTTAAATTATAAAGCTAAATCAAAAGTAATATTGATATTCTATATTTTGAGATATTGTTTGGAAACATATAACAAACGCTATTGATGAATTTTTATAATAATTTTCAATATTTTTGGATGACATGTATTGTTTTTTTTCTAGAAAAAATTGTTACTGTTCTCAAATTTAAATTTCAACAATTTCATTAGGGTCAATGTAAATTTTTTCTTTAAATTTTCAAACAGTAAAATTTTTTTTATGTCAAGAGGGGGGTATTTGTAATATTACATTTTTCTTCTCACATTTAAATCGAATCTTCAATTCGAGATCTATGGAACTTTATAGTAAATGTCAGAGTTATCAATAGACGGATAAACTTTTTGACGGAGAATTTATTATCGTAAATGTTTGTTGCATTGTTCCATGGTGTCACCGAGGCTGGGTTGACAGAATTAAAAAGATAAATGGTTTAGTTAAATAGAGATGATATATATATAAAAATTTAAAATAACATTTTCAAATTAAAGTTTTATTGAGAACAGATGTAGAATGTGAATTCTAAACTTATAAGTTATAATTTTTTGATGACGTGTCTGTGGAGATCGATATTGAACAGGGCGTTGGTTTGGTGACTTTCAACTTTGCTTTTCCTGTTCTGAGCTTCTTCTGAAAAATGGCTTGCTACAAGTACTGTTGTCGTAGAGTTTTGCTCTAAATCATTTTCGTTTATTAATGTTGTAGATTGAGTTTTATATAAAATTTTGTGCTGTTTTGGTCAGATTTAGTTGTTAATGTAGTAAAGCCAATAGCCACTGTGTTTCAACTGTAAACTAGATAAGTATTTTAGTTCGTAATAACTCTTGAAATAATTAGTCTTAAGATATTTTCTCTTTCTGTATTTTGTGTATTTTCATCTGAAGATTATAAGTTAATTTGCTCTGAAAACTGGATTTCTCATTCATAGGCAATAGATCCATTCACAGTTTATCAAGAATCTATTTTATTGGAGCCGACAACTATTCTTAGGTTGATAGGTGTTAAATGCTATTCCAACCGTTTAAGGAAAAATTGGTAGCACGGCAATATATATATATATATATATTATATATATATATATATATAATATATATATATTATATATATATATATAGGCTATATATATATATGAACTTAAAAACATCTATAAACATCTAAACATATAAACGGAAATTGCTTGTTTAATAGTATAGGATATCGGAAAAGGTGTTAATGTAAAACTATAAAAACAATATTACAGGAATATTATTTATTGTTTTCATGGCAAAATCCAATATTCATGAAAATACAAAAAAATATTACTTTTGAAACATAATTTCTCATAAAATGCTATTCAAATTAAAGTGATTCAGCTGTATGATTTCCGCCAATAGGAGCACATCAGCAAATATCTAGCACAAAATTCAAAATTACATACGTGGACAGCCAGAAATCTATAGGCTACTTATAAAATTCTTATCTCACTGAATCACTCACTCACTCACAATTACTGGAAAACTACTGGATGGATTGCAACAAAACTTGGAATTTCCTTATACGTCCTATGTGCTCACTAAGAAATCTTTTAGTGATATTTCAACTCTAAGGGTGGTTTTTAAGGGTTCAAAGTTCCTCTTTTAGCATGTATATATTCTTCTTCTCCCAATCTCTTAATTATAATTGAAAATGTCCAAATCATATGTTACTATAGAAATATAATCTAGAGAGAGTACCTCTTCGAAACAGTTGTTAACTGGAAACTAGATTAGTAATTTTATCAGGTTGGCATTGAGTTGAGATGATTTCATTAGGTTGGCACCAAGTTGAAGAACTAATTAAAATGCTTCTATCGAGAACGAATTGATTGGGCACTGCTGCTTCAATCAGAGCTATTCCTGGGAGTATACGGTATAGATATTTTTTATTTTTCATAAAACACATTTTTATGACAGGGAGTTGCTTCTATCAATTCCTATCCTATCAAGACTAATTTTGTTTGTATATCCGACATATCAATGCTCCCATTCAAACAATGCTGACACATTGATGTGAATCTTACTAGAATTTGGTTACTTCAGATCAGATGAAGATAATAATGTTGATGATCGCTACTGTTTCAATTTCAATCATGTTTGACGTTTTTGCTTTTGATGCCAGCTGTTATTATAATGTGAAATAAGCTCTCATTGAATGAAATATTATAATCATTGAAGTCAATAAAATTATACTAATAAGAACGCAAGTTCTGTTTGAATATGTGTTTGTGGATATGTATATGTATGTCGGAAGGTTCTTAAAAACGGCTCTAACGATTTGGATTAAATCAGGAATATAGTAGGTTTGCGACAAAAACATTAATTTTGGAACAGGTCTCAAATCTGGGAGAATTTGCTGAAGTTCCTTGAGAAAGGATTATTGGTCCCTCAAATAGCAGCTGATCAGAAAAAAGTTTTCTGTAGTTTATTGAAAATGTAAGAGAGTGTGAGGAAATGGAAAAGATTATAATAGCTGTAGTTGAGTTACCAAATTGGCCAACCCAATTTTAAAGTTTTCATGCCAACCAATAAAGTCGAGATCAAATCTCAAGCCCCGCCCAATATTCTACAAAATTCGCTGCAATTAGACTACTATTCTACAGAGCACTTCCAACACATCAATTAATTATTCGAATGATTTGACTCAATAATTTTCATGCCAAATATTGTGGCCTAATCTCAAAAACGATTATAACAATTTTGGTAGGATTTAGATTATAAATGTTTCACAAAAATAATTTTATCTTTTGATTCCCGTAGCGAAGCACGGGTGCGCTGCTAGTATTTAATAATATTTATTAAGTGTAGAAACAATTATATTTAGCATGTAATAAATGTAGTAATAATTCATTTTTAGAATAAAAGGCATACAATGGAATATTAAGGTACCGTAGGCCTACTTTAGAGAGCACTACTTCTCATGAGTCAAGTCACGCCATCCAAATGGACCAATATGGACCAAAATGCTAGACCTACATATTACATATATTATAGGCTTACTATAATAAAGTCTTGAATGAAAAATCTAGATAGAATGTAGGTAATGGACTAGGAGAGCTTATTATGAAAATAATTATAGAAAAATATTTTAGTTACGGTACGGTAACATCGTTTATTATTATTAACTCACTCATTTGCCGTGTAGTTTCCTCCTTTACTGAATAGTTTCGTAAGATTCATATCAGAAGGCTTAATCTGGTTGTCACTGCAGAAACTCAAAGCTGGGAATGGAATATCATTCAATTTCAAAGCTTTCCCATTGTGAGCCATCACGATGCGGTTGTTAGTGAAGTTCCGTATTTGGTTATTGACTGTTACAATCATCAAACAGCAGGAAATTGTCATTACAGCATACCAGAAGCATCTGTAACAATGACGATAATGTTACAATCATAGTTCAGTAAATAAATTCATAATGTAGTTTGTGGTGATTAGGTAGAATACCGTAGGCTACCTAATTTTATTTTCCTTGCCCTATTACCATAGGTAAGGAGGTAACAGAATTTCTAGATTTCTATACGTTTCAAGGCCCCCTGAGTCCAAAAAAGTGATTTCTGGGTATTGGTCTGTATGTGTGTGTGTGTGTGTATATGAGTGTATGTGCGTCTGTGTACACGATATCACATCTCCCAATCAACGGAATGACTTGAAATTTGGAACTTAAGGTCCTTCCCCTATAAGGATCCGACACGAACAATTTCGAACAAATCCCATCCAAGATGGCGGAAATGTTGTCAAAAACAGGGTTTTTCGCGATTTTCTCGAAAACGGCTCCAACGATTTTGATCAAATTTATACCCAAAATAGTCATTCATAAGCTCTATCAACTGCCACAAGTCTCATATCTGTAAAAATTTCAGGAGCTCCGCCACATCAATGCAAAGTGTGATTTTAGATTCCCGATTATCAGGCTTCAGATACAATTTAAACAAAAAATTTCAAGTGGAAAAGATTGAGCATAAAAATCTCTACAATTAATGTTTTGTGACATTTTCACCTAAAATTGGAAATGAGCTCGAAATTCGAGAAAATGTGTTTATCCAATAAAGCAAACTGTTGGCAACTGTTGATTCTATTAAATCATTCACTATGAAGAGATAGCAGACTACGTGTGTCTCCAGCGTTATTGTCCTGTCACCAGCTGGCAGATCTTTGAATAGTAGACTTGGAATGCGCGTGTACACTTGCGTCAGGTGATAAATTTTTATAATGGCAAGGAAAGTTGTGTGAGTGCGCCACACCAGATTTTTTCACTTTATTACCTTCTCCTAATCTCAACTTGGCTTTCTTTTGTCAGAAATGACATTGGAAGTTGTAGCCTGAACACATGTTGTATGTTTCAATATGATGCTCAAAGAGACATGAAAAGAGAA
Source organism: Nilaparvata lugens (assembly GCF_014356525.2). Classification (NCBI taxonomy): domain Eukaryota; kingdom Metazoa; phylum Arthropoda; class Insecta; order Hemiptera; family Delphacidae; genus Nilaparvata; species Nilaparvata lugens. The sequence continues at coordinate 20,935,823 of NC_052509.1, forward strand.
ATCTGGTGTCTCCATCTTGTATAAGAGAAATAGATAGGCTATATTATTATGTGAACATGACATGATAGCTCCAATTCTGATCCAGTCTAGAACATGATACCGTAACTCTAATTCTCATCCAGTCTGTTAATTTATATAGGGTATATAAAAAACAATAAGTTTTAAAATGATCCCATCAATCAAACTTTATTATTTTCATCCGTACTAATACATATAAGAGAAGCAGATCCATATAATTAAAAGAATAATATATGAATAATATTATCAATTGCCGTGCTACCAATTTCTCCTAAATCGGTTGGATAGCAAATTTTCACCTATTAACCTAAGGATAGTTATCGGCTCCAACGTAATAGATTCTTGATAAACTATGAATGGATCTATCGCCTATGAATGAGAAATCCAGTTTTCAGAGCAAACCAACTTATAATCTTCAAACAGCAGGAAATTGTCATTACAGCATACCAGAAGCATCTGTAACAATGACGATAATGTTACAATCATAGTTCAGTAAATAAATTCATAATGTAGTTTGTGGTGATTAGGTAGAATACCGTAGGCTACCTAATTTATTTTCCTTGCCCTATTACCATAGGTAAGGAGGTACCAGAATTTCTATACGTTTCAAGGCCCCCTGAGTCCAAAAAAGTGATTTTTGGGTATTGGTCTGTATGTGTGTGTGTGTGTATATATGAGTGTATGTGCGTCTGTGTACACGATATCACATCTCCCAATCAACGGAATGACTTGAAATTTGGAACTTAAGGTCCATCCCCTATAAGGATCCGACACGAACAATTTCGAACAAATCCCATCCAAGATGGCGGAAATGTTGTCAAAAACAGGGTTTTTCGCGATTTTCTCGAAAACGGCTCCAACGATTTTGATCAAATTTATACCCAAAATAGTCATTCATAAGCTCTATCAACTGCCACAAGTCTCATATCTGTAAAAATTTCAGGAGCTCCGCCACATCAATGCAAAGTGTGATTTTAGATTCCCGATTATCAGGCTTCAGATACAATTTAAACAAAAAATTTCAAGTGGAAAAGATTGAGCATAAAAATCTCTACAATTAATGTTTTGTGACATTTTCACCTAAAATTGGAAATGAGCTCGAAATTCGAGAAAATGTGTTTATCCAATAAAGCAAACTGTTGGCAACTGTTGATTCTATTAAATCATTCACTATGAAGAGATAGCAGACTACGTGTGTCTCCAGCGTTATTGTCCTGTCACCAGCTGGCAGATCTTTGAATAGTAGACTTGGAATGCGCGTGTACACTTGCGTCAGGTGATAAATATTTATAACGGCAAGGAAAGTTGTGTGAGTGCGCCACACCAGATTTTTTCACTTTATTACCTTCTCCTAATCTCAACTTGGCTTTCTTTTGTCAGAAATGACATTGAAAGTTGTAGCCTGAACACATGTTGTATGTTTCAATATGATGCTCAAAGAGACATGAAAAGAGAAATCTGGTGTCTCCATCTTGTATAAGAGGAATAGATAGGCTATATTATTATGTGAACATGACATGATAGCTCCAATTCTAATCCAGTCTAGAACATGATACCGTAACTCTAATTCTCATCCAGTCTGTTAATTTATATAGGGTATATAAAAAACAATAAGTTTTAAAATGATCCCATCAATCAAACTTTACTATTTTCATCCGTAATAATACATATAAGAGAAGCAGATCCATATAATTAAAAGAATAATATATGAATAATATTATCAATACACAATATCATATTATTGAGTTGTAGTCGAAATAATTCAAAAATAAAGTTACGGTACTGTACCGTACCAATTATGTTCCGTAATAATTCTTTCATTTTATCTCAGCTAAAATCATATGAAATCAAGTAATTTTATAACTCATAATTTGTTATGAGATGATAATAATAATATAGGCTAATCTATATTGTACCGTATTATTGCTCCTGGAGAATCCAATTTATTTTTCTTGAATTCATAGAGCTTAGGCTAGACAGATATTCATGTGGAATTTGATTGAAATTATCAATTTGAATTGGATATAATTTAATTGAAATTGCCTAATTCTTCAGGTGCATTATATAAGTTGAACACCCCAACATAGTTCTGTATACCTTGCTATGAAGCTCAGATCTGGATCAACCAAGTAGCTGAAGCCATGTAGTGTTGTATGTTTGCAATAATTCTTCAAATAATCAACCATTTTATTCTCATGGAATGTCTGTCGACATATCACTTTCTTCTTCGACCCAGAGTGGTTTTCCCTCGCGGTATCCACCAGCTCATTCTGAAAATATGTAATACATTTATCATATTTGAGAATGTTACAGTTTCAAAAATTGATTACCGGTACTACACCCTACTGATATAGTCTACTTTTACAGACAACTTATACCTACGTTTAACACAGAAAAGGGAAGCCTATCTATAAATAGGCTACCAAGAAACTGGTTCTCTGAAGCTGAAGAAAGTGATAAAATTGTTTGTCATTCTGAATAGGTACCATATTTTTGGCCGTTTCTTAACCGTGATTATTCCATAATAAGATGAGAAATTATAATATAGTATTTTTAAGAAAAATTAGCCTTCGGTACCACTGGACCAATGCCATAGTAATATACTATACATTTTTTCTTTGAAAAACAAATAGAAAAGCTTCATCTTAGGTAACCTCTTATTTTAGTCCAATTTGATTTGGCAAAGAATAAGTACCCATAACATTGTAGGTGAGAGAGAATAGGGTAGGATATTCAACTAACGGAATATTGGTGTTTCATTGAAAGAAGAATGATGCTTACCGCCTTCATTTCTTCACATAATACAAATATACAAAATTCAATAATGATTGTTACATAATAAGACTTGGAAAAAACACTCCTTTGTTGATAATATAAGGGAATCCATTCTGAAATTGATTGCTGGCAATTCAAGTGCAATAACAATGGGTTGATATAGATCTTCAAGATATCGACACAGAAAAAAATAGTAATAAGAAGACTCAATATTTAGCTATTTGAATTCTTTATCAATTGCTTCCATTTTTAATGACTTGGATTCAAAACTGGATTTTTCAAATTTTCATTGCATTTTTATTATTTGAATTTATCAAGTTTTTTAAACGGTACTCACCACAGAATGCATTGGCTCCAAGAGAAAACTTTCACAAATAAGAAATACGCAGTATGTTTAAAAAAGTAAACTTAAAAGTGAAAAAACATATATCGAATTTGCAAAGGTCGCTTATATATTGTGTGTCTCATACAAAGAAGACATTACTTTTCTAACTCCTATCCCTGGAAATAATATTATGCAGCTACCGTTAGCCTGTAATTTTAAACAGCAAGCTATATTATCAGTTATAGTCCATTCGTCATTTTATCGATAATATCTCATAACATTCCATTATTATAGAAGACATTCTAATCTAGAAAAAAATAATGAATTCGATTAATATTCTTGTCACGTTCTCAATCAATCAACAAGGCTGCCATCATTGATTTCTGGTGGGGTAGTCGGTAGACCATCAGATCATGATAGAATATGTGATAAGGTTGATTGAATTTTTTCAAAACAATTGGTAGATTCAATAAGGTAGTGCGAGAGGAATTGATCACTATCACACATTTCTGTGTTAATGCATAATGAATAATAGAATTCAGAAGAATGGCTTATTGGACGAAGAGATTACAAATGTTGTAGGGTTTTTAAGTATTTTTGTTGAGAGTAAGTCTTCTATTCAACTTGATTATTGAACTCATGAATAATATTATTCCGAGATAATTAAAAGATTTAGAGATTATCATGGAAATTTAAAATTATAAATCCATCATCGACTTCTATAATATACAACAAACTACTGATACAAAACCAGTTTTTTCACCAAGAATTGATAGATTAACAAATTGCTTCAATTATTATCCATTTATTTAAGCAAATACAAAAAAATACACATATTTTTCACAAGTCTCAATATACTTACTTCAGTCACATCTCAAAACATAAAAATATTACATTAAATTTCGAAACATTAGACATAAATCTCAACAGGACACGAATTGATCAGCTAGCTACGTCAAGACATACATTGACAATAAGCACCCATTCATAAATAGTTACGTTACATACAATACTTATTTTTCATAGAATCTCTCACAATATATAATAATATTCTTTAACAGATGGATAAAAGTTGATAGACATCTATAGACTGATCTATTGGATATTTTATTTTGGAACATACAAGTACCAATGATAATACATTATATTACAAGGGGGTTTCAACTCTATGGAGATGAAAGGGAATAGGCTCAAGCCAGTTACACACACATCGATTTTTGGACGTTTGGTTTTTTGCCGTCCCTATACAAGATTAACCGAAATTTAGAATTTATAAGGACGGTGAAAAATCGTACATCCAAAAATCGATGTGTGTGATGTAACTATAGACTGGGATTTGAAAACTTCTTTTAGCACCTTTTGAAAATAGTCATAAGATTTTACGTGCCTGTGAGAACTTTCCTACTTTTTTCTCTGAAAAATAATATTCCACTTTAACATACAGATTCGATTTATGTTTTTTTTCTCATTTTAATTTTTTCATGATGATGGTTTGAAATAAAAATAGTTATTCAGTTTTGATAGGGTAAGCTTACTTTGAGAATTGAGATACATTCATCAAATAAGCAAGGAAATTAAAGGAATATATATAATATAAGTGGAGGAATAAGTGGTATAATTCCATATTATTTGATATTCAAAAGTGACATTGATAATTTCCAGGACAAGTATAGGCTAAGTGGAAAATCTGTCAACTTTTCAATATTGAAATTTCAATTAAATAAGGCACGCATATAAATGCATATTTTTAAGCTCTTGTAATAAAATTTCCCATCCTCTGATCTGTTCATAATACTGTTTATGCTTCACTAACATACAAAAGTCAATTGATCATTTTTCATTAAATATATCATCACGGTAAGATTCACCTGAAAACACACATACATGTTTCAACGTTTATTGGAAATCACTATATTCATTCATTTTCAATTCAACTTATTCATCTTTATTGAAGTCGATAAAATAAATTAATCCATAAGCTATGTCATGTGATTTAGTTTATCAATTTACCTTCATGAAACTCACTTGAACTTCATCCAAATCCGAGATTATTCAACAACTCAGCTATTCTCAACATTGTATCATATAATATTCTCTAGTGAAGTTTAAATCAACTATGGAGAAACATAATAAATTATACAAAACATTTTGAGATGTATAATCAATCTGACTTACAAAATATTTGATTGATTGATTTGCTCTGAGTACGATAACATCTCTTATCAAAAAAATAAGAGTTCTATAATTTTTAAAACAACAGATTTTTTTTCCTACTAAAGCTATGAAGAAGCAATTGTACAATTTATTCTCAAATGCTCACATGAGACATAAAAATTGAATCTGCTAGAAACAGGAGTTCTCAACAATGTAAGTATCAAAAAATATTTTGATTATTAGGCCTATTCCACTCATAGCACTGTGGACTCTGCTAGTTTTTATGTTCCTCGTGTTGAAAGAAGAATAAGTAGGTATACTGGTAGAAAGTTATCACAATCTGACAACAATGAAATAAGAAAATAATCGGCCATCACAAATTAGAAAAATGCAGTTCAGTATTTACAGTTTTCTTATACGATGTGTTACAATATATTACAATCTATAATAATTATAGATTACAATTATTGTGAATCAAATTTATAAATGACAAAATTTGCAATAGGTACCGTAGTCATACCGGGTGGTAGGGCTACGGTAATCTAAAATAAAAATTTTTTTGGATGGGAATGAGCATTGAGTAATTTTGCTCCAGAAAAAATCTAAAGAATAAACAAGAACAAATAATAATACTATTTAAAACTTCAAGAAGAAGAATCTTACTTCTGGTGAAAATCAAAATATTCACATGATGTAATGGCTGAAATTTAATAGATAATCTAATGATGTATTGTTATATAGAATAGTGATTGAATACATCCTGTTATGCTTCAATGGTGGAGTGTCAGTGATTTATATTAGTTGAAAGTGGAAGCAAATCATTATGGAATAAAAAATTTCTACGCTCTATTCCAGCAGTATAGGGGAGAAGTGGGAGGCTTGAGACATTTTTCATGTTTTATGCCATAAATTTTCTACATTGAGAAATTCAACTATTCATATATTGGATCCTCTCCAGTGAACCTCTGGGTATAATTTGTGCATTTCCTGTCTGTTATTATAATACTGTTAGCCTATATTATTTTTATTCAATATTTACCATCCTGTTTTTTTTTGTCTCAATGCTCCTCTAGTTGGGTAGGCTTGAGACAAATGAAATTAGGCTTGAGACACTAATTGATATTACAGAAAACTCAATTTCTATAAAAATGATAAATTTATTGTAAGGAAATGAAAAACACTTGACTACAGATATTATTATCATCATCAATGTCTCACATCTATTAATCGTCCATCAAAGTATGAATTCATATAAACTTAGTCCTCCATAAAAACAAAAAATTCATTCATCAGTACGGTACAATAATATTATGTGAATAGTTCAGGTACAGAGATATTTCTGTTGAATTATCAATAAATGCTTCTCCAGTCATGAGTAAATGAACATCACTAGTTGATATTCACATATAGAAAATTTTATATCAAGACTTTTTCAACGATACCGTAAATCATAAACATTTTATGTAACCATTAAGTTACTATTTTCATTTTTCCTATGAAGTGGATTATTATTCAGGTACTGTTGGAATATTATGTTTCCCTCATTAATTTTCAATAACGACTCTGATTCCAATAATCAAGATTTTGTGCGTGTAAAATCACTCCAACATTCAAATAAAATACTAATCACAGAATCTCCTCACTTTATATGTGAATTATTACATAAAACATTCAATGACTAAAAGTTTATTTTTATTATTTGCCATAAATTCGGTGGGTTGGAGACAGTATTTAGGATTTCCAAGTTTCTCAATTCTGGTGGGAGAAAAAGAGGGAATATCAATTCCAATAGTCTAAGTAATTATTGAAGTAGCTTTTTAGATCAGATTTTTTTTTCTTTATTATTGATTTAATTTTTGAAGTATGGTAATATTCGGTAAATTCGTAAAATATGAAAATTAGTTTTTGAGAAACTACTACCCTGATTAGGTATAGGAGCTTCATCTTCATTTTTATTTTTATTTTGAAAGGTAGTCTATACAGCAGCTCTTGAATTGATAACATTTTTACATAAAATAGCATTGATTAATTCAATTACTTTATCGTAGATTTTACACTCGTCCTTCACGATTCTTAACAAATAAATTATTGATAAAAATACTTCAACATTTTCCTTCACGAGGAAAATACACATGAATACTCTTATAACATGATGTACAACAATATAATATAAATATTAATTCCATTCAGCAATACATTATAGAGAATATCATAAATGCGTGGATTTCTATTGAGTATGCTGTATACTATACGATACGACGGTACTTCGGAAATTTATACAGGCACATTTTAGATGATACAGTATAAACATCACACTGTTTCTTGGAAGGGTAACACTTTTAAAAGCTCTTATACTTGAATAATCTCTCACATAATATGACAATGAATCCTCATAACACTGTCATAAACATCAAAAAATCAAAATATTTACATGTACAAATGCAATTTTAAACATCATGAGGACATGAATTCTTTACATTCCACTAATCAAATATTAAATTTATCAATAATCAAATATGATCAACTAGCTTAGACAATAGAAACTCATCGATGCTGATTACAAAATATTCATCAGAGATGATTATCATATCTTGGAATGTTATAAACACATAAGATCAAAATATTGAACAATAAAGCAACAAATGTAAATGATTCATCTATAACTCACAAAACAATACGTACTACTTGATATAATGCTTCTACCACAAGTCTTATAAACTAAGAATTTTGTCTTATTTCCGCTATAATGGATGACAATTATAATATTAGTAGGTATAGCCTACCTATAATATTATAGGGGGTTATCACAATAATAATATCTTCTCAAGAATTTCATATGAGACGGCCGTGAATTGTTACATATAAAGATACATGGATAATATATGCCATTTTTAAACGGATTAATAGTACTGCTGCAACAAAAATATAAATACACTTCAATTTCTGAATTGAATAATTTTTTTCTTTATTTTCACTTTTGTTATTTTCAGCACATGGTGAGTAATATTTCTATTAACCACATTATCATTTTAAATACAATTGGACTGCTATGTCGTGATAAAATCATTAAAAGTGACTAAAGAAATAATGTGCTCATGACATTATAATTACCGAAAAAACTTTCTTTCTCCGAAAACACAGAATCCAATTATTCCAAAAAATACCTATCATTTTCCGATAACATTAATATATTAAATAGTTGTTACACTCGTCATATCTGCAACTTTCACCCTCTACAACTTCAAATAAGTTGAACCAAGAAGTTGAGAACCATAATTATTTTCAATAACTCCAACTCAGAATAGGCTACCATACATATTCATTGTCATAAATTTACTCTGTGATAGATAGTTTGTGGAGATAAATCAATTAATAATTGTCTTGCAAACTTACAATAATTTTGATAATTAGAGTTGATTATAAAAATTGAATAGGAGATTCTAGCACTACCATTATATACGGTAATAATTTCCAACTTTTGAACGACCACATTAATTGGGCTATTATCTATAATCATCTTTTTCTTGAAAAATACTGTACAAAATTCAACATCAGGATATTATTCACCAAAAATACCTTTCACAATATGAATATCTTCACTCAAGAAAAAATAATTCAATATTTTATAATAAAAAAATACTGATTACTTTTATACTCTTTTTAAAAGATGATTAGAGTGGTATAAAAATGTAATAATATGGATAATATATTTCCTATATGGGTACATTATTTCTCTGGTACTGTATAAATGTTTTTCGGGTTGCAGTGTATAGTACTGGTTCTGTTTTTTCATCTAGCTAATCTATAGGGACTATCAAAACTATGTTAAGAACATTAACAAGTTCAACAAAAGATAATTTAAACATCTTCACAGAAACTAATGGATTTGGATTTATTGTCATTGTTGATCATCTAATAACTTCATTCTAGACTGTGAAAATATGGGAGGGGAAACCGTAATAATCGTCGGTTTTGAACTTGACATAATGTTTTTACGATTCACATAATTATTAAGTTCATATCCCAAAAAAATAATATTTATAACATATATTTCCAAAATGAAATATCTATTGACCTCAGATTTTCATTACGTGAATATAGTTTTTTTTGTTTTCAATTTGTAGACTAATATGAATTTGGTAGACTAATATGAAACGTCACTGATGTAGTTGTGGATTAATGACTTGACGATTCCCAGTTGATTTGACTGTCTATCAACTTTGGAGAATGATGAAAATTGTAAAGCTAAACAAAAACTTTTCAATCATTACAGTTATTCCAACTGTTCAAGCTTATTCTGATTCTAATGGATAATTCAATATTTTGTCAATTTAATATTCCAAAATTTATTGTTTTTAGTTAAGCTAAAAATATTGCATCTCTGCTTGAAAACAGATTCAATTGAAAACGGCACGTAGCCTCCTTTTTGAATTTGGGATAGAAATGAGTACATAATTTGGTAACAGAATATCAAGAACATGTATTTGAACATTATCCCTAAACAGTTGATCTTAATCTATAATAACCAAATACCTTGAAGAGGTACCTATCTTTACGGTCTTAAAATAATAACAAGTTTGGAATGGCATCAAGTAACTCATTACATTGTACGTTGTTCAAAAATATTCTCTCATACATCAGAACATTTTCACCCCTTCTTGATTGTATTAGAATGCTTATCAATGGGGGATTTGTTCACAATTTGTATTAATCAATTATTTATGACAGATTATGTATAACACACATCATGGACTTTATTTTAGAAGAAATCGTTTTCCCGTCTTCTTAGTAAATAATTATTGTTGAGATTCATACATATGGTCAATTGTTTCGATACCTCTCTATAATTTCAGTCAAAATCTTTTCGACTTAAGTCACAATTTTTATAACTTCAGTCGAAATATTTCTTGACTCACATAATTCCATAGTGAATTATTTTGACTTCTATAGCCTCATTAGTGGAATTTTCATATGTTCTCAAGTACTGTGTAGATTCCAGTTTGAGGAGCTTATTCAGTATGAAGTGGTCATAATCTCCAAAGTAACTAGCTTTCCTTTACCTGCGAATTTCTTGCTTCCATTCACAGATCATAACTCATACACATCACGGCCATTGGTTCGATTCGACCTTGACATGCCACCCGATCGTTTTCCTCCGGATGAGGCGTCCCGTGTGCGCTGAGGACTTGTGTAGGAGTACATGTTGTAGCCGGGAATAATGTGGACCCTCACGTCACCTGTAGGCCTAGTACCGTCAGCTCTCGGCCGCCTAGAGAATGCCACCGTAGTTTTGCAACAACAGTAATGGAACAGATTGTTGTAGGCGACCCGAAAATGGCGGTTGGCAATACAGTAGAGAAGACTGTTTATGCAGGATTTGCTGAGAGCGAGCCAAGCCAGGTTGTAGAACGTCCGAGGTGATATGTCTTGGATAGACTTGACTCCTAGAATGACCCCAAACGGTAACCAGCAGAAGAAGAACAGCAAGAAGCTGTACATGTTTGTCTTCATGAGGGAGTAGTCCCAGGAGAACTGTACAGGAGGTTTAAATCCTGGGTGTTTCCTAGCCTTCAGCAGTTGCAGCAAGATGCGTATGTAGAAGGTGGAGGTGAGCAGGGCTGGAATGGCCACGAACACAAATGCAACGGTTGCTTGGAAGTGAACAACTCCAGAAAACCTCCTCCGACAGTAATCGGGGCCCAAGTCGTAGATAAACTGTATGACGTCAGCAGCCAAACATGCGATCCAAATCAGTAGGATAGTGGCGGTGATGTTTCTGGTGGTTAGGATGGCGTAGGATTCAGGCGACAAGCAGAGACGCACATAGCTCTCGGCCGCAGCAGCCGCCAGGGAGAGGACAGTGACCAGCCAGCAGAGGATGGCCAGGAACCATTGGCACTGGCAGACCAGCGGCGAGTCCTGCAGACCGGCCAGAATCACCACAGCGGAGGCTGGCATCACCACGCCTGTGATCAGCAGGTCGGCCAGCGCTATGTTCACTATGAATGCATTGCCTGCAAACAAAATGCAATGCATTAGTTGATTACAGCTCCGAAATAATGACGTGATCACTTCAAAGCGCCACTATAAAATATACCACGATACCACGACAACAATAAATTTCATGTATCTACTGTCATATAAATTTATAATTGAATGAAATACAGGCTACCCACTGTGAAGACCGAATAGTGTCAAAAATGGAATACCGTTAATAATACTTCAATATATTTATATTTATCATTGAAATGTGGCTTCAAGTGGACCTACAAAATTACTATCTGATCTGACTACAGTACAATATACATATTTGGAAATAATAATATTTGAGCACGATAAATCATCAAAATCAACTGATGTACCAAAATTTTGAGTTTTTAAATGGAATTTATTCTATCTTAAGTTAGTAGTTTTCAGTTCCCATGAAGATAGTAAATTTATTCTTGTTCATTGGCAACTTAGCCAGCATTTCTAAAATCGTTATAATTATGACCAGAATCTTATTAAAGTCCTTGGTTCCCACGATTCCACTTGGAATTATCTGTTCTCACGACGATCTAGACGCCAGAAGTATGCTGAATCAATCCCATAGTTCTAAACTTGCAAAAGGGAAATAACTTTTCTCTCCCAGTTTCCTTCTTGCTTGAACGTATCACCTTCCTTATTTACTGAGGAGAAAGAGAGTGGGCGAAGAGAAATTCACAGGCGATCGGGTAAATATTTTAAAGTTTTATGGTAGAACTGACCAGTCTGGAAGCCTCTGAAAACTAGGAGAGCAATCATTCTAATCCCAGCTGTCAGAGTGTTGACTGTTTCTTGAGATTTTCTTACAATTTCCAGTAGCCTAATATGTTTTCGTTTGGGGGTACATTCTCATTCTCTCCAGGAGAATTTAATAATTGATTGTCCAAGTAAATCGGACATTTAATGTAAGAATAATATTTAGAGGTAAAGTCCCCCTTATAGAATATACTAATGGGATGAATTAGGATGACGATTGATTCCCTCTATATTTTGGATCTTCAATACCCCTTTTGGGTGAGTATTTTTATTATTGTCATTGAATATAATTTATCAATTATTGTGATTTATAAGTGTTTGATTTATGTATGTTAATAATATTATTTATTTCCTCATAGGAAGCGGTGAATTGTATTTATTTGATGATCTACCTAGATCATCAATTGAATACAATCCTATTAGATATTGGTAATTATTATGTTTCTAATTCTGTTGTAAATTTGTCATCAGGTTTCTGTATCGGGCTGAGAATTTCCATTGTAAAAGGGCCGGCGACTTCTTCCAATCATGGATGGAATCGTACGTCATTGAACGCTGATGAGGAGAGAACAAGACTAACTCCCTTTTGGATCTGTCGCCGCGACGCCTGAACTTTCCTGGAGGACGCCCAATCATCTTCCCCCCTTCATCCATCTCCGCCAGGGACTCCGGACATCGCGACGACAACTACAAGATGAGTACTTGATCTTTCCCCACCAGAATTCAATGTGTCCCTTAAATTTTGGTCTCTTAAAGACGTAAAAATAATTAAATTTGGTCTCTTAAAGACAAAGATAATCTTTAATTGAAGAAAGTATTTATTGTAAAGTGTTGTTTGAATTTAAATATTTAATATAGAGGCAATCAATCGTCAAATGATTTTTATTTCGAATTCCTCACCACTGGAATAGTACTAGAAATTTCACTAACCCCTCCACCATCGGGGTCTAGCATGATTTCCAAACCTAATTATAGTTGTCTGAGAATTTAGGTTCTCAAAAGACACTATAAAATTGGTAGCAGAGCGTGGTTAATTAGTGAATTTTCTGGTCCTATTTTTGTGTTGGAATTGGAAATTTAAATTTGAAATGGGAAAATTGAATTCTGATGGAATATTATTAAATTAATGAAATTTTTAAGTGATTTAATGAGTAGCGGTTTCCAGACTATCAGGTTCCATTTATTTATCTAAAGTAGGAAAAATTTTAGTGATATTGAATTATCAAGCTTTTCAATTGTGTAGAAGTAATAAGTATTAATAATTAGTAGATTTGATTATAATAGGATAACATGGCGGTTACACTGGAGATAGTGAAAACGGCATTTACAAGTAACCGTGTAATTAATTCATTTTTGTCTCATAAAATTAACCCAGATGTATTAGTAAAAGATGAACTTCTGTTCGAATTGGAAATCCTAGGTTTAGATAGATCGGAAATGCAAGGTCAGACAGTTGATTGTCTGAGAACTTTGTTTAGACAAAAGATCGCTGACCTCACTGAACGTAGACAAGTGTCCTATGAAACGTTAAGATCTCATAGCACAATAAAAGAAATTAGCTCTCGAATTCTATATTTATTGGAAGAACTTGAATCAATGTCGGAACTGACTAGAAAGAAATTGTGAAATTAGAATCGAAGATTCTTCATTTCATTTCAGTGATTGAACAATCTTTGAAAGCCTTTCCAACAATAACACCAGATAAACAAGAAAATCATGACCTTGTTGTATGAGATGATAAATATGTTGCCTTCTATCATTGCTCGTACTGTAGATTTGCAAAGTAAACAAGTTAAGAGTAGGCCTCCTTCTCCAGCTAATATGAAATCGCCTAGTGCATTCTCATTTCCAAATACATCAAATGTTGTGGTTTCAAATCAACCAGGTACAAGTAAACTATTGAATATACCTTCTGTGAACATAATAAATTCACCAACTGGAGAGGTGAATGCAGCTGCAGGCCCTGACAATAATATAATTTTGAGTCAAAATCAAAATCAGGTACAACATTCAATGTATTCAAAAATACATAACCCCATTGAATCTTTGACTAAAAATTTGAAACCTACTGATGGTCTGAACATTCATGATTTGTTATCGTTTCTAACTATTGCACTAAAAATTCAGTCATTTTCTCAAATAGATGACGGCCAGATGCTAAAACTATTAGTGCCATTCACAGTTGGGCCTCTATGCGATAAAATCACTATGGCGATCAATTCAAGTCACTCTTTTGATAAATTCCACCAGGAGGTTCTGAACTATTTTGTACCACAGAGACTTATGTCAACAATAGTCAAAGATCGATTTTATCGACTGCAAGCGCCGGTTGAGCCTATATCAGCTTACGTGGTGTCGATAAAAGAGAGTGCTTTGCTATTGAGATTGGAAAAATCAGAAGCTGAAGTCGTATCTACAATATTAAGTGGTCTGAGTCCTCACGAAAGGTCAAGGTTAATTTTCATGAACAAACCTACAACTCTAGCCCAATTAGATGAAATCTGTATCCAGGCACAAAATTTACATTTTGCAGACATCGAGAGAGATGCTTTCTATAGGACTAATAAGGATAATAACAATACACCTCAATTTGAAAAGAGACCCATAAATAACTATCCCAACAGAGGATACAGGCAGGGATTTGTATGCTATAAATGCAATGGACCCAATCACATTGCAAGAAATTGCACTAAGAATTTAAACTTCAACCTAGCCTCATCAACAAAAAAAACTTAGTGTCAAAAGTAAATAAAGTAGAAAAACAATCAAAATTGAAATCATTGAAAAATAAAATTTCTAATTCTAAGAAACGTTTCATTCAAAATTTGCAAAGAAAATCTGAAAATAAAGTGTGTGGGATGATTTATTCTAACAAAGCTCTTCCCTTTGTACCAGCGAATTTCAATAATGGTGAAACTACATTCCAATGTCTAGTTGACTCTGGTTCAGCGTTTTCAATAATAAAAGCCTCCACACTTCAGGAAATAATTAGCAGTAATAAACTTAAAGAAATTGAGATCATTGAAGATCAAGTTATTTGTTCGACTGCAATTCTTCTAAATTAGTTATGAATACGTCGTGCATTTTGAAAATTAAAATAGAAATATTCTCATGGAAATTCCGATTTTTAATTGCTGATAACTTGCCAGTTGAAATAATTTTGGGATGTGACTTCATAGAGCGCTCTCAGATCCTTGTGAATTTAATAAGAAGAAACTTTTTCTTTGACTTCAGTCCTCACTTGAAATTTCCTTTAATTAATAAAGATTTTTCTAACAATTCCGAAATTCAAGTTCATAATATCATGGAGAGACTGGCCCCAATGGACTTATCGCATTTGAGTTATTTTGATAGGAGTAGTCTAGAGAAATTGATCAGTAAACACGCAGATGTTCTGACTGAGAAAATTGGATCAACCGATCTAATAAAATATGATATTAAATTAACATCCAACAAGGTTGTCAGATCTCAACCGTATTCTATGAATCCAATCAAGTTAGAATATCTAAGAAAAAAGATTCAACAGCTACTAGATGAAGATATAATTGAGCCCTCAACATCGCAGTACTCGTCACCTTGTTTATTGGTGCCCAAACCAACTCCAAATTCTTATCGATTGTGCATTGATTATCGTCGCCTCAATAAGGTAATAGAGTTACAGTCAGCTCCATTAGGAAATCTTCACGAATGTTTTCATTATTTTTCAAATGCTAAGTGTTTTCGTGCATTGATTTGACTAGCGCTTATAACCAAATCCATTTGACTGAAAAATCGAAGCATCTAACAGCGTTCATAACACCATTTAACTTGTATCAATTCAAGCGTTTGCCATATGGAATCAGTTGTGGATCAGCTGTTTTGACCAACTTAATGCAGAAATTGTTTGGTGACTTGCGTTTCAAGGGATTATTTTTTTATTTGGATGATTTGATTATATATACTGACACTCTCGAAAATCATTGGAAATTATTAGATGAAGTTTTCTGTAGATTAAAACGATCAAACCTGACAGTGAACCCTCAGAAATGTAACTTTGCTGCTAACAAAATCAATTTCCTAGGTCATTTGGTTTCTCATAATAGTATTTCAATCGACCCAGAAAGAACAAAACCAATTGTTAATTTTCCTGTTCCAACTAAAGTAAAAGGAATTGAACGATTCTTGGGAATGGTGCAGTTTTTCTCCAAGTTTATCCCCAACTTAGCACAGATTTCAGCCCCATTGAATGCCTTGAGGAAGAAAAATGCGAAATTCATATGGAATGATGAATGTCAAAAATCGTTTGATAAACTAAAACAGATTCTGTCACAGCCTCCGCTTCTAAAAATGGCTGATTTCAATGAGAAGTTTATTTTGAGCACTGATGCTTCTTCAATTGCAATAGGATGTGTGTTGGGTCAGATGCAAGATGGAGCTTTTGCCCCAATCGCTTATGCATCACGCACCCTATCACCATTAGAACGAAAATATTCCACCTATGAAAAGGAAACTTTAGCTGCACTTTATGGAGTTGAGAAATTCAAATATTTCCTTGAACATACAAAATTCATTCTGAGAACTGATTGTAATGCACTGCAATTTGTCTTGAACCACCCAAAGCAACTTGGTAGGATAGGGAGATGGGTTCTGAGGTTATCTGCCTTTCAGTTTACTACAGAGCATGTGAAAGGCGTTGACAATAAGGTCGCCGATTGTTTAAGCCGTATGTTTGAAGACTCTCCTCCCGAAGTAATAGAACAGAATTTATGTAGTATAAATTTAGTAGATTTCCCACTCAGTTTCACTGATATTTCAACCTATCAGAAGCAGGACGAATTTGTGAAGGAGATAATGCAATCAGCGAGTGCTGGTAATGATATTTTTCCGTATCAAATAAAAAAGGGAATTCTAGTATGCAATGTTCGAAATTCAACTGAACCAAAAATAGTACTTCCCCAAGTTCTAAAACCCATGGTTTGCAAGTATTACCACGAATCTTTGTTTGGCGCTCATCTAGGCTATACAAAAACTTTGAATAAAATTAAACAGGTTTTCACTTGGAAAGGAATATCTAAAGATGTAGGAGTATTTATTAAGAACTGTAAAATATGTGCATTATCTAAACCAGCACAGAAGGCTAATTATGGTTATATGGCTTCCAGTGTTGCTTCTTACCCCATGGAGAAATTATTTATAGATTTTGTAGGAAAACTCCCAAGATCTTCTAAAGGTAATTGCATGATTTTTAGCTGTCTCGACGCGTTTAGTAAGTATTGCTGGCTGATTGCAGTCAGAGAAGCCAATGCTAATACCGTTTGCAATGAACTACAAAGGATTTTCACTAATTTCGGTGTACCTAAAATAATAGTGTCAGACAATGGACCACAATTCAAATCTAATATATTCAATAAGTTCTGTTTTCAAAGAGGCATTTTACATGTCACGTGTACTCCATACCACCCTCAATCCAACGCTGTTGAAAGAGTACATAGGAATTTGAAATCTGCACTTATTGCATTCTCTTCTCATGACCACACAAAATGGGATGTACCACTCAGTTGGTTACCTCTAGCATTTAATTGCAGCTTCCATGAAAGTAGTAAGTATACTCCTTATGAGTTGATATTCAGGCATAAACCAACTCACCCACTCACGAATATATGGGTAATAGATGAAATACTGCCCCAAAAATTCAGTGAAAATACGAGAAAATTGTGGAAACAAGCTCATGAAAACCTCTTGAAATCGCAGAGTAAAGTGAAGGAAAGATTTGACTTACAAAGAAGTAGAATCCCTTTCAAAACTAATGATAGAGTTTTCCTAAAAGCTAATCCAATAAGTAGAGCTGCTGATAAAATTTCGGCAAAGTTAGCACAAAGATGGTCTGGCCCATTCATAATAAAAGAGTGGACTTCACCTGTATCTGTAAAGTTATTTTCCATGGATGGAAATACATTCATACGACGTGCACATGTATCACAATTGAAATTAGATAAGAGCATTAATACAGGAGACACATAAGAAATCAGGTGGACGCATCTGAATTTCGTGACTGTTGTATCATGTCTTTGAAGTTATAATAATTGAAAGTCGACTATAAACAAGAGAGAAATTTCCTAGGTAGTAATATAAGTTCATGGCCATGATTATAGTGATAAGAATATTAGGAAGATAAGGGTAAAATAGGATAAGTAAGTAGAATTATTATAATAAGCGTGATTGGAGTATAATCTTATATAATATCAAGTTTTTATATATAATCAATTAAACTATATCGTTGTGAATAAGGCATAATCAGTTTATTATTGTGTACTCAAGTATGATTATTCAGTTACGTTGTAGTATTTTATTCACGTACTATAGTATTCATTGGCAATATAGAAATAGGTTAGTAGTGTTAATGTGTAACTAAATTAAGTATTGAATGAAAAGCTTGATATGTCGATAATTCTCAGAGTAGGCTAGTTCATTGTTCTAGTAAGGTTTCATGATAATTTTGTTGATATTATGATATCGTTAAATGAGTAATTTGTGTAATGTTGACTTCGAACGGCTAGCTCCGTTCAGAGAGAATAGGATCCAGACAGAGTCAATCCTATTTTCTCTGACTGCATTCGACGTAAGTTACTCTCGCACACTCTCTCTCTCACAACCTTCATGACTTGTAGTACGGTAGTAGTGTTTGCTCGGAAAAACCAGTCAACGACGCTAGATTGCGCTGGGCCCGCGCTTTTCTTCGTTTCGACTGATGCCGAACACTGTGGATTCTCCCCACACCCTTTCAATTGGTGCGCTCACCTATTCAAAATTTTGGTAGTTTTTTTTCATTGCCGTCCAACTTTCCTTTAACGGGGGGAGAATCTGTACCAAAATTTTGAGTTTTTAAATGGAATTTATTCTATCTTAAGTTAGTAGTTTTCAGTTCCCATGAAGATAGTAAATTTATTCTTGTTCATTGGCAACTTAGCCAGCATTTCTAAAATCGTTATAATTATGACCAGAATCTTATTAAAGTCCTTGGTTCCCACGATTCCACTTGGAATTATCTGTTCTCACGACGATCTAGACGCCAGAAGTATGCTGAATCAATCCCATAGTTCTAAACTTGCAAAAGGGAAATAACTTTTCTCTCCCAGTTTCCTTCTTGCTTGAACGTATCACCTTCCTTATTTACTGAGGAGAAAGAGAGTGGGCGAAGAGAAATTCACAGGCGATCGGGTAAATATTTTAAAGTTTTATGGTAGAACTGACCAGTCTGGAAGCCTCTGAAAACTAGGAGAGCAATCATTCTAATCCCAGCTGTCAGAGTGTTGACTGTTTCTTGAGATTTTCTTACAATTTCCAGTAGCCTAATATGTTTTCGTTTGGGGGTACATTCTCATTCTCTCCAGGAGAATTTAATAATTGATTGTCCAAGTAAATCGGACATTTAATGTAAGAATAATATTTAGAGGTAAAGTCCCCCTTATAGAATATACTAATGGGATGAATTAGGATGACGATTGATTCCCTCTATATTTTGGATCTTCAATACCCCTTTTGGGTGAGTATTTTTATTATTGTCATTGAATATGATTTATAAGTGTTTGATTTATGTATGTTAATAATATTATTTATTTCCTCATAGGAAGCGGTGAATTGTATTTATTTGATGATCTACCTAGATCATCAATTGAATACAATCCTATTAGATATTGGTAATTATTATGTTTCTAATTCTGTTGTAAATTTGTCATCAGGTTTCTGTATCGGGCTGAGAATTTCCATTGTAAAAGGGCCGGCGACTTCTTCCAATCATGGATGGAATCGTACGTCATTGAACGCTGATGAGGAGAGAACAAGACTAACTCCCTTTTGGATCTGTCGCCGCGACGCCTGAACTTTCCTGGAGGACGCCCAATCATCTTCCCCCTTCATCCATCTCCGCCAGGGACTCCGGACATCGCGACGACAACTACAAGATGAGTACTTGATCTTTCCCCACCAGAATTCAATGTGTCCCTTAATTTTGGTCTCTTAAAGACGTAAAAATAATTAAATTTGGTCTCTTAAAGACAAAGATAATCTTTAATTGAAGAAAGTATTTATTGTAAAGTGTTGTTTGAATTTAAATATTTAATATAGAGGCAATCAATCGTCAAATGATTTTTATTTCGAATTCCTCACCACTGGAATAGTACTAGAAATTTCACTAACCCCTCCACCATCGGGGTCTAGCATGATTTCCAAACCTAATTATAGTTGTCTGAGAATTTAGGTTCTCAAAAGACACTATACTGAAGTTGCCGACAGAGAAATTAATTCCAAATACAACATTTACATAGAATATGACGCTTTTGTTTGGTAATTGCGTTGCTAATCTTTCAATATTACACTCTGAGTAGATTTTTGCCCACACCTTTCTCTATCAGAGTTCCCAGTGTCGCTCTGGGCCGGCTAAACTCAGTCGGCGACTGGGGAGGGCCGCGGCAGGGGACGGGAGTCTTGGTGGGGCGTCCGTCAACCACCCTCGCTCGGGTTGGGGGTTGAAACAGGGTTTTGAGCGCTTTGGAGGAATGTTTCCCTCTTTTAGGAAAGAGGGGCCGTGCTTTCGCACTGCCAAACAGGGTTGGTCGCGGAAAGAAGGGAACAGGAACCTTGCAGTGTTAGTCGTGAGAAAGGGCCTCGTGTCGGGACTAAGTCTTAGTCCCCGGACACCGGGTGTCTTCCCGGGGTTCGGGTTGGTTGCGGAGCTCTGGTGAAGGCTTTCCCTGGCCTTCCCAGAGGTCCTCTTCCGGTTCCGCACTGGTTTGGTGCGCTGCGGCGGCCGGCACTCTGGACTTCCCTAAGTCCTACTGTCCGGGCACCAGCGGTCCTCCTGGGGTCCGGATCGGCCGCGGAGTTGCGGGAAAGGCTTTTCCTGGCCTTCCCAGACGTCCTCTTGCGATCCCGCACTAGACTAGTGCGCTGCGGCGGCCAGCACTCTGGACTTTCCTAAGTCCTACTGGCCGGGCACTAGCTGTCCTCCTGGGGTCCGGATCGTCCGCGGAGTTGCGGGAAAGGCTTTTCCTGGCCTTCCTAGACGTCCTCTTGCGATCCCGCACTGGACTACTGCGCTGCGGCGGCCAGCACTCTGGACTTTCCTAAGTCCTACTGGCCGGGCACTAGCTGTCCTCCTGGGATCCGGATCGTCCGCGGAGTTGCGGGAAAGGCTTTTCCTGGCCTTCCTAGACGTCCTCTTGCGATCCCGCACTGGACTACTGCGCTGCGGCGGCCAGCACTCTGGACTTTCCTAAGTCCTACTGGCCGGGCACTAGCTGTCCTCCTGGGGTCCGGATCGTCCGCGGAGTTGCGGGAAAGGCTTTTCCTGGCCTTCCTAGACGTCCTCTTGCGATCCCGCACTGGACTACTGCGCTGCGGCGGCCAGCACTCTGGACTTTCCTAAGTCCTACTGGCCGGGCACTAGCTGTCCTCCTGGGGTCCGGATCGTCCGCGGAGTTGCGGGAAAGGCTTTTCCTGGCCTTCCTAGACGTCCTCTTGCGATCCCGCACTGGACTACTGCGCTGCGGCGGCCAGCACTCTGGACTTTCCTAAGTCCTACTGGCCGGGCACTAGCTGTCCTCCTGGGGTCCGGATCGTCCGCGGAGTTGCGGGAAAGGCTTTTCCTGGCCTTCCTAGACGTCCTCTTGCGATCCCGCACTGGACTACTGCGCTGCGGCGGCCAGCACTCTGGACTTTCCTAAGTCCCACTGGCCGGGCACTAGCTGTCCTCCTGGGGTCCGGATCGTCCGCGGAGTTGCGGGAAAGGCTTTTCCTGGCCTTCCTAGACGTCCTCTTGCGATCCCGCACTGGACTAGTGCGCTGCGGCGGCCAGCACTCTGGACTTTCCTAAGTCCTACTGGCCGGGCACCAGCTGTCCTCCTGGGGTCCGGATCGTCCGCGGAGTTGCGGGAAAGGCTTTTCCTGGCCTTCCTAGACGTCCTCTCTCGCCTCGATGCCCCACTGGTGTCCTACCAATGGGGAGTCAGGTTTCGACCAAACCTGACGTGTTGTCGTTGGTCGAAACTAGCAACCCGTCGTCCAAACAGGTTAAATGTCGCTTAACACTCGCCCAAACGAGTGTAGAGCAGTGGAGTTCACTGTGTGAGAGGCTAATCGACTTTAGCCTCGACACAACTCCCGGTCGCTGAAGAAATCGGAGTTCACTTAGTACTGGTGTACTGTGACGTTGCTAGCTGCTCGCTGCTTCCTTCTCACCTCTCTCGACCGCTCGACTTGGCTCTCTGAACTCGACTCTCTCTTGCTGGCCTTTCTCGAGCCTCCCTCCGTGACCGAGAGGGAGGGGAGAGAGGATGCGCAGCAACGCTGAGCGGTAGGCCAGTGGCTGGCTTGAACGTTGACCCCTCAGATTCTATGAAAGATAGCCGAGCGTCGAATAAATGAGCCCTAAATTCAATGCCTTTCTCTAGTTACGATATACATCGTGACAACACTAATCGTTGATGTAATGCATTGATTTAAATTTACACTATTATCATGTGAGAAAAAAATATAGGCACTCTAGTATTATTTTTCTTTACCAAATATATGGGACATCATTCTCCGCATCACTCATATGAGATTATACCTAAGAAATAACTCTTATAAAACCAGTTACTCAAAGTCCTCGTCATAACGAACTCTGAGTTCTAACATAATTTATTATATATATGTTTATATATATATATATATATATATATATATATATATATATATATATAAACAGGATATATTAAAAACACCTAAAAACTTACATTTAAACGAGAATTTTCGGGAGCTGGGCCCCCTTTGTCAATCAAACAGGAAGTGAAGTGGTGCAGATTTGAACATTCTAACGGTCCTGACCACAGAGACGCGGTAGAGATGTTGTGTAGACCATAGAGCACAGACGAACGGAGGCGCACTTATTGAAGGAGCATTATGGGATTAGTTGGTGGGCCATGATGGGTTTACAAGCGGGAGATTTCAAATTTGAGTAGGTTATGGATAAGGAAAGGTGTAGATTATAAATTGATAGAAAAGAGGAGATTTAAAATTAGAAATCCGAAATGGAGTAGAATAAAATCACGTATTAACAGACAGCAATAGTACCACAACTATCAACTCTACACCAACTGTCCAATTAAATTGAAATGAATTTCATCATATATTAGAAATTTCACAGCTATCAAATATATAATAAATTTTCAATGAAAATAAAAATTAAAATGAAAATAAATTTCAATCCAATTCAATTCTATAATTCCATTTCCTAATTTTAGTCTACTTCATTTCGGATTTCTAATTTTAAATCTCCTCTTTTCTATCAATTCATAATCTACACCTTTCCTTATCCATAACCCACTCAAATTTGAAATCTCCTGCTTGTAACTCATCATAGCCCACCAACTTATCCCGAAATGCTCCTTCAATAAGTGCGCCTCCGTTCGTCTGTGCTCTATGGTCTACACAACATCTCTACCGCGTCTCTGTGGTCAGTACCGTTAGAATGTTCAAATCTGCACCACTTCACTTCCTGTTTGATTGACAAAGGGGGCCCAGCTCCCGAAAATTCTCGTTTAAATGTAAGTTTTCAAGTGTTTTTAATCTATCCGTGTCGTGTGTATCCTGTCTACATTTATATTATAAAACTTTAATGATATTTTTATCGATTACATGTTTGAAAAAGTACATACTTATCTACCCAGGATTTATTGGTTTATTCACTTACATTTTATTTGATTTGTAGCTTACATTTCATTTTCGCAAACACAGAGACTTATAAAACATAAAATCTGATATACGCTCAATAATAAGTAATAAAAACTATGAATTTCATAATGTAATTGCGTAACCGCCAAAAGGGGGTAGATCTTTAATTACTGAAGGGAGTCATGGAATTTGATAGACAAAAAGTATGCTTCTATTCTACTTTTAGATTTTATTGTGCGAAAAAGTGGAATCTTGAACAAAAACGTATCAACTGTAAATCATGTTACAAATTCATATACTCGTATATTGTTATAATTTAGCCTTTCAGTAAGATTTTGCCAACTAATCTGGAATTCTGTTCCCGGAGGTAGTGTGGACTTTATTCATCTTACTACTATAGGCTACAAATGAATAATTAGGGACTCGGTCAGCATGGATTCAGAGCGTAATTATGTGAGAAAAGGAAATGCAAGTTTGTACTATTCCCAAATACTAGTGTATTTTCCTTCCATCGCTAACGGAAAGAAGTGAGAATACCTCAAACCCTGCATGAAATAGGTAATTGGAATCTGACTGTCTTCCCGGACGCAAGTTAGCAATATTCTCATGCGAGAGAATTATGTTTCAACTGAACAATAAATCTCTCACAGTTAAAAATTGACAAAGAAAATACAACTAAACCGTAAATGATCACTTGAGTCTCAATTATGAAATCTTGACTCTACACTTTTTTAATATAATCAATCAATGAATAAATCTGGGAGAAAACACAAACCCATAATATCCATATATCACCATTACATGATGATAACTAATAAGCAATAACTTAGACTGAAGATCATGATAGATAATGTTAGACCTTAATAGCAAGAATCTTCTCTGATCTAGAGACTAATTTAAAAAAATCTTTTGTGATCTGGATGTACCCTCATCCCACTAGACAGCCCCTTGTGGGTTGGGGGAGCTTTGAGTCGAACATCGTACTCAAGAATGTGTTTTGAACCAGAATTCACCCACAGTATCCCTACTTGTCGTAGGATGCGACTAAAAGGGACCCCAAGGCAACTCCAGAAGTTGCCTTGCCTTCAAACCCACGGGATCTGCCCCATCAGGGCAGTTTCGGAGGGACAAAAAGAAAAACCCAAGAGGCCAGAGATGGGTGAAACTCCAGGCACAAATGTGGGTCAAGAGGTTGAGTCGAGGGTGGCCGGGCGCCAGGCGCCCTAGAGGCAGTTTGGCGTCCCCTCTCTCAGTGGAAGGACCTACAAAAAGGCCAGGAGTGGAACTCACGTAGGTCACGAGTTTGTGGGTGGAGAGTCCAAACCTCACCACTGCTAAAGAAAGGCGGCCATTCAGGCAAGACTTCTTGGGAGAGGTAAGGCTTTTGCCCCTGCGAAGTTTCGGAGGGGCAAAAAGATAAAACCCAAGAGACCAGAGATGGGTGAAACTCTAGGCACAAATGTGGGTCAAAAGAATGATTCAAAGGTGGCCAGGCGCCCTAGAGACAACCTGGCCACCCCTTCCTCAGCGGAAGGACCTTCAAAGAAGGCCAGGAGTGGAACCCACGTAGCTCACGAAGGTTAATCAGTCTGAAGAGACTGCCAAGCATATCACACTGGATTGCAACAAGCAACCAGGTGATGAATGGGATGTTAGCATAGGGAAAAACTCCTGGTTCTTGTAAAGGACACAGGTATTGGTTTGCCCAACTAACATACTACTTGGGAACACAATAAGCTTCCGTTGACGTGTGGGGTTCTATGAACCTTTGAATCCTTGAATCCGTCCCTTCAAAAAAAGAAATAATAATAGTGCCACTAACAACCTACAATCCACTTAAACTAACTTGAGCCTCACCCTACTTGCAATGTGATTACTGATTATTACTGTAATAAATTGTTGTTGAATACTAAATATTGATACTAACCTCTCCGCTTAAGGTAGTCCTCTATCATGACAGCACTGATCATGTAGACATTTCCAATGCTGCCAACCACAGCCAATCCAACGACTAGAAGCAGTCTGGCCACGCGACTCCAGTCTGAGCTGAGGGTGACGGGCGAGATGTCACTGGCCGCAGACGGCACCTCACTACTGTTGCCCAACACCATCTGTCACCGGAAAACCACAAACAAACTATCAATATCACAATCGCTTTAATCGTCCAATAGAATGAATCAAGATTTATTGTGGATCAAAATTTCAACTAATCATGGAAAAATTACATGAGAAATTTACGATATTCTGTTACAAATAAGGATTCTTTGACACGATAAACAATAAATTTATTATCAATTTCACCCCATACTTCATTCTTCACACCGTGTGTCTAATACTTTTACGTTTCTTCTATTAAAAAAATTCTTATACCAAGGATTGAATAGTAGGTAATCTACTTGAATTATTTAACTATTGAATCTATTTCGAGGTGAAAGTCACAATCATCAATCGGTTCCAAAACAAAAAATAAAATCAAAATTCAGCTCTAGATAAAATTAGTGTAAGTTAACTTGTGATTTGAAAAGTCAATGTTAAACTGGAAATGTGATGAAATCAATAAATAATGTGATTGGTGAATGGGAATGGAAGGTGAAATCTAATTTTTCTTGGAAATAATTATTATCAGAATGTGATACGAGTAATACGAGTCAATGCGACTTAATAGTTTGATTTCGCTGTAATGAAGGGTATTGCATTAACATAATAGAAACTTTTCTTCAAAAATGAAATGAAAAGATAATATTTTCAATCTCTCTCATATTTCAACCATCTCCCTCTTTTTCCTTCTTGTTCAGTTTTTATGAGGCTCTGTTGACGGCAGCCCATCTCTCCTATCCTGGAGGATGGATTCCGCAATAAAGACTGTTTATTACTGACTCCAGTCATAAAACGACAAGAGCGGAATTTTGATTTCGCTGTCAGATAGAAAACTGAGATAAACTTGACGTTGAGTGAAGCACCATTGACACACATTAGCACTAATCTATGGTTTTACGCTACAGGTAAAATTATCTCATTACAACCCCTAAGTACCGTAACGCATCAAGCTACTATCTCTATTAGATATTATATTGATATAATTAGGATTATTGAAATATTATATCAGATATATCGACTCTTATCCATCGATAAGTTATTTACAACAGCAATCAGTTCGATGAATCTATTTCATTCCATCCTTCATTCTTCAATACCGCTCCATTAAGTTAACTTAATCAAGTTTTCAAGCTCAAATCAAACACGTTTCCTACTTAGCATATATTTGATCATACTATGATGCAATATAGATGGAATATTTTTTGCAGATGATGATGCCAATATGATATCTGGGCTTGTGCGTGCAAAATGTGAAGGATGATGATGAGAGATGAGTGGGCCTACAGCTTTGGTTGGGTTCCGAACCGGGAAGCGATTTCAAAACTCATGAATGGTTCGGCTCTTAAAGTGATCATCCTTTTGCAACGAAAGTAGCAGGTGCATTGAGCTAACTTATATTGTCGATAACTTATCAGCGAAACTCGAATCGCAACAAAAAATGTCATAGATAAAACTATAGCCCACTTGGACTAAACAAAACATGGCTATAAATCATGGTTTAGGAAATAAGTATCATTCTCCGATTTTAAATCGCCAAGAATTGAGCGGTACGCAAAACTGCCACATCTGTATCAACACACTTCCTAACTGAATAGTTTGTTTCATTCCTTAGTAAGGTTTTTGATCTCTTCTATCCAAGCAACAAGCCAAGTGCAGACCCACAACAAGAATTTATAAACATCTGATTAATTCGCTGGCAAGTTGACAAGTCCATTAATAAAATGAACTCTGTTGAGGAACAAAATCGCTGTGAAAACCTAATGGGTTTCTGTTCTCCGATGATTGTTTTCACAAAATTGGGTCACCGATCATAGATCGGAGGCTGCTCTGCTCTATTGCCGCGTCATCTCTGTTGCTCACATGCACAAGTCAAAACCGAATTCCAAACATTTCTCGGCCGGTGGTCATGGCTCAACAATAATTTTTCCAATGTCGAGTTTGATGTAAATTGATAGGCCAACTGATTTCAACTTTCAATTAAATTTTTTGTGAAGTTGAGAAGTTGATATTGAGATATTATTCATATAAAAATTGTCAAAAACCACAGATTTATTGACAGTTAGAAAGACCGGTTTCGGTTGTTACACCATTGTCAATCTCTAATAAACAACAAACTCAGAGTTTGTAACTAACTATCAATAAATATGTGGTTTTCGACAATTTCTTAGTCTTTTATTTAATCTCAATTAAATCGTCATATCTGGAGTTTCCAATTTTTTATTGATTCAGTAACTTACTGGATTTTCAAAATACTGGGAAAAATTAAAATTTATTAGAGAAAAGCTTCATGAATCAGAATCGTATTTGGAGTAATTCCAGTAGCAATATCATATCCCTGAAAGAGTGAAGTAGTAATCTCATTCTTTACATAGTAAATGGTCAAACACTGTTGTGTATATTTCTTGGTTCAATGTTGCAACGCACACTGACATACGTCTGTCTGCATCTGCTCACATCAGCTTGCAGACTTGAGGGAACATATTATATAAATATGCGGTCATCTGTTTGCGTTGCAATATTGGAGGACATTGTGCAACGAACACCTGTGGCGGTGTTTTCCTTTCTCTGTCTGCATAGATATTCGTCTGTTCCTATGTGCGTTTCCTATAGGAGTATGCCATTGAGTATTATATCACGTAATTTGATAATCACTTTGTTTTTTTTTTGGAAAAAGTATTCTAGCTTCAAAATTGAAATATAATTTAAAAACTCATAACTTAAAAAGTAGGATTAAATGTTTCAAATAATAATCTGGAGTCGTATCTAATGAGTACATTGCATTTCTCTTTCAAGTCAAAATTTGGAATTTTGGAGCACTTTCAATGTAGAGGTAATTTCATTTTTCAATAACTGTATATTCTACAAAAAATCATGATAACTCGAAAGAGCCACTTGTACAAATCATTTGAACGATTTATAAAATATAAGGGTTGGTTGGATTTTACGTGGATATTCCTAACAATCGATACAAGATAGTTCACCACAAGTATCAACTCACAAATTAAACCCAATTCCACACCCAATCAAACAAGTTTCAAGCAAATTTGAAAACTCTAAGCAAACAGTGTTCTGTTTTCATGATCCCGAATGAAAGCGAGGGAACCGCAATTCATAATCTTGAACGTTTTTCTTCAACCGATGTTATTTTTCATAAATGCGTAACTTTTCCTCTCCTCCTGGAAAACTCTAATCCACTCACGGCTGCGGAAACAACGCTTTTCTCGCGAGTGGCTCTTCCATTGTTGACAAGACGGGGTGAAATGAACTGTGAGGCTGGCGGATAATGAAGCCAGGGACGAGGCCTCGTCCCCACTTCCAGCAGAAAGGAGGGAAAAGGTCATCAAATGCCAGCAACTACTGTAAACGGTCTAATTTTTGTTGCTCTCCAGATTTAATGCCTCTGCGAAGAAATATGACTGTCACGAGCACCGAGAAACTCGACTGCATAAGTATTTCCACCTTCTAAACGGAGAAACGGATTGCGAGCATGAATTATTCAAACGGATTAGATTACTTCTATTCTGTTGCAGAGCTCTGAACTGATTGAATTTCGTCCTTCAAATGTATCGATTTCAAAGAAATATTCTGGAATCTCTTATCTCAGTCAAGTTGGAGATCTTGTGTGGTTTATCTGATACTTCGAAAGGAGTGTGTCCTTCAGAATGTATACTCTCTGTTCAGCAAGGATTCGACAATTGAAAAAGTAATACTATTCATTCATTATTATCATTATGCGTCAAATTCCCTTGTATGGAAATCGCTAAGTATTTACTTTGGATGCCATACTAGATCCTTATTTCTACGATTCTCTCAATTTTTTTTTCATTCTAGCCGATATAGCCTCTCTTCTTTCTTGAGAAAAGACTACATTTCTCCTCTTAATTTCCACGGGGCGTATTTCCCACTTTGAAACACTCCTTCTGAATTGGTTTCTGTCAAATATTATGTCATCATCAATTCCTGCATCAGATAAGTCAATAAGATAAGATAAGATAATCCAATTTCCCCCCGTCTTTTTGCTCTTCAAAAAAAGTAGGATTCTCTTCGTCATTCGATCCCCCGACAGTCTCATCAAATGTCCAAAGAATTTTAATCTCCTCCTTTTGATATCGACAGATAATTTCGTGTATTTTTCGTGTATTTTTCCAAAACGCAGTCCTTTTGCAGCCTATAGCCTTCTTCCGTTTTCCTTGGGCCAATTATTCTCCTGATTATTTTCCTCTCCACACGACATAAATCCTCAATATCCAGTTTGGTGTTCAAAGCTAAAGTTTCACTTGCATACAGAAACATGGGTTTAATTACTGTGTTGTAATGTCGTACCCTGGATTTTATTGAGAGACACTTCTTGTTGTAGATGTTTTGTACCAAGCCAAATCCCTTTTGTGCTTTTTTCACTCTCTCTCTCTTAGGGCTTCCTTCTCAGAAATAAATTCTCCAAGATATTTGAAGGATGCGACGCTATTTACTTTCCCATACTTTGTTTCAAGTTTTTTCAGCTCGAGATTGGGACTTGTGGTGAAAACAGTCTTTTCAAAGGAAATCAATAAGCCAATCTTTTCTGTAACTTCTTTCAATGTTTCAATTTGTTTTCTTGCCTTTTCCTCTGACCCTGCAAAGATGACTAAATCGTCTGCAAAAGCCAAGTATGGAATTTCAATTCCAGATTTCTGATTTCCCAGGATCACAGGGTCCCAACCTCCTGCCTGCTTCAGTTCCTTCACCCATTCTCTCATTACTTTGTCTAGAGCAATGTTGAAGAGAAGAGGAAACAATCCATCCCCTTGCCTTACACCAATTCTTATATCAAAAGCTTGCGATATCTTTCCCATGAACTTGACCTTGGATTTAGTGCCGGTTAAAGTATTTTCTTTGATTCTCCTTGTTTTGTCATCCAGACCCATTTTTTCAAAAGTTTTGAATAAAGTTGGTCTATGGATTGAATCATATGCCTTTTTAAAATCAACAAAAATGTATATGGTGGGTCTATTGTGGAGTTTCCTCATTTTTGTGATCAATTTCAGGTTCAAGATTTGTTCTGAACAAGATCTGTTAGGTCTAAAGCCTGCCTGTAGATCCGAGATTTTGGCTTCCAATTGCTTCTGAACTCTCTCCAATAGACACAAAGATAGAATTTTATATGCAACAGGAAGAAGGGAAATACCTCTGCAGTTATTTATGTCTGAGGGATCTCCCTTTTTGTGCAGTGGATGTAATAGAGCACATTTCCAGTCTGTTTGGATTCCTTCGGTTCTCCATATTATCTCAGTAACAATATTACATAGCTCTTTTTTGGCTTTTGGCCCCAGATTCTTTAGGAGTTCTGCAACAATACCATCCTCACCTGCTGCTTTGTTGTTCTTGAGATTGTTAATGTGTCTACCTATTTCCTCTTCAGTTGGAGGTAATGAATCCGGGTTCCTGTGGAGAGCGTTCAGGGGCGGAAATGTCTCTTGAGGTTCTGTACAGTTGAGAAGCTCATCAAAATAATCAGCAAGTACATAACAATTTTCCTGATCATTCAATGCCAAATTTTCATCTTTTTTTCTGAAACAAATATTTCGAAAAGTGTATCCCTTGAGTTGATTTGAAAAAGTTTTGTAAAAGTCACGTGGCTTATAATTTCTTAAGTCCGTCTCAATTGAATCTCATTGGGAATTTATGTATTTTCGTTTCTCTTGCCTTATCATTTTGTTTGTTGTTTTTCGAGCCCGTAAAAAAGAAAGATTGTTCTCTTCCGACTTGTTACTGTTGAGTTTCAGGAATGCTTCATGATGGAGATTAATGGCTTCTTAACATACCGAATTCCACCAAGGATGCTTCGGTTTCTTTTTCAAGGAGATTTGTTCCTAAGCAATTTTTGTTATTTTGTCACGAAAATCAGTCCAGTTAGTTGTCAGATTGTCCCACTCTTGGATTGTATTCGACTCTTTCAGTTTCCTAATATCAAACTTTGGGACTACAGAAGGGATTACTGTCTGTTTTCTTCTGGGTGTAAAGTTGACTCTTATTCGGCTTAAGTAGTGATCAAAGTCTATTTTTGCCCCTCTTCTCACTTGAATATCACGGATTCCTTTTTGGTGGAAATGGGAAATTTCTACATGATCGATTTGGAATTCCCCCTGGGTTAAGATTGGTGATCTCCATGTTTTCTTTTTCTTGTTTTTTTTTTTTAAAGAAGTGGAACTGAGTTTCAAGTTTAAGGATTGACAGAGTTGGATCAATCTCATTCCATTCCTGTTGGTTATTTTGTGGGCAGGAAACAGTCCTACGGTTTTTCTGTACTTTTTTTCTCTACCTATTTGCGCATTGAAGTCCCCTAAGAGGATCTTGACATCTTCCTTAGGTATCTTAGAGATTTCGTTTTCCAGTGTCTCCCAGAACTTTTCAACCCCTTCTTTGTCCGACTTGTTATCTCCATTTTGATATTTCATTTATGATATTTCAACTATTCATTTATGATATCTAAGAAATGGAAATTGAGTTATTTATGAATCGTTAATTATTCACCTGTGAGACAATATTGATCGTTCATTCAAATTTAACTTGAAAATTATTATTTTATTACGAAGCTGAAATTTGTACCTTCATTCAAATCCAATTGAATATTGTTATCAGTCCAGGCAACAAATGCTCAAATAAAGGTATAGAGTAAATGATATGTAATTGGAATAGATGCGAACTTTACAACTATTCATCAAATACTGGATCTCATTCTAGTCCAGGTGCAAATGTCATGAATAAGGCACTCGGTGGTCATTTTTGAGTAACAGCCATGGAAGATGTCTCAATTTATTCGTTAGGTCTAGCATAATAAGGATCGTGATGATGATAAGTCGAAATCACAGGCAAACACCTCGGAAACAAGATGGTCGCCAAAATTTTCAGGGTTTTGCTATATAGCATGTAATTCAATAACCATTCAAGATATTGAACCGTTTTTTTAGACGGAAATATTTTAAAAAATAATCTTCTTCTACAATTTTTGTTTTTTTTAAATTTTCCTCTAAAACGCATATTTTTTTACTTATAACCTTCAAAAGCCCAAAAAACTTTTCTTCTTATTTGTTAAAATTCCATTCTATTATAACTTTTTATGTGCAAGAGATTGAGGTGGTCCTATTTAAATGCCTCACGTTGCATCCGCAAATTAATTATGTAACGCTCCTTGGGGGGTTCCTGGTTTTTGACCTGAATAATTCCCCAGACGGAGACGTCACACAGGTATAAAATCTTACACTGAATCCTCGGTGTTGTAATCTCAAATTTATGAGGGTGTGGATGAATATTATAGAGCACCAGGCTGATAGATTCAGTATAAGATTTAATTTAATAGTCCAAATCGCGGGAGGCACAAACTCCTGCACACCCTTGATCTGTTCAATGACTATCTCTATGAGAATAATATCCTTTGCAATTATGCAGTGTAGCAATTGCTAGACACCAGATTCAGAGACCTTAAATTATTACCTGTATTGTAGACAGTGTACAAAATCAAACAGGTCGAACTTGGTGCATATAATTTGCAGGATTGCGCCACTAATAAATTCCGACGGTTTACGATAGGTGTGATAGACCAAATGCCGTTCGGAAGATACTTCGCGGACAGAATCTTCCCAAGTTTCAGGCTCTATTGTGTGATTCTCTTTGCTGTATCTGTTTCTGCTCTGTGGTAGGAATTTTTATTCCTAAGTCGATGTAGGGCACAGATAGAAGCTGAGATATTAGCAGGTAAGGACAGAGAATGTATGATCTCGATCTGACACCACTTAATATTTCCACTTAGATCTGTTCCTTGAACCAAATTTGGATCAATTATTTCAATGATCGTTTTTCGACCGGTGCTTAACTAGTACAAACGTGCCAAACACAAAATCTGAAGGGCTAAAGAAATAATCTAACTCAGGAAATAAAGTTTTAAATTTGAAATATAATGAGCTGTAATAATAATTAATAAACAGCACAGTTTCAAGATTTGATAGACAGGTTTTGAATAATTTTCTGCTAACAGGCTTATTTGAATTAGTGCTATGATGCTGGGCTATAATGCACGTTCTTTTTACAAAGTTTGAAAATTCTTAAAGATAAAATGATTTAACTAGAAAATATTACAACATGTGAAATGTAATCAGGGTCGTGGTTCAGGCAGATAAGGACAGTTAAACGACCACAAAACTCACAATTACAATTCAGTACACTTAAGCTATTTGTGCTTTCGACGTGGCCATTAATAATTAGCAAAGAAAAAATTGAAGTAATTTCTGTACTTTTCGAAGCGAAGGGTGGGGCCCCAAAAAATAAAAGAGTACTCACGTGATCCTTCTTGGTATGGTGGTTTCTTTGAATTAATTTAGATTCGATGGTTTGTCCAAACTTCAATCTTCAGCACATGAGAGATTTTTTTAAATTAATTATTTCCTTCACTAATAAAAAACTAATAATAAAATTTAGATTCATGGAAGTAATCAATTGATAGAATAATTTTACAAATATAACGAATAATATTGCCTCAGATATAGGCTAACATTTAAAATACATAAATTTAACAAATAAGAATCTCACTGGAAAAATGGTATATTTTAGAACAAGGTCTTTACAGTGAAGGCATTGAAAGGGAAGTAGTGTCTCTCTTCTCGAAAAACTTCTGCTGAGCAGTTCCGTCTTACTTAATTTGCATAGAATTTTGCTATTGGTGGAACTAGTATGACGTATGCATCACGTCTGAGATTGGTAAGAGAATAGTTCTTGCTTTACAATAAATAAAATTAAATTATCTGCCTTTTATTAGTAATTAGCTTCTCTTCATATTTCTCCTTATTCAACATACAATGTGTTACCGCATAATGATAAGGCCTTTTCTAGTTGCTGATAACAAAAATAGAATATCATGTTTGAATATCATCCCTTTTTTGGTGTCATTTTTCTGACTTATGATTGGCCTGAACGGGTTACAGAGATTTTTACATCAGTCCATGCGGTTGATTCTATGATAATTATCATATAATATTAATGTTTCATACAAGAGACTTATTATATTAATAAATAACAAAAAAAATGATTATTATAATTCTTATCAATGATAATGCTTGTCTTTTTGTGTAGTTGAGGAGTTGATATTGTGGTAATTATTCATATTGAATGAAAAAGACTAAGAAATTGTCAAAAAACCACTGATTTTATAAACTCTGAGTTTATCAGAGATTGACAATGGTGTAATAACCGAAACCGGTCTTTCCAATTATCAATAAATCAGTGGTTTTTTGACAATTTCTTAGTCTTTTTCATTCAAGATAATGCCTGTATCATGACCATGCTCGCTTTTATAATATCTAACTTCTAACATGTTGTATATTTCCATTAATGAATTATTTTAACAATAATAAATAGATATTTTTATTTTGATACTCTTATCCTTATTACAATAATTATTGGTTTTTAGAAGTGATTATAATCATCGTTTCAAAACGTAAGTTCAGCAGTACAAATAATTCATTTTGACTAATTTCTTGACTGCATTCAAAACAGCTGTTCACTAACATAAACAAAGTCGTAACCTCTAAATTTGATGATTGACCATAAGCGATTTACAAATCATTTGCAATAAATGATGATTTTCAATAAATAATTCTTCCAAAATATGCCGTATAGAACTGTGCTCATATCTCAATCACAGCTGTTGATAAGGGAAATCTTCATTGCTATCAGGAAACAGTACTTGATACTCTTCCTAGCCTTTGACAATAATAATAATATCTTTTATTTCTTTGATTTATTTCATTCCATGGTCTCAATAATTTTAAGATATCACGAGATATACAGAGGAATTTTAAGTTTATGAAATTTAGAGCGTTTTTTCAACTTTGGAACGATATCTTCTAACGGTACATTTTGGTACTGATAAACATTTCATTAATTGAAATGGATTATTAGGTCTCAGTCAGAAAAACAAAAATATTTGTCACCAATAGTACTATCAGTCGACGATAAAGATAAGACGATAACGACTAGAAAGGCTAAGATTATTGATTCAGAGGCCCGGGTTCAAATCCCGGCCCGGGGCAAGATATTTTCTCGGGCCACTCCCGTGTTTCGGATGGACATGTTAAGCCGTCGGTCCCGGCTGCCTAAAAAGCAGTCGTTAGGTCATGTCAGAGGCCCTGAAATTGATCAGTTGCGACCTGAAAACTCTGACACCAGACCTGAGCCAGCCAGGTCACTCGATATTATTATTATTATTGATAAAATTTGAAATGGAAATCATTTTTCAATTATTTGATAAAATAATAATATTGTATTGATTTGAGGTTGGGTTCTTTGTAAATAACGCTTGTCGGCTGTATCAATTACGGTCAAGCTGAAATTCAATCAGATACTCTCTAGCAAAATAATTGCAAGTAGGTAGCATTCGTTAAGACGAGGACAAAAGGGTTTTCTAACATATAGCATGCAAAATAAAGGACATGAATGTTTAAAAAGCGAATATAAATATTTCAATAATTTCTGGTGCGTTTTTCCATATGCATAAGGTAACAAGCTAGAACTAAAAAATCGATTTTTTCATGACTACTTTAAGATAGGGACTTCCAAATGGTCTGAATCTCTTCGTTACAGCGAAGACGAATAAGAATATTCATGATGGAAATAACGAAAATATTCGACATCATTGGAAAATACAAGATGGCGGTCATTATTGACAGAAATTTTTATATCGCTTGTAATTCAGTTACTGTGAGATATATCGGATTGGTTTTACCATCAAAGTGTTCAGAATCAACCAAACAATGATGTTTGAGAGAATAATCTCATTTCGACAACTCTTTCTATTATTTATTCAACTTCAAAAACTTGAAATATACATTTTTCGGGGACAATATTTTACTTTCCACCCTGTATAATTATGTATTCGCAGTAGACAAACACTACCTAGTATTATTGGCACAGTGTTGTAGATTATTTCCAAAGCTTCAAAATGACATCTGGTTGGAGGCTGTAAGTCCATATTTTACGGCTGGAGCGTCATCGGAATAAGAGTGAAAAGTACTGTTTGCAGTAGGGATGGGTATCGAAAGACAAAACATCGATGTTTTCCACCTCAACATCGATAAGTGAAAAACATTGAATAGTAAACATTGATGTTTTTGAACATCGATGTTTTTAAACATCGTTGTATTGCCCTACGTTTTTACGGATGATACTATGAAGACTATTATTATTTTTCACCTTAGAGTGACTCAGATAGTGGAGATCAATTTCTTTCTTGATGTATATGTAAAAGAAATGGACAGAGCTTTTGAAAAGTAGTTAACAATAAAGAAAAATTATTGATAGGCAGCAGCCAAAATGAAAGTTTATAAATTGTTTGTAGGTAATCAGACTTGACGTTTAGCTATTACGATTAGCTTGACGTTTACTAGTTTCGATATTATTTAACCGAATTAAAAAAGAAAATCTAATATTCTAAAATATTGTATTACTAGCCGTCAGGCTTCGCTCGTCATATCCGTCTAGCCAGAGGGCTCCGACCCCTGGACCCCCGACTAGATCGTCCAAAAATGAGATCAGCGGGCTCGCTTCGCTCGCCTGCATGTAGACCTCAGCGGAACCTCTGTACCGAATTTGAACGTATTATGTCAATTTGATCTCGAAAAACACCTGTTACTCTATTGGCGTATCTTTGACGAACAGAATTCTTCCACCTCAGCTAAACCTGTGTACTGAATTTTTTCTAATATATTTCCATCAATTATTGAAAAAGGTGAGGAAACGCAGAAAAGCTGAGAAAACGCTAATTTTGGGCGTATCATTATTGCACCCCAGCTGAGCTTCTGTAGTAAATTTGAACATTTTCTGTTTATTTGTTCTCGATAAAGCTGAGAAACGCTAAAAACGCAGATTTTGGGCGTATCTTTGGAAATTTTTCCAAATCCGTTCTTATTGCGCCTCTAAAGCTGAGAAAACGCTAAAAACGCAGATTTTGGGCGTATCTTTGGAAATTTTCCCAAATCCGTTCTTATTGCGCCTCTAAAGGGCCAACTGAACACACCTACCAAATTTGAAATGTTATGTCATATTTTTATCATATGTTAGGACGATCCAGTCGGGGGTCCAGACTGAACGTCTTGCTAAACGGATATGGTGAGCGAAGCGAGCCTGACGGCTAGTAATATTATATTCCCAGGAATAGCTCTGATTGAAGTAGCAGTACCCAATCAATTTTTCTGCGATAAATCAGGACCTCCTAAATAGGTATTTAGGAGGTACTGGATGAATTGGTATTTAGGAGGTACTGGATAAATTGGTATTTAGGAGGTCCTGGATAAATGCATTCCATTTCAATCTTCAACTTGGTGCCAACCTAACATTCAACTCAACTTAATGCCAATCATCTCATCATCTCATTTCTACAACTCTTTCTATTATTTATTCAAAAACAAAAACTTACATTTTATATATACATTTTACGAAATATACATTTTCGGGGACAATATTTTACTTTCCACTCTGTATAATCATGTATTCGCAGTAGACAAAACACTACCTACCTAGTATTATTGGCACAGTGTTGTAGAATATTTCCAAAGCTTCAAAATGACATCTGGTTGCAGGCTGTAAGTCCATATTCTACGGCTGTATTTTTAATTTTAATTTTATATTAAACATATATTCAAATATATATATATATAAAAGCAAAATGGCACTTACTCACTGACTGACTTACTGACTCACTCACTCACTCACTCACTCGCAGAACTAAAAATCAGCCGGACCCAAAACGTTCAAATTTGGTAGGTATGTTCAGTTGGCCCTTTAGAGGCGCACTAAGAAATCTTTTGGCGATATTTCAACTCTAAGGGTGGTTTTCAAGGGTTTAAAGTTCGTCTTGTAGCATGCATATTCTTCTTATTCCAATATCTTAAAATTATAATTGAAATGTCCATACCATAAGTTAATATAGGACTATAATCTAGAGAGAGTACTACTTCCAAACAGTTGTTCTGGTAACTAAATTCAAAATTTTGTCAGGTTGTTAATGCCAACCTGACAAAATTTTGAATTTAGTTACCAGAACAACTGTTTGGAAGGGGTACTCTCTCTAGATTATAGTTCTATATTAACTTATGGTATGGACATTCCAATTATAATTTTAAGATATTGGAATAAGAAGAATATACATGCTACAAGACGAACTTTAAACCCTTGAAAACCACCCTTAGAGTTGAAATATCGCCAAAAGATTTCTTAGTGCGCCTCTAAAGGGCCAACTGAACATACCTACCAAATTTGAACGTTTTGGGTCCGGCTGATTTTTAGTTCTGCGAGTGAGTGAGTGAGTGAGTGAGTCAGTAAGTCAGTCAGTGAGTAAGTGCCATTTTGCTTTTATATATATATATTTGAATATATGTTTAATATAAAATTAAAATTAAAAATACAGCCGTAGAATATGGACTTACAGCCTGCAACCAGATGTCATTTTGAAGCTTTGGAAATATTCTACAACACTGTGCCAATAATACTAGGTAGGTAGTGTTTTGTCTACTGCGAATACATGATTATATAGAGTGGAAAGTAAAATATTGTCCCCGAAAATGTATATTTCATAAAATGTATATATAAAATGTAAGTTTTTGTTTTTGAATAAATAATAGAAAGAGTTGTAGAAATGAGATGATTCTCTCAAACATCATTGTTTGGTTGATTCTGAACACTTTGGTGGTAAAACCAATCCGATATATCTCACTATAACATTACTGAATTACAAGCGATATAAAAATTTCTGTCAATAATGACCGCCATCTTGTATTTTTCAATGATGTCGAATATTTTCGTTATTTCCATCATGAATATTCTTATTCGTCTTGCTGTAACGGAGAGATTGAGACCATTTGCAAGTCTCTATCTTAAAGTAGGCTAGTCATGGAAAAATCGATTTTATAGTTCTAGCTTGTTACCTTATGCATATGGAAAAACGCACCAGAAATCATGCAGGGGTTTCTTTGGAGGGCGCTGGAGAACTCATTTTTTGACGTTCAGCACATGAAGATATATCGTTCCAAAAAGGTTAAAAAAACGCTCTAAATTTCATTAAATTAAAATTCCTCTGTATCTCTTGCACAAAAAAAGTTATAATAGAATTTTAACAAATTTAGAAAAAAAGTTTTTTGGGCTTTTGAAGGTTATAACTAAAAAAAATATGCGTTTTGGAGGAAAATTTTGAAAAAACAAAAATTGTAGAGGAAGATTTTTAAAATATTTTTGTCTTGAAGAATGGTTCAATATCTTGAACGGTTATTGAAATACAAGCTATATAGCAAAACCCTGAAAATTTTGGCGGCCATCTTGTTTCCGAGGTGTTGGCCTGTGATTTCGACTTATCATCATCACGATCCTTTTTATGCTAGACCTAAGGAAGAAATTGAGACATGTTCCACGGCTGTTACTCAAAAATGACCACGGCGGAATGACATTTTTGCGCCCGGACTATTATTCTTGTAATTCTTGGAATACGTGGTTGAAACAAACTAGATAGGCTGATTCCAGATAAGTCTCATCTCCATTGAAATTTACCCATGATCTATGATTAGTGATCAGCTTAGACTTGAAACTCAGTTAGTTGAAAAAAACTAATTTGAATTCTATCAACTTTTACGGTCCAACAAATTAATGAGATTCAAACTTTCCTGTACACTGTCAACTCAGATGAGAAAAGTTAATTGGTAGAACGTTTCTAAACTTTTTCAAGTAAGTACGGTTTTTGAAAACTTTTCAAAATTTTCAAGTTTCATTCCAGGTTTTCCAATATCACCATGAAGTTGCCGCATCTTCATCCCCATCTTATCGTATCGCCTCCTATATTTTCTCTTCTCCTTCAGCCATTTTCTTCGTCACTCTTCTTTCTTTCAATTGATTCTCCACACAATATTGATTATTAGTATTACTATCTTGAAAATCATTGCCTGATTGAAATTGCCCGTTGCATTCTGAAGATCCTCATCACACTATCCCAAAAAGTTTTCAAACTAAGTTTCAATACAATTTAATTTGCAATGTGGGAATTATTTTTGAAAAACATAAGAGCCAAGTAAACTTTTCATAAGAACTGAGAATCAAGATCCAAGCACAAGATATAAGAGTCATTGAGTAAACACGATAGCAGCAAATTAATAATAGGAAGAAACAAAATTGAGAAACAAAAGTAACAAAAACCATGAAGAAAGAGAACCAAGACAGTTGAAAACAAAAAGTCATGAATCAAACGCAAGGAAGAAAAACATGAACCAACATAATATTATGGTTCAAGGATGATCGAAACACAACACCAAGAGATGAGAACAAGGAATCAATGATGAATCATCAAATTATAATTTGAAGGAATAGTGTTCCACTTCCATCCTTATGATTTTCAATTCTTGTGAATCATCATCTCAAGATAATTGGGAAGCAGGCTGTAAATAAATGAATCTTGAAAGTTACTGTATGCTACCCCGATATCGAAATCAATACAATATTATTACTCCTTGGATTTTATTTGAAATTTTGGATTCAGTATCGGATATCTATAAAAGTTATCTAAAACTCATCAAACTACTTCGAAACTGAAGAGGCCAACAATACTGTGCCATCCTCATTGTTCAACAGAGACCCACCACAGAATTGCTTCAACCCTTCAAATCCCTTCCTGTTCCTCGCACTATCGGACTAGGATTAACATCATCACTAGCTGAGTTACGTAAGCCCATTGTTCAGCTGCTCATCGTATTGATTTCACACTCTGTCAAGACGGTTCCCCTCAATATAAGATTAGTCTGATTGAAGGATTGAAACGGCATCATTTTGTGGAATCCTGTATTCTGTATCTTGTGATTTGATTAGCACTGGCTGATAATATATCTTATATTGCTGTTCGTGGAATATCCTTATTGGATCTATGGGAAATCCTTAGAAGAAACCAATGATAATAAAGAAAATTCTTAAGAATCGTATTGAAAAAAATGATCATCATGAGAAATTCACCAAGTACTATTTATCCCACAGAGAATTTTGGGTATCTATGAATAATCATAGTCATTCCTAAAAAATCTATAGTAATGAGAGAGCTCTGAGTATGAAAAAATCATTTAAATATACTCGTAGATTTAAAAACTATTGTTTCATGTTCTTAGTAAGAAAAATTCAATTGAGCATTGATTATGTATGATGAAGAGATACAAATCAATTAAACTGACACTCCAGTAGTCTACTCAATAATGTAAAATTTGATGAAATTGTGCCGAATTATGTATAATGTCTTTCGCAGAAACATCCATTAGTCTGTGAAGATGGTTCAATTTTGTAAGACAAAATATTCTTCATAGAGAGATGGGTGATACATGTTTAAACTCTGTCCATGATCTGATGTTCAAAATGAAATGGATGTCAAAACCCGATAATTTCCCAACAATGAGTCATTTCCAAATATTTTCCAATAAGTCATGACCATCGGTGAAGTCCACTCTATCAATACTATTACTCGTTGTTGGAATATGAAGGAGACTTCTATTTGGCTTGTGTTGAATGAGTAATAGCTTTGCAATTGAATTGATCTACTCTTGCGAAAATGTTAGTTAATGTTAAATAAAATGTTAAAAAGAGTTTGGCATTATTGTCAACTTCTGTTCTAGTTTGCTCACCAGCAGTCTGCTATAACAGTGAGAAAATTAATTGGTTAATCAACTGGAACTTGATATATGTTTCTACAAATGTCCTATCAGAGATTGAAGCAGGGTATTTCCATCGAGAACCTAGATTATTGTTGAAGATCAATTTATTTTCAATTGATCATTTCCCCCAAATAACTCTTAGTCATATGAAGATACATTCAAACCTCAAACTTCCGTACTAAAACCTTGTCACTCTACGTTCTACAAATAATATTATATTATTTCAGTTATATCGTAGCCTACACTTCATTGTCATGAATCCAGTTGTACATCATTAAAGGATTCACTTTGGAGCAAAGCAGAACTATTGGGTATTGGATGTGGAATTGCAGTGGAATATCAAAAGCAGTGCGTTTGTTATGGTAGACCATGAGCTGTTGTTGAATAAGCTTGGATTCTATGGATTTGTTGGTAGTGCAGGGAAATTTTTCGTGTCCTATTTGGAAAATAGATATCAGTCAGTTAAATTGAGTAATGGGAGTTCACTGGTATTTTCAGCATGGGAAAGAGTAAAGCAAGGTGTGCCACAGGGCTCTGTGCTTGGACCGACTCTTTTCAATTTATTCATAAACGACCTGCCAAATAATGTAGATGTTAAGCTCATTTTATATGCTGACGATACAACGGTTCTGGTTACTGGTAAGGATGATAGCGAAGTTATGATTAGGGCTGAAACGGCTATGCATCAACTCAACAATTGGTTTGGTCATAATGCATTGAAGTTGAATATGACTAAATCCAACTATATCAGGTTTGCCGTGACGGGACATCATGCTGAACCTTCAAACCTGAATGCTTCAAATGGGAGGGAGTGCTTGTCTGTTGAAGTGACTAGTTTTCTTGGAGTGGAATTGCAAAAAAATATGAAATGGGATAAACACTTGGAAACACTCATAAAACAGCTCTATCATGCACTTTTTGCACTGAGAACTGTGAGGACTGCATCCACTATAAAGACAGCTCAGAAGGTGTATCATGGATATTTTTTATCCCTAATACGCTACAGCATCTTCTTTTGGGGGAATAGTAAAAATAATTTTTATAAAATATTTAAGATGCAAAAGAAAGCTGTTCGTTTTGGAGGGCTTGCGGCCATCCAATTCATGTAGGCCCATTTTTAGAAAATACAGGTTTCTCACGGTCCAGCATTGCACTTCCTTGAGACTGTAAATTTTGTCTTCAGAAATTCAGAGAGATTTGAAGGAAATGTAGTTTGCC
Source organism: Nilaparvata lugens (assembly GCF_014356525.2). Classification (NCBI taxonomy): domain Eukaryota; kingdom Metazoa; phylum Arthropoda; class Insecta; order Hemiptera; family Delphacidae; genus Nilaparvata; species Nilaparvata lugens. The sequence goes on from NC_052509.1 coordinate 20,979,575, forward strand.
ATGGCTATAGCACAAGAGCAAAGAGTTCAGCTGTATATCAGTACCCCGCTCACAGACTGACACTTTTGGAAAAAGGACCATATTATTCGGGACTGAAGCTCTTCAATTGTCTACCTGAAAGAATACGTTTATGTGGTAGTCATAGGCTTTTCTTGTCTTCAATTACTAATGTACTTGTGGAAGCGTGTCCCTATACAATGGAGGAATGTTGTGGTGCCTTCATACTTTGAGTTTATACAGATGCATACACTTTGCATAGAAAAATGTTCATGACATGTTACATGCCACTTGAGCTCTGCTCTGATTTGTGGCTTCACGTAACAAATGACAATAGTAATAATAATAATAATAATAATAATAATAATAATAATAATAATAATAATAATAAAAGGATGGATAACTCGAAAGGATGTAAGGAACAGTTAATAATTGATGCAGAAATCACCTCAAATGCTAAAAGAAAACACAGGAACTTATCATATGCCTACATAGACTATAAAAAAGCTTATGACAGCGTCCCGCACTCCTGGTTGCTACATGTACTGCAGGTGTACCGAGTGAACCCACAAATTTTAAAGTTTCTAAAAACTGTTATGGCAAAATGGACGACAATACTTAGCATGAATAAAAATAAAACGAAACCAATCAGAATAACACAAGGAATCTTCCAAGGAGATTCATTAAGCCCCCTATGGTTCTGTTTAGCCCTAAACCCTCTCTCCAATATGCTAAACAAAACGAAATATGGCTACAAATTGGAAGGAAACCAGCAAAATACTTACACCCTTTCCCACCTCTTCTATGTCGACGACCTCAAACTCTTTGCACCCAACAGACAGCAACTGGATTACCTTCTTAAAACTACAGAAAACTTCAGCCATGACATATGTATGCAGTTTGGATTAGAGAAATGCAAAATTAACAGCATCAGAAAAGGAAGGCAGGTCACGGAGCTACCCTACACAACAAACAGCAATGAGAAAATTGAACATATGGCTGAAGGGGACACTTACAAATACCTGGGATATCACCAAGGAATAGGCACAACACAAACCGAAATTAAATTGACTCTGAAGAGTAGATATATGAAACGCCTAAAAACTATTCTTAACACGCATCTATCAGCAAGAAATAAGGTTAAAGCAGTAAACACCTATGCCATTCCTATACTAACATACTCTTTTGGAATAATAGACTGGACCGAGACAGATCTAGAAGCCCTCAACACTCTAACTAGAACGAGTTTCAACAAATCTTGTGCTCACCACCTCCATTCGGCCACAGAAAGGTTCACACTCCCTAGAAGCGAAGGAGGAAGAGGAGTTATAGATATAAAGAATATGTGTAATGAACAAACTGATAGCCTCCGAAAATACTTCTATGCCAAAGCACAATCAATACCCCTCCATTCAGCAATAACTCACCTACCAACATCCGGCACCCCATTGAAATTGAACAATCCAGATTTACCACCGCAAATCAACAACAATACAATAGAGAAAAAGAAAACTAGTTGGAAACAGAAAACCCAACATGGCAAGCACATCAATCACCTATTACAACCCCACATCGACCAAAAAGCATCAAACACCTGGCTCACGAAAGGTAACATTTTCATTGAGACAGAAGGATTCATGACAGCTATACAGGACCAAATAATCAACACTAGGAATTACAAAAAATATATTTTGAAGGACCCAACAACTCAGACCGACACATGTAGACTCTGCAATAGAACAACAGAAACAATAGACCATATTACAAGTGGATGTTCAGTACTAGCGCCAACTGATTACACAAGGAGACATGACAACGTGTGTAAAATACTACATCAGGAGCTGGCACTGAAGTACAAACTGGTCAACAATCATACCCCCTACTACAAATACCAGCCGAGCAATGTACTTGAGAACAGTAAAGTCAAAATCTACTGGAACAGAGATATAATCACCGATAGAACTGTCCCACACAATAGACCAGACATAACAGTAATAGACAAAGAAATGAAACACACCTACCTAATTGATGCCACAATTCCCAACACCGGCAACATCCAAAAGAAAACAACCGAGAAAATAGCAAAATATCAACTTCTGTGTGACGAAATAAAGCAGATGTGGCATCAGGAGCGAGTCTACATAGTTCCCATTGTAATATCATCAACAGCCGTAATTCCAAAATCACTTCACAAATCCATAGAGCAACTGAATCTTTCACCTGACCTGTACACTCAACTACAGAAATCAGTTGTTTTAGACACCTGTTCAATAACAAGAAGGGTCCTGAACATCACGGAAAACAACAGTGAGGAAAACTAGTGACTATTACACAACACCATCATACCAACTAAGTGAAAAATAGTGGGACAAACAACTGCGACTAATATTTGTTTAATGTGAACTTCAATAATACATTAATATTGTCAATAGTCAACAAATTACAACTGTATGTTATTGTTACATGTATAATACGAACTATATTCATCAGTCAACAAACTCAATAGTAAAGTGCGCTTACTTGACTTGGATCCGTAAGCACTCTAAAGACCAACCATCTGGTTGTGAAGAAGCATACCAGCAGAATAATAATAATAATAATAATAATAATAATAATAATAATAATAATAATAATAATAATAATAATAATAATAATAATAATAATTCGGAGATTTTCTCTCACAAAAGTGAAGGCATCAGGAAATGGAAAATAAGACATTAACATACCACATTACCGATATTTTGAACAAAAGGAATTAGAAACTCACGAATCTTTATCTGCAGAAGGGTGAATAGAAGGGAATGGTGGTCTTGATTAAGGAAGAGAATCTACAGTAGATTTTGAACTTCAAACCATTCAATCTGTCATGTCTTAATTGATTTTATGAGAAGTACATTCAATTCTATTTTCAAAATATCATACGGAAAAAAGAGTTGAGCTCATCACTTTGTTTCCCAAATAGCCGAGATGCAATCAATTTCATGTAATCCAAACACTTAGCAAGATCACACAGAGTAGCTCTCTCCACGATGGATATTGTTTGTGATGTATATTGTGCTGCTAAGTGGTGAAATTCAATGGAGCTTCAAAGCCACTGGATATTCTAGAGCTGGGCCATGCCATTTGATTATCATGAAGATCAAAGCTAGTGTACATCACAGACAGCATCTCAAATAGGATTTGAGCAATGCAAAACGGACCTCTCATGAATTTGTAGAACAGACACTATAAAAATAAGCTGTTAAGATTTTCATAGGTATTTGAGCGAGAGAACATATTTAGCAAATTTGATGAACAGTATTACTATTAATTCATTGGAATATGTGTTATCCGAGAATATTCAATGATTTAGAATGAACTAATATGGTATTATCCTTATCCTGAATGAATCACGCACAAGCGAAAAGCTCAAGTAGGTGTCATCATCAATAAGAAAATTGTCTATCTTTGTATCTGAGATAAACAAATGGCATACGAATCCACTATCGCCCAGATTTTGATATCCACAAGACTGTAGGCCAGAAGATTCAGGTCTACATAACGCTCGTCTGAATAGACAACTTCATATTGTGAATGTTGGTGAGGAATAATGTTGGGGTGGGTTGTGAAAGGATTGAACTATGAAGATGGAATCGCCTGACACTTGAAAATCTCTTTGTTCTTCACATGAAACAGCTGTCTTGCGTCACTAGAATGTTAGCAGGATCGATTTGACCTCTAATTCTTCACAGTTATATATTTTTTTTGTGCTTGGTAATGTACACTCTTTGAGATTGCAGTCGAAGTTCTAATAGAATTTTGTTATTTTTTTGCAAACATAACTTTCATTAATCTTCTTTTGAAAAGCTGAAAATAATACTTTTTCTAAGATTTGCTTTTATTGTATCTTATTTATAGTTTTATTTTGCTAGGCTCAGCATCATTTTTAAAATTGTAGTCGAAGTTTTACTTGAGTCGGATTTTATTGTTTGAATTAAAATTAGAGTTTTACTAGACACTTATCAATTGTACAAACATTTTTTATAATCCTCCTTTGTGGACGTTGTATTATCACCCTATAGAAAAGGTAAAAACACTATCAACCAAATGCCCTCGTTGAAAAGGGAAAGATATATCTTGTTTTGATAATCAAGGGTTAAACACATTGTTTTACAATCTATCACAAATGGAGAAGGGAAAAATCAACATCATAGGACCACCACATCTCCAAACTACTGGAAATCATAAAATTATACCATCATTCCAAAAAATCTCCTTCTTCTTACAAACAAGGATTAGGCTATAACCTGTTTCGACTCACATCTAGCCAATTATTCAAATAAGAAATACTATTATTGCCACCGCTTTCGTGGTCTGCCAAAATCTCTTTTGCCTACTGGCTGATAATTATAGACTTTAAATGGTATTCTTTCAGCTGTCTTTGAACATGCTCCCTCCATTGACGCCGATTCTCCTCCGTAGCTCTTTCATTCATGCTGCAGATATTCTTTCCTAATATGAAAATATTCCTGAAATGATCTCTTCTCTCAAATCCCTCGGTTCTTCCAAAAAATTCAAGTGATAATCATTACAATAGTAGTTGATGCACGAAACTTTGATCTTGTCGACATTCAGTAATATTATTACTGGATAAGGTGATGTGAGAATTTTTTTCTAAATTAGAAAAAATCTATAAAGTTTAATAACATCAATTTTTTTTAATCAATGTGATGATACCGAGTTGAATCAGCTAATTTTGAATCAATGCAGTAGTTCCAATAATTGTTCAATGAGTGGGCTACCCCATATTTTTCAGATCAAGCTTTACTGAAATACACGTTATCCAATGGAAGTGCCAAATTTCTCGAAGCAAACATGATTTATCACTTATCTGAATAGAACTCGCCCAGCAAGGGGTCTTCAACATCACTGACAAGTCAATCTCCTTAGCAAGCTCCATGAGATCCTCATTTTCAGTTCTCTCTTTTCAATTTTCCAAACCAAAAGCTATCACAATAATTGTGAATCTGAATTATTCAGATCAAAATTGAATCTTTTAGTCTTTAGTGCTTTACACTAGGACACTATCCGATTAACTAGTTTCCAATCTTATTGGCGATCGCCGGACAGATTTCATCAACTATGTTGATCGATTTATTATTGTAATAATTTCGTGCTTTCTAAATGATCAACTTGAACCGACCAACTGATTGACGGAGTTTGGTTGTTACTGACTGAAGTATTTGTGAATTTATCTGATGATTGAGCCTGTTTTAATAATTCCTGACCAGTTGGAAAAGATTAATTAGAGGAACCACTCTTCGTTGCTGTACTCGTTTGACAGTTTGAGATGGCGGAAGGCTATTGAATTAAATCAAAGTTGACTTTGTGAATTTCACTTTGCTGAACGAACTCTGACCTTTCACATTTACATCCCTCCCTAATCAAACTTCACGCTAACTAGTGCAGGAACGCTGCACGTTGGAGAAATGCATTCACCTGGGAAATGGGATACTTGGGCGACGCCTATAAAAATCAATAACGACCAGTCATAAAAGCGCTCAAGATTTTATCAATAATTATAGTTCGAAGAACTCCATTTTGAAGTATCTTGGATAAGTTATAAAAGAATAAATATAAATAATCACTGAATCAGAGCTTTTCAACTGTATTGGCAAAGGTGAAAATAATAGTCTAATAATAATTTTAAAGAGTCGATTTAGTGAGGTATCAGATTAGATTTTGTCAAATTGAAGTTGCTATCATTTTCATCAATATAACAATATAATAATTTGATGAATAACAAGATAATAATTACGCTACTGAGAAGAAAGACTAGATTTTTTTTCCAGTATGTATTGAATCACCACAATACCTCATTCACAACTACTCAGAGAACTATTGGTAAAAAATCATCACATATAACCTGAAACTAACACATCATAGCCTTAACGGTTTCTCTGAAATATTTATGACGTGCCACTATTGGCCAGAAGGGGAAACCCATATCGATCAATACATTTGAAAGCTTTTCATTGGCTGATTCTAAGAATTGGGTGTGGCTTGCCTCAACCGATGACAGGTCTTCAACTGTAACAACATTAGCCTACGCGTCTTGCCATGGCCATTTAGAGCATGTCTTCTAAACTGAATGGTGTGAGCATGGGAAAATATGATATATTTTAAGACTTTTCACTCAATCCTCACTTTTTCTACAGTTTTCAAACTAGTGTCCACTTAGGTGTAAGTATAGGTGATATTCAGATAGTTCTTTAAATATTTAGGCTATTTTGATGTTTTGTGTCTCTAGTGTAAGAATGTGTGATATTGACGCTAGTAACAATTTGTCTAAAATAGGATTTTCAATTTTGTGAAAACATAAACATTATTAAAAAACAACTTACATTTCAAGTCCTGGAATTGACTGTGAACATTAATCCATTCGAACAATTTTACAAAATAGATAGTTCTATCTAGTACCGAGTAGGTTTTATTCTTAAAGTTTAATACCTCAATTTCCTCATCATAAATTAATGCAATTAGGTAATTGAAAGGTCATAATATGTGTGATATTGATAAGAAACTGTCATGATATGTGCGATAAGGTTATAAGAAATTGCTTATTCTTGGCTATTCTAGAGGGACATTATAAAGGTATTGGACAGTAAAGGAATTTTTATTCTCTCTATAATGTCAGTGAAAAGAAAATTGCCAGAGTGATGGGCTATCAAAGGCTTCAAAGACCAGTTTATTCTCCGTTTAGTTGATACTTTCCCCTCTAGTGAATCAATAGCTGTTTTCTCAATTATGTGGATGATAGTCTATAATTTCCTTCATGAAAATTATCTTTCTTATGTATCATACATTTATTCATTGATGATGAAAATGTTCAGACTAATGATTTTTGTAGAAATGGTTTTCGAATCACAGAGTTTTATTACATTTTCATGCAATACTTCATAAAACCTCGAACTTTACCATTATAGTTACTCATCGTTACTTATAGGCTACTCTATACGTGGAGATCGACGGTCTGCAGCCTGATCCAGCAAAAATATTAAGTTTGATATTATGAGATATACCTATTTTTTGTTGGTCTCATCGTTAGTCCACACGAGAGAGTGAGAGAGAGAGATTGATTGATTTGATTGATTGATTGAGTACTTTATTTATGTAGATTACAATATATACTGGCTTATACACTTATATACAATACAGCAAAATTATAGATGAATTTACATAATATAGACTAAGAAAATAATTATTGAAAGTATATGATATGAAAAAGTAATTTGTAATATAATAACTATAGATAATTATATTGTTATGCATCTACATAAATTGGCGGAGCTTTGGACATATCAATGTCCATTCTTTGGGAAGAATATTAAAAATATCCTCCCCACTAACTCTCTACCAAAACGTTAATTTCGTTATTTAAACTAAGGATTTATTTATTAATGGAAATATTGTAAAACTTTTAATCAATATGAATATTAAAGAGAAAAAAAAACAGAAAATTGATAGAGTAAAAATAATTATATAGGTAGATAAGATCAAATAATTGATTAATAAAATGAAGTAGGCTGAAAGTAGATCAGGGTTATCAACTTTCAGTAATATACAGCATTATGCAGTGGATAATTGAAATAACATGAGTTTATATAATATATATATATATATACAATTCGTTCTATAACATGGTTTAAAGGTTTGTATTTGTGGGATGGGTGGGGGATGGATGTCATGTGATCGTTCTAGGGCCGGACAGTTTCAGTCATTTGTTCCAAAAGATGTTTTTTTAAAGTTAGGATGAAGCTCGCTCGGCTCTCGATGGACCTGATAGAAACAGGAAGTGCATTCCATGCACGACAGGCACTGACTAAGAAGGATTTTGTGAAAATAGTAGTTCGATGATTGGGTATCCTTAATGTACTTTCTCCGGTTCTAGTATGTGAAGCATCTATCCTCCTACCTTCAGAGACAAATTTGAAATCATCTTTAAAATAGTTCGGATTACCGTATATCAAGATATCTCTAACAAGCTTGACTATTCGAAAAAGCCTCTGATCGGGAAGCTTCAATGTTGAACTAGCAATGTGGGCTGGGGTGATATGATCATGGCGTTGGAGAGAGTAGACGAAACGTAGACAATAATTTTGGCAACGCTGTAGTTTATCATTCAGAGTGACTTGCATATCGTTAAGAACAGAATTACAATACATTAAATGTGGGAAGATGAGAGATTGAACCAATAATAATTTAATGTTTCTAGGGAGGATATCGTGCATTTTCTTCAATGCATGCATGGCTGAGAATACCTTTTTACAAGTTTTGTTCACTTGTTCTGACCAGTCAAGAGTATTATTCATAATAATGCCTAAATTTTTAACTGAGCTACAGTAAGGAATGTCATTACCGTCTACACTAATTTTGTGAATCGATTCAAGGTCAATATTGTTTATAAGACGAGAATATCCAATTATAATGGGTTGTGTTTTGTTGGGATTAAGCTTAAGGCCATTTTTCTTTGTCCATTCCACTATCGAATTGATATCCTGATTCATTATTCCAACTGTTTCATTAATTTTTGTTATGGGACAGCTTAAATAGATTTGAAGGTCGTCTGCATAAGTATGGAAACTGGAGAATTTGATAATGGAAGAAAGGTCATTAGCATACAAAGTGAAGAGGAGAGGGCCTTAAATTGAACCTTGTGGTACTCCATGCATAACGTTTTTCCAAGTTGACTTTTTGTCACCGACAGATACACATTGTTTCCTACCTAATAGATAGGATTTAAACCAAACTAACGAGTTGTGACTGAAACCAAGAATAGCCAACTTATTCAGAAGGACTGTATGATCAACAGTATCGAATGCTTTAGAAAAATCAAATAGGGTGAGGATGGTGCATTTTCTTTGGTCCATAGCTAACCTTATATCATCAGTGACACGAAGCAGAGCTGTCTCAGTTGAATGGAATTTTCTAAAGCCTGATTGAAAGTTATGAAGCTTACTATTGTTGTCTAGAAATTTTACAACTTGAGCATGAATGAGTCTTTCTAGCACTTTGGACAATGCAGGTAAAATACTGATTGGTCTAAAATCCTCAACTTTATTGGGTGATGGAACCTGTTTTTCGTCATTTGAGTCCTCACAAGCCTGTCCATTTGTTCCAGACGAGTGTCAGACCACTTCAGAACACCAAAACTGTAGGTCAGAGATGGAATAACCCAAGAATTTATTGCCTTAATCAGATGCTTTGAAGGCAATTTAGATTTCATGACTTTACTTAGTCTTCTCTTAAATTCAATTTCCAAGCGGCTGAACACTTCAACACGGGAGATTTTCAAATGCTGGTGGAGTCCCAAGTATTTATATGTCTGTCCTATTTGCAACTGCCCTATTTCATTTTCCAGTGTCAACATCCCTTCTGCTGTATTTACTACTTTACCTTTCTTCACATGCAGTACTGCACACTTCTCCAATCCTAATTTCATTTTGATACTCTGGCTGAAAGTAGTGACTAGCTGAAGCAAATTCTCAAGCTGCTCTGGTGACTTGGCATAAAGTTTCAGGTCATCCATATAGAAACTGTGTGATACTGTAAGCTCTCTTGAAACATTGAGCTTATATCCATATGGGGAATTTCTTAGCAACAAACTAAGAGGATTTAAGGCCAGGCAGAACCAGAGAGGGCTCAGACTGTCACCCTGGTAAATTCCTCTGACAACCTTGATAGCACCTGTTTGAAATTGATCCACTCCATCCCCAATACACAGCCTGACACTCCACTCAGTCATGGCTAGCTTCAAAAAGTTGACAATACCTGAACTGACTTTATAAAGTTGGAGAACATGCACCAGCCAACTGTGTGGGACGGAGTCAAAGGCTTTTGCATAATCTATCCAGGCAATGGATAGATTCCTCTGCTTAGCACTCGCCTGACCAGCAATGAAGGAGTCAACAACTAGCAACTCCTTACATCCTTTTGCTCCCTTCTTGCACCCAAGTTGTTCTGGGGCAATTATACAGTTCTCTGTAATATGCTTCTCAATTTTTGTGGTGATAATGGAGGTCAAAAGCTTGTATACACTATTCAAGCAGGTGATGGGCCTGTAATCTTTGGGACCGAGTTCACCATCTTTCTTAGGTACCATTATTATTATTATTTTATTATTATTATTATTATTATTATATTATTATTATTATTATTATATTATTATTATTATTTCAGTCTCTCTATTCTCATGAATCATAGTTTGTCATAAATGAATGGAACAGAATACTGTGGTGTAGATTTTATTTCTAAACATATAAAATGCATTCTATTGAATGTGGAAATAAGTTTCACAAACCTGATAACATTATCAAGTGTTGATATTGCTGGAATAGTCTTTTTGAAAACTCTTATCTGTAGGCTACTTCAAAATTTCATGGTTGATAATTAAATGGGTAAACTCAAATCCTAAAGAATATCGAACATAGAGTTCAATCATCATTACAGAGCTGGAAAGGTAGTTCACTTTTTTTAGAATGCAGAATACTCTGGCGCGCAATTAATACAAGAAAAAACTACAGAGAAATACAAAATTCTCTTTTGAGACAACAAATTACAAATATTATAACCTCTCGAGTTCGTGAAAAACTATTTATCACAATAATATACGTGTTGATAGCCATTTCTTTCAAAAATTCAGTCCGATAAAAACAAAAATCAATTTCAATTGTGAGGTGACTTAAATTGTGACAGATTTCGAGATGGTTTTGGGAAGGCTTATCAGAATCCTTCCCCGTCTAATCTGGATAAGTGATATATGTGAACGTGGGACAAGATGCGGTCTACATACGGAGCAACGATAAAAAATCTTTCCAGTGAGCAAAGGAGGAAATGCGGAGGAGAAGAGTGTGTCAGAGTGTTGAATTGATGGCTACTGTAAGGAACCAATATCTCTGTATAGAAGCAGAGGCCTCCTCTCCATACAAATTCTTACAGCGCTTTGTCCCAGATAAATTCAAGCCCACACTCTTCAAATACGAATCTTCTCCAAGAAGAGATCGGCGTATTTTCTGGATTCTATTCGCTTTTCGAGGCGTTATCAACTTGAGACATCCCCTATCCTAAGGCTAGCCTTTCTCTGTACTTTCATTTTACGAGCTTGCATTTAGCTCCTTAATACGTGAGCCTTTGTAACTGGGGAAGGCAGGCACCCAAAATCAATTCTCCTATCATTATTAGAGATCACATTCAATGAGAGGAGCAAGTGGGCCTCAAACTAACTTGAACATGAAACATCATTCATCGGTAGGAGAGATTACATTGTGATTATTCTCCTGTAGTTATCAGAATGAATCGAACACTCCTGCATTGTCCAATGTGAATTTAACTGGAATCTTAGGATGAATCAAGTATTATATGCAAGATGGAAGATTGTATTAGAAATTGCAGTTTAAACAGCTGCTGGAATATTATTACTGATTAATAATTATTCCAAACAACCAATTAAAGCTGAATAACTAGAACTGAGGACTGCTGCTACTACAAATATTGACCAAATAAATAATTAGCAGGAGGAAGTTTGATGAATGAAGCGGTCCAAAAATGGCGCTGTCCAAAAATGGCGCCTAGACCAGAAATCAAATCCGGTACCTCTCCCTTGCCGGGGTAGCGGCTTTGAAATTATTATTATAGTCTTCAGTATATCCAAAAATTTGTTTGCTACAGTACATGAAGGAATTTCATGCTGGAAAATTGAAACTCAACAGCTCTTATAAAAAGTATATTCGAGTATATATCAAAAGCATTGAAGGCCTAATTGTTATGAGCTTTATCTATTCCAATAAAACTTTATTCAAACACCTTGAAACAAAATCTAAATTCAAACTCAAAAGCAGTAATTCCACCTTTCAAATCACAATAATTTATCATACTATCCTGGAGAATTCACCTTTGAATAAGGACAATTTAGCACTGAAGACATCTACGTTCCCTGATCTGTGGAAGCAGGCCAAAGTGATTCCAATTTTCAAAGCTGGTAGTAGACAAGCTATCAATAACTACAGGCCCATTTCTATAATAAACTGTTTTGCTAAAGTTTTTGAAAAATGTATTTATAAGAAAATCTTTGGTCATGTTAAACCATTACTGACTGAACATCAGCATGGGTTTTTGCCTGGGAGATCTACTGTCACCAATTTGTTGCATTTCCGAAGTGAGGTATCAGCCTATCTTGATAGGGGTTTGCGTGTTGATACTGTGTACACTGATTTTTCTAAAGCTTTTGACACTCTGAGCCACAAGGTGTTGTGCAATAAATTGTCACTCTTTGGATTTTCCATTCCAAGTGTTGGGCTTATCTCCTCGTATCTGTCTGACCGAGTTCAATCTGTTTCTTTTGGTGGTAACCAGTCTAAATTCTATACTAGTTCGTCAGGCGTTCCGCAGGGTTCTAATCTGGGTCCTCTACTCTTCCTGCTATTCATAAATGATTTGCCTGGAGTCCTAAAGCATTCTTCTTGCCTTCTCTATGCCGATGATGTAAAAATCTACAAGGTGATTGAGTCGGAGGATGATTGTCGAATGCTTCAGAGTGATGTGGATGGCTTATTTTACTGGTGCAGTGAAAACCAGCTGAAGATCAACATTGATAAATGCGCTACTGTAACTTTCACAAGGCAGAGAGACCCCCAGGTTCCTGTTTATACTATCAATAATCTAGTAGTCAAGCGTGTTGATCAATTTAAGGACCTTGGAGTGTATTTTGATTGTGAGCTTAAGTTTCATTTTCATTTGAGAAATTTATGCTCCAAGGCGTGCCAGCAAATAGGATTTATTCGCAGAACTTGCTCTCATTTCAATGAAATTTCAGTTCTTATTCTGTTGTACAACTCACTTGTTAAAAGTTTGCTCAATTATTGCTCTGAGGTGTGGCATCCTTATCTAGTTTCTCAGAGTGTGGAGATTGAGAAAATCCAGAATAAATTTTTAAGATTTTTGTACTTTAAACACTTCAATGCAGTTTGTCCTTTCAATTACCCAACTTCTGATCTGAGAGTAATGTTTCAAATGCAATCCCTTGGGGCATCGCGTAACTGCAGATTGCTTGTATTCCTGTATAATCTTTTAAATGGAAGGATTGATTCTTCTTACCTTCTTTCTTTGCTTAACATCTATGTCCCCCAAGTGGCTCGGCGTTCCAGTTTTAGGTTCCAGCTTCCTCAGTGCAGAACCAATAATCACTACAATTCTCCAGTTAATCGTATGATGTGTCTTTTTAATCTTTGTGGAGCTCATCTTGATCCATTTCATTTGTCAACTTTGCAGTTCAAGAAAGCTTGTGCAGCCCTATACCCACCATCTTTCCGCCGGTAATTCTATGTAGGTTATTATCTTTTTTTTTGAATCTTCTTTTCTCTTCACCCTGGTCTCCATAGTCATCATCATCATCTTCATTGTCAGAATCATCTCCAGCATCATCATCATCATCATCATCATCAGCATCTTCATCTCTCATAAAATTTATATAAATTTCCTCTTATTAGTAATGATTTTATTTTTGCATCTCTTTTTTTCAATTAATTTTATCTAAATTCGCATTATATTATTCAGATTTTGATTATCATTTTATTATTTTTATTTTATTTTATTAGTTTTTAGTTTATTAGTTAATTTTTTTTTAGTTTATCACGCTTAGTTTTATAACTTTCTTCAGTTTTGTAGTTTGCTTTTTTGTTATTTTTATTATTTTCAGGAGTATATTTTATTTATTGTGTTAAATTATATACTTTTAAGAAATTAATGTATTTTCTATTGTTTTGATTGGGGAGCAATTTTTGGGGCTTGCCCTGTATGCGCCCATATTGTAATTAAATAAATAAATAAATAAACAATAGTCTCTAATATCATCATTATATTATTCATACTGGAGACTCCAACATAGAAGAGATCTTGTAAATATGAGCTATGATTTAGAAGTTGGGGTTAATTCAATCTGAAATTTGAAACTTATTCCAGTTTTCATCACGGTTGCAATGAATCATCGAAGTTCATATCGATTGCTCACAGTGAGGGATGAGCTATGTCTGTTGTTCTCATATCGTATATTATATAATTTGTAACTCTGTTGATGAATGGAATAAAAAAACTGGAATATTGACATGGCCTCATCTTTGCTTGCAGCTTCAATGGCATTATCCAATGTGGATTTTGTATTCAACTTTTTCTCTACTCTACTCTAATCCATCTTCATAATAGCTGTTTGACCCATGCTTGGGTTACATCGTAAATTGTTGTTCCTCTTTTTTCATGTTGTAATCATTAATTATCCAGTATGGCTGCAGCCGCCCCTTAATCCAGCCAATTTATAATTACACTCCAAGCACCAGCTTGAGGCCCTCATTTTACAGCACTTACTGATGATGCTTTATTGTGTTCACTATTCTGTTTCTTATACTTCATTTTTTCTCAGATACTAAAGAAAGTTCCCTCTACCGAGAATTTGTTTGTACTTGCACAGAACAGGAACGTTTGATAAAACTTGGAGCTATCTCGCATCCAAACTGAATAGAATTGATAAGATTAATGTGATGATTCTGTTTACAATGCTCTCTCTAACTTCTTTCTTAGAAACTGAGAACAGTGTAACCTGAAAAACCTGAAGTGAAACTTAGAACAAATTGTGACCGAAAGAGCGAAATGTGTACGTCATGAAAGTCTCAAGCTATACCTATATATTCAAAACATAACAATCTAAATGAAAACTTAATTTATTATTAATTATTGTTTAAAAAACTTGTAACCAAAATAAAAATATGAATGAATTCAGTAAAGTATAGTTCAGTCATTAAACAACACTTTTTGAGAGATCATTTGCAACAAGAATAATAATTGTATTTTAAAAATGAACATCATGTTGATGAGAAGATACAGCATGCATTTCCTGAAAGCTACTTCGATCCCAAATTCCAGCTAGAAAGTTTATAAGTTGGCTATTACAATACATTATACAATGATTTTTTAAGGATTGAGCTCTTTTCTTATGAAATTCCTGAATACGTAATTTCAACGGACAGATCGTCTCAATCAATAGCTGATTTACTTTAAAGTGAATACTTTGATAGCGAACTGTCAGTAATATTTTTTGAGTAGATCAATCATTTTAAATAACATTTTTAAAATTTGTACAGGAAAAGGAGTAATTGAAGCCCGACAAACCTGCTATAACGAAACTCTGTAGAACTTCAAGTAAAGTGATAACGGAGGATCAGCACAAAGTAGTCAGCTCAATCAATTTTCTAGTCAATAAAATGTTTCTTAGATTTTGGGAGCAGGATGGGAAGTAACAGACTTCAAGTCTTCGAGGAAGTTCACTAGCTCACTTCCAAGAATCATTCAATTTGAAACTCAGTTGCTATCAACTATAAATTATTATTCCTAGAAGGAAAGTTGAGTGGATATCAAGTGCATAATGTCATGCTGGCTGCATGACATTATATCAATAACCAATCGCAATCTAAAGAAATAGAAAAACTCTTCAACCAAAGTTTTGTCAGCTTCTGCACACGAAAAGTAGCGGCGCGGTACCGTTCGCGTTAATTGAAATGCATTTCGATGATTGCAGAGTGAGCGAGTTGGGGTGTAGAGTGGAGTGGGAGGAACTTTAGATCAATCAATATGAAATCTAATGGAGAGACAGAATGATAGAATCACGCCTCGCCCATTTTGCATGTCAGTTTGGTTTAGTAATGGATTTTGTCTAGCCGAACGGATATGGTCGGAACGCTTCTGACTGACTCCGGTGAGCGTCGAAGACTACAATGGCTGAGTAGAAATATCGAATAAGGTAACCATGGCAACGACGCTCTTAAACCAAAAACCACCTCCCCCACCCACCACCTCATTCCAGCCATGACAACAGGTGGTACTCGACGGACGCTTTGCTGTTTGCTGCGTTATTCAATAGCAGTAATAGCTGAAACACAAAAATAGACTCAAAATAGCTATTAATAAATAGAACAATACCGTGCCAAAACGCTGAAAAGGGATTGACTAACTTAGCAACTACGCGCTTTACCAGGCCATGTGGACAACTCACTTCCTATCCTGAGAAGTGGAAAGAACATCTATTTTGAACAGAACACGCAAAGAGCATCGTGACTCGTGAGCAGCCATCAGCCATCACTCAGTCAAATATTCATCGGTAACGATTGGTGGCTCCATTCAACAAGTCCGGTCGATGACACTAATTCCTTGATTTATACAACACAGGTTCAAATATTAAGTAGCACTACCCTCGTTGATTGTCTCATTTGCTGTAATATCACGAGCATTTCCTACAAAAATGTAAATTCGTCCATCTCTAGTTGAAATTTCTCTTACATTATTCCACTATTTAACAAGTTAATTTATGAGATCACATTCATTTCAGATAGATTGAATCAGTTTTCTGTTAACTTCCTTTACATTGAATTCATTGATCGTACATCTCAGATGGTCACCAATTACTTGATTCGCGCCACAGTAATAATTCATAATGTTAAATCTCACCAGTACTAATTCTGTCATTATTGTGCTCTTACACGTCAAATGTTAATGATAGGAAAAGAACCAAACAATTAATTCCAATTAAACTTCTCCTAAATTTAAATAAATAGCATAGTCCAAGTAAGATTAACTGATTCTCCCATGTAGGCCAATTATGTTTCTTCATAGTAATATCATCAAAAATTGAATCTCTGAATGATGGAGAGTAAGTTTTCAGTAAGCTTCAATGGTATATTGTTAGTGAACCATTCATGCAGCGCATTGTACAGTGGATGCATTGAATACTGGGTATTACTAGAAGTTGTAGGAGTGGTATTCGATCTAGTGTTCAGCATGATATCCAATCACTCAGATTCGATAAGTGACGTACTTCTATACTCCCGTTGGAAGGCTGACTGTTCAAGGCTAGCTCCACTAGCTGACAGCTGTAAGCTGTCTCAATATTACTTCCCGATGGTTCATAATGTCGCCTTGTAGTGTGGAACTATTAATCTCCCCCACTACCACCATAATACACAAGCACAAACAATATATTGCCATTTTAAAAGCATTGAAAATTATTTTTTTGGGAACTCAATTGGCCCGATCAGTTGAAAATTCACGCAAATAAATCAATGTGAACAAACCCTTTTTCTTCATGCCACTGCTACTCCCGGAATGAATTGAGTATCAAGTATAAGATATAACAAACCCAATTCTATTTGAGTAAACATTAATGTTTATTAAATGGTCAACTTCCAAAATTTAAAGTACATTTATATAAATGATTGTACTATGGATTCTGATAACTCCATATTATAACATTCATAATCTTGATGTCGCTACTGAGAATCTGAATCTAGAATAGAAAAATATTTCACTATTATTTGTTGAAGAGTAAAGTAAATTTAGATGAAGTGACAGGCGCCGTCATCGTAGAATTACCAGCAAGAACACCTTAGCTGCCAAATCCGTCCGCCAGTCAAAGTATGATCCCAGCTTTGCCAAATCTCCTACACTGGCTTCGTATTCACACACTTTTTCAACTATGACCACCCAAAAAACAATATCCCGAAAAAATCAAACTTTTGAGATTGTTCAAGCTGCTATTCGAAGAATAGAATCTCCATTGGAGTCTCTCTGGAGAGTTTTGAGTTGGAATCCAAGTTGATAAATCATTCTCCTCAGCGGATAAAATAAAGAAGCTTATTGTTTAAACACATTTTTCAAAACGCATTAGGGGTTTTCGTGTCCCCTATCATTCGTTTGTTCTATTGAAAACACCAAACTTTCTGGATTCCACTCCATATTAAGTAATGGACTATGCTTTATTGAACAAAAATTGTTATTATAATTATTATGAAATCTTCTATATCGAAGGATATTCTACAAATGATTTAGTGTCATATTTGTTTTTTCATTTGCTATTGCTGTAACTTTCAGTGACTATGTTTCTTACTGGAATATTAGAAGAGATTAGAGTAGGCTACTAAATCCAAGTTAGTGGATAGTGAAGTACTAAATGAGAGGAAGTATTCTACACACTTATTGTGGAGGAGAAATAAATCATCAACCTGGCAAAATAATTTTTAAATGATAATCAATAATATTTATGTGACATAAAAACCGGCTGGAGGCTACTCATCATCATCATCATCTCATCTTGACTATTAGGATTTAGAGAGATAGAACATCATGTAAAACAACACTTCTTGACCGTAATGCTTTAACATGGTAGTTATTTTCTTTATTAGAGATAAAGGACATCGCAATTCAGAATTACAGCAACAGGGAAAACTACAATTTTTGTCAACAACCGAATAACTTTGATATATTATTCTCAACTAAAGCTCAAGAATTATTCAAGTATAGGTCTAATGAGAATTTCAGGAACAATATCATAATCAATTAGCTCAATTTCAGGAATGAATCAAATTTGTGCCAAGATAACTATAGATATATTTGGTAGCAATAAGATGCTATAATAATGCTCTAAACGTATGTATGGAGCATTGCAACCTATGGAAGTGAAGCTTGGACGATGGGTGTGAGAGAAGAGAGAAGAACTTCTGCTTTTCAGACATGCTGCTACAGAAGAATGTTGAGGATCACTGGAGAGAGAAGGTAACGAATGAAGATATGTTTCATATACTTGAAGAGAGAGGTTGTCTACTGAAAGAAGTAAAAAGGTGAATAGCATTCAATGTTGGTCACATTCTTCAACATGAGGGACTAACAGAAGGAATAATGGAGGAAATGACTGACGGAAGGGATGCGCGAGAAAGGCTGGAGTACATAGAACAACCTGAAGAAGGATCGGAGATGTGCCAACTACAGTGATCTCAAAAGGATAGCGGATGACAGAGAGGCATGAAGAGTTGCTGCCAACCAGCCCAACGGCTGTTAACCAAAGACGAAGAAGAAGCTCTTATTTACTACTTGAGTTTCCAACTAATATATCGTAGGAATCTCGAAAGCCATCCTCTTTCACTCTAAATGGAGCTAGAATTAAATTGGGAGAAATATATTCTCAGTGAAATAGGTACAGTAACACCAATAACCTTAAAACTCATGGGAAGCTGTTGACATAACTTTCCTCCAAAAGCTGAATAATTATAATCGTATTCAGCAGAAATATACCTTCAAAGCTTGACACGGAATCTCACCAATCATTGCAGATACGTAAAAGCATGCGATTATACAACGAGTGACATGTCACCATTTTGCTGTAACAAGCATACACACCACACAAGGCCCAGCATTCATTAGGTTGGTAGGATGGGCAAATACCCTTGATCTGAGTAGTGAGAGAGTTGAATGGTGCAAATTAATTAATTTCCTCTTACCTCGCTGTTTCAACCGATTTCGACAGGCGCTGAAGCCGCAACTTTGCCTTCGCTCCTGGTTGGAAATGTATTTTCTTCACATTTCCCTCAGCAATCGGTTCTTCCTTTTCCCGCCTTCCACGCCGCTCCGTCTGTCAACAGAAACGTGCACCGTACAGACTCATTTCACTCCCGGAAACGAATTGCTGACTCATCATTTTTATTGTCATCAGCTAAGGAACGTGGCAAATGAGGAAGAAGCTCATTTTCCAGTCAAAAGCTTTTCGTTTGTCGACAGTAGAGGGTCGGGAAATGGTGATCGATTTAGGGTCTCCCTTAACAGAAACGATAATAGTTCATTGCAGGATGACTAACAATAAATAATATAGATGATGCGAGGGACAATGCCATTACACGAGTGATACCATTACACACTATGATACCAATAAATATTGATATCATAATACCAATAATAACGTCTCATAAACCCTTTCGTTACCATGTGTATTACCAGAGACAAGAAATATAGCTTATGCTTATCCTTTATCTATGGTATTACGGTATGTGTATTTTTGTGGGTTAACTGCAGTGGCTTAAAAATTATTATTATATTAGCCTTATTCTAATGCTGACGACACCATTTCACCATTTGCAATTTGATATAGCTTATTGAATACACTGTATCGTTCAATGTTCGATTCTGCTTTTGATGATATCCTATTTATATTTCTGCTATTGGAGGAAGGATCCAAACGACTCATAATGAAGGAAATCGAGGTGCATGGTGGAACTTCTATTTGATTTGAGCCACTAGCCATTATGAGTTTGATTATATATAATTGGTTTCTAGAATATTCTAATTCACTATTCGATTAAACTCGACAAATATTTGCTTCTGTGGAAGTTATTCATAGAGTCTCTTTCAGTGTTTTTGTGAGAATTTTCAGCACAAATTTTTCATAGACTTTTTAACACATAGTATTTGACAACATTTTTATTCAAAGTATTCACCTACCTTCTCACATGGGCAGCCCAATTAACATGTTCAACTATGGCCATTTGAAGCAATAAAATTATTATTTAAAATGGTACTTGTTATTCTAATGTATTGAGCAAGACTTCATATTACTTCCATAATGACACTTTCGAAACTATGTGGAACCATGAGCGATAAGAAACTTATCCACGAAATAGACCATACAGCAACATTATCCTAGGCCCACTCTTGGAAGTAGTATAGGCCCAAAGTTAGTAGACAGACATCCGTCCACTAACGTTAGTAGAGGCCTACTACTACTATCTACTGGGAACAAGAAATAAAACTTCAAAGCAGTTCTCAAGGGAGAAAAAATCAAGATATTGTTTGAAATATCCAAAGCAGTAGAATATCATATAGAGAATGGATGAAAAGTCCGAGAACGGCTTAATATCTCATACAAAAAGGAAATTTGATGTTGGGTGTGATTGGAGTCCTACTTAAAATGAAAATACTACTTCACTATGACTCCAAAAATCTGGTCCGCCATCTTGGATAAGCCATATTGAAAGCAACTTGATTTTTTTTAATGGGTAGGTGGTCATGCGATACATGATTTTGTTACGAAATTTCAAGAAAAAATGAATGGTGAGAACCGCACATCGATATCTTAAACCGTTCAGAAATTATTCACATTATTAATCAATACTATTCAAAGCAGGAAGGAGAGAAAAAAGTATGAGAACGGCTTAGTATCTAATGAAAGATTGTGATTCCAAGGTGGGTGTGATTGGGTATCCCTCTCAAATTGAAAATACTACTTTACTATGACTTCAAAAATCTGTTCCTCCATCTTGGATCCGCCATATTGAATGCAACTTTATTTTTTTAAATGGGAAGGTTGTCATACGATACATGATTTCGATACGAAATTTCAAGTAAAAATTAATAGTGGAAACCGCACATTGATATCTCAATCCGTTCAGAAGATATTCACATTATTAATCAATATCACTCATGTCTTCCATTTCTGATATGCATGATATGATTAATAATGTGAATATCTTCTGAACGGTTCGAGATATCGATATGCGGTTTTCGTTATTCATTTTTTCTTGAAATTCCGTATCGAAATAATGTATCGCACGACCACCTTCCTATTTAAAAAAATAAAATTGCATTCAATATGGCGGATTCAGGATGGCGGGCCAGATTTTTAAAGTCATTGTAAAGTAATTTTTTTTCAATTTGAGTAGAATCCCCGATCATGCCCACCATCAAATTACCTTTGTGTATGGGATGTTAAGCCGTTCTCGAACTTTTTTCTCTCCTTACTGCTTTGAATAGTATTGATTAATAATGTGAATATCTTCTAAACGGTTTGAGATATCGATATGCGGTTTTCGCCATTCTTTTTCTCTTGAAATTTTGTATTGAAATCATGTATCGCATGACCACCTTCCTATTTAAAAAGATAAAGTTGCATTCAATATGACGGACCGGATTTTTGAAGTCATAGTAAAGAAGTATTTTCAATTCTAGTAGGATCCCCAACCAATCACACCCACCGTCAAATAACATTTGTGTATGAGATATTAAGCCGTTCTCGGACTTTTCACCCACTCTGTATAATACGCTACGGTACGTAGTTTACTTGAAGAATTCTGTAAACTCCCCTGTTAATGCTAAGTTCAGCAGGAAAAATTAGCAAAAACTTTCAAATCAGCTCTGTAGATAGTAGATCAATCCAAACTTTGATAGGTGGTGAATGTGAAAGGAATTTAGGCCTACAGGTCTGGGGTCTAGTGCTAATCTATTATAGTTGTCTAGTGTGATTCTATGTCAAACCAAATTGATTTGCATTAATAAAATCCACATTCCACTGAGCATATTTGAACTAATTCATTATAGTATACAAGCAGAGTTTACATTAGTAATGTGAGAAACGAAGTTTCCGAAAATGCTTTGATTATTCAGAATTGTTTCAATCGATAACGTTGTCTACGATAACTTGTTCAATGGAACGATGAATATCCAATTAAATTCAATTGTTATATGGGATAGAAAATGACACGGTTAATCCTTTATTGTGAAACCAAACATTCTACACTGAGAAAAGCACTTGAGAGGCCTCTCAAATCATGTTCATGTCTTTCAGTCATAGATTCCCCTGCCAATAAACAGTATTCAGTTGAAAAGTTTGTCTTGGTCCCAACTTTCATGTGAGTGGCTTCCCAACATTTCCAAAGCTTATTATCATAGGCTGTTTTATTTTATTCAATTCTAGAAAATACTATTTATACCACGTCAGTAGATGCTTCCAAAAACTAATTTGGAACTGACACTCTACCATAGAATTTGATTCCCATCAACTTCAGATGTGTACATAGCTGTCAACTATTCTAAACTGAGTTCAAGTGTAAACCAATTCAAGAAAATTAATATATACAGAGTGAGTGAAAAGTCCGAGAACAGCTCAATATCTCATACACAAAGGTAATTAATTTGACGGTGGGTGTGATTGAGGATCCTACTCAAATTGAAAAAAAATTACTTTACAATGACTTTAAAAATCTGGTCCGCCATCTTGAATTCGCCATATTGAATGCAACTTCATTTTTTTAAATAGGAGGGCGGTCATGCAAAACATGATTTCGATAGGGAATTTCAAGAAAAAATGAATGGCGAAAACCGCACATCGATATCTCAAACCGTTTAGAATATATTCACATTATTAATCATATCATGCATATCAGAAATGAATGGTACTGATTGCATATTATCTGATTTGCATGGTACTGATTGATAATGTGAATATCTCCTGAACGGTTTGAGATATCATAATGCGGTTTCCGCCATTCATTTTTTCTTGAAATTCCCTATCGAAATCATGTATTGCATGACCAGCTTCCTATTTAAAAAAAAATGAAGTTGCATTCAATATGGTGGATCCAAGATGGCGGACCAGATTTTTAAAGTCATTGTAAAGTAGTTTTTTTCAATTTGATTAGGATCCTCAATCACACCCACCGTCAAATTACCTTTGTGTATGAGATATTAAGCTGTTCTCGGACTTTTCACCCACCCTGTATGGTAAAAAAGTAATGTCGTTTCAGGGGCCGGTTCATGTATTTGATTAATTATTAACACTTGCCAAACATGTAATGAAAATTCATTGTCTCTAAGGGCAATTCCCATAAACTTTCCCAAACAAGATATCCTATCCCCTCATTTTCTTGATTCATCATCAATTATTATCCTATGAAAGGAATGTGATCTTCCAGTGTAACATTAAAAGAGACCAAACATCAATCAACATTCATTCTTATTGATCGTTTGCATGCTCGAATGTTTTCTATATAGATATAGTTCTACTAGATCTTTTCATCAAACTATTTCCAATTATTTTATAAATTTTGAGAAACTAATCGCAAGTGCATCTATTATCAATATAAAATTTTACCATCGTACAATGATGTCATTCATCTGAGACAATGGTACGGTAGTACTCAATTTAGCCAAAAATGTCAATTTTGACCGAATATTCTCCTATCCCGATCCTGTTTCGTCTCATATTATAACATGTAGGCTACGTCTATTTAGATTTGCCATCACTCAACTGCGGTAGTTCTTCAAATCAAGATGAATTTTAATAAATTCAAAGTGATGCCACATTATTTATCAGCTACGGTATCTGTTTTTCATCAGTGTATTGCGGAAATCGATAAACTGGTACCATATTTAATGGCGGTGGAACAAAGTGGATATCCGCTATTATGTTATTCAGAACTAAATAATATCTTATCTGTATACATATGCTACTATGTTGAAGTATCATTCAAAAAATAATTTGGAAGGCTGTAAGATGAGAGCTATATGCTTGATTTGAGGATACTTATATCGGTTCAATACACAATTATTATTCTTTACTTATTTTGTAATTTATTGATAAAGCTTTGAAATAATATTATTCAATGGATATGGCAGCTGAACTACATCAATAATAGTAACAGTGGCTCACGTCACATGATTCATCCATCTAGGATAAGCAATAAGAAAAGACTCAAATTATCATATAGGCCTTTATCAAATCAACAATTATAATTTATTTATTACTTTCTCTAATTTGTTCTATCCAGTTTATTATTTGTTATTTGTGCGTTTACCGAAAGATATCTAGAAGAAAAACAATGACAACCTGTTGTTTCAAAGATAGGCGGGAATATATCTCTTATCGATCGATATGCCATTCAAAATGAATCATTTTCTCAAATGTTTCTGATCTGAAAAATTAATTTTCCTGCAATATAATCGACATAATTATCGTGTGGTTGCTATGCAGCACACATTATCGTAAATGGAAAGGTGAGCATCTGGTTATCATAATAATTGAATACGTCACCTCACTTCCTTCCCTCCAGAAATCGGGTAACCATGGCAACGCCGACACTAACCGACCACAAGACTGCTTGATGTTGGCTCTTGGCTCAGACACACACTGGCAACGGCAACGAATGCCCGGCCGACGCCAACTCCGTTTCACTATTACTGCCAACAAACTAAATTTCCCCAATCCGTTGTTTATTTCCCTCTTCTAGACGACATTTTCCCTACCCAAGGGACAGTGATGATGCCTTGGAGCCGGTCCCTGGGGTGCGGACCGCTCCCGAAGAATAATACTGATATCTTTCAGGGAATTTTCATCAGAGACAAAATGTGATCATTTCCCAGGAAGTGTGTATTCCAGTAATACTCAGAGGAAATCTGTAGGAATATGGTTTTTAATATTAATATGGAGTTTTTCTTGGAATTTTATCTGATCTGAAGTAAAGACAAAATAAATGAAGCTAAGAGAATCTTCAACAGTTCAGATAAGAGAGATTCTCCTTTGAATTTTTGTCCGAACGTAGTGAGGTCTATGTTTCAACTCGATCTGCTTTTGTCTGTCTGTATGTAATGCGATTACGGCCAAACGCGTTGATAGAATTCGATGACATTAGGCAGGAATATTTCTTTTTCTACTGCGCGTCGATTTATACACAAGGTTTTTTGAAATTTTGCATTTTAAGGACAATATGGAAATAAAACGAGTTCCTCAACAATATGATATCACAATATATATCATCTACTTTGAAGATTTGCGTATCCAGTCGCGCGGTAGCTCTATTGGACGTTTTTTTGTGCAGATTTGTGAAATATTTTAGTGCAACCTTTTAGTCAAATTTTAGTGCAATACATTCTGTGATAGTAAATTCAGTTCAAGATGACATGTCATCTATTGAAGACCTACAAGCTATTGCAGTTATAATGTGTGCAGTGTCCAAAAGAAAAAAAGGAAAAGGAGCATGTGGGCGAAGTCATGGCTTGAAAGCACGAAGTTCACCCACGTAAACTTATTGTCAGAGTTGCAATGTCAAGATTGGAAAAACTATATACGAATGGATGAGCCAACTCATTTGGAATTATTAAGAATGGTCACCCCGTTAATTTCAAAAGAAGATTCTGTGATGAGGAAAGCAATAACGCCACATGAAACATTGTCAGCAACATTGCGTTACTTGGAACGAGAAGAAATCGATTTTTAGAATAACTTTGCTATTGGGCAAAACGTGTTGACCGAGGGTAGAAAATATGGCGGAGGGGGAAGAGCGGATGTTCTGGCCTTAAGACGAAACAAGGTTTCCCCATTCACGTTCAGTTCCGTCTCAAGAGCAATTAAAATTAATCCGTCTTGAGACCGGGCCGAAATCCGGCCTTGAGACCACTATTCGTCTTGAGGCGACACCATACACGTTTCGATTGGCCTTAAGGCCTGGACTGTTCAGTCCGTCAGAGTGTTCAGTCAGTCAGTAGGCCGTCAGAGTTGAAAGTATTGAGGCCAAAAAAAGTTATGAAGCCATAACTCCACTTTTCGTTGCACAGATGTCAAAGTAAACTATAACTCCCATAAAACTAAAAACGCCCAATTAAACACATGATTTCGTTGCAGAGTCGTCAAAAAGAGATTATTTATGTTATGTTTACGTTTTAATAGCTAAAAACAGTCATTTAAGTTATGAGCCCGAAGTCGTACTGTTAAATCCAAATATCGGGGCACCGCGAGCTTTGCTTGTTATTTATTGATAAACAAAACTCAATTCTTTTAAATGATTGAGGAAGGACTAACAGGCACAGCCCAAAACTGTTTCTTTCCGAATTTTGATTTAGGCTATACACTATAAATATTCCAAAAAGTAGGTTATGTTGCATACACTTGAATTCTGATGAAATTTTCAGTCCAAATATTTAAAAACATGAAAGTTCTAATTTTTTTAATTGCTTACATACCAAATTGAATAACAAAATAACACTCACTAATCACTTGGAACTGTAAAATAATGATTCACTTTGAATTTTATGATATATACCATCTCATGTCAACAAATCAGATTGTTATTTTGATCGAGTCAATTAACATTTCTAGATTTCTCGCGAGATACGGTAAGCTAATTGATTACACAGCTGATCTCCCACACAGGCATACGCATTTTCTGTTATCGACAGACGACGAAATCATCATCTGTTTTTCCAAGGATGAATTATCCTTTTCATGTCCTTCAGCGAGTTTTCCCAGGGATGAGACCTAATTGACCGAGGTATATGTTTCAACTCGATTTGCTTTTGTCTGTCTGTATGTAACGCGATTACGGCCAAACGCGTTGATAGAATTCGATGAGATTTGGCAGGAATATTCCTTTTTCAACTGCGCGTCGATGTATACACAAGGTTTTTTGAAATTTTGCATTTTAAGGATAATATGAAAAGAAAAAGAATTCCTCCATACTCTGATATCACTATATATAATCTACTTTGAAGATAGGATTAATCAGACTATAGAATTATTCATAATCAATCAGCTGACAAGTGGATTATTCATTAATCATATGGGATACAAATTCAAACGTGAACTAAGTTTATTAACATGAGTGAGTTTTTGATCTTGGAGAGAACAGATAACAGTTTTTGAGAGTAAATTATGATTCAATTGTGAATATTGTGATTCAACTGAATCAACTAGAACAGGTGACATCAGATACTTATGTATGAGAAAACTGCGTGAGGTCTAATGTTCACAGAACTACTAGTAATCACCTGGAGCAAAATAGAACTGTTTTTGAGAAAAGATAGGCTCTCTTTTGGGAAAAATGGAAAATGTACTCTGAGGACTTTACTCAATCAAGAATTTGAAAGTCAACACTTTTCTGTAGAGTACTGTTCTCTTAACTCTATTTCTTTTTTGTGAAGGGTTGTGTGGCAGAGAGGACCATGAGTCCTAACTCCGCCCCAATAAAGGCATATAATCAATCAATTAATCTATCTTCTCTGAGATTAATAGAAAAATTCACAAGAGAATATTTTCAAAACTTTCAAGCCAAGTAGTATAATTTTCTTCGAATATTTCAATTGAGATGAAAATTCAAGATTATTGTACAGTTTGTGCTCACTTATGGAAGAAGGACTAAATCTGGGACCTGATTGGCTTAGAAAGTTTGTAAAACGGGGACAGCTGAACATATTATTTATGTGTACACAATGGACACGCATAGAACCATACCGTATTCATGTAATAGTGGAATGTTGTTGGTCCAGAGTCAAGAGGATGCTTAGTTTATAATACAGTACTGTATATTACCTAAATAGCTGTAACAGTTTCACTAGGCTTCTAATATTTTATGACGGCTATTCAAAATGAGTAGAGCCATGGCTTAGTTTAGATATAGTAGGCTGTGGTAGAGCATATTTTCTTTTAGTTCAACGTAACAGTAATCAAGCAACAGTTCAACTTCATTCTATGGAATGGGTGAAAATGATGAGAATTATCTGAGGAGTCAAATAAGAACATCTGTATGCAATAAATAAACTTTATTTTATTCAATAAGCTACAGACGTAACATGATTGGGAAGAAGTTGAATTTATAACAAGGAAGACTAAATTCAAGCCTATGCAATAATTATAGTCTATGTACGATTAGTATGCTATTATTAGTTAACATGTATTAGTAGTAAGCTAAGTATCACAATATAACTTTTGGCAGTGCTGAAATGCAGCATAAATTTGAATTATTTTAAACTTGCACTGCTATTATAATATTTTGATTAAAATCAATTGATCCTCTTTTCATAGAAAAGAGATCAATCCTTTTAGCTTATACATTTTTAATCTATGCTTATATTTTACAAGTGTTTATTACAGTCTATAGACATGCATAATCTAGTAAATTGTTCTCAATTAGAATACTTATCAATTCATGTAATCTATTAATCAGGCACTCAAACTAGTATTTTTTTAAAGTTTCAATTGAACTAATTATAAATGCAATTACCAGTAATAAAATTAGGAATAATCCAGCCTCGCCATTACATTGATGGTATAATTTCGAATAGATAATTAACTTGTACAAATATAAGACTGTACTATTTGAATTGAATAGTAATATATTTCAACATGTGCTATTTTTCATTCCTTGAGATCTCATATTCAAGCTTCTCTGAGATACACTACATTGATTTTATAACTTGCTACATTGCTGATGAATCATAACCTCTTTTGGACAAATTTTTAATCAAAATTCGGGAATGAAATTGTAAGGGCTATCAGCCTGTTTTTTCATTCCAATCATTTTATGATTGTGTTTTTGACTCTGTTGAATAAATAAATAAACTTATAACTGAATATTTATTGACTTGTGCAACTTACTTTCAAATTGGAAGATTTTTTCAACTTGTTGCTTAATTTTTGAAGGATTTCAACAAAATATTGAATTGCAAAAAATTAAAATTCTACACTATTCGAATAGGATAGCACGTGTGATGAACTGTTATAAATTTAAACTATTCCGGATAGCTAGCTTAATATAAGCTTCTTTGACAACCATGCGATTCTATTTAAAAGAATGTCTTGCATAAGTACAGTGGGATTAAGGGCCAAAATTAGAAACCTATTCTAATTCTAATAGACAGTGTACAGTGCATTCTAGTTTTCACAGAATATGTGTCACAAAGATACTCAGAAAGTATCCGTTATTAGTGACTGGAAACTCTGAAGTTGAATATTTTTTAAATTACACTTTTTTACCACACATTACTTATTGCCGACAATTCTATTTTTCTGTAAAAGATCCACAGATTGTTTTTGTTGTTGATCAAATTTATTTCACATTAACCTACTTGATCAGATTTCAATAATTGAATAACTTATCTGATATGTCCTATACAGTCTTTAAAAATTTTGTATTATGATTGAATATCAAAAGGACTGAATATTTATCTCCAATTTTGGAGTTTTGTAAATGATATGAATTTAGTATACTTATCCTATTACCTAGTAATATAATGTAATATTAAATTAGATAGTTTTTTTAGGACTACAAGTAAGTTACTTACATTACAATAGTTTTGGAGAATGCTCAACTTTCAAGAATTGTTTTGTCATAAACTAACTAAACTATTTGAGTACTTACTGCTTTCCAAGTTATTCAAGTGTTAAAAACCTTACTAAATATTAATTGACAAACAAAATTTTATATTGAATTTGCTACAATCTAATTTCATTAGTCATGAGTCATTTTAGACATTATTAGGCTACTGTCTCATTGTAATTTGTACTACGATTATCACTTGAAAATATAATCAACTTGTGAAATAATTGTTTTATTCTTAATCCATACCATGAGTCGTATTTATAATATTGTATTGCTTTTATACAGATTTTTTGTATGGATATGGAGATAAACATTATAGAATGGGCCTACTTGAATTATTTTTGACAAGCAAATTTATGTATACACTGCAATATTACATTTTTTGATAATGCTATGCGCTATTGATCATTTTTCCTATTACATAATTATAATTTCGAAAAAATTATTCCAAGAAGATTGAAAAAAAAAAATAATTTGGAGTTTGTTAGAAGTTATAAGCAAGAAAAGCAACACCAAAATCAAACACTCCAAAAGACGTACAGTAACACAATACACAAAACACTTTTACAGTTTCTACTAGTTATTAATGCTCACTCTTATAAATTACCATGTAAAACTTAATAATTTGGAAAATGGTGTTCAGTACTGCACTATTACTTCATAAGAGTCATCCACCAGCCTGCTTTGATTTATTCTCTTTAACTATTGATTACTTTTCACTGATTCTAACATTAAGTTACATTGGCTACTCGGAAGGCCGCCTGACATGGAAAGAATAGGTAGGCCTACTGTTAAGGTCGAATTGACTTGAAAAATCCTATAATTGGAATATATACTATAGTGAGGTCCACGCAGTATTATGATTAACATTGATGTTGCTATCCTTGTCTATCATTCAACAAAGAATATAGTGATATCCTTTTCTAGCTTTGAAAGGTTGCCAAACCGTATTTTAACAATGTAGAAATATAATTAATTAGCATAATTTATTATCCAATCTCAATTATTTATTTATTTGGTTAGCAAAAACAATACAACGATAGAAAAATAAAAAAAGGCTATAGCCCAAAACTTGTATTAAAATGTATCATTTAATCATTGAAAAATATAATTTCTTGACTAATTAAATACAGTTGTTTATTAAAAGAATGAACAGTTAATTTTACATCAGATATACGGAGAATCGGCAACGCTGTTTCCCATCTCTCTTTACTGTCATTATAACGTGGACCTCACTATAAATATTTTTCACAAAACAGACGAAATATCTTGAAATTCAGCAAATCATTGAAAAACATTGGGAAGAACACTAGAAGTAAAATTTGAAAATCCAATCCATTTTTCCAGGTAAACAAGTCAGTTAGTCCCAACTATTTTTTCAAATGTTGCACACCAACATCTATTAACGATTTATAATAACAACCAAATACCCGTACTTGTGAGTGAATCCACTTCAAAACAACAATCAATATATATCTACATAAAATGTTCACCTAGTAGCCAATGTTTGTGCCAAATCCCTGATCACCAGGAAAAGATCAAAGATAAAACCAAATTTAACAAAGAATAATATAGATGAGTAAGAAAACTGAGCTTGCCAAGAAAGTGAAATAAGAGGCACTGAAGTGACTCCACAGACACTGCAAAGTTGTTAGGTAATTGGCATGGTACACCTCAAAAGAATCATTGTCTCGGACTGACAACATTTCAATCAATTTTACAAATTACGTTCTCAAAAACAACAATCATCGTCAACATGTGTCAAGATGCTACCATTTTTTAAGTAGATAGCCTACTGATATTGACAATGATAAAATTTATCTAATTATACATTATTTTCGTCACGTCGCTATTGTTTTTTGTAATTTATTATTATCATGGAACGTATTAATCTCACACAAGAATTTATAGTTTTAAAATTGTAAAAATCATGAACAAAGCCATATCTTTACAGAATTATAAATATGAGTATCTATATTTATATTATATGATAGAATGACATTCCATCGAAGACTATTTCACTTTTATACTAATTATCTTGAGAAGGTAATAATGATTAATGTTAATCAATAAAACTAGACTTCTCCTTTCTGAGCAAGCAGCTCTCAAGTCGTATTGTATGACTTACCTGGAGAAATTAGTAAGTCAACTTGATATTACTGTAAATTATCATTTATTAATAAAATTACTGAACCACAGCTCATAATGATGAAATTTATTGTGGGATAGAGTATAGATTTTTCCAACATTTTCCTGACGGTGTCAATATGAAATGAAATAGCACTAGTATCTGCAGCGTTTTCTACAAAATAGTATCACAGTCTTCTTCACAGTATTACCGTTATTATACTGAATCACAAGTACCTACATTGAACTCCAGAAAAAATCAAATACTGTTTAAAGCGCAATTTAATTTCTTATATACACCCGGAATAATATTATCAATAGAAATATGGTAACAGTACACTATACTTTTTATAATGGAATACAGTAGTTATAAGGAAAACAATATTGTTATTGATAGTGGAAAAATAATATTCTTTACCAAGAGATAAAAATAATAATAATACTAAAATCTTAATATGGAAGATTGAACTATAACATAATATGTACAACTGTATCTGTAAATTAAAAACTATAAATCATACAATGAATTAATACTGCGCAATCATGGAATAAATAAACAAACAAAGTGCCCAAATATGATTTAACTGTTTCACTGAAGGAAATAACAAAGGTGAAGATATGTGAGGCGTTGAACGTAGAAATGAAAACCGCAATACTTTGGAAAATTTACTAATGTAGTTGTTTAATGCAGATGAAAATAGTTTGGAAACGTTTGAACAGAGGAGTTTCCACAAGTGATAGTTGATAATTATTATTATGTTAGAGTTGACGAATTTTATAACCAATTCAAAACAAGGTACTGTGAATTTGAATTTAATGATCTCACTAAACTTTATAAAGCACTTCTCTCGCTTTACAATAGTAATTTCAAATACTTTTTAAGTCTGGAC
Source organism: Nilaparvata lugens (assembly GCF_014356525.2). Lineage (NCBI taxonomy): Eukaryota > Metazoa > Arthropoda > Insecta > Hemiptera > Delphacidae > Nilaparvata > Nilaparvata lugens. Next base: position 21,012,354 of record NC_052509.1, read on the forward strand.
GCGTTTCAGTGCGCTGGGCCCCATCTTCAGCAGGCAAGGACTACCACTTAATACTCCTAGTACCTAGGTACTTCTTGCCTACTGAAGATGAGGCCCAGCGCCCTGAAACGCTTCTAGACTTAAGAAGTGAGTTGAAATTATTAAAGTGAAAAAGTGTTTCATAAAGTTTAGAGATTACCAATAGTTGAAGTTCAGATGGAAATTGAGGAAAATTTAATTATCTTGTAGAGAAGATAATTATTTGAGCTGGTATTGACAATTCAAAGAATATGATAAGACAACATGCTACATTAGAGAATTTGTGAAGAGCAGATTATGTGAGAGAATAATTGTTTCAAGTGGTTCCAATAATTGTTATAAGGTACCTATCTATAGAGAATAGAAGATTGTCCAATAGTAACAGTTTTGTCGAAACGTGGATTTGTTAGAATGACTTTAACGAGTTGATATGTATAAAACCTGTTTTCAATCAAGAAAGCCGTCTCACAAATTAAGATCAGTAGGCTACATCAATTAGAGCGAAGAGGTCATTTCTATGTACTAACACTGATTCAGCTGAAAAATAAGCTTTTATCACATATATAAGCAGAGATCAGATCCATGCCAATAGTACAGCCAGTCAACATTAACGTGTACAAAGTTAGTCTTCAATACAGAAGTTGAACAAAGCAGAATTGATCGAAAACTGTTATGTTGCTGATTAAATGTTATAAGAGATAAAATGTTTCTATCAGTGTCAGTATCTAGTGGTATGCGTTGAAAATAGTATTAACTAGCCTATCAGTGTATTAATACTTTGAGTGTTAGTGTAAGAGCGGGTTATATTTATGCAATTTGCATATAAATGAGCTAGATTGGAAACAATGTTAGTTTAACACAGCCTATGTTAGTTCTGAACAATCCAAGCAATCAACTCAAAAACAAGAAGAGATAATCACATTGAATAACATTCATTATCGAGATAAATAGTTCATCGACTGGACATAGATGGTTGAAATTCAGTTGTGAGTAGGCTATAGATTTTAAATGATCTATTTGATCACCTTACTACAGCATGACTCAAAAAGTAGACCACGATTTCTTTGATCTACATCCAAACAAATAAATAAAGAATAGAACTGAATATCTCTATAGAGAGGGATGATGGAAACGTTTATCTACTAGAAGAATAGTTGAACTATGTCTATGTTCAAAGTGATCTTTTTAGATCACACTCTTAAAACAATAGGTACTTAAATAGGTACCTTAAGTGCTTAATACTCCCAACAGTATAGTGGATCAAAACGTTTAGTTAGCTGCTGTCAATTTCGATCAGCAATGTAAACTTGTAAAGGTGGTTGAGACTCTATACACAAAATTTATCTCCAATAAAATATCACCAGGCGGAGTTCGAAGTGACTTGGAGGCATGGAGAAGGTACTAAACAACATAATCTTTGAAAAGAAAAATTCCTCTGTGCAAGAAATAAATTTAGTAATTATAATAATTGAGAAAGGGATAAATATATACACACATATATATTCATATAAATACGTTGTAAATTTCAAGTTGTGAAAAATTTAAATTATTGATAATTTTCAGAGGTTTAATTTGTGCATGAGTGATGAGATGAATGAGCTGACGGTGGGCTTCCAAGGACCGGGATGTGATTGGCGGAGCCGGTCACAAATGGTCACCCAAACGATGGAATAACCATCGATCGTCGCTTATCTAATCTGAGTGATTATAAGCGCACTAGCCGCAGGGTCAATCATTTCCTCGGAAGATTTAGCCTCCCTTGAAAGAAGTGATACACTTTTTGAATCACTCTGTACAAGAAGAAATCTATCAATATTTCAAGCATTTGACCATGTAGACCTTCTTAGCTTTCTTGAGGTTTCTTCTAGACCTATTCTGACCTTTACCTTTGGAAGGTGTGCGAGGTTGACTAGGTGGAGGCGGTGGAGGTGGAGGCGGCGGTGGAGGCGGCGGCGGCGGCGGAGGAGGAGGCGGTGGTGGTGGATCTTCAGGTTTGATGTTCTCTTCGTTTTCAGTGGCAGTGTGAGTTGGAGTGGTTTGCTGTTTGGAGTTGCACATACAGTTTGTGAAGGAGGCCAGCAGAGTCTCTTTCATGTGTTGGATGGCTGGCATCAGCACTGGGTTGCCGAACAGGGGAATGGGTTCGGTGAGCTGGTAGCCCAGTTTCTCATAGAAACCAACCTTGTCACGTGTCGTCAGGTAGATGTAGTCCATGTCAAACCTGTAACAATCGTTCAAATGAATCTCCAATTGACTTGAAATTGATCTGATTTGAAATTTTCCATGGATAATAGCATAAATTTCTAATTAATTCTCATCTTAACTCGACCTGAAATGTTATGTGACTATAATAAGACATAGTATCTAATTCACTTTACATCAGAACTTACACTTTTGTTAAATCCGGACATATTTCAAGACATTGTACCCATCTTCAGCGTACAACCCTCATTCTTGGGGAGCATACTGGTACTCCTTGAAGTACATCCATATTACATAAAAAAATGAGTACCGTAACATACTGTAATACTGTTGTAGAATTTAATACTGAATTAGAATCACCAAATTTCTAAATCGCTTTTTATTATTTTAGAATTTTATAGTTGAATAATATTTGATTGATAGAATTGTACTGTGTTCTATTGCACCATTACTGAATCACTTTCGTGCCTTATAACCGAAAATTTGACGGAAAATTAGTTTTACAATGAACTGTACAAAATTTCATACAATGATGGATAAATGAGATAGATTGATTTGTATGATCAACCACTGTATTTTATTCTCAGAATTAAACATCAGTTTAAAGTGAGTAGTTGAATTTTAATTCTAAATTGCTGTAGATTGTTGAACGGTACGTATATTAATGTATTACTGTATTATAGTAAGACACTTTTCCTAATGAAAGAATATAGTTATGTATCAAAATGATCAACTGTTGCATTGAGCATTGTTTATTTCATAACGAGCGAACCAATGAATGTAAAAAATAAGGCATTCGTGAAAAACAAATCAATCGTTGACTGAAGTAACGTTACTTGAAAACGGTAAACTACAATAAATTTCAACGGAATTTGTTATTTCTCCAAATATTATTCTTAAACATTGTACAAGATTAATTTATAAGATAAGAAGGTGAGGAAACTACTTCTCGAACATTTTTTCAATGAAGTGAGATCGCATTATCAATAATAAGAAACTTTACATTAATTCTCACCTCTTTATGAATATTTCTGTCTCATCCATTAAAAATTTCCCCCATCCTTTCCCGCGATGCTTTTTCTGCACCAGCACTGCAAACCCAAAGGCAAAATGAAAATCAATGTTTTTATCATAAATGCTTTTTAAAAACAAACAACAAGAAAATTCAATTCCTTTTTTTGCTCATGGTGTAGAATCCTGTTGGAGGAAAGCCAAAAATGTATTAATAATTATAGAGACTGTTGAATACTACTTTGCTGAGAATGTTCAGAGCTAATTATATTGGTGGGAGAATAAAATACTTCTAATCCCAATTTGTTACTGTGAGCTACAGTTCCATTTCTGACTATTTCTACGCTCTCTGTAACAACACAACTTATAAACTCTATTTAGACTCTGCTGATGTCAGATTTCACTTTACACCATTTTATTAGTTGATTCAAGTACGACATAGCTAAGGACAACAATAGATAAAGACCAGGCGATTACACTATTGCCAACTTCACTTAGGTTGTTACTATGCGTACTCCAATTAAATTAAGGCGTGCATCACAATGTGAGCTTGCTCAGCCTCATTTTTATAAGATTTAACAAGAGATTTAACCGTTTGAACTAGATTAAACCGTTGGTTACAAGCTAAATATAGGCTACTTTTCTCTGATATTTTTATCATTCATCATGACTTAATTTATTTAGAATAAAATGTGCCTACGGTTAAAAGCAAATTCAGCATCACCAATGATTGGGGCTTATATTGTATGTTAGCTAAGTGAACTGAGCTGCTCCAAGTAATTTCTTTTCCAATGGAAAAACTTAAAGCACCTACGAAGTTGATCTGATTATGTGATTAAATACAGTTGTGGCTGTAAGCTGAGAAAACTTCTATAAGATTGTTTTATCCTATGCTGTGAGGTTATTGGTCTCCCCAAAATAACAGAAATAGTCTTTCAAATAATTCATGGAGAGGAGATAGAATAATCTAATATCTTACCTGATTCGATCATACAGGCGTTGGGTATCGACAATATTCTTGAAACTTTACTATGTCCAACAACTTTTGACTTATAGACAAGTATAAGTGAGGTGGGTAGCTTGTCACATGATGACTCAAGGCTAAGCAGTCTGAAACAGGAAAAATTGATCTATTAAGTCATTCCAAAAATGTTAGTATGAAACATTTCACTGAAAAAAATGTGCAAGAATTTTTATTTTTGGAATATCTTAATATATCCAATGTCTCGATTGAAGACTAGGCCATTCCTGAATAGATCGCGTCAGTCAGTATACTTCAACATGAAGAAAAAAAACACTGGTCGAACAGACCACACTTTACTTTATCATGATGGCAGTGTCACAGATCACAAGTATTTCCATTAAAAAAGTCACTGATATCATGAAAGCTCTTTTCAATCAGCCACTTGGACAAGGAGGGCGTGAAGACATTCACCGGACGCGCCCTCACCGGCTCAGGCAAGTTGTTAAACATCCTCAGCGCCAGCACAGGAAAACAGTCCTCCACCTTGGACAAACGACAGCGTGGCACATCCAAATTTGTCCTTCGAGTGTTGTAGGAGTGCACTTGCTTCTCCAATGTAATGTTGTGATGTTACTCCTCACATATAGCAGTGAAGCAAAGATGTAGTGTCCACAAACTGTGTGGATGCCCCGAAAACCATACCTGGAGAGCTTTTCCAGTAGGATCCTGGGAGACACACAATCGAAAGCCTTAGTCAGGTCACACAGCACCAGGCTAACTGAACTCTTTTCCTCGAAAGCCTTATAGATTCTGTCCACTAAAGAGAGTGTAGCTGATGTAGTTGAACTCCCCCTTCTGAATCCATGCTGAACGTCTCATGCTGAACAGACTATGCTTTACAGATATATACCATGCAATAGATTTTGAGTTTAGGCTATTAAGTGACTGAAATTTTTTCTTCAGAATCTATAATCCTACAAAATTCAATACTCTTTAAAATACTCAATCACCAAATAAACTAGTTAACCACTGTTTTTTTTTTAATGTTTAAAAAACTATTGGAGAACTTGAAACCGGTTTTATTAGAGCTGGAGGAAGGTTGAGTGTGAGATTGATTAATAATGTAATTGAGGAGTGATTAGATTGAGAGAGAGAATATAGATGTCATTATGAGATTTTTCAATAGAGTGAGATTGTTTTCGTGAATTTGCGTTTCTATTTAATAATTATCCTTTAACAGGGCCCAGGACCCTAAAAACCTGGTGGTGGCAGCGCTACCGGAGAGCACTGTCATACTCGCCACGCACGCCACAAGTTGTGTGATTCCTCATCAAACTCTAACTAAGATTCAACTATTTTAGTACCGTACCTATAAGCTTGATATTGTAGCCACAAAAAAATATTTATGAAGCAAGGAAAATTATTATTTTTCACTATCTAATCATTCAAAATCAACAACAATGTAGTACATGGTTGAATCGTCTTGACACTCTCTATCGATATTAAGTAACTAGCTGGCCCGGCGAACTTCGTACCGCCAAATAGTTAATGCATCTCATGACAAACTTTAGCTGGATGCACACCTGAGGAGGCGCGATGCGGCATTATGCATCCAGGTGCTTCTTGGTTTGAATGGAAGAACTCACACACTGAATCAGACATGGCGTGAAACGGTGCGATAGAGCAATCTCCAAAAGATCAACACTTTATCTCTTTTCTGTAAAGGGCTACTTGTAATATAAATATGAAGAAAAATAAAAATCTCAATACCCTTTTCTTTCAGCAGTATTTATTTATATTTACTTCATATCACTTGAAAATGGCATAAATGTCCGAAACATGTTGTGATAAAATATTTCAAAAAAGGTACTGAGATTTTTATTTTTCTTTATATTTAGATCAACACTTTGTATCACCAAGCCGCGCCTCCTCAGGTGTGCTTAGCCTTAGCTTAATCTGATGCACTATATTTTTATGAAAATTATCCAACAATCAGTATTTACATTTATATTCCTATGTGCTTAGTTAGTTGTGCAGCAGTTTATTATTTTTAGTTATACTTGAATGCAGCTTGCTGGGAATTGAATGGTATAGCCTACTTCTTTGTTGCTGATTTTCCCGTGCTTATTCTAAATTTAGAGTTTTCGAGTTCTACGACCCAAGTTTGGACGTCATTCGTTCCGCGGCATGATTAAGAATTAACATTTTGTGGATCAGTAGAAAGAAAATAGAAAAACTGATCTACCAACGGCTGTTGGATGACGCAATGATTATAACAGCTGATTTTTTTCTGTGTGTGGCCAGCTCACTAATCTTCTCCCATAAGGATTACATGCAAACTTTGAAGGACCATAGGAAAAAGTCCTGAAGTTGGATTATTAATTTGATAAGCCATAAACCTGATCCTGAACATAACGAACAAAACTAAAAAAAATTATCAAATTTGGTGAACACATAAAAAATTTATTGAATGTCAAAATTTGAGGCTCGATTTTTATTTATATAGATATGTAGGTGAATGCTGGATTCCGTAAATCCAATACCTACTACTACTACTAAGTAATAGTAGGTATTGGTAAACCTCATGATAGACAGCAATAAGAAAACTATAGGATACTTTTACACTTTTTTTAAAGAAAACCGGTTTAACATAGGCTATAAAGCCTCATTACATTTCCACACAATTTTTGGTTCAAGTAATAGTAAGTGTAGGCTATGGATATTTATGGACTTAATGCTTCGATTCTGAAAATAGCAGCTGATAAAATAAGTGAGGTACCGACTTTTTTATTTAATGATTGTATTATTGATGCTTTTATCTATCCTGAAAAGTTGAAAAATGTAATGATTTTGCCTATAGCCTACATAAAAAGGGTTCTAGAAAGGATAAAAGTAGCTTCAGGCCAATTGCTATTGTAGGTACCTGTTTTCTCCAAGGTTTTTGAGACTCTGATTCATGAACAGATGTCATCTTATTTTGAGTCCAACAATATATTCACACATGAGAAATTTGGTTTCAGGGCTCTGGTAGAAGCACAAATTATCCTAGGCCTATTGTAGGTGTTGTTAGTCGGGCTATAAGCAACTTGGACTCAGGTGATTCTGTGAGCCTGAGGTTATACGATTTTTCAAGAGCTTTCGACACTGTTCAACGCCATATTTTGGGAGATAAACTGGGTTTCTATGGCTTCACACCAGGCGCAGTATGACTTGTATTATCATATTTGACTGACAGGAATCAGTTTGTATACATGGGGTTTTATCAAATGGCATATTGGTAGAGTTTGACGTGCCTAAGGGCTCTATTTTAGGCCCTATTCTCTTCAATATCCATATAAATGATTTGCTGAATGATCTTGAAAGAGTACGAAAATATAGTTATTGTATTCTAAAGGACTGGTGTGCAGCTAATAATCTGTCTCTTAATGATGACAAAACCGGTGATTTGTTTGATTTTTAATTTCAGAAAGCGGAAGGATGCTACACCACTCAAGTTTCTAGGTGTTATGATTGATTCATGTCTGTCATGGGAGGCGCACATTGGTTTTTTGTCAGTTAAACTCTCTAAGGACTATGTATGCTTTGCAGACCATGTGTAATACTGTTGATAGGCCTGTGCTGATGAATCCTATCCTAACTACTAAACGAGCAACTTCTGTTTATATGTTTGTATTTCACCGGATCTCGAAAACGGCTCTAACGATTCTCACGAAATTCAGAACATAGTAGGTTTATGATATAAAGATTCGATTGAACTAGGTCTCATCCCTGGGAAAACTTGCTGTAGGACAATGAAAGGATAATTATTATTCATCCTTGGAAAAACAGCTGATAATAATTATTTCGTCGTCTGTTGATGATGGAAGTGAGTGAGTGAGTTCATGTGTGTGAGACTGTGTCAAAATTATGACTCAGCTGTTGAACTTTTGTAATCATTCAATCAGGTACTTGATGCCGGTTGAAAAAAAGCCGGATTTGCAGTAGATCCATCTTTTTGAAATGGTCTTCTCTAATTTGGTTCACATGAAATTAATCAGGATTAAAATTTAACCGGATTTTGTGGAACCGGGCCTTTGTGAGGGAAATTTTTGCATTCATAAATTTCATTTAATCGTAATTTAATGTGCTTCGATAAAACATTTCTGTATGAACTATAAATGTTATTAAAATTTCTTCTTTCGTAATAATTGTTTTATGCTTTTGTACTCCAGAGCGAAGCAAGGTCTCCGATATTATCTATTACGCACACAGTCAGTCTCCTATCATTTATGGAGTAATGCATTGCGCTAATAGTGTTAAAGCCAATTCAATCTTTGTTAGAGCCAACGTAATGGGCTTCAAATCACGTTACTTAGTAGCTCAAAATAAAGTCGTTACCTTTAAGAAGCTTCTCGTACAAGGATGGCGGGTTCGCAGTGGACTGTAACAGCGGTTTTCTCGTTCGGGTAGGCGGTAGCACGTTATTGTAATAAGAAAACACTTGCACTGGCTGGGGGGAAAACATGGGCCCATGTCGCAGTGAAGAGGTCGTACATTTATAAGTTCTTTGAAAGGGAGGAAAAATTGGTAGCGTTAGTGCACGTTTTAGAACAAGCCATCTTGACAAAGCGGAAACGGGCGAAGTAGTAGTGGGGAGTGGAACAAGCCGAGAGAGAGAGCAGTGCCATCTACAATGGGCTTGGCGATATCATTGCGGCTGATGGCAGTGGTATGTTAGATGGCCATGGGTGAGCGTGGTTGATTCAAAACACACAGCCAACTTACCGACAGATATAAGAGGGAAACTGCCGAAGTTATATTGGCGGTAACATACCCCCCCTCAAAAACGAACAGTTTTTCATAGCGGTGGAAACAATCTCCAGCGGGTCGGTGACAATACACAGTGAGAGCGTTGCACAAATGACCAGAAAGGTGGCGCAGACAGGAACAGTGGTGTAGCTAGGAGCAGCGGTGTAGACAGAAGTAGCAGTGTAGACAGGAACGGCGGTGTAGACAGTAGCAGCGGTGTAGACAATAACAATCCTCATGGATGTGAGCGAGGCGGTCTTCATGCGGTGTGTGCGGTAACTTGTAGAAGGTTTCAAATGAAGCGGTGAACTTTGCGTATGTCTCGAACAATGTTCCCAGATGCGCATTTGATAGTGACTACACGTACTAGTCCATCTTTACCAGGGTGTAGCGCAATAATCCTGCCTAACGGCCAGCTGAGAGGAGAGGTGTTGACAGATTTGATTATGACCAAATCGTTAAGTTGCAAGTTTCTTTCAGCGGTTTTCCATTTTGTGCGATTGATCAAGGTGCATAGGTACTCCTTGGACCAGCGATTCCAGAAATATTGGGTCATTTGGTTTGTAAGTCTCCAGCGGCGTGCGACCAATAGTTCCTTTGTCTCTATGGGTTGCGGTGGTGCGGTAAGAGGTCTACCAATTAGGAAGTGCCCGGGAGTGAGCACAGAGGCAGCTTCAGCAGGTTCAGAGGACAATTCTGTAAGCAGTCGACTATTTAGAATACTTTCAATTCTAACAAAAATGGTGTCATACTCTTCGTATGTAAGAGCTGTGTCCCCAATACAGCGGTGTAGCAGTGTTTTGGCGGATTTGACGGCGGCTTCCCATATGCCTCCTTGATGCGGAGCATAAGGGGGAATGAACTTCCAGTTTATGCCGTAGTTAGACAGAAAGCACTTCACTTCAGAGGGCATCATCTTCAAGAGTTTTTCTAACTCATACATTTTTCTTGCGGCGGATGTGAAAGTCTTAGCATTGTCTGAAAACAGAGTGTGCGGTGCACCTCTGCGGGCAATAAATCGGTGTAGAGCGAAGATGAAGTTGTTGACAGACATCGAGGACAGGAACTCTAGATGAGTAGCTTTGGTGGTCAAACATACAAATATGCACAGATAACCTTTTGTTGTTTGTGTGCGTTTCAATAAAGATGTTTTGCATGAGAAAGGACCAGCAAAGTCCAAGCCAGTTAAATTGAATGGTCTATTGGCGGTGACTCGTTCAGCAGGTAGCGGGGCCATACGTTGCTGTAGGTTGGTGTGGCAAAAGCGGTTACAAATGACACATTGATGTATTATGCGGCGAACTTGATTGCGGGCAGAGATTATCCAATACTGTTGGCAAACAGCTGCTTGTGTGGTGCGGGGACCGGCATGACAATTTTGAAGATGTATGTGTCGAATGATGAGTGAGGATACATGCTCATTTTTCGGCAGCAATAATGGATTTCTAGCTTCACTAGAAATCGGAGCGTGCTCAAGACGACCAGATAAGCGTATCAAATCGTAATCATCAATGTACGGTTGCAACGTTAGTAGATGCTTAGGACATTTTCCAGCTTTCAACTCTGTTATTTCCTTCTGAAATTTATCCCGTTGCACAACATGAACAATGAGTTTTCTAGCTATTTCAGCTTCACAGGCGGTGGTGTCAATTGAGGCAGGCGTTTCACAGGTTTCAATCTGTTTGACTATTTTGCAGCGATATTCATAACGGGCTGGTTTGATGCGGTTGACAAATCTTAGTATGTAGACAAAAATACGACATAGCTTTCCAAATTTGGATACACGTTCTATAGCGGTATACAAACAATTCTCAATTGGTTCTTCAACAGTAGCAAGAATGTACAGCGGGTTAGTTTTCATCTCAGGTATAATGTTGGAAACAAGATGATTGGACACGGGAAAGTCAGTGGCGAGACAACGAAACGCATTGGTAGTGTGCCACCAATCATGGCAGGAGACAATTTCAGCGGGAGTCAAGCCTCTCGAAGCAATATCTGCACAGTTGTTAGCAGAAGTAACGTGATGCCATGACTCAAGTTTTGTTAACTGAGTAATTTGCTGTACTCTGTTGGCAACAAAAATCTGCAATTTGTATGTGGGTGTGTTGATCCAATCCAAGGCAGTCTTGGAATCGGTGTAGAGTCGAATTTCTTGTAAATCATATTCGGACAGCGTAGGTAAGATGGCGGATAGTAAACGAGCAAGCAGCAAACAACCCATCAATTCCAGGCGTGGAATTGTCATAGTTTTCAGCGGGGCGACATGACTTTTGGCGGCTATGAGACGGCAGTTAACATATCTATTTTCAGTCTCTTCATGAATATATATACAAGCAGCAAACCCCTTTTCGGAGGCATCGGCGAATCCAAGCAGCCGGGTAGTAGAGCGGTTACAGGCGAGTAAACGCGGGATTACAACATTGTCCAAACGGGAAATTTCAGCGGTAATCAGCTCCCAATGAGCTCGAAGTGAGGCTGGAACCTCAGTGTCCCAAGCTAATTGCTGAGACCACAGCGTGTGCATGAATAGCTTGAACAGCATTATGAGAGGAGTGAGCCACCCAAGGGGGTCGTAGACTCGAGCGATGAATGATAGAACGGTTCTTTTAGTGATTTGCCCATTAAAAGGAGAAATGAAATAGCGAAAGTTGTCCGCGAGCGGGCTGTAGACAATTCCAAGAACTTTTGCAGTAGCGTTGTCATCAAACATACAATCTTGATTTTCCAAAAATTCTGCAGGCAAGTTAGCGATCAATTCAGGAGTATTAGAGTTCCATTTCCGAAGTTCAAAGGAGCCAAGCGACAATAACTCAATCAGTTCAGAAATAAGCGTTTGTGCTTCAGAAAAATTGTTACTTCCTCCCAGCAGGTCATCAACATAAGTTTGACTTGTTAAAACTTTACTTGCCAGAGGGAATGCTTCTCCTTCATCCTTGACAAGTTGTTGCAATGTGCGTTGCGCTAAATAAGCACTGGAAGTAAGCCCATAGGTTACGGTTTTAAGTTCAAATTCTTTTGCAGGTTCATGATAATTAGGTTTCCAAAAAACATGTTGGTGACGGCAGTCTTCAGGCCTTAACAAAATCTGGCGATACATCTGCTTGCAATCAGAAAGGACAATGTACTTGTAAGTGCGGAATTTGGTCAATACTTGAATAATATTGGACTGCAGTTTTGGCCCTGGTAACAAATTCTCATTTAGTGAATGCCCATTGGTATCCTTGCTGGAAGCATTAAACACCACCCTGATTTTCTGAGTGGGGTCCTTATTTTTAAAAACTGCATGGTGTGGAATCACATAGTCAGAAGCGGATTTGGCAAGTTCCAAATGGCCAAGCTCATGATATTCTGTCATGAAGTTGTCGTATTTCTTCTTTAGTTCCGAAGAATTTTCCAAGCGTTTTAATAATCCAAGGTGACTTCGATAAGCTTGCTTGTGGTTTGAAACAAGAACAGGCGCGCTAGGCTTGAAGGGGAGTGCGACTACATATCTGCCTTCATCATTGCGGTAGGTAGTGGACTCATAGAGCTGTTCACAGAGTTCATCTTCAGGTGATAAGAGTTTCGCATTTATTTGGACATCTTCAGTCTCCCAATACTTGTTCATGACCTCAGCAAGCGGTTCTTCGCGGGCAAACATGGTGCAGATAAGTTGCATCTGATGAAGCGGAGCAGGCGAGTCCTCAATATTTAGCTTTCCACTCAGAACATAGCCAAATATAGTGGCGAAGGCAGCGGGATTTCCTGGTATAATAGCATTGGCGGAAGAAACAAATACATTAGGATAAATGTCAGCTCCAATCAAGAGGTCTATCCTATTGGGTTGGTCAAAACCAGGGTCAGCGAGATCCAAATGTGAAAGTGAGGTTTTGAGCTCACTGCTGATTGGAAAAGCGGGTAGGTCACCAGCTATTTGCTCTAAGACAAGGGCTTCAGTTTGGAGAAAGGTGTTAAACTGCGGTCGAGATAGCAGTGTCAAATGAGTGGTACCTTTTACAGCGGTCGCTTGTTCAGAGATACCATTAATCTGAATGCGTGCGGGCATGATGGTGATACCAAGTTGCTGGGCAGCTCGGGTAGTGATAATCGATCTCATGGAGCCACAATCCAATACAGCACGTAGTAATTGTGATCGGTTGTATTGATCAACAACGGCAACGATAGCGGTGCCCAGTAAAGCAGAAGCGTGTACAGCTTTCACTTGTGCACAGCCACTGAAGGTGTCCGGCATGCCGGTGGATGAACTGCGGGTTGGGGTTGAGATATTGGTCACAGGCGCTGTGCCAAAAGGTGACGAAGAAGACCGTGAGGGACTGGCCGTGTTTTGCGGGATTCTCGAATCGGTACAACATGAATTACTTACATATTGTGATGAGTGTATGTCATCGGTAAACCGCTGTGTTGACATTGGTTCAAATCCTGGTGGCGGGGAGCGACAGCTAGCACCTCCAGAGGTGGAAGCTGGTTGGTAACTAGATATGGTAGGCCTATTATGAGAGCCAGAAGGGTAGCGATCTGGTCGGCGTTCAGCAATTAAAAAGGATTGTGAACTCTCATTATTTTTGCATAGCAGGGTATGGTGATGGATTGATTTACATGCACGACAAGAGGACAGTGAATTGCATTTGGCTTTGAGGTGGGACCCGAGGCATCCGAAGCATCTGCGGTTTTGCTTGACAATATCCATTCGTTTGTTGATAGGTTCCTTCCTAAAGCGCTCACATTTGTACAATGGATGAGGAATGTTGCATAGTACACACAGATTGCTGCCACTTTTGTTTTCAGTAAATTGCGGTTTTACTACTTGTGAATGATCTTCAGTCTTCACTTTTGCGGTTGGTATAGCGGTGTAACTAGCACTAGATAACTGTTCGCTCACCTCATTGATGGCGGTTACCTCCAGCGATTTTTCTTGGTTGGAAATGAATTTCATCAGGTGGTCAAAAGCAGGTAAGTCGTCAGGGCCCAAAGAATTCTCAAATTTGGCTCTTACAGCGTTAGGCAATTTCTGAAGGCAAATCATTGTTATTAAGAAATCAGCATGGTTCAATTTCAAATTAAATAGTGATTGCTTAGCTGAGCCTAATTCAATGGCAAAATGTCTAAGTACTTCAACAAGACTGCCCTTCGGCTGAAAGTTTGTGATTTTGCTGTATAAGGCATAAGCTCGATAGCGTTTGTAGTCATATCGGTTATGCAAACTTTTGAAGGCAAGCTTGTATGCATTTTCAGTGTCAGCAAATTTTTGAACTAAGCACAAGGCGTCTCCACGTAAATAGGATACAAGTAGATAGTATTTTTCATCATTTGAAAAGTCTTTGCAATTATGTACAGCCGCTTCAAATACGTTTTTAAAGGAAGCCCATTGCTCCATGTCTCCAGAGAATACTGGGATGGACAATTGCGGCTTGATAAAATTTGACGCTTTAGATTCAGTAGGAGTGCAGGTATTTACTTCTTCTTTTAATTTAATTTGATCAAAAGTGTCTTGAAATTCCTTTTGAACGTTATCGAATTCGGTCAAAGTAGCTAAAGGCATTTCATCACGTTGTAGGTTGTTAAAATCATCAGCTAATTTTTCAAATTTTTTGTTTAAGTCCAAATAATAATCGCATAATTTTATCGGTATTTCAAATTCATATTTGTTGGCTAAAGCGCAAAGCGACAGCTGAGTGCGTTTTAGCTTGTTGAGCAAGAGTACCTCGGCCATTTCAGCGAAATAACATTCAAAAACAGTTCAAAAAATAATTTTGTAAACAAAATTTTGAGGCTAGGTTGATGTTTCAGTAAAATCGATAGTCGATAGTCGATATCTCGATGATTGATGACGGTTAATGATCGATATTTCGATAGTCGATGCTTGCACGCTACTGATTCGATTCATCTAACCTCAACCTTGAGAAATTCGAAGAATGCGAAAATAATTGAAGATTCATCCATAGGTCGATCGTAATAATTTCATGCGGCTCGGTTGGACCAGAATCGTGTTAGAGCCAACGTAATGGGCTTCAAATCACGTTACTTAGCAGCTCAAAATAAAGTCGTTACCTTTAAGAAGCTTCTCGTACAAGGATGGCGGGTTCGCAGTGGACTGTAACAGCGGTTTTCTCGTTCGGGTAGGCGGTAGCACGTTATTGTAATAAGAAATCACTTGCACTGGCTGGGGGGAAAACATGGGCCCATGTCGCAGCGAAGAGGTCGTACATTTATAAGTTCTTTCAAAGGGAGGAAAAATTGGTAGCGTTAGTGCACGTTTTAGAACAAGCCATCTTGACAAAGCGGAAACGGGCGAAGTAGTAGTGGGGAGTGGAACAAGCCGAGAGAGAGAGCAGTGCCATCTACAATGGGCTTGGCGATATCATTGCGGCTGATGGCAGTGGCATGTTAGATGGCCATGGGTGAGCGCGGTTGATTCAAAACACACAGCCAACTTACCAACAGATATAAGAGGGAAACTGCCGAAGTTATATTGGCGGTAACAATCTTTGTCCTTGAAGAGAGCTATTAGAATTATGTGTGATTTGCCTTTCAACGCTCATTGTAGACTACATTTTATAGAACTTGGATTGCTGACATTGCCGTCACTGTATGTTTTTAACATTTTATTGTGTTACCGGTATGTGAAAAAAATGTATAATAATACAAAACCATCAACATAATTTAAATACACGAAATAGACATAGACTTAGAATTCCAAAATATAGTCATTCCAAATCCAAGAAAACTGACACTTCATGTTAATAAAATTATAAAACTCCACACCATACAAATCAAAGCTACTAGCATTAGATAAATTTAAAGATAAAATATGTATTACCGTAGTTAATCAATGTGTTACACAGTAGATAATTTCTTTTCTATAAACTGGGTACCATTTCTCTTATGATATACCTAAAGAGTAAATTGTGATCTATGTTTTACATGACTTGTTAGTTTTATTTTTGTATTTAAAGAATGACTAATGATTAATAGTGATTTAAAAAGGATGTATTTTATTGACGAGGTTGGTGTATTTTTTGTGAATATTGAATGACTAATAAAATTCTATTCTATTCCACAAATAAAAACTCAAATTCTTTTTAGCGAAAAGTAAAAGCAGAGTAATTGGTTAAATCTATTTTTAATTTCATTAGTAATCTTCTTTTCCTCCTTTTGTAAGAGTAGCCTCGTCTTTTGGTAATTAAATCACTTTTTAAATTTTGAAATAGGCTTTATTTTTAAAAATAGTTTAACAAGTTCAACATAGAGCTAGACTATAATATATTTTTTTAATGATCCAACCAACCTTGCTTCCTTTTTCTTAGGCCATTGAGAATTTAATAACTTAACACATTGATCAATATACTCCTCCTTATATTTGTGAAGTTCATATACTTGCAAGTGATACATTTGTAGGTCATCCATTCTTTCTCAAATCCTTTTGATTTTATACTGACACTTGCACTACAACCAGTTTTCATTCTTCACAATAAGCAACAAAGATATTCAAATAAAAAATAGGTCTGGATGCTAATAAAAGCACTTATTCTACAAACTATATTTGCAAAGTAGACTATAAAACTCTTTGTAATAATGTGTAGACAATGGATAAAATTGTATTTGAATAAACTTAGACATGTTCTTGAACCGATAGAAAGAAAGTTGATGAAAATAAAAACAAATTAGAGATCTAAAATAATCTGACACTATGACACTGACACTGACACAAAACTGACGTACAGAACAGAGAGAAACGTATGAAATGAACGGAATGTACAATGTACGGTTACGTCGTCTGGGTTAGTTGATTTAAAACAGCTGACTGTTTTCAAGATGTCTTCCGTCAGCTTGTTTATTATTTAGGTTATGTTTTATGTTATAAAGCATTAATGCTTAATATTTACGATTGTGTATAACAATTACAATATCTCATTAATTTATTGTTGTAATACGGTATTACGGTTGATTTTATTGTAATTCACAAGGAGTTCGTTTTTATCAATCAGCAAGGTATGTTTTATTGTAACTTACCATTTCCATTTCATAAACTTTGATGCATAAATTTCTCTATTGTAACAGAAACAGAATAATAGACTATAATTTTTTGCTTTAATTAAAGATTTGTGATTAAATCATAAGAGTTCAGATAACTGACAATCATGTTTATAAATTATGATAGCTAATAAAACTTGATCATATTTTAAATACAGCAACCAATAAGAAAAATGTTTCCTGTAACGATTCAATAAAAATGTTTTTATTGATTCCTGAAAAATAGGTCTTTCTGGACTTGGGTTGTTTTTGCAATCAACGATTCATTAGTAAATATTAGTCTACAATCTGACTAGGTAAGTACCTAACTTTTATACATTCTAAAATAGTAGGCCTACTGTTATTGCAAAACTATCAATCATAATTTTGTATGCTGGCCCATTAAAAAATCAAATGAAGATAATCAAATTATGGGTTTGATATTATTATCTTTTATCATTATCATGTATAAAATCATATTTATTGTTTATATCATCAGTCGTAGTCAAGATCTGGCTGAAGAAAAATCCATTATACTCCCTAAATGAATACATTTTCATGCGCACAAGGACAGTATAGTTTGATATGTCATCTTACTCTTTTGATGCCATTTATCCAGTTCACTGGTCAAGTAGGCTATGTAGAAGGAAGAATTGAAAGAAACATAGGTCCATTGTAGGTTCAAATATTTGATAATAGTTAGTCTATAATATCTATGCGACTAGCCTATACAGTATTCTATAAAATAGGGCAATTTAATTATAACTATTTGAGAAACAATTGATGTTTTAATATATCAACTAAATAATTTTACAATATTTCTAATTTTTCATTTTTTCTTTTTTACAATATAAGCTAAAAAAATAGGCAGATTTCAAGTATTGATGTAGTTAGTTTCATTTAATTTATGATTTATTTAATCATTTACAAAGATTGATATAACACAACAGGCTAAATCAAAACAGTCCCTTTCCTAAATTTTATAAATTATAATAGAATGTTATCTATCTGAAACACCCTATTTAGTTTATCTTTGCTTCAGCCAACTTTAGCTTTCTCCAAAACTAAAGAGACATTTCAAATCATTCCCATCATACTAATGTATTCACTTTAAATCCGCAATTATATAAACCTAATAATTATCCCGTACCGAACATGCATTCCTTCTCTTGTCATTCATTAGTTTATCATTAATTCTTGTTTCAGTTATTGAAGAACGTGAGGAATTAACACAACTGGACTTGCATTAAAAGAATTCTTTTTATTTTTAAGTGCGGACCAACTTTTCAAAATTACAATGATGCCGGGTCGAGTTCCCATCTTACCAGGTATGTATGCACATTCATCGTAAAAAAATTAATACATGGATTTTTCTCAAGTAAGCATAATGTAGAATTCAAAGTCTATTTGAATTTAAATGTTTTGAAAGCTGAATAAGGAGGAACTTGAATATTATTAATGAATCTTTCAAATATTTTCTTGAGAAATCTATTCATCCATCTCAACATAAATCTTCATATATGAATGTGCCAACTTTGGCAATTATCCAAATTGATAGATTTCTATTCGACATCATTATAAAAATATAACTTACCCATAAGTTGAAGTCATAGATTTGATGTTTCTTATCATTATTGCTATATATATTATTATAATTGTTATTGCTGAATGCCTTTGTTCATATAGGCCTACAATCTATACAACTGTTTTATTAATACCTGTTCATAGTAATTGATGACTGACGTCAAGATCTATAACTATTCCAGACAAAAAAATTAACTGCAACTATAACTAGAAAACAATGTGAAATGCTTATTTATGTTGTGTTTGTAATATTACTGAAATTGTTTCTGTATCAAGAATAGCAATATAATAGACTCAACTTAATTCTTAC
Source organism: Nilaparvata lugens (assembly GCF_014356525.2). NCBI lineage: Eukaryota > Metazoa > Arthropoda > Insecta > Hemiptera > Delphacidae > Nilaparvata > Nilaparvata lugens. The sequence goes on from NC_052509.1 coordinate 21,031,241, forward strand.
TTTCTCCAACCTTGACTGTTGAATCGATCTTGGCAGTTTGCATGTTCTTGTATCAAACTTTTGTTGCTGCTTATATCACTCGATCACGATTCGAGTTCGCCAGGACTTGAAATCGAAAAGAGATAGCAGTCGAACTGCCACAGATAAACTAACGTCCAATTAAGCACTCACTCTCGATAGCCGAATTGGAATTGGCATTCCGCCACCATCAAATAGAAATCAGTGATCGGTTGATTGAAACTTCTAGCCAAGACAAATTGGGATTAGAAGTATAATACTTTTTGAGTTGAATGTTCGAATTAAAGAATATATAATACTGGCTCAAACCATCAACTTGGATCAGGAGAGGAAATGAAGTATTCATCCATATTAATATAATCTTCAATAATTCAGACAACTCATGATAATAATTATTCATTTTTTAGTTGTAAATTACATTCAGAAGTACGTATTGCTCAAAACCTTATTCAGCAAAGCTGAGGATTGAAAATATTGATATCCTTGCTCATTGAATCATTGAGTATAGTAGTCAGTAAACTTGAATAGGTATCCTAATTCCCAATAAATTGATAAGGAGTTGTTTTTTTCAATTCTGCTTTTCCTACTATAGGTCCAATGTTTCAATATAAGTAGCCAATTTTCAAGACAAATAACCTTTCCTCCCCTTCATCCATTTAATCGTGTATTCAACTCTAATAAGAATGTTGTGTGATAAGTTTCAACACACCTAAAATTTGATTTCAGAAAACCCTTTGGGCCTTTCGTGGCATGACAGCAACTGGATTCCAATACTAAACACTTCAAACGTGATGGAATATTTCTCAGAGAGGAGTAATCCATTTTATGATCGCACTTGTAATAATGAAATTGTAAAGATGCAGCGTTTGAGCCTTGATCAGTTGAAGTAAGTTCTGAATATTAATGTTTATTCAATAGTTTCAGAGTGTATTATTAAGTAAAAAGTTTGAAGTGCAACTATTATTGCTAGGCTGTGATTGTGAATTAAAAAACTGTTTGAACACTAAACTGCACATTTTTAGAGCCAACTTGGTATTTTCGCTGACTTCAATTCTGTCCAGCAACACTTGTGAAGTTTTGTGTGTTGCTAGTACCGTATATGCTTTTCAATTAATAATCACTGATCACCATTCGAGTACAGTATGGAAAGTGAACAGTACCGTAATACAGTATGGAGTGATCCGTGGTCTAGTGGATAGAGTGCCTGCGTAGCAGCATAGAGATCCCGGGTTCAAACCCTCTCAATACCAAAAGTTTTTTAACGAGATCACTCCCGTGTTATCGGATGGGCACGTTAAACTGTCGGTCCCGGCTGAAGTATGACAGTCGTAAGGCCCATTGACGGCTTAAATTATATATTCAGGCGGTGGGACCTTCCCGCAAGGGACTCCCCACCAACAAAAGCCATACGAATTTACTTTATTTACTAGTGAACAGTACCAAGCTGATTCACAATATTCCTCGAACTTTATTGTATACACGTTCTGTTTACAGTAAAATGTTCCAGTTCCAATCGTAAATTGTTACATCACGTGACTAGTGCAAAATGTTTCCATGGAACGCTATTTCAAAATCGTTGGTTCAAGCTTTTGGCGCGTACGTATAAAGTTGATTTACACCAAAATATGTCGTTTACTAGCTGCGTGAATGAAGAAAGGCTGTTTTACAAACTTACCGTCTAGAAAAGTGTGCGTTTCTTTCATTCCATTACTTTCAAATTTTCTATAGAGAAAAATCCATTCAATGAATGGTTATCAAACATCATTTTGTAGGTTATGTATTCTATGGCTAACAAACCATGGTAAACAAACAAGCTATCAGCGCATGCGCAGAGAAGCAAGCAGACTACAATTCAATCGACCAATGAGAGCTCGGATAGTTGGAACTGTAACAATTTACCAAGCTTTGACTGTGGGGCAGGAACTTGGTACTGGTTTCTGGTACAGAATCTTTCAAAATTTTTCCAATGGGACGCGGAACTTTTTACCTGGTAAATTGTGAATCGGACCACATTCTATGTACCCAGAACGGCCTCATAAGAATACATGTTCGAAACCAAGTTTTTATTCGTTATCTGTTATCAATTGTATATATATTAAGCAATATGAAATTATGAAAAAGCTTACGCCCTAAAGCCGTGTCCACACTGAACAAATGTTCGACATACATGCTTGTTGAGGAGCTCAGGGACAAACATTTCAAAAAGTTTGAACAATCATTATTTGTCAAACAAAAAAATTACTGTTTTTCCAAACATTTTCAGTTTTGACAGCTGTAAAACATGAAACCTGTTCCTCCCACTTGAAATATTTTGTTTGGAGACGCGTCCACACTGGCCACGGGCAAACATTGTTTGTCAAACATAATCAAATTTGCCCAAAATTCTTCCACAAACATGTTTGTCGAACATTTGTTCAGTGTGGACACGGCTTAAATAAAACTGCTCAAAACAATCTCAAATTTAAAGATAAATCTATCATAAGTGAATTGCAAGTTTAGATAATATGTTGAAATTATGTTATCACAAAATTGAAAAGTATTTTTCAAACCAATTATGTTTTTACTAGACATAATAATGTTGTTCACTGAATCTCTTAATTTGATCGTTGATTGTTATTATAATCTGCTATGATATTGAAAGAGGTGTGCAGTATCGCGTATCCAGTTGATTACTCAAAAACACGCTTCTTATTTCAACTCGCCACTTATTATAGTTTCTGATTATGCATTTATTGTTCATTCAGTGTTTGAAGGAAATAAGTGGAAGGAATTCCTGGCTCCAATAAATGTGTGTACATGAATGAATTGTTGCTATCTTCGTTTAAGGAAATCAAAAAGCTTAGATAATCTTTTGATAATATTGTGGTATCAATATCAATATTAATACAATCCATTCCTTGTGAAAACATTTCATCAGAACATTATGGCTTAGTAAAGTTAATTCAATTTTGTACTGTTTTTCATTTACAGTAATATGACAGGACTTGAGTACATCTTACTTCATGTTCAAGAACCTATTCTGTACGTGATAAGAAAGCAGCATCGACACACAGTCAATCACACCATAGCTCTTGCCGACTACTATATTATTGCTGGTGTCATCTATCAAGCCCCTGATCTTGCATCCATCTTGAACTCAAGATTAGTAAGTAAATTTTTCTGGTGAATTGAATCTAATTTTGTTGTTCTACAGTCATTCTCTTCGTTGGTATGATGATAATAGTATTACAAATTATTCCATTTCTATGTGAGTCCAAAAGTTAACAATTTCAAAATTTTCATCTTAAAATATCCCAAATCTGAATTATTCATCAAAAATTGATTGTTATTAATACTTGGGCTGGCCACTAATGGTAGAACATGCATGTCATGCATGTTTATCATGCACATACACATGTTAATCATCAGCGAGAGGCTTTCAACATAAAACAGTCAATAACAATAGATAATCTACTGGTAAGTTACAAATTATTGACTTGGCTTAGTTCCTTTGGCTCCTTGAGGAGCATAGGACATCCGAAAATGTTCTCCACTTATCTCTATTGGCTGAGAGCCTCTTGACCTTTGCCCAAGTCTTTCCCCGTTGCCTGTACTCTGCCTCGACCGTTCTTCTCCATGTCATCCGTGGGCGTCCTTGTCTGCGTGATCCCTGGGGGTTCCAGCTCAATGCAGCCTTCTCAATCGCACCGTCTACTTTTCTCAATGTGTGCCCAATCCATCTCCATTATCTCCTTTTCAGTTCCTCTTTGATTGGACATTGATTTGTTAACTGCCAGAGATTCTCATTGGTGATTACCTCTGGCCAGTAGATTCACAATATGCGACGTAAACATCGATTTATTAAAGTTTGCAGCTGCCCTACAATTCGCCCAGTGATCTTCCGTGTTTCACATCCGTGTAAAAGCACTGATTTCACATTGGTATTGAAAATCCCAATTTTTGTTGCCCCAGATATATTTCTGTTCTTCCATACCTTGTTCAATTGGTTGAAGGCACCATTCGCTTTTCTAATTCGGCTTCCAACATCTTCATCAAGCAGTGCCACCAGTCTTGGTCACTGCACTCCCCAAATACACAAAGGAGTCTACAGTCTGGATGCGAGTACCACCCACTTCAAACTGCCTATCTGTTGCTGCATTTGATCTTATTTCCTTTGTCTTTTTCGTATCAATACAGAGGCTTTAATACCTGCTTCTGCAGCTCCTTTTTCTAGCCTAAGCAATTTCTCTTCCCATGTATCTGGAACGCTGGGCTGATACGCAAATATCGTCAGGAAAGTCCAGGTCTTCCAGCCTCTGTCTTGAACCCCATAGCAGTTCTCATCTTCTTCCTGCCTGTAAAATCCTCATGACACGATCCAACACCAGCAGGAACAATGTTAGTGACAGCACGCAATCTTGACGGACACCTGATTTTATTAGGAATGGCTGGATAATCTTCCCTTCATACAGTACCTGGCATTCCTAGCCCCTATACATTTTCTCCATTATTCTAATTATTTTAACTGGGATTTCATACTCTCTCAAAGTTTTCCACAGCACATACCTATTGACTGAGCCAAATGCTTTTTCGAAGTCAAATAAAGGCCAAGTATAGTATGACACGTCAATCATTACTTTGCTCCAAGATGATTCTTGAAGTGTTTATTAAATCAACACAGCTGCGGTGTTTTCGGAATCCTGCTTGCTCTTTTCGTAGTTTTCTTTCAATGGAGTCCTTGATTCGATTTAAAATGACCCTTGACAGGACTCCTCCAGGAACTGATAATAATTTGATTCCTCTCCAGTTGTCACAGTTGCAGGTGTCACCTTTCTTTGGAATCTCCACTATCAGTCCTTTTTTCCAATCCTGTGGGACATTTTCTTTTGTTGCCATCTCATCTGCAAGTTATAATGATATAAAAATAATTTGAACTCAAATAGAGCAGCGGAATAAATATAAACAACAAAAAGCGGTGATACAAAAACCTAAACTCGAAAAATTTTGTTCGAAGCGTTTCGCTTTGATGACACAACAATATTTATGACGACTGATTAACATGCATGCTCTACCGTTAGTGGCCAGCCTTACCCTTTACAAAAGTAGCTATTTACGAAAGTAATAGTTTCTTAGCTGATTACAACTCTATGGCGTGCAATTTTCGACTAATTTTTATTTTTTTGATATTGATCACAGAGTAAATCTGATAGAATCTTTCATTTCGCTTATTGAGAGTAGCACAGGAAATTAAGTCCTATTAAACCAAACATAATGTCATACAACTTCCGAGCACAACCGAACGGACTATATTATGAATAGAACTGACTCAACTGTTTGCCGAAGACATTCACTTACATCAGCAATAAACTTATTAACTTGGTACCTCAACACTTTCTAGTGAAACATATTAATAAATCATCCATTAGAAATATAGTTGAATGGATAAAATCTGTTAATGTATCTCACCTCTTTCATAATTGATCTCCTCATCTTTTGTCACCTCCATTAGTTTTAATTAAGGTGTTTTTTCCTAAAGCACTCCTTTTGTTTATTATTTATTTTTCTTTTATTTATTTATTCTTTTTCCAGTATTGATATATCGGTTAAATGTTTTATTAATTTTGTAAGTTAAGATTTCTAAGATTGATACTCGTTGCAGCACACAAACCTCTGGTTTTGCTTGTAACGCCTATAAGCACATTTTGAGAAGAATTATTATTTATTTCATGTTTATGTTCGAATTAAGTTTTTAATGGTGTTTTTGTTTTGAAAAATTTTATTGTATTATGGCAAATAAATAAAGTTTCAAGTTTCAAGTAATCCTTTAAAATTGAAAAGTGTCATTTTAATGTGACAGTTCCTTTGAATTACCACACCTGTCATACAGCGTTCTGAACCTACTTAATTCCGATATTTCGTAGAGATCATATAACGGACATGGGTTGCATGCACCATTCCAGACCGTAGTCATCCGTCATCGGGTCGGAACGCTGCATGACAAGTATGTCCCCAGCTTTATGCATCTTCATTACTTTACCAAGTCAATTCAAATGAATTATTATTTCATTGAATAAATTACATTCTTCTAATACTATCTATTATTAGATTCTAAACAATAAATTATATGTATATTGTATGCAGACTCCCGAAGATAATATGAAAATATGTGGAATCAACGAACATGGACACTTATGTATCTGTGCGTTCGCTGGGTGCCATCTTCCAAATGCCTTAGCTGGAATCTTTCTATTTCAATCTCTTAATCATGTTTATATTCGAACCATGGTTCATAGAATTTCATTTAGGCATTAGATCACTAATACTCTTAAAATCACCAGTGGCTAATTGTTAAGTGTAGATGGAGTGTATGCAATATTCTTCTACTCGTGCACGATTCACATGTATTATTTTCCCACTACTTATTAAATATTTTCTTATATAGCGTGTAATCTATTTTTAATATTTCCTGGCATCTAGCTATCTATGCATTTAAACCAAGGTGGAACGCATTCATGAGACAATTTTCATTTCTAAAAAAAACCTGAAATATCATGCATCACTTTTTCCCAATAAGGTGTTGCACTCCTTATTGAAATCCATTGAATTCTCACCCTATTGTAGTTAACAACCCCATGAGGTTTCTCCAAGTAACTTTCAATTTTAAATTATAATTTTTCTTTGTACAGCTGTCAACAATCCACCACTTGCAATCGGCTTTCGAGGAGTCGATGTCGTACTCGAAATACCATCCGAGCAAGGGCTACTCGTGGGACCTGAAAGTGCCCGATAAGCCCAAGAAAGAGACTCAGCGTGAAGAGCCCAGCTCACTCTTTCAACGGCAGAGAGTCGACATGCTGTTGGCCGAACTCACTAACAAGTTTCCTCTGCCTCCTCTGCCTCCTCCACCTCCTGCTAAGCAACCTGCTCAACAGCGTCAGTTTCTCTACAATAAATTCAATTTTCATAGTTTCTGACATTTTTATATTCATTGAAGGGTTAGAAAAAACTTAATTGAACAACTTTGCAATCATCTCGGAATTTTAAGACCTATCTGAAGATGTAAATCATATAGACACTATATCTTAATATTACTGTGCAATAATCATTTCAAATTCCCAATGAAAGCTGTATAAATGAGGATATAAGGACTTCTGCTATTGCAAATATTGACCGAAGAACTAAATAGCAGAAGGAAATATGAAGAATAAAACTGTGCAAAAATTGTTCAAATTTCCTTCTGCTATATAGCTCTTCGGTCAATATTTGCAGTAGCAGAAGTTCTTAATTCTATTTATATAGCTTTCATTGGATCTTTGAAATAATTATTATACAGTAATAATATTTCAGTAGTTGGTTGACTGCAATTTCTAATAAAATATTCCATCTATTTCTAAATAGTTAGTTATACAGTACTATGAAAGTAAAGGCTGTTTATGATTAAATATCGTAGTTTTGACTCTATAATATTTGTTACACTAAAGCCATAGGTATGAATTATGTGTCAAATAAAAAAGCTACTCAAACATTTTCATCAATATTACCATATAATCGTTATAATATGACTACCAATCGTCTCATGGTACACATCAAGTCCATAGCCGAGTGCTTTCCAAACATTGATAGTGTGTCTTCAACAATTTAATATTCAATTCAGCTTCTTCATCAATTATGTTTTAGTTAATCAGCTTCTTAATTTAGTGAGATCCGCAGAGACACTGAGCCACAAAGGAAAACAATGTATAGAGTTGTGTGAGGAGTACGTGGAGACCTTAAATAGCAAGCCCTGTCATTGAGGCTCTTGCACGGCTCAAAGACGGGGAGAGTAGAGTGAATGGCGGACAGTGATTTTCATTACTTCACTTTTCATCCAGACCAATGTTTTGTTAAATTAATTATGGTCTTTTACAAAACATTGGTCTGGATGGAAATTGATGAAAAGTGACGTAATTTAGATCTCTAGCCACTAGCTAATTGCCGTCTCTACTCTCCCTGTTTACAAGCAGCTTTACAGCCAATTTCAATCAGTTCAACCGACTCCAGCGGATTGCACGCACATATGTACTAGTGCCAACAATCAGAACTTTTTGTGCTTTTTCACTCCATCCAATACCATTCTCAACTGTGAGTTTAATGTTATAAGTATTATAAAGAGTTGAAAGCCCGATATCCATTCATAAACAAACTGTTCATCTAGATCTATGGTACAATGTTATTTATAAATTCGGAAGACAAGTAGTTGAGGCTGCGCATGTTGTAACTAATATCATTTCTCATATACTAGTAGTTCTGTGAACAGTAGACCTCGCGCAGTTATAAACTACAGCCTTCTCTAAATTTATGAGATATTTTACGTGAACGATTAATGACTGTTTGGGCTGTTGTATCGATAATGCTAATAATTTGTTGTAAACAACTACTATCATCATATGCTACTTCGAGTTAACAATGGCATGCCTCATTGCATGCAATTAATAATCTACTCGACTGCTGATTTATGATAAATAATTCTATAGTCTGATTTTCACGGTTATTGAATTTTATTAATATTATTATAATATTGACGTATGAAAGAGGCTCATTTTCCTTTTATATTATCCTAAAAATGTCCAAAAACGTTATATATACGTCGACGCGGAATTAAAAAAGGGACATGCTTCTCAAATTTCATGAAAATCTATTCATGACCTTACTTCGCTTGGTCAATTAATAGATTTATTTTCTTCATTCAAGAAGTGCTTTTCGACGAGTTTAAGCCAACTGTGTTGCTTAGTAACTATTTTACATCGATTGGAAGATGCTATATAAATATTTTTCTATCGATCAGTTCGATCTTCAATGGAAAATTAAATTCTTCAATAAATTCAAATTCTATATTGCAACTGTACAACTGAGAACTATTAGACGTTCAATTGTCTGATTCAGCTCCATCATTCACAGTGAGCGCTACAATTTCAGTAGTAGTACAACTTTTTTCATTGATCCTGTTTCAATGTATTTTTCAGAAGATATAAAGCAAGAGCCCAAACTGGAGAAGACAAATGACTGTATGAAGCCTCCACCTGAGAAGAAACCCAGACTGAGCTGAACTTCCAATATAAAATGGTTTGGTCATAATTGAATTAATTCTCTCTTACAACCTCCGTAATAGTGGTGATGTTAGAAAAGAGTGAACCCATAAACCGAACTAATTCCAAGTTTATGTGAATGGTGATAGTATAATTATAATTTATGGAAGTAATGATACTGAAGAAGCTACAAAGCTGATTTATTTATTTATAGAATTTTATTTCAAACAAGGAATCTTCAATATTGTGGGACTATATCATAATGTTTGTGATTACACGGTTCTCTTGTAAATAAAATAACTTATACCAATTATATCTGATCAACTTTCCTATTTCGGTCCTTTTACAAGTTTGTCCTATCTTTATGGGTTGTTCATTATTATTTTTCCTCCACCTACTGTCTAAAGTACTTACTTTACTCCCTGAAACATAATACTAAAGTGTAACTTTTTCGCTCTCGATAGTAAAAAACAGAAAAACTCCCTAGGGAGGAAAAGTGACTCCATTTAAATAACATGGGAAGCATCTCTATTTTAAAAACTTACATTATAATAGGTTAGAAGGTCTAAGCTCAGATGAGGAAGCATAAAGAGGTGTCTGTCATTGAGTCAACTGAATTCAATACCACAACCAGAAATTTGATCAACTCATGAAATATATGTTCGTATGATATTATATTCTTAATATCAGTAGACAATAAAAATTTATACAATTTTAAAAATATTTTATTCTATTCAAAATACCAGCCAACAATTTTTTTTATCTGCAATTCAAATCTGAACCGCGTGATCTGGAGTCAGCCATTTTTGGTAGACACCCAGCTGATATAATTGTTACAACTTTTGGGAATAGATAGCGCAATCGGCAGTGCCAATCAGACGACCGGTTTCTAGGTTTTAGATTTTAGGTTATGTTGTTAGGAAACATTGTCACCAATACGTAAGTTATTAAAATGATTGTATTTGCAGTTTCTATAAAAAAATGTAGATGGAGGAAAATTGTTGTGTACATCACGAGTGAAAAATACTTTTTCTCCATCAGGAAAATTGTTGCCCTCGGCTTCGCCTCAGGCTTCAAACTTTTCCCACAGGGAGAAAAAGTCGTACTTTTCACTCTAGATATACAAATAACTATTGAATAGGAGGTTCTTTGAAAAAAATATATTCCATTCCAAATCAGTAGGCTGTTTTCATGTAGTGAGCAATGATGTAATGAGCTGGTTTTCGTGCGTCATATGAAGGCAGAAAGGGATTGTTTTCTAACCAGGCCGGTATAGTATATTTCGCAACTAGGGCCGAAAATGAGACTTTTCCGGCTCGAAATCGGTTTTCAAGTCCGAGGCCGTAGGCCGAAAAAAGATTGAGAGTCGGAAAAACATTTTTGCCCATGGTGCAAACGCTATTTTTCGCCACACAGAAAAAAAAAAATATATATATATGAGAATAATCGTTTAAGCACTTCCGAAAGAAAAAGTGGAAGGTCATAGCTCTAGAAGGAACTCCTAAATACCGGACCTGTGCCAGTGTGAAAATATAGGTAAAATGGTTCCGATATTTGGTGGGGTCTCAACTCAGCTGACACTGATATGTTGTCATCAGTTTTTAGTATTTAGTTGTAGTTAAGTGAAGTTTGTTTACAAATGTCACTGGCTGTATAATATTTACGAGTTTTATAATTGATCAATTATCATTTTATAATTATTTGATATGCAATAGAGATTCAAATTAGATTTTTTAGTATTCAAAGGGTTTAGTAAGTGTTTAATAAATTCAAATTGTGAATAGTAAAGTTTTAAGAATTCAAAATTTATAGTGAGTGTTGAGTGTTCAAAGTGTTTTAATCAACAATAATTTGATAATATTCAACCGCAGCCTAGATTAATTTTTGTTTATCATCCGTAACTCAACATTTACCTTTATAACAACATGCTACAATGATTAGGCCTATGAACAGTTTTAATTGAACATGCCTAGAAATTGTTGTGTCCCAAGGCGTAAATCAAAATAATATTATAGAAAAACCTCCTTAGTGACAATATTTACTTTTCCCAAAGATAAAGAGCTGAGGAAAAAATGGACAAGGTGTAGAAAGATCTATAGCTTACCTAAAAGTCACCAATAATTCGGCTGTGTGTATCAATCATTTTAGAGCATCAGATATTATTAAAGAAGACAAGTTTTTGTGTGAAGATGGTTATTCTTATGTGACTGTTTCAAGAAAAAAGTAAAACTATGTGATGGTGCCTTTCCTACAATTTTTCCAAATCAACCTTCTTACAACACAATTAAATCGTGTGTAAAGGTATTGGGCAATATATTTCTGAACAATTACTACAACATGAAGAATAATAATCAGTTGCCCCAGCAAGCAAAGTCGCAAAAATTGAGAAAATTGAATTCTTAGGCTAGAATAAAATAACGATAATTATTATAAGCTATGTGCATGTTGAATCAATTGCACTTGAATGCTATGTACATGAAAATAAATAAAGTCCAGTTACCCTATTAAATAATAACTTCTTTAATAAACATCAATTGAATTAATTAAACTAAACCTAATTCAATTTCTTAAAAATGATTTTGAAGAGTAATAAGTTATTAGAGAGAGCTGGAAGCTGGAACCTAGCTGAAGGCAGTAAGTTAGTCCACCAACCATGGCGGCCATTTTGTTTGTATGCTCAGGTCCGGTATTTAGGAGGTCCTGGCTCTAGCAAATCTGAGGTAATCTGAATATCAGGAAATTGTCCAAGTATTTTTATTTTCTATTCTGATTTGTCTAAATAACCTAAAATATCATGTTCAATTATGTGGGAGGTTGAGTTTATACTTTTTCATTCTTTCAAATGATAATAAGATAATATTATTATAAAAATGTTGTTATTATTATTGGATAATAAACACAAATAATAATAAGTTTTTTGATCAGCTGTTTTAGCACACTTGAAATTTGGCCAATCTGAATGTCAACGTCAACAATGCTTGTAGTCGACTTCGGAAGTTTAGTTTAAATTTCTATCCTACTATGAAAATCGAATTTGAATAGTTTATAATATATTTGTATTTCATTCATCCAAATAAATTGATAGTATATTATTGCAGAATACTTTATTTAATTCTAGAAGCATAAACTGATTCCGTTTCATAAACTATTTTTGAAAACTTTCAGCACCATGGATATTGCCCAAGTAGTTCCAAAATTATCAACATATAGCATTCAAGTGCATTTTATATGCACATAGCTTATAATTATCTTTATTTTATTCTAGCCTAAGAATCCAATTTTCTCAATTTTTGCGACTGCTTGCTGGGGCAACTGATTATTATTCTTCATGTTGCAGTAATTGTTCAGAAATTTAATATATTGCCCAATACCTTTACACAAGATTTAATTGTGTTGTAAGAAGGTTGATTTGGAAAAATTGTAGGAAAGGCACCATCACATAGTTTTACTTTTTTCTTGAAACAGTCACATAAGAATAACCATCTTCACACAAAAACTTGTCTTCTTTAATAATATCTGATGCTCTAAAATGATTGATACACACAGCCGAATTGTTGGTGACTTTTAGGTGTAGAATCTTTACCTTGTCAATTTTCTCCTCAGCTCTTCATCTTTGGGAAAAGTAAATATTGTCACTAAGGAGGTTTTTCTATAATATTATTTTGATTTACGCCTTGGGACACAACAATTTCTAGGCATGTTCAATTAAAACTGTTCATAGGCCTAATCATTCTAGCATGTTGTTATAGAGCTGAATGTTGAGTTACGGATGATAAACAAAAATTAATCTAGGCTACGGTTGAATATTATCAAATTATTGTTGATTAAAACACTTTGAACACTCAACACTCACTATAAATTTTGAATTCTTAAAACTTTACTATTCACAATTTGAATTTATTAAACACTTACTAAACACTTTGAATACTAAAAAATCTAATTTGAATCTCTATTGCATATCAAATATATATATCAATTACATAATACAATTCAATTAATTAATTACATATCAATTAATAATACATATCAATTTATAAAATGATAATTGATCAAGTATAAAACTTGTAAATATTATAAAGCCCGTGACATTTGTAAACAAACTTCACTTAACTAAATACTAAAAACTGATGACAACATATCAGTGTCAGCTGAATTGAGACCCCACCAAATATCAGCGCCATTTCACCTAAATTTTCACACAGGCACAGGTCCGGTATTTAGGAGTTCCTTCTAGAGCTATGACCTTCCACTTTTTCTTTCGGAAGTGCTTAATAAACGATTATTCTCATATATATTTTTTTTCTGTGTGGCGAAAAATAGCGTTTGCACCACGGGCAAAAATGTTTTTCCGACTCTCAATCTTTTTTCGGCCTACGGCCTCGGACTTGAAAACCGATTTCGAGCCGGAAAAGTATCATTTTCAGCCCTAGGTGCAAAATATACTATTACATTCAATTTTCATTTCATTCCATGTCTCTTAGATGTCTTCAACATTATGCTTTAAATCTTGTACATTTTTAGCTCCCTACTGTTTTTGACGTTTAAATTATATGAATTCCATAATTAAAAAGATTCTGTTACCATCATTGAGCACGCGATTTTTATTCGGGGGGAATTCGAATAAATTGTCCATTAATCCAATTTTTTTACTTCCTTGATAACAATTAATCTACGTTATTGATTGGAAATATCCGCTCATAACATTTCTGTTGAATAAATGTTGAGAAAAGTGTTCAATGCACACTGTCACCGGTTTTAACGTCGGATGAATTGCTAAGGAGTCGTTGAATCCATTGGAGAATTAATAGAGGGAAAGAAGCACTCCAAACCCAGTTAGCATTAATGAGCAACCGTATGTTTTCCGGCGAAAGGGAAACTAATAAATTCTGTTGAAGATAGATTTTCCTTCTTGCAGAAAACAGCGCGTGTTAACTTGTGTCTCTTCAGGGGTGGTTGGTGAGCATCGGGCGGGGGGGGGGTCGTTTAAAACCCCCACCAAGCTGTAACTTGCCCTTCATTGGTGGCGTTTATCCACCCCACCCAGGAGGAGTGGGAGAGTAAGGAGGGGGCGAGGGAGAGAGAGTCGCCAGCAGACATTCCCATCCCATCTGCGCTGTGAGTTCACCGTTCACCTCAGTACATTTCCAGACACAGAGCTATGAGCATCACTCCAGGGACATCACATGACATTTCACCGATTTCATCCCCCAAACTGCGACCACGCTCATAATCCAAGCTCTAATTTACCTCAACTACTAACACCGAATTCTCAAAAATTTCGGCACCTAACCAAAATTACAGCGCACTTTTTTATCCTGCCAAATTCAGTTGTAGACCCGCTCCACCATACAACCGTGCCATCCCATCTTCCCGTAATGTAAAACTTCGCCGTAATTGAAGGTAAACAAAGACTCAATGTACTGTGTGTTGTCTCGGTGTTGTAACTCTGTTGTGTCATCACAAACATTGCCCATAATGACTCATCAAGGCCTAACATACGGATTGCTTAAAACCTTGTGTTCAACCAAATTTCTATTGAAATTTCATTATGTTAGATTAAAAAAAATCAGGATGTTTAATATTATTATGTGAAAGAAAACTTGGTAGAAATTAAAAAAAAAACAAACAAAACTATTTTATAGTTCATAATAAAGGGCCTAATAACAATTATTCAAAATTTTATGTTGAAAGAATGTTTTTTTTTACATTTGAACCTAAAAACACCATTGCATGATTGTCAATCATCTTACCCTTGTAAGTCCCACTAATAATATCCAATGAACTCATTTGAACCCTTGATAATGGCATGATAAGCCGAAACTGGTTGAGTCTTCAGAAAAGTATAAAAAGTATTAGTAAATTCTATGGAAAAAATATTCAATGAATTTGTAAAATTATACAGATCCTTAGAAAAATCCTAACCATTCAAACCAGAATAATAAATAACTCATTTGGAAGAAATAAAATATTACAGAAAATATTGTAAATTTTATTGTGGGAGAGAAAAAGTTCATTTGCATGACTGTCAAAAATATTGAACCAGTTTGTGGAGAAATCTAGATCCATCCTAGAGTGTTGACATAGCGTACTGTCCATTTTTGTCATAAATCCATATATCTCTACTTTTTTGGTGTTTCAACATCCACAGGCTAATAATTTATGAAACTACAACAATTAATCAATGAAAATTATTATAAGACTCGATGTTGTCACCACCTTCAGTCTTCCACTGAAATCACTCTACCAGATTTAATTCCACCTCCATCATTCTGAGCTGTTCACTTGAATGAATATCTTTCTAAAATAAATCATAAACGTCAGGTAAATAATATAAATTGATTGTTGAGCTATATTATAGGGTGATGAAGTATTACAAAATTACTCCTTGTAATTTCTAGTTTCATTACCCTTCACATTGATGCTACATGAATAATTAGTGTTCACTCTCATTATTCTCCTTGAAGCATGATTTTTCTATTAAATTTGCCCATAATATTAGATCAAGTAAAATAAGATAGGTCCACTACAGTTTTGTTGACTATGTCTTTTATAAAGTCTCTTGTTCTTTTACAAGGTCTTGTTTCTATCCCACAAGTAAATAGCTGGTCGAATTTTGTAATCTGGCAGCCTATTGTGGTTAATTGAAATTGTTTTGAAAATGTACTTATACTGAACGTGAGTATAATCCTAACCATTCAAACCAGAATAATAAATAACTCATTTGGAAGAAATAAAATATTACAGAAAATATTGTAAATTTTATTGTGGGAGAGAAAAAGTTCATTTGCATGACTGTCAAAAATATTGAACCAGTTTGTGGAGAAATCTAGATCCATCCTAGAGTGTTGACATAGCGTACTGTCCATTTTTGTCATAAATCCATATATCTCTACTTTTTTGGTGTTTCAACATCCACAGGCTAATAATTTATGAAACTACAACAATTAATCAATGAAAATTATTATAAGACTCGATGTTGTCACCACCTTCAGTCTTCCACTGAAATCACTCTACCAGTTTTAATTCCACCTCCATCATTCTGAGCTGTTCACTTGAATGAATATCTCTCTGAAATAAATCATAAACGTCAGGTAAATAATATAAATTGATTGTTGAGCTATATTATAGGGTGATGAAGTATTACGAATTTACTCCTTGTAATTTCTAGTCTCATTACCCTTCACATTGATGCCATATGAATAATTAGTGTACACTCTCATTATTCTCCATGAAGCATAATTTTTCTATTAAATTTGCCCATAATATTAGATCAAGTAAAATAAGATAGTTCCACTACAGTTTTGTTGACTATGTCTTTTATAAAGTCTCTTGTTCTTTTACAAGGTCTTGTTTCTATCCCACAAGTAAATAGCTGGTCGAATTTTGTAATCTGGCAGCCTATTGTGGTTAATTGAAATTGTTTTGAAAATGTACTTATACTGAACGTGAGTATAATAAGTGTTATGAAGATATGAACAAAAATCCTGGAAAATTGAACTTTAATCGGAGATTATAAATGAATTGGATTGAAATATTGTTGTCATTCATGTAGATTCCTTCAAACATTAGTAAACTTGTTGATCTCATCTGTAAATATATCATATCTTACATTTTTGTTTGCATGCTATGTGTACTGCTTGCCGCCCACTTTATATGAAATCTCTCGATATTTTTAAAAAATCTTCGTTTTCTGTTTTCTTGAACATAAAGCAGTTTATATAATAAAATTTAAGTAGTAATCTGAATTCGAGACGTTTATATAAATAAATTGGTTTTAATTACTTGAATGTTCAATTCAAAATGGTTTATTCATGTGTTCCTTTACAAATAAAGATAAAGCATTATTAAACAATTATTTTCTCATTGCATCTTTACATAAACAATCTGAATATCATACTGAATTATCGTAGGCCTACACGAATAAATTTAGTATGAATATGTTGTTGCATGATTGTATGTCGTGACAGACTCGTGTCAGACTCTATGTCGTTTGTAGATGATTTTATTTAGATGGGTATGCTTATCTGGAAATTGAATCTCCCAATCCAATCAAAAGTGTTTGATTGAATATCCAAAACAGTGGTGTTGACATGTTCAAACACATTGTCTTGTCAACTCAACTCGGAATTGTTATTATAAATAAAAATATTCTAACATAGAATCAACTATCAATACTTTGAATAAAGGGTAAGGTGAATGATTTGAGTAATGAATAGGTAAAGATTAATGAATTAGAATAATGATTGGGTTTAAATGTTATTGAATGTTTTCAAATTTATGTTAAATATAAATGTTCAATATTATGTTCAATAAAATGTTATTGAAGACAAGCAGGTAACCCGTGCTTGACAAGGATCTGGTTGAAAACTGACGAACTGAAAATAGGCATATAATATTTTTTATTAAGAGTACCAGAATCTGAAAAATATTAAAGGCGTTGCTTATCCATGTGCGGAAAGATTAGGTTCAAATAATTTTTAAGTTTAATTGATTATTCCAGCATGCAGATTCTGTGAGTTCTATTACTCATCATCAGCTGAGGTAGAAATCGGATGGGAATTCTGCATGAAAATACCAGGCCAATATCAATTTGGTGATGGAAAAACGGCTAGAATGGAATATAATATTTTTTTTATGAAATAAAATAAAGATTTGGCTCGTACGTCAATTAATCATCTAATAATCACTTAATGATTTAAAGATTATATAAATATGTGTTTATTAGACAGCTATAATATATCAGCTATTTGTGTGGACTGGATAATTTGAGAGTATTCCCATCGTTTTATGTGATGATTATAAGGTACGGTATTAATCATTTGCCGACATTTCAGAGAAATATGTTACTTTTTTCAAATACATATTTTTTAAATATTTTTATAGAAAATATTAATCCGAAATTGATCAAAGAGCTACTGGGTCTAGAGCTACTAAGGTCAGATCAAGTATCTATTACTGAACTTAATTATAAAGAAATAGACCTAGGTGAGAAAATTGATTAATGTTCAATGCAACCATCACTGTTTGTAGAATAAATATGTTTTTTCATACATTAATTTGAATGTATTTAGTCCAGTCAACGAAGGGTTTTAGAGGAAAACCTTTGAAAGACAGTTTTCGACCCCACAGCTCTCTTTAGGGTTATAAGGAGGTAGACATATAAAACTCCTCACTGTGCTAAGGGGATGGGGTGGTTCAGAGGTACCATTTTTTGTTTCTTCGCATAGGCCTATGCCTATGTTTTCGAAAGCAAAAAATTATATGCAAACGTGTTTTTTCAAATTCTCCACCTGGCTCAAGTATTTCAAAAACTATAAGAGATATTGAAAAAGTCGTTGTTTGATTTATGTTGTAGGAACTTTTGTATGCTTCAATTTTGTACTATAATAAATTATAGTCATGTCCGTAAGACGCATAGTTTCCAATATATATGCGAAAAAACAAAAAAAAATCCTTTGAACCAACCCCACCTCCTTAGCACAGGGTTTAGGGCTGAGGACTTACTTCCTTACTACCCTAAACATAGCCACGCACCGTAGATTGAATGTAGATGGGTCCAACCCGAGATGGGATTGATGGCCCCTGTAGACATCGTTAAATCAATTCATGAATATGTCCAGTAACATACAGGATAGGTTAACGGATTTTTAACCTAGGTAATTTTTAAATATGTGTTTACTCTCAACAACCAAATGAGATCTTGATAGTTTAATTTATATTACTTTTGCAACTATGATTAGGTTTGTGAATGATAATTTTTCATTCGTGAGTGCAACCAATTTGTCCTACGAAGAATAGATGAGTGATTTCTCAGTGTATCTGATTTGCACTATCTACGATTATTTTGTATTGACCACTATTCTAAGCTAGCGATTCTGTTGGATGACAAAAGGATAGTGAAATAAATAAAATAAAAATGATGAAAATATAGCAAAGTTGACTACTACTAGAATTGGCTATGTATGGTAAGTCTCATCACAATATAGACTACACTAGCACTGGCTTACAAATTGAAACAAAGTTCTCAATTTCTGTTCTATATGAAGCCAGTATAGTTACTTATTTGTATCCTCCTTGACTCTAATTACATTATACTCTTATAAAATCCGAAATTGGTTTCATTCATGAATAACAAACGGTATTTTGATAACCTGGAATGTTTGTGACAGTGAATTGTTCTCAAGTGGAACCGGAGCACTTCATGTGTCGAGCAAGAGTTCTGAATTGGTTGTATGAGACGGATACTTAGAAACAATGGCACTTGTCTTGCCTATTGTTTGCATGCTGAGAGTTCGATTGCTTCTGGAGTGCACATGTTTTACAAATGATGAATGGAGTCATGCGGATCTGATCATGATGAAACAACTCTTTTCTTAGATATATTTGTCAATTGCATTATTCCTCTCTAATGTTGTTTTTGACGGATTCTAATTAGAAACCCTCATAATCTAAAAGTCTTATAAATTCTACGGTATCGAAGGTTGAGGATCAAGAATTTCTCAAGAATTTTTAATCTACAATTCTCCACCTGACAGATGATTTTTAACATGATCTAGGCCAAGACGTGAGATACGTACTGACAATTTGCTCTTATGATAATTATACTTTCAGTTTTTTCCCTTATTGAGTAATCGATGGAAAATTTAATGTAGGTACGGAAAACTGGGATACGTTAACAAAAGCACATTATTAGGGACTGTACACAGCTGCGAAACATTTTGACATTGCAGATTTCATTGATGGAAGCAAAAGGAAGGGAGTTAAAAATACCGTAGATGATTAAAACTATTAATTGACGATTTTCAGTCGATAATCGACGATTTTTCAAATTGGAGGTGAGTATTATTGATGAGAGTTCATCGTGACAGCAAGATGGAAATGGAATCAGAAATAGGAACAAAAAGTCATATATCTGCAGTTCAAAGCTGCATAATATTCAATATGAAAGAAAATTGAGTGAAAAGGAAGAGAGGACGTAAAAGTTGTAATGATTGGAAAGGAGGTGCCGAAGTGGGAGAAAGAGGAGTAAGGGGGTGCTATTAGGATCGACAAAGAGTGTGTTGATGGGAGTGAGATGGAGTAAAAGTGAGAGGAAGTAATTTTTAATTTTGTCTGGTGAACGAAATCTGAGTCGAAAGAGCCCTTTTCCATTAACTAATACACGCAGTTCCGTACAGGTTCTCCTCCTACATCTAATTTCCAATTAAGTCACTCCTTTTTCCCTCCATAACTATCCATCGTCAACCAGGGCTGCAAACTTAGAAACGCTGATAAGAAAGTCAGATTGGCGTGGAATATTACTGGCATTCTATTATTATTACTAATGGCTTTGAACGCTTCCCAGGTCATGGAACCATATCGAACACCAATTTGCAAAACTGAAATAGAAGTGAATATTCTCAAGTAATACTGTGAATTCCTTCTTTTCCAATGTACAGAACGGTTGTTGGCGATAAACAAATACAATAAAATACTTACCAACTTGGAGTAGTTGGGCTTCATGAATTTAGAAAATAGATTTTTTTGGTCAATACCAGGAAGGATGTTAGGCCTACAAGTTTGAATTTCCTATGCATTAGGGTAGGAACTCACCTCAATACCTCAATTGATTATCACTGGGAATAACTTTGAACTCTGGATTAGGCATATGAATATGTGTCTTTATTGAGCTGTGTAGTACTCACTTTGCTGGTTGGACTTTCTGCGGTGTGGACTTTGTCATGCTCTTTCTGCGGGGGACATGAGTGAGAAGTCTGGGTCTGGTGACAACTGGTTTGTGGAAGGGCTTGCTGCTTGGGCTGCACCTCCACCTCTATGCCGGGGGTCAAGCGAGGGTTTGAGGGGGAACACTCCAGGTTAGAGAGTGACTACCCAACGAATGATACCTGGTCAACCTGGTTGATATCTAGTTGGTATCTAACTTGATAGCAACTTGAGATTATTACAGACTCCAGTTATTAGCCCTGAACAGTTCAACTCAGTTTATAGCCTACTAGGTATCTATCGAATAAACTGATCCAAGTACAATAACTATCCTTCATGAAAGTTCGACTATCCAACTAATTTGACAACTTGTATTGGATAGTAGGAGTAGTCAGTCGGCTCTTCCACTGTTTTACGCAGCAGGCTGCGCAAAATCGCGTCCCGATTCCACTGCAATTACAATAGATTACACCATTCACACAGGGGTATTTAACTCATTCAGTGGAACGTATATAATGGTACCAACCGACCGAATAGAGAACTGGGAATTTAATCGTGATCAAGGTGATATTGATCATTATGATGAGCTATTAGGGGTGGGGAGAAGTTGAGAAGATAAATTCGAGATAGAAGACAAAGATAGAGGAACAAGTTGAATACAGAGATGAGAGAAAGGAAAATACTTGGGAGGGAGAGCTCTCTGTGTTGACAAAAGGGTTTTCCGACCGAGAAGTTCCTCTAATGCCCGGAAAACTTCGCATGAATTACGTGGATCTTGCTCTTTCGCAGTAAGTTGCTTGTATGGATTTTCTTATTGATCCAGGAACAAGCTTAGTTCAGAGTTTCCCTGCCGAATAATATAATCTGTTTCCACGGATTCATTGGCTGAGTTTCCAGTGAATACCTTTCCAGCCAGCCACTCACACATGGATTGTAACAGAGTTATTCTCATCAAGAGCTGTAATTCAATAACAATCACCCTTTGAAATGAGACTCATGCGTCATACCTTTCTCAAAAATGTCATATTGGATTTTCCCCAGCTCTTGCGTTGGAATGATGTTATATATACTCCCCAATATCTAAATTGTCAATCGTGATGTGGCTTTGATGAAGGACGATCATTATGACAAATGTATGTTTCCAGTAGGATATCACCATTGTGCGGTTAACTCAATTGCAGGTTTATTTTTATACTCATTTACGATTCTCTTAAATCTCTTTTAATTTGGTGAGTTCATTTCACATTTCTTTTCCATTTGGGAAGTTCAGGTCAAGCCATAGCAGTGATAGCTCTCAAATATTTCTATACTTAGCCAAGTAGCCCAAGGTGTTATTGCTGAGCAACCAGGTACTGGAATTACTGTCTTAATTATGTCCTGTTATTGTTTGTTAGACAACCAAATCGTGATGACTTTAAACGTTCTCAAGAATCGTTTATAAATACGGCCTTATTCATAGACATGGCAGTTTAATTAAAATTATTATTCAGAGGGAACCACGAAAAACGGATGGTTTTGAATCGCGAAGTACGGTACTTGGCGGCTATTGGAGGGGAAACGCGGTGTAAAGGCTACTTGACTCCCCACCTCCTGTCATTCAGTGGCTATTATGTCGCTCTGGTCGAATGATCATCACGTGTTTGCATGTGACACTTTTATATAAAAAGTGGTGAATCAGTATTTGGACCTCAACTCCACTTCCAAAACACAATAACGACAGTTCTGTTCATTAACAACCCCATTCAGATGAAAATGGTTTACATCATTTATTAACAAGATCAATATTCATCTTTCTCTTCGAAAATGTGTAACATTTGATCAGCAAACGTATTACGTTGTTAAGGCCGTTCGGTACACTTTGTAACATTATTTAAATTGGATAATCTTTTCCAATATAATTATTGTTAAGATTAAGAGATTATAAGAGTGAGAAAAAGTGGCAACTGAAATTTTTAAGTGGTCTAATAAGCGAGTTATGGGTTGTAGAAGTGCTAAATTTCCATATTCCATTTTCTTTCCAGATCATAATCTGTTCGACTATATTATTAGAACTTCTCTTAGAAATTCAAAAAATGTATCTTTTCGAACTAAAACATTTTATTCCCCATATCGTTCGTAAATAAAAAAGTAACATTTTTTGTAAATTCGATAACTTGTTTATTTTGGCATTAATCACGAAAAACGCATATTAGAGCAAAGCCAATGATATTCTGAATGTATTAAAAAAAAACTCAAATGAAAAATTCGAAACCGTTTATGATCTGGAATGAAAACGGAGTTTAGCACTCTAACAACCTATAACTCGCTTATTAGACCACTTAAAAATTTCAGTTGCCACTTTTTCTCAATCTTATAATGATCATAACAATTATATTGAACAAGATTTTCCAATTTGAATAAAAAAAAGGTGTACCAAACAGCCTTAATAGGTCACTGGCTTCAACTTTTGAGTAGCTACTGATTCACCACTTTTTATAAAAGGTGTCATATACAAAAGACGTGTTGATCTTTCGACCACAGGGGCATAATATCGACTATATTTAAT
The DNA here is from genome assembly GCF_014356525.2 of Nilaparvata lugens. Lineage (NCBI taxonomy): Eukaryota > Metazoa > Arthropoda > Insecta > Hemiptera > Delphacidae > Nilaparvata > Nilaparvata lugens. Next base: position 21,054,551 of record NC_052509.1, read on the forward strand.
GGTAGGTGGTGGGGAGTGGAGGAGTAAAGGTGCGTTTCCACCTCCACAAGCCGCCAAATACTTCATAATTAAAAAATCCGTTACCATTGGTTCACTCTGTTATAGCAGTTTAGCTGATAAGCTATGTATTTTATAAGTTAAGATCCATGCAAATGCTACTCCTTCAATCAGAACGGATCAGGATAAACCACTATTAGGGCTCAAAGTTTGAAAACTTGGACTTCAATAATTTTCTCATCCTGATCTACTATCACAGATTCTACTTACGGTGTATATATGCTACCCAAGATTAGAAACCTCAAAATATGTTTTCCTTCATTCAAAACTAACAGCGGATTGAATGTCATTTATTTTTCAGATCAAAATGCATTATTAGTTTCAGCTTGATTAAATCGCCTCCATATGATTCATCAAATCTAATCCCATCATTTTTTTCTAAACAAATCAATCTTCTGAATAAATGTAGAATTCATAATTTCATCATTTTTTCTATTTCTTTAAATATAATGACTTTCTACATCCCATTCAACATCCAATAGCATTACTCCTATTTAAACCTAGAATGAATTACCGCATCTAGTATTGTCAATTACAAATATGATTTCCATTGAATCCATACTAGAAATAATAAATAATATTTATTGATTTTATGAAATTTTGAAAAAATGTAATGAAAAAATACAACTGTGTGAGTACAAGGCTCATGCAGAGTCAACTACAGAAGCCATTATTGTCTTGTAATAGTTGATGGGTATTGATTGTTTGAACAGGCTCATCAAGTAATAGACTCATCAAATCATAACAAAAGTTATCGAATTATGATACTTGGTGGAGTGGAATGAGGTGGAAACGTTAAGCTGGCCACTGACGAGCGTTCCAAACGGCGTGGCGCGGCGCGATGTCACTCCAGCTGGAACGATCCAAATCCGTAAATATTTTGTGGGTCAATTCACGAGCACTCCATTCCATCACTCCAGTAGTTGATTGTTTGTGATCAAGTATGGACGAGGAACTTCTCCTGATTTCAACAGCTGTGTGTTTGTACGTAAAAAGAAAAAAACCCAAACGGAAATGGGTGAAACGTTTATTTTCGAATAGGCGGAATCACACGCATCTGAATTTATTTCAAGATCTTAGTGTCAAACCTTCGGACTGGAAGAATTATTTGCGTATGGATGAAGATACCTACAACCATTTACTTCGTTTGGTAACACCGATGATTACAAAGAAAGATACAGTCATGAGACAGTGCCTTACTCCCCATGAGAGGTTGGCTGCAACTCTACGTTTCTTGGCCACCGGGATGAACTATGAAGAGCTGAAGTTCATCACAGCGATATCACCGATGAGCCTCTCATCGAGTTGAGCTTCTTAGTAACTACATCTTTTGTAGCTGTGGGATCAACAGTTTTAAAAAAATCAAGGATCATCTCCAGAGCAGCGTTGCTTTTTACCTTGTCATGGTAACCAGGGTCTGTTATTTTCCACAAACAGGTATGATCCCTGTACATCTCGATCACAGAGATTACAAAATCCCGGTTCGAACTCATGACAACACAACAACACAAGAACAAAACAACAATCAAAACAGCAATCTATCCTTCCAAGTCAACGGTCTGACACGCACTGAGACGGGACAACCCACAGGTTTCCACATTCACGGTCGTTCCGTCGTTCCAGCATGCCATCGAGATTCCCCATTCACGAGGAGTTGGAGTGATGTAGGTTTGGCGTGGCGCGATGGATTTTCAACCGGTTGGAATTCCATCGAGCCTCGTCGCTCCACCAAAATACGAGCGCGATTCACCATTCACGTCGTTCCAATGGCACGCTACCGTGCCATTTGGCTTGTTGGAACGCTCGTCAGTGGCCAGCTTTAGGGCAGTTTGTAACTCCACCGTGAATTCAGTGAACCCACTACTTGAGTCTTGGAAACTGATCAATATATTGAAATAACAGAGTGTAATAAATAGAGACCATTGAAGAGCTAGAATAATGGCTTTTATTGACTAAAGTAAACTGAGATAAAATAACAAACTTTCTGATGATTTAGAATAATTCAAACAACTGATTTATGACATATGATTATCATATCATTCTTCCCTCCCAGTGGTGGAACCTACCGGGGCCAATCTACGAATGTTGACAGAAACTTCTCTTCCATCAGAAAGTCTTACTTGAGCGACATGAGGGTTCAATTGAATAATTTCTACCTTTTCAACTTCAGGATCATGCTTACTGCGTCTTACATAGGTCTTCATCCATGCCTCCTTGGCGTTGATCAGCCAGGATGGCAAGTTTGTCATAGACGTGGAATTACGAGGATGAATGAACATTCGCTCGTGAGGTGTGCAATTGATGGTCGTGCAGAGAAGCGAGCGAATGCTGCTTAGTGATTCTAAGAGTACCTTTTCCCAGTGAGAAGTATCCATGTTTCTGGACCGTAGGGCTAAACGGATTGTCTTCCAAATTATTCCATTGTAGCGTTCCACCTGTCCATTACCTTGAGGGTTGTAAGGTGTTGTGGAACTGGTAGCTACACCCTTGGACATTAAGTAATCTTTGACATCTTTTGATAGAAAACTGGTCCCTCTATCAGTGTGTATGTATGAAGGATAGCCGTATGTGGTGAATAAGTCATTGAGATTTTGAATTACTGTTTCTGATGACATGTCTCGACAGGGATAGGCAAAGGGAAATCTCGAATATTCATCCACAATAGTGAGGATGTACTTGTTTCTAGTTGATGATGGCAGGGGTCCTTTGAAGTCAATGTTGATCCTTTCAAAAGGCCGAGTTGCTTTTATCAATTTTCCTTTGAAACAGTTGAATCTTGGCTTCAGCTCTGAGCAGATCTTGCATTCCATGCAGACTTCTCTGATGTCATCTACCAAGTATGGAAGGTAGCTTTAGTCCAGTGAAAAAATCTTGTGATGCCGGGGTGGCAGAGGTCTTGATGATATTTTATCAAGTCTTGTTTTGATGTGATACATCCCATTATCACACATGCTCGAGAAAGAGCGTCAGCAGTTATGTTCTCTTTTCCAGGTCGGTAAATGATTTCATAGGTGTATTGAGATAGCTCAAGGCGCCACCTCATGATTTTTTCGTTATTCACCTTGCCTCTTGCCGTGCTATTGAACATGAATGAAACAGATTTTTGATCAGTAATAAGTTGAAAGAAACGACCAGATAAGTAATGACGCCACTTCCTTATAGATTCTATAATGGCATATGCCTCTTTTTCAACTGATGAGTGTCGTTTTTCACTTTCGTTTAGCATTCGTGAAAAGTATGCAACAGGACGTTCATTGTAAGATAGTGTTGCTGCTATGCAGAAATCTGAGGCATCAGTCTCTACAGTGAGAATGCCTCCTTCATCAAAAACATGTATTACAGCTGCAGCTACCTCTTTTTTAAGATCTTCAAAAGCTACAAGGGCCTTTCCTTGAAGAGGGAAGAGCGTACAGTGTGCCAAGGCATGAATTTTACTTGAAAAATTTTGTATCCATCGAGAGTAATGTGCAAAGAGGCCCACAGTTCTCTGAAGGGTTTTGGGATTAGGAGGTGGGGGCATATTAAGTAGAGGCTCAAGGCGTTCGGGATCTGGACGTAATGATTTGTTTCCAACTAAAAATCCTAGGAAACGTATCTCCTTTTGACAGAATTTACTCTTCTCCTTGTTTATGGTAAGTGAGTTATTTGAAGCTGCTGCAAGAAACCGTTCAAGATTAGTGTCATGTTCTTCTTTTGAATTTCCACAAATTATGACGTCATCTAAATAAGCATAGGTATCAAATAATTTCTCTTTTTGTATGAGTGAATCAATTACTCTTTGAAAAGCTGAAACAACATTAGTGACACCAAAAGGAATACGACAGAACTGATAAAGTTTCCCACATGCTTCAAATCCTGTGTATTGCCTTTCTTCAAGTAAGATTGGTACTTGGTGATATGCGGATTTCAGATCTACAGTACTATACCAGGAATACTGAGCTACTTTGCGAACTAAATCTTCCATATTTGGAATGGGATAGGCGTCCAATTCAGTGAATTTGTCTATAGTTGTAGAATAATCTATAACCATCCTTTTTTTCGGTTATCGGGTTTAACAACAAATGCTTGGGCACGCCAAGGTGTGTGGCTTTCTTCTATAATGCCATCTTCCAGTAATTGTTGAATTTCATTGGAAATGAAATCTCCATCATCTTTTGATAATTTGCGAGATTTGGTTGTAATTGGTTGACAATTGGGTTTTAGATGTTGAAAAAGGGAGCAAGGAGGAATTTTTGCTTGAGTTATTCCGCAAATAGTAAGAGGTGGCTCATTACCTCCAAATGGTATTTATATACTGGAGAAATTGTTCATAAATTCGTGCTCAAGAATAATATTTTCACAGAGGTCTTGCATAAGCATTAAGGTTGTGTTTGTATAACTTTCTCCCTGAACTGTTAAATTCACGTTGACTTTGCCTCGGATTTGTGGTGTGAAGCGTTTTGAGCCTAAAGTTACTTTTCCTATCTCTGGTATAACTTCTAAATTCAGTTTTTTTGCATAGGTATCGTCAATAAAGTTGCCAGTTGCTCCAGTATCGATCAGTGCTTGACTTTCAGTTCCGTTTATGGTAATAGGAATAATAACCTTTGAAAGACATTTTTCGGCTTGCACTGAAGGTGTTAGTAATATCGAATTACTAAACTCTCTTTTTTTCTCTAATACGGAAGATTTTGAGTTACATACCCGAGCAAAGTGTCCCTTCTTACCACACTTCTTGCAGAATTCGTTTTTAGCTGGGCAAAATAGTCGAGAATGTTTTTTGTTGCCACAAAAAAAGCATGTTTGTCCACTAATACTAACAGCTGATAATGAGGAGTCTGAAGTGTCTTTTTGATTAGGAATTAGATTTGATGCATTTTCTGTATCTTTGCAAGCATTAAGCTCAAATGGAGGATTAGATTTATTGTAGCATTGTGATTGATCTTTTGCAGACTCAAAAGCTCTTGCACGATTAAGAGTTTCATGCAAAGACATATCTGGGCTTTCTAAAATTCGTTGGCGGATTTCGGATGAATATAAACCTGCAATCAATGCTTCTTTTATGTTCTCCTCTCGATTCTCTGTAGCAGAGATCGCTGTAAAATTACATTCTAGGCTGAGTTCTGTCAGTTTTAGGAAAAAATTATCGATGGACTCACCTTGTTTGAAATTGTCTATGAGTTCTCAAGTAGTATTGAAGGAGTAGTGATTACTAAAAGCACAGAATTGAAACAGTCTGTACATTCATTTGAAGAAAATTATAAAATATATACAAATGCAATGGAAAACTCAAATTTCACACTAATGAACAATGAAGTGCATTCTGTAATGCACAATAGACAATTTTAACGGTATTAAGTAGACGGGTAACGCGGATTTTGGGAAGCTTTTTTGCGACTTTACCCCCCCTCCCCCCTCCCCCCGCACCCATCCTACCTTCCCCGCACCTCCCCCGCTCCTGCCGCACCTCCCCCGCCCCCTTAGAAGAACCTCTCTCTCTCTCTCTCTCTCTTCTTGTTATGTCGAGTGAGTAAACGTGTGTCAGTTCGGCTCCGTCTTCTAACAGATATTTCGTAGGGTTATACAGTTCAATTCACTTCAAATTATACATCTAGTTATTCAGTTTCTCGAGCTTAATTCAATAGTGAAATTATATTTTTGATTAACTCACACTATTTTTATTTATCTTGAAAAACATTCCTAAATCTTCAGTTCACCTTCTCGCCTATAAAAGTGTAAATCCACCTAACGGTACACGATGGTTCGACCGAATAGAGGCACACCGAAGAATGAGGTCAATGCTCCGAAGCCAGCTATTTCTGGAGCATTGTCCGAAGAGACCCTACTCATTATTCGACAGCAAATCGAAGAGTCCGTCCACAGTGCTGTATCAATGGCTGTGAAATCTATTTTCGAGGAACTTCAGGCATTGAAGGAGGAGAACAAACAGCTGCACGATAGAATTCGTGAGCTGGAGGTGTCTTGTCACCTGAAGGTCGACGACCTCGAGCAATATGGGCGCCGACATTCTATACGTATTTTTGGGATCCCGGAGAGTGACAAAGAAGACACGGACCTGCTGGCGCTCGATGTCTTTAACAAGAAGCTGAACGTGCCCGTGACTTTGGCGGATGTCAACCGCTCGCATCGCGTTGGAAGGCGTCAACCACCTCAACAAGGGCAAGCTAAACCCAAGGACCGACCCATCATAGTTCGACTCTGCAGCTACCGGACCAGGAAGATGATCTTCGACGCTAAGAGGAAGCTGAAGGGTTCCGGCGTCACCATTCGCGAGGATCTGACTGCGGAGCGCCTCAAGATCCTCAACGCTGCGGCCGACCGTCATGGGCATAGGAATGTCTGGTCATCGGACGGGAGGATCAAGATCTCTATCGGCGAGGGAGGATCCAAGAGGGTCCACACAGTCGAGAGGATGACCGACCTTCAAAAATAAAGGTAAATTAATCATTTCAGGATTCGATTACTAAGGTGCCCTTCACTACAAAAATAGGAAATTCGTATTAAAACATTTCACAATAGATATACCTTGGCATTTTTCATGAGCTGGCTTTCTGTTCTATAGATGAATCTTTCCACTGCTATTTATGATTATGTATGAGGCAATTATTTCAAACTAAGGAGATCCACATTTGTTAATACTGATAAATAATTTATCTTTATATTAATTCCCAAAACTCTCTCACACTTCCACACACCACTCTCCACTTCATCATTCTCTGCTGACGTTTTCACTTCGTGTATACATGATGATGGTTGGCGATTTCTATTTCAGTCCCCAACATCATTAAAATTGTGAATGCAGATATCTGTTGTCGTTTTGCACTATTATTTTTATGAGTGGTGAATAACAGTCTAAAGGTGTTTGGACATACTCTCTCAATTTATTGTGAACGCTGTAAATACAATGGAAAGACACTTCTCCTTGAGCTCTATAGTACGTGAAGCAATCTATTGACAGCATCAGGTTATATCTGTTTATGTATATAGATTGCATTGTGAGCAATTGTGTTGAGTCTCTTCAGTGAATGTGAGATTTACTGGTTGACCCAGTGGTAAGCGTCATATATTATCAGGAATCTTGGAAGAGAGAGTGATAATCTTCCTCCAGTTCAAATGGTGACTATCTGAGTTGCACTGAATTACAGTTGAGAGCTTCAAAAAATGCCCTTGATGAGAAATTATCATCAACCTATAAAGACATTAATATCTGATCATCATTAAGTATTTCTATTTGCCTAACTGTAATATGTGCATGTGAGCATCATCCTCAGAAAATGACATGAAATACGATTATTACATTGTTATTATACATTTCACTTAAAATGAAAATCGAGTCCTGTGCAACGGGAAATGATTCATCCAGACCATGAATCTAGCACTAGGATTTTGACAAGAGATCATAATCTGTTAAGTACTTTTGAAGTAACGTCTGATAAGACGTTAAGTTAAGTTGAACATCAACTTTTTATAGCAAAACGTGACAGACATAATTCTGTAAGTTTTGGATGGAGGCACTGTTTTCAATTCTGGAAATCCGAGACAAGCAAGGGCATTCCATTTATTTATTAGTTAATAAATAAATGGAATGCCCTTGCTTGTCTCGGATTTCCAGAATTGAAAACAGTGCCTCCATCCAAAACTTACAGAATTATGTCTGTCACGTTTTGCTATAAAAAGTTGATGTTCAACTTAACTTAACGTCTTATCAGACGTTACTTCAAAAGTACTTAACAGATTATGATCTCTTGTCAAAATCCTAGTGCTAGATTCATGGTCTGGATGAATCATTTCCCGTTGCACAGGACTCGATTTTCATTTTAAGTGAAATGTATAATAACAATGTAATAATCGTATTTCATGTCATTTTCTGAGGATGATGCTCACATGCACATATTACAGTTAGGCAAATATAAATACTTAATGATGATCAGATATTAATGTCTTTATAGGTTGATGATAATTTCTCATCAAGGGCATTTTTTGAAGCTCTCAACTGTAATTCAGTGCAACTCAGATAGTCACCATTTGAACTGGAGGAAGATTATCACTCTCTCTTCCAAGATTCCTGATAATATATGACGCTTACCACTGGGTCAACCAGTAAATCTCACATTCACTGAAGAGACTCAACACAATTGCTCACAATGCAATCTATATACATAAACAGATATAACCTGATGCTGTCAATAGATTGCTTCACGTACTATAGAGCTCAAGGAGAAGTGTCTTTCCATTGTATTTACAGCGTTCACAATAAATTGAGAGAGTATGTCCAAACACCTTTAGACTGTTATTCACCACTCATAAAAATAATAGTGCAAAACGACAACAGATATCTGCATTCACAATTTTAATGATGTTGGGGACTGAAATAGAAATCGCCAACCATCATCATGTATACATGAAGTGAAAACGTCAGCAGAGAATGATGAAGTGGAGAGTGGTGTGTGGAAGTGTGAGAGAGTTCTACGAATTCTGTGCAAGCTATTATTATATTGAGAGCTCACAGAGTATAACAAAGGTCCGTGGTTTGTGCTCCAGAGGGAAAAAACAACAGGTTGATAGGTTTTGTAATGATGGAAAGGGAAAATGATGATGGAGAGCTGTGATTCCGATCACATGATAGAAAGAAGAACTAGGCCAGAAGGAGGAAACCCAAGAAGGGCAGTAGCAAATGAAGGAAGGATGAAAATAGAGAGACCGGGATTGTGAAGGCACTTGCAGTCAGGTTAATCAGTTGAGTAGTGCCAGTGCACAGCACAGTCAGTCCTATGGAGCTGCGTCGCCATAGAGACTGCGTCAATATGGCATACCCACTCCATCATTCATCCTTCATCTCGCTCCCTCCTCACACTTCTCCGAACCTCTGTCTCTCTCAGGCACCGGCTAGTCCCCACGTCACAGCCACGTCCTATGATCTGTTTTGCAGCCAACATAACCTATAAATGTGTGAGTGATTTACAGCTTCCATTTGTTATGAACGTCGAGATTCGTCAATTCAAAGCCGGAGAGGAAAAATGTTTTGTCTCCCTGCAAGGCTTTCCACGAAGGGTGGAGCTATCAATTAACTATTGATCAGTCCCTGGCCAATGAGGAAATCTCGCTGCTTATTCGTGAAAATTATTTTGAGTTCTTGGAAAACCTCACTGTGGCAGCAAATTGATAAAAACTGAGTAAATCATCTGAATGCCTCTACTTGGAATCATGGATATCCTACTTGTTAATTATTTCAAATTCATAGAAATTCCTCAGTTGACAGTCATTGAATTCAATTTTGAAGCTATGAGGTTGAAACAGGAATGCTATTCTCTATAATACTTCGATCCAACTACGGTTAATCCATTGTCAAAGGTTTGAAATTATTGATGAAATTCAGAAAGTAAAATGAATATGTTGTTCATAAAGTTACATCAATAAGATTTGGCTTGGATTAATTCAACATTTAATCTGAACATTATTGAAGATAATCCAAATATTACAAGTACATAAATATAACGATCAAGTAATCATACTTCATAGTTGAGTCATGAGATTGATTTTTTCTCTAGTCTTATTTAGAGGAATCATGGAAAAATTCTTGGGTGAGAATCCAAAGCTCACCATGTGAGAAGTGTTTTTGCTTTCATTGCTTCATCAAGATGACATATAGATTCGTCGGATTTAAAAAAAAATATTTCTAAATTAATAATCTTTATTTCATTGGAAAGTTAAAATTCGAAAGTTTTTCTACGATAAATACCTTGGGCCCTTGACAGACAAGGTTTTGTGCTGAACTGTTCTATCCAAATCTGAAGAATAATAGTCAAAATTATTGCAGACTTCTTCAAATCATTCTTGACAACAAGAATTTACAGTAGTATTCTTCAACTCCGACTATGGAATGAATCACTATATTATCACATCAATATTCTGCCATCTACTATGGGGATTCAAATGAATGATCTCAGTTTTCTAATTACATCAGAACTCTTCCTGCAAATGAAAATTCTTTAATGGAATTTGTAGTTTTTGAATGAAGCATAATTGCGTTGATCAGACATCGTAGTTATGCTAGTTCAAAATCAATAGATGCAATTTCAGTTTACAATTTCTCAAGCCAACTGACTAAGCATTCCTTCCCACTCTATGATTAATAGGACATATTCAATCTCTTCTCTTTTTTAGAAATTTCAACGGTGAGATGTGGAAAAAAGAGAGACCCTCGATATTCCAGCATTCTTCGTAATTATCATGGACTTTTTACCGACTATCATCTTCAAACTACGAATAAAACGTTTCTATCTTCTCCAACCAGAGTATCACAGAACTGTAATACTAATAAAAAAATAATTATACATTCAAGTATACATTTGCTGAATCATTTTTTCGCGCTGAGTCATAACCGCTCACAAATTGAAAGAACTATCGTTCGCTTATTTCTCAACAATGAGAAAAAGATTATTCAATAACACAATATTGTATTGTGAGAGGTGCCCACAGGGAAGTAGATTTGAACGTAGACTGCGTCCTTAAAATTGAATTCATGGTGGGGATTCTCAAAATCTTGGGGCGGTCCCATAAATTGAAACACTGATTAGCAACTTTGAAACACTGGTTAGCAGTGTTCAAAATTTTTTCTGTAGTTGAGAAGTTGATATTGTGGTAATTATTCATATTGAATGAAAAAGACTAAGAAATTGTCAAAAAACCACTGATTTATTGATAATTAGAAAGACCGGTTTCGGTTATTACACCATTGTCAATCTCTGATAAACTTGATACAAACTTGTTCAACCTGTTGCTTTGTTAGCTTAGTCACCGGGGGGAGGGGAGTCGCTATACTCAAGTTTATCAGAGATTGACAATGGTGTAATAACCGAAACCGGTCTTTCTAATTATCAATAAATCAGTGGTTTTTTGATAATTTCTTAGTCTTTTTCATTCAAAGTGTTCAAAATGACTACTCACGACATTTAGTTTGATGATGTACTTACTGTATGAATTCGTGTTCTCAATTCATGGGAAGGGGTAGAAACTGAATTCTCTCCTAAACTTAGGAGAATGTGTTCGTCTTCCATCCCTGCAATACATACTTACTATTGAATAAGTCAATAATGCCAATAGGTTCTTTTGATTATTGAATACATTAAAAATCATTGTAATAGAACAAATAAGCATTGAATTTACATCATTGGTTTTGAAGCAAGTTATTTCTTTTATATTCTAATAGCTTTTGTCCACGTTGGTCGCCTTTAAAATATTGGATAAATAAGAATTGTTGAATTCTCAAAGATGCGTGAATCAACATATTACTAAGGCACAAAGAAAATCATTAATGAAAAGAGGTTTTATTTGTCTTCACTATAAAATAGTCAATGACAAACTTCTCAGTAGGTCTCTCACTTCGGCATTGAAGCGACTAATTGGCGCCGTTTTATGATGGCGGACCAAATATCATAATTCCATAATGCAGCCAGACAGGCATTGTCGTCGAGGACAGGCAACGTCAACTTGATACAAACTTGTTCAACCTGTTGCTCTGTTAGCTTAGTCACAGGGGGGGGGGGAGTCGCTATACTCAAGACCCCAGATGGAAGGTGGCTGGGGGGATTGTAAAGGGTCTCCTGGCACAATGCCAACAATAATGCTGCTCACTGTCTCCCATTTGCTCTGTTCGCTGCTCATCCTACATTTTTCCCAACTTTTATTTGCACAAAGATACAATTCTGCATAATGGAGAAGAGTCAGACGAGGAAAATGCCTATTAGTCACTCGCATTCATTGTCACGTGCATGTCGCTGGCCCGGCCACATTCGAAATTCACCATACAAACTATGCCAAGATTTACTACCTATTTTCTACTATTTTCTACCTCAAATAACCGATTTTCTACCTCAAAGATAGCAGAGATATTGAATAAACTAAAGTGCCGGGCCAGGGACATGTTAGCCCGGCCATCTCTGAATTTCACCAAACAAACTATGCCAAGATTTACTACTTATTTTCTACTATTTTCTACCTGCAATAACAGATTTTCTACTTCAAGGATAACAGAGATATGAGCAAAAATATAGAAAGGTCAATGACCTCTCAGCCCGGCCATCTTTGAATTTGACCAAACCAAATATGCCAAGATTTACTACCTATTTTCTACTATTTTCTACCTCAAACCAAACTGAAATCTAACCATTCATAACGGAGATATTGGCGAAAATATGTGTAGGTCACGTGCATGTCGCTGGCCCGGCCACATTCGAATTTAACCAAACAAACTATGCCAAGATTTACTACCTATTTTCTACTATTTTCTACCTCAAACCAAACTAAAATCGAATCACGCATAATGGAGATATTGGCTAAAATATGTATAGGTCACGTGCATGTCGCTGGCCCGGCCACATTTGAATTTCACCAAACAAACTATGCCAATATTTACTAAATATTTTCTACTATTTTCTACCTCCAATAACCGATTTTCTACCTCAAAGATAGCAGAGATATTGAATAAACTAAAGTGCCGGCCAGGGACATGTTAGCCCGGCCATCTCTGAATTTCACCAAACAAACTATGCCAAGATTTACTTCTTATTTTCTACTATTTTCTACCTGCAATAACAGATTTTCTACTTCAAGGATAACAGAGATATGAGCAAAAATATAGAAAGGTCAATGACCTCTCAGCCCGGCCATCTTTGAATTTGACCAAACCAAATATGCCAAGATTTACTACCTATTTTCTACTATTTTCTACCTCAAACCAAACTGAAATCTAACCATTCATAACGGAGATATTGGCGAAAATATGTGTAGGTCACGTGCATGTCGCTGGCCCGGCCACATTCGAATTGTCGGAAAATTCACTCCAACGATGTTGAGCGGGTTGCCTACCTTTGCGCCCTATTCTGAGATTAACAGTGTTCTGTCAGCATTCCCAATGAATATCGTGTAGCTTCTATTTAAAGCAATACTGACAGAATGAAATAAATCTCACCATCGTGTAGCCTACTGTGTGATTGGAGAGACTGGAAATTCAACAACAATGTTAGTTACCTCACAACAATCAATCCTTCCCGCCAAATAACTCTAATTCACTTGGTGTTTTTGTTGTTCCCAGTGTCAAGAACTACTGGAATGGCATCTGTGCCGTTATAGAATCTATATCATTATAATAGAGCATGGATAGAGGAATTCATTGTAACTTTCTATGTGCGACTATTGCAGTTGTATGAGGATTCAATTGTTTTTCATTTTTATTTTTATTTTATCGAACTATATTCATCTTTATGAAAACTTCAAACAAAAAATGATGATTTAACTGGTTCATAGGATTAATTCATTCCAAAAATTTATATACCTTCCTTCATTTGAAAACACGCTATTCTGAGGATTTCTATATATTATGTTAGACTAAGTAGACTTACTTAAACTTGCTTAAATTTACTTTCAATCAGGGACAAAGTAAACTTGCTTAACTTGCTTGAACTTAATTCCAACCATGCTCTAAATAAATTACTTTTCAACTTGACGCATACACTGTCGAAGAACTTCTATATCTTCTAATGGTGATACTATCTGTTTGAACAATATTGAAGGGTAACTTTATCTCAATTAGAATTTTTTGGTGCTGTATTAATTCATTTTCTATCTCAGACTTCTTCTCCATTCAGGTGCGTACAGACTTACGTGCTGTGCAACGGTTGGCGGAAAAGGATTCGAGTGACTGAGATCAGGTCGCGAGCTGCCACGTGTTCCATTGTTCTCAGAAAACTTCAGTTCACGGGGGATCAGTATTGAAAATATTTTTTCTTTATAGAAGTTTATATGTTTATGATTTTGAAGGGATGGATTCAAAGATCCAAAGGTTCAAAGAACCTCATGCGTCAACCGAAGCTTATTGTGTGTCCCAAGTATGTTAATTGGGCAGACCGATTCCTGTGTCCTTCACAAGGTCCAGGAGTTTTTCCCCTATATCAACATCCCATTCCTCACCTGGTTGCTTGCAGCCAAACAGAGCCCTTCTTCTAGCCCCTAGTCTTTCGCAGTCCAGTATGATATGCTTGGCAGTCTCTTCAGACTGATTACAAAGCCTACAAATCTAACTTTCATTTCTGAGTCCAATTGTGTGGAGATGTTTCCTGAAGTGGCCGTGTCCAGTTATCAGGGCAATCAACTGCTTCACCTGACCTCTACATAGACTTACCAGCCAGCTGGTGTAGCAAGGGCTCGCGTCTGTCAGCAGCCTTTTGCCAAGTGCCTGACCAGGGTGAACTTGCCATTGCTGGTGATGTAAGTCCCTGGACCATTTACTTATTGTATGGAAGGCAGTTGTTTAGCTTATGCCACAGCTTGGCTCTGGACCAAAGAACGGCATACTGGAACCCCGCTTAGCAAGCTCATCCGCACGCTCGTTACCTCCTTTGCCTACATGGCCAACAGTTACCCAATCAAGATATACAGAGTTGCATGTTGCAAGCCTGCTGAGTGTTTTGTGACACTCTCACACCAATTAGGATTTTTATTTCATTGGAGTCAAGAGCCTTGAGTGCTGCCTGACAATCTGACAGGATTACGATATGCTTGTCGCAATAGCGTCTGGCAATGCCTATGTTGGCACAAGTTTTGATACTCCAAATCGCTACCAGAAAGAGGAGGATGGTACAGTGTTGTCCCAGACTTGCACAAACTTGTGTTCTGGGTGAATCACTGTACACCCCATAGCCAGATTTCCCTTCAATGAGAGAACCGTCCATGTACCAGACAATGCTGCCTCTTTTGAGATAGGGCCCTTCCTCAGACTTCCACTCCTCTCTGGAGCAGAATTTAACAGAGAAAGGTTTAGTGAAAACCATCTTCGTTGTGCAGTGGCCTGTTCCGGACATGCCTTCTCTCCATTGACCTGCAACTTTTAGTCGATAGGCTGATTTTCGTGCTTCTGCCATAATAAAAATGTTCAAAGGCAGTAAGCCAAGAGCAACTTCAAGAGTTGCTGATGGGCTGCTCCTGAAAGCTGCAGTGACTAGAAGTATTCCCATCATTTGTAGACTTGTGAGTTTGGCTGTGGCTGTAAATGTCCACCAGACTAGTGATCCATAAGTTACCTGACACCTTATTACTGCCTTGTACAGCCACAGAGCTATGTGAGGCTTTATCCCCCAAATGGAGCCTGCAAATCTCCTGGACGCCATAAGCGTCCATTCTGCTTTATGCAGTGTATTATTTAAAAGATTGTTCCAAGTCAGCTTAAGATCGAATATCTTGTTCCAAGATCAGAAGCAATCTGATGTCTGCAATGATCCAAGTTGAGACAGTAAGTCAGACTTTTGGAGTGGCCAATCTGTTCTCCTTGGATCACGGTAGCAGGAAGACTCACCTTCACTTTGCATGTCGAAACTGATATCCCTGTGATCAGACAAAGAGGCCTCATGACTTACATGCTAATTGTCAATGACCCTTAGGAGTCCTCCTGAGCAGAATGTAGTGTCAATAACCTCACTTCGGTTTCGTGTGACAAACTTCAGACAGTTTCCAACATTGCAGACATAAATATTCTAGGATATGAGAAACTGAAGAAGAGCCTCCCCTCGTGAATTTGTATCCGAGCTTCCCCATCCAATTGTGTGGTGAGCATTGGTGTAACAACCAAAAAGGAGTTGTCCGCCAGTACAAGATGACTCCTCCAGAAGTTCAAGCTCTCTTGATGGAGGAAGGTCCCCAGAGACAAAGGGCAAGTAGACTGAGCCTGCAGTTGTGCTCTATTTCTCGCCCTCATAGCTTCAGGTTATAGACACCGCAGTTAGATCTCTGGAACAGAATTCATAAGGAGTTAGACAGTCCATACCTCTCCTCACAAGTATGCAGGTTCTGACATTTTTGAGAGAAGTACAGTAGATCAACCCACTGTTGGTATCTCCCAGGCCTGCAACCCTTCTTCGGTGAAGCCATGGTTCTTGGATCAGCGCCAGGTCAAATCCCTCTCTGAGGAAGAACTGACAAAAATCAGTAGATGCTGCTTTACTGTGATGGATTGATCTGGAGGACCCTGGGCATTATCCTGAACTGGTGTTGAGACAATTGAAACTTGACAGAGTCCTAGGTTGGCCCTCTAGACTGACCTGACCAAACCTGATAGTATGGAGTTTCCTCGGGGTTTGGTTTTGGTTTGTTTGTTTTTTCGTAACCCATGTGGTTCCCACGATCAGCTTGGGAAGTACAGCCTACCCAGACAGAGCCCAGCATATCCAGGCAAGGCTAAGTACTGCAGGAGGGCGACTGGTATCCTGGAGGCACCGTTAGAGACACCATATAAAAGGACTGGGGCCGTCCACTCATCAGCACGGTTCACATCACACCTTGGGTTGGCCTAAGAAGAAGTAGAATTTGACCATGGAAGGCCGACAGATGAAAAAGAAAGAAAAATGGCACACAGCTAAGTTAATGGAAAAGTGCCATTCTAGAAATTGAAAGTTCTAAAGCAAAATGGGAAGGAGAAGAGGGGTTTTGGAAGAAAGGCTTTGGAAAGGGGGTCACTTTTAGTCGCCTCCTACGACAAGCAGGGATACTGTGTGTGTATTCTGGTTTTCAACAGATCCTTGAGTCCGATGTTCGACTCAAAGCTCCCCCAACCCAAAGGGGGCTAATAAAAGTTATTGTCATAAAAGATGAAATCTTATTCCCATCCAATCTTTAATTCATGCACTCATATTTTAACGTAGCTCCAATATTTAGATCAAGTTTCTCTTCTCAAAATAGATTTCGAGGGAATTCTACTGATAGATGAAATTTCCAGTTTTAAATTCATACTTCTCATCCATATATTACATGACTATCATCATATTGCTCTCATTTCATGGAAAGCTACTAGCGTAATTCAATATTCATCCATAAATTGACGTAAATGGAAACATTCATAATTGAAAGCGAGAAAGTGGAATACTTTGCCATGTGTTTTTCATTAGCCTATTATGGAATTGGTGACGGGTAACGGAGTAGTAGCCTACAGTGGGTAGTCATGGGAGGGAGTGGGGATGGGGGTGGTTTCAGGCGCCACCAAGTCACCCCTTTGGAAGATGGAAAGTACGTTTAGTAGATAGGACAGGGATTGGGCTCGTTGATATAAACCAACACAAATGTCGTGCATATTAGACTACTGTGTCACAGAGCACGAGTCGAAAATTATTATTGATGGTTATTGAGAGCAGCACTGAACCCACCCTCAGTGCTCAACACACAAATTATTATGTCTGTAGCCAGTAGCCATGCTCGGCCTTCCGTCGCCATTCATCGATCTGACGCCGGCGGCAAATTTAAAGTTGACAGAAGGTCGCACGCACTCTCACGCACGCATCAGCGATCCCATCGCGTCGAATTTCACGGATGACGGACGGCAGCCATCCAAGTGATTTGCTTCACGATTGAAAATTATCATTCCTCTTCCGTACGAATTTGCCATTTCAATTAACTATGAGAACCAGCTCTACTTTTCATTCATGACTTGCCAACTTTTAGGTCATGAGTACCCATGCTTCAAAGAATTCATGTATTGAATCATCCATTCTTTCCTCTATACATTAATGATTTACCTTCATATCTGGAAACTGCACACTGTGTGCCATACGCCAATGATGTTAGCATTTTATTAAAGAGTAACAGTCAGCAAAAAATGGAATCTGAGTGCAGAAATGCGTTTGAAAAATTAGAGAGGGCGCTAACTGCTAATATGCTGATATTAAATCGTGAAAAAAAACAAACGAATACCATTCAGAGCAGCTATAGAAGCAAACTTGGAGATAGAAGAAGGCAGTGTGGAGCCTGTAAACAACATTAAAGTTCTAGGAGTTATGTTAGATTTCGAAATTTCCTGGAGACTTCATATAGAATCTTTGAAAAGTAAGTTGAGTTCTGTAGTATTTGTACTCAGAAAGCTTGAAGCATTATTGGACTCTTGAACTCTCAAATATGTATATTTTGCAATGTTTCATTCCCTTCTGGCCTACGGGATTATATTTTGGGGGAACTCGAGCCAAGCAATTGACATATTCCGTATCCAGAAGTGGGCAATACGAGTAATGGTTGCAGAGTCGATTCGTTCAAGCAATATGCTTTATTTATCAAAACAAGGATAAATTTGAAGCTGGTGCACTTTTTCACAATTATGGAACTAGACATAGAGAATAGTTTCGAGATGATACGCACCGCAATACATTATATGATAGAGGAGTTAAAAGTGTTGGGATTCGATTGTACAACAAACTACCAGCCCTTTTAAGAGCATCCACAGGTCGTGAATTTAGAGCCTTGATGAAGAAGGAATTGTTAAATATTTGTGCATTCTCGATTGATGAATTCCAAGCTTATTATGAGATGCAAAATTAATTGTACAGTTTTATGTAACTTATTCGTACAATATTATTGACTAATATTCATTGACAAACCCAAATACCCCTTTTATAGGTGGTCAGCGAAAAAATGGTAATAATAATAATATGCTTTTCAGAATCTCCACTCATCGAAAAACATCATTCACTTCTTATTTATAACCTTTTTGGTCGAATTGAAACCATATTTTTCAATAATTCATTCATTTGATATAAACATAGATAGGCTCACAGATGAATTCCAGTAGGAGCCTTTATGACATATCTGGTAGCATGACAGTATAATAAGAAAAGGAAATGAAAGAAATTAACATCGCATGATATAAATTATGCTTTGATCATCCAACTTTCTAGTCCCCGTACCCCAAAAATACATCTACTTCGAAGAATTTCATTCTACGACCAATCCTTGCTTTGAATGATTCAATGTTAAAAAGGTCTCTGTTCAAAAGTCATGTTCACAATATTGATTATTAGTAAAATAATTAAACAATCATATCTATGTTGAAAGACACCAAGTTACCATAATTAAATGTTGATCTAGTTAAACTACAAGTTTTTACCACTTATACCAACTCATCTTATAGAATTCGGTGTCTGAAGAGGATGGAACGTAGATTAATGGAACTGATTATTGTCTAAAAATTGAAAATTTCTTCTTGTGATGAGGGAAATTCTCCGAAACGTACTTAGAAGCGAATTCTTCTTAACGTCTCTATAAACAATTTTCTTATAAACAGATTTTTTCACACTTAGTGTGATCTCTGTTTTATAAAACTGATTTTTATCTAATCTGAAACATCTCAAATTACATACCTGACACTCCTTGATCACATTTCGTTGATATTTCGTACAGGAAGCAAAAAATTACAGGCCTGCGAGCCAAATCTGACAGTGCAGGATGAATGAACAAGGAAGTGTGGGAAGGATTAGGATGGATTGGTAAAATGGCGGAGAGAGATATATCTGGCTGACGGATCATGAAGAGAGAATGGAACGATGAGAGAGATTGAGTGAGATGTGGACGAGATGTGAGAGGAGAAAAACGAGTGAAAGAAAAAGAAAGCCTGGACGAATCCATGAAAAAAACTGCTGGACCTCGGTTGTGAGATTCGAAAACCTCCATTTCCCTTCAAGATTCCCTTTGCCTTCAGACTCTAAATTGACAAGTTGATTGGCATAAAGAAACTGTCTGGCATAACTACCGGCTTTCAACCATACAATTGTTGCTAGCTGCCTCTTATCATAATAAGCACTGATTGATCTCAATAAAAATATCAAATAACAGAGAAAAAAAGATAATATTAAGCAAAGAGATTGTGGAAATTGAAAGTATGCAGAAATTTTATTGGATTTCAAGTATAAAAAATATGAACTACGAACTTCCTCGAGGAATTCGAAGGGATCTGAAACCTGATCATTCAGTATATGAAGATTCTGAAGAAATATGTGAAATATGGAGTGGATTGGAAAAAATAATATTTTGATCCCTAACAATTCCAACATACTGAATCAAAATCACACAAGGGCAGATATTTTTATCATGGTCGATAAAATATAGGAGTTATCAGCCATAGATTGCGGCAGTAATGATGGAGAATATGATCAGTAAAAATGAATATTGCATAGATCAATGAATATATCATAAGAGGGATGCAAAAATAATATTTTTGACAAAGTTAGGACTTGGTAGTCGTCTGCGCCACTTAACATTGGCACAAGATACGTTCAATTTACAGATGCCGAACAGTATTAATATTAAAAATCGGATTTTCTCAGAAAAAGTTTTAATATGAACTACCAGAAGCAAATTACTCAACTTATCATTTGTAGCCTTCTACATAAACTTCATATAAAACTCACGAGCCTTCTCTTCAGTTATTTTCCGAAGTAAATTTATTAATAATATATATATTTCGATTTGAAAGTTTACTATGGCCTACTCGGAACTCCAATCTTTAGAAAAACCTACTTTAATACCAAGATTTGATTGATAGTTCAATGGTCTCATCTTCATTGGGTTTTCTTTCTGCAGAGGTTCTCTGATATAGCAGAAAGAGCATTGATGTGATTGCTGTATTCTTCAGAAACAGTACAAGTGTGTCGATAGTCTATGCTCACGTAGAAATATCAGAGACAAACAAATAGCATACTTACGCTTATCCTTACTCTATGGTAATATCTTGTGAGTCCAGCAAGTGCCAGTTTCAAGACAATGCTTGTTGAACAAATTCATTCCCCATGAATAATTATTTGAGTTCTGAAAAGTACCTGAAAAATGTAAATGGGATTTGAGGGAGAAAATAAATCCAATGGACTTCATAAAATGCACATGAGGATTAACTCAGTTTTGTTCAGTAGAGCCGGGAATAAAGAATCGTCTAGATACTGCAAAATTAAGATTTGTTTCTGGATTAATGTTCCACATGACAAAGCAACGAGCGAGATAGGGCTCACTAGAAGAGTGAGCTTTTGTAATCCTATCATATTAAGCGAGCAATTTCTGTATATCTATTTATATTTTTTCATCTGGTTATTTTTATATTTTTATATCTGGTTATTTATGTTCAACGGATCTCGAAAACGGCTCTAACGATTTTCACGAAATTTGGAACATAGTAGGTATATGATATACTAGCCGTCAGGCTCGCTTCGCTCGTCATATCCGTCTAGACCCCCGACTGGATCGTCCAATCAAGTCAAAGTCCTCCCCAACTATCACAGTTGTATGTAGAACAGCTTAATCCAAGCCACACCTCATAATGGTGGTATCAGCATCTCTGGTGGCAACATTTGTTTCAATACTTGTTTCCATCATTTTCTCGATTAACATGTCGATCAGTCTTGTTTTGATCCTTTCATTAGCTAGGAAATGCTCCTGTTTGACTGTGATGGTCGTATTTTCATGAAAGTTTATGTCAACCGAGGTTTTTGTGAGCCTTCTTTGCTTCTGCTCTGCTCGTTTGTGCTGTTGACATCAGTGTAACCATCAAACAACCATACAGCTTTCGCCGTAATGTTTTTTATTTATTTAATGTTATTTAGTTTTTCATTTTATTTTTCCCGCCTGACTGGTGGGAGGCGGGATGTACTGGCGTGACTGCGCGGCGGTGGTGGTGGTAGTGGTGGGGGGTTGGCACACCACCACATTCCAGCCGTCTGCTCACCCCCCCCTTCCGCTGCTACATGATCTTGACTTTAAGCCCTCCATACCTTCACTAGGATTACTTGCACAAAACGGTATTATTATTTTGTAGAAGTATAAGTAGAATTTATGACCGTAAACTATAATAATTTTGTACAATAAATATTTCTTCCTATTTTCTCTACTTTATATCTCCACTATTATCAATCCTATCAAAAAAGTGCATGAGACCTTTTTTGTAGAGAATTTTACGTTGTTTAATTTTACTAATGACAACCTTTTTCCCCGAGGCCATAGTTTTTGAGTTATTCATCAAAAACAGGAAAAATGCACCTTTAGAGCCCCCTTCCCCCCTTAGCACCACCCCCATCGGTCAGTACTTTTAGTATGTTGTTTAAGAAGCCTTCCCCTACAACTGTACCTGAATATATGTACATGAATTTTTCCCCTATTTGGCATTTTTTTGTCTTCATTGCCTGGACTATGGGCCTACACGTGGAAACTAGACTACGGCAGGGGGGAAGAAGAGTCGGAAACTGTTGATGGGACGAGTGGATGAAAACTATCTTTCCCAGGCTGGGATGCTATAGTGAGGTCCACGTTATAATGACAGTGGATAAAGATAGAAGAATAGCGATGCCGATTCTCTGCATTAATTAATATATTTCTACATTGTCAAAAACATAATTGGCATCGTTGTGGACCTAGAAAAAGATAGTACCACCGGCTTTGTCGAATGATAGACAAGGATAGCAAAACCAAAGTTGATCAAATACTGTCATTATAAAGTGGACCTCACTATAGCTAGGCAGTTCCCAACCCTGAGAAAGATCCTCACCTCGTCCATCGGTTAAAGAAATTCAAGCTTTCCGTAGCCTATGCTAGGCAGACAGCAAATAAAATATTACGTTCTAATTTTCAATAATACTACTTCCAATTGCTTCCATTACACATCCATGGCTGAAACAGCTGAGACTTTCGTCGTCTGTGGATAGTAAAAAGTGAGCGAGTGATTCTGTGGAAAATCAAAATATCGCATCCCCGTAATATTCATAAGCTGTCGTATAGCCAGCTGTAGAATTAGTCCAGTCACTATAATATTATACATTGGTGCATGCAATTTATATTGTAGTTCTGATTTTTTACTTTCCCTGCCCTATTACCATAGGTAAGGAAAGTATTGCTTTCCGAAAAAAATTAAGGTACCCCAATTTCTAAATTTCTATACGTTTCAAGGTCCCCTGAGTACAAAAAACTGGTTTTGGGGTATTGGTCTGTATGTGTGTGTGTGTGTGTGTGTGTCTGTGTGGTGTGTGTGTGTGTGTGTGGTGTGTGTGTTGTGTGTGTGTGGTGTGTGTGTGTGTGTGTGTGTTGTGTGTGTGTGTGTGTGTGTGTGTGTTGTGTGTGTGTGTGTGTGTGTGTGTGTGTTGTGTGTGTGTGTGTGTGTGTGTGTGTGTGTGTGTGTGTGTGTGTGTGTGTGTGTGGTGTGTGTGTGTGTGTGTTTGAGTGTATGTGCGTCTGTTTACACGATATCTCATCTCCCAATTAACGGAATGACTTGAAATTTGGAGCTTAAGGTCCTTTCACTATAAGGATCCGACACGAACAATTTCCATCAAATGCAATTCAAGATGGCGGCTAAAATGGCGAAAATGTTGTCAAAAACAGGGTTTTTCGTGATTTTCTAGGAAACGGCTCCAACGATTTTGATCAGATTCATACCTAAAATAGTCATCGATAAGCTCTATCAACTGCCACAAGTCACATAATCTGTACAAATTTCAGGAGCTCCGCCTCATCAATGCAGATAGATTCCCAATTATCAGTCTTCAGATACAATTGGAACAAAAAAAATCAAGTGGAGTAGATTGAGCATGAAAATCTCTACAATTAATGTTCAGTAACATTTTCACCTAAAATTGAAAACAAGCTTTAAATTCGAGAAAATGTGATTATTCAATAATTGAATAATAACAATAATAGAATCAACAATAATTTGCAATTATTGCAAATTATTGTTGATTCTATTAAATCATTCACTATGAAGAGATAGCAGACCTCATGTGTGTCTCCAACATTATTGCCCTGTCACCAGCTGGCTCAAATCTTTGAATAGTAGACTTGAGATGCGCGGGAACACTAGCGTCAGGTGATCAATTCTCATAACGGCAAGCAAAGTTGTGTGTGTGCACCACACCAGATTTTTCACTTTCCTTGCCCTATTACCATAGGTAAGGAAAGTATTGCTTTCCGAAAAAATTAAAGTACCCCAATTTCTCAATTTCTATACGTTTCAAGGTCCCCTGAGTCCAAAAAATTGTTTTTTGGATATTGGCTTGTATGTGTGTGTGTGTGTGTGTGTGTGTGTGTGTGTGTGTGTGTGTGTGTGTGTGTGTGTGTGTGTGTGTGTGTGTGTGTGTATGAGTGTATGTGCGTCTGTGTACACGATATCTCATCTCCCGGTTAACGGAATGACTTGAAATTTGGAACGTAAGGTCCTTACACTATAAGGATCCGACACGAACAATTTCGATGCAATCCAAGATGGCGTCTAAAATGGCGAAAATGTTGTCAAAAACAGGGTTTTTCGCGATTTTCTCGAAAACGGCTCCAACGATTTTGATAGAATTTATACCTGGAATAATCATTGATAAGCTCATTGATTAATCATTGATTCTCAATTATCAGCCTTCATATACAATTAAAACAAAAAATTTCAAGTGGAAAAGATTGAGCATGAAAATCTCTGCAATAACATTAAACATCTCTGTTAAGTAACATTTCCACCTAGAATTGAAAATAAGCTTGAAATCCGAGAAAATGTGATTATTAAATTGCAAACTGTTGGTAACTGTTGGTTCTATTAAATCATTCACTACGAAGAGATAGCAGACGTCATGTGTTTCCAGCGTTATTGACCTATCACCAGCTGTCTCATAACTTTGAATAGTAGACTTGAGATGCGCGAGTACACTAGCGTCAGGTGATCAATTTTCTTAAAGGCAAGGAAAGTTGTGTGAGTGCGCCACATCAGATTTTTAATATATCATTTGGGTACAAAAGAGAAGTCCAGAACCAATTTCTTCATGCAAAATTTCCTTGTGCTAGATACAGGGTGGCCCAAAAACCACGTACTCTCGGCTCATTTTCCAGTTTTCAGTTATTTCTGCCAAATCTCGTAATCGGACAGAAAAATTTGCTCTTGCCTTTTTTTAGATTAAAAAATTATGAATAAAGTAAGATCATTCGGAACTCTCTATCTCTAATGAGTACTGAGTTATGATTTTTCAAAAATGAGTGAAATTTGAAGAAAAAAACAATTTTTGTTTTTGATCAACAATATCTTTCGATTGTTACCATTTGGATGTATAATTCAAAATCCCTCTTTGCGTATTTTTGTGCTCTACAATCTGAGATCAGGTAGAGCGCTGTATCAGATTTTATCGTACTACACTTCATTCTTCTCGTCTCGTCAAGGCGGTCCAAATTCATGCATCATAAGTCAAATTCAATCTAAAAATGGAAAATTTATTGTTGAGTGTGCTTAAGCCCATTTTATTTCAATACACAAAAAATAGCCAATTTCTATAATCAAAGCTATGTATCTCCTCGGTAACCCCTTATTATAAAAATCATTACCTGATCTTGAAATTTACAATGGAATTTTTTCTTTCATTTGCTGTAAACGATTCATGGAAAATGTGTTCATAAAGTGAGTTTTGATTGTTGAAAAAGATCCGGAAATTGTAGATATTTTTCTCATATTAACGGTTTTGGCAGTTCTATTATAGGGAAAGGTGATTCAAGATGGATTTTAGGCAACTGAGCTCGTAGAGGATGAATTTATCTAGAATTTGGATTCAATCGTGAGTTTCTATGATGAATCAGACTCGTTTTAGAAACTCTTGATCAACAGTAAAATCACGAAAAATGTAAATACTAATATCGCCATTTTAAAAATCTTCTGTAACTTTATAATTGTATTGGAATCGAAAGTATTATTTATTGGAGTGGATAGAGGGGGGCAATTTTCACATTCTTACTAGATTTGGAAATTTTATCAGTAGTATTTCACAAGACATGCAGCTTTGAATATAGAAATTGGCCATTTTTTGTATATTGGAATATGGGCTTAAGCCAACTCACCAATAAATTTTCCATTTTTGAACCGAATTTGACTTATGATGCATGAATTTGGGCCGCCTTGACGAGACGAGAAGAATGAAGTGTAGTACGATGAAATCTGAGCACTGTATCAAAAGTTATAAGTGTTTGAAATTTTGATCCTTGAGGTGTCCTTGAGCGCGCCTCTTCACTAGGAAATACTGGAATGAAGTGCATCTAACGGGTGATTCTCAAAGAACATAATATCATGAACTTATGACATTGTGCGAAATATCAATGTGAGGACAATGCAGTTGGTGATGATGGTTGAAGCTGAAAATTAGGTGTTTTTTACAATACAAGGAGCATTGTTGTCAGGTGTACCTAAAAATCTTTATAAGATAGAGCGCTCTACCTGATCTCAGATTGTAGAGCACAAAAATACGCCCAGAAATATACACCTAAATGGTAACAATCGGAAGATATTGTTGATCAAAAACCAAAACTCATCAAAATTGCTTTTTCTTCAAATTTCACTCATTTTTGAAAAATCATAACTCAGTACTCATTAGAGATAGAGAGTTCCAAATGATCTTACTTTATTCATAATTTTTTAATCTAAAAAAAGGCAAAAGCAAATTTTTATGACCAATTACGAGATTTGACAGAAATATCTGAAAACTGGAAAATGAGCCGAAAATATGAGGTTTTTGGGCCATTCTGTATCTAGCACAAGGAAATTTTGCATGAAGAAATTGGTTCTGGACTTCTCTTAAGTACCCAAATAATATATTAAAAAATCAGAAACACAATATAAATTGCAAGCACACCCCCTTTTTTATGTCCATATTGACTGGACTAAATAATGTAAACACGATCATTTTAGAGAATTGTGTTTTGTTTGTCAATAAATAAAAATAACGAGCGAGCTCGGTGTCCCGATATTGAATCATAAAGTGTGAACTACGTGATCCAAAGGATTTCTATCTGATAAACGTTAGACTCCATAAATCCCCTGGATTTGACTAGAGAAAAAGCATTCATTTTTACAATAGATATGCGCAACTCAATTGACTAGATAATTTTGAAACCTATCATTCATCATAAATATTGCCCAAAATGGAAAGAAGCTATATTGATTCATCATTATTAGCTCGCTTTTACTGAACAGTAAGACAAATCATGCCAGTTATACAAACATAGATTTTTATTGTACATTATTGAATACAACCAGGACTACCCTTATACTACCGAACTTGAGCCTATAGTGAGGTCCACGTTATAATGACAGTATTTGATCAACTTTTGGTTATGCTTTCCTTGACTATCATTCGACAAAGCCGGTGGTACTATCCTTTTCTAGGTCCTCAACCATGCTAATTATGTTTTTGACAGTGAAGAAATAAAATTAATTAATGCAGAGAATCGGCATCGCTATTCTTCTATCTTTATCCACTGCCATTATAACGTGGACCTCACTATAGAAAAATTACGAACATAGATGGTGTAGGAATTCTCTCTTTAGAAAAACTACTATAGTCTGTGCAGAATAAGTTGATACTTAAAAATGTAAAAATAAAGAATATAAAGATAAACAAAAATAAAAAATATGAAAAATAAAAGTAAGAAAATATAAAAATAAAAAAAAATAAAAATAAAAATAAAAAATATAAAAAATAAAATAAAAATATAAAAATATAAAAAAATAAATAAAAAAATTGAAAAATGAAAATATAAAAATATAAAAATATAAAAAATATAGAAATATGAAAATATAAAAATATGAAAATATAAAAATATAATAATATATATATGAATATAATAATATATAATTATAATTATATTATTATATATTATATAATAATATATATAGAAAATATAGAAAATATAGAAATATAAAAATAAAAATATAAAAATAAAAAAATATGAAAAATAAAAGTAAGAAAATATAAAAATAAAAATATAAAAAATATATAAAAAATAAAAAAATTAAAAATGAAAATATGAAAATATAAAAATATAAAAATATAAAAAATATAGAAATATGAAAATATAAAAATATGAAAATATAAAAATATAATAATATATATGAATATAATAATATATAATTATAATTATATTATTATATATTATATAATAATATATATAAAAATATAGAAAATATAGAAATATAAAATATAAAAATATAAAAATATAAAA
Organism: Nilaparvata lugens; assembly: GCF_014356525.2. NCBI lineage: Eukaryota > Metazoa > Arthropoda > Insecta > Hemiptera > Delphacidae > Nilaparvata > Nilaparvata lugens. The sequence goes on from NC_052509.1 coordinate 21,082,409, forward strand.
ATAAAAAAAATGAAAATATAAAAATATAAAAATAAAAAAAAATAAAAAAATTAAAAATATAAAAAAAAATAAAAATATAAAAATATAAAAATATAAAAATATAATAATATATAATTATAATTATATTATTATATATTATATAATAATATATATAGAAAATATAGAAAATATAGAAATATAAAAAATAAAAATATAAAAAATAAAAAAATATGAAAAATAAAAATATAAAAATAAAAATATAAAAAATATATAAAAAATAAAAAAATTAAAAAATGAAAATATGAAAATATAAAAATATAAAAATATAAAAAATATAGAATATAAAAATATAAAAATATGAAAATATAAAAAATATATAAAAATATAAAATATAAGAATATAAAAATATAAAATATAAAAATATAATAATATATATATGAATATAATAATATATATAAAAATATAGAAAATATAGAAATATAAAATATAAAAAATAAAAATATAAAAAATAAAAAAAATGAAAATATAAAATATAAAAAATAAAAAAATATAAAAAATAAAAATATAAAAAAAAATAAAAATAAAAATATAAAAAATAAAAATATAAAAAATAAAAATATAAAAATATAAAAATATAAAAATATAAAAATATAAAATATAAAAAATAAAAATAAAAAATATGAATATATAAAAATATAAAAATATAAAAAATATAGAATATAAAAATATAAAAATATAAAAATATAAAAATATAAAAATATAAAATATAAAATATAAAAATTAAAAATATAAAAATATAAAAATATAAAAAATAAAAAATATAAAAATATAAAAATATAAAAATATAAAAATATTAAAATATAAAATATAAAAATATAAAATATAAAATATAAAAATATAAAAATATAAAATATAAAAAATAAAAATATAAAATATAAAAATATAAAATATAAAAATAGAAAAATATAAAAATATGAAAATATAAAAATATAAAAATATGAAAATATAAAAATTAAAAATAAAAATAAAAAATATAAAAATATAAAAATATAAAAAATAAAAAATATAAAAATATAAAAAATAAAAATAAAAAATATAAAAATATAAAATATAAAAAATAAAAAAAATATATGAAAATATAAAATATAAAATAAAAATATAAAATATAAAATATAAAATATAAAAATATAAAAATATAAAATATAAAAATATAAAATATAAAAAATAAAAATATAAAATATAAAAATATAAAATATAAAATATAAAATATAAAAATATAAAAATATAAAAATATAAAAAATATAGAAATATAAAAAATAAAAAATAAAAAATATGAAAATATAAAAATATAAAAATATAAGATATAAAAATTTGAAAATATAGAAATATAAAAATATAAAATATAAAAATATAAAAAATAAAAATATAAAAATATAAAAATAAAAATATAAAAAAATAAAAATATAAAAATATAAAAATATAAAAATATAAAAATATAAGAATATATAAAAATATAAAAAATATATAAAAATATAAAAATATAAAAATATAAAAAATAAAAAATATAAAAATATAAAAAATAAAAATAAAAATATAAAAATATAAAAATATAAAAATATAAAAATATTAAAATATAAAATATAAAAATATAAAAATATAAAAATATAAAAATATTAAAATATAAAAATATAAAAATAAAAATATAAAAATATAAAAAGATAAAAATATAAAATATAAAAATATAAAATATAAAAATATAAAAATATAAAAAATAAAAATATAAAATATAAAAATATAAAAATATAAAATATAAAAAATAAAAATATAAAAATATAAAAAATATATAAAAATATAAAAATATAAAATATAAAATATAAAAATATAAAATATAAAAATATAAAATATAAAAATATAAAAAATAAAAATATAAAATATAAAAATATAAAAATATAAAAATATAAAAATATAAAAATATAAAAATATAAAATATAAAAATATAAAAATATAAAAATATAAAAATATAAAAATATAAAAAATAAAAAATATAAAAATATAAAAATATAAAATATAAAAATATAAAAATATAAAAATATAAAAATAAAAAATATAAAAATATAAAAATATAAAAATATAAAATATAAAAATATAAAAATAAAAAATAAAAAATAAAAAATATAAAAATATAAAAATATAAAAATATAAAAATATAAAATATAAAAATATAAAAATATAAAAATAAAAATATAAAAATATAAAAATATAAAAATATAAAAATATAAAAATATAAAAATATAAAAATAAAAATATAAAAATTAAAAATATAAAAATATAAAAATAAAAATATAAAAATATAAAAATTAAAAATATAAAAATATAAAATATAAAAATAAAAAATATAAAAATATAAAAATATAAAATATAAAAATATAAAAATATAAAAATATAAAAATATAAAAATATAAAAATATAAAAATATAAAATAAAAATATAAAAAATATAAAAATGAAAAAAATTAAAAATATAAAAATATCAATCAAACAACAATCATCTTGTATTTTGTTTTTGTTGATCTCAGCTATTGATAGCATTTGGTGGCACACCATTTAGGCGCTATCCTTGACTTTGAAACTCCTGAGAGGCCAAAATAAGCACTTCTGGGTTCGTCTGACAATTAGAAAAATAATTTCAATCATTGTGAGAAACTTTTTGCTTCCACCATCATCTTATCTCTTGCAACAAAAAATTTCTACAATATAAAAAATTTCATGTTTCTACTCAAAATGTCTCAACATTGACGAACGTAATCATCAATTAAAAAATAACTTCAAGTCCGATAACAATGATCCAGTCATCAATAGAAAGAAGACATTCTCCTCGTTAATTTGATATAAAATATAAAAATATAAAAATAAAAATAAAAAATAAAAAATATAAAAATATAAAAATATAAAAATATAAAAATATAAAAATATAAAAATATAAAAATATAAAAATATAAAAATATAAAAATATAAAAATATAAAAATATAAAAATATAAAAATATAAAAATATAAAAATATAAAAATATAAAAATATAAAAATATAAAAATATAAAAATATAAAAATATAAAAATATAAAAATATAAAAATATAAAAATATAAAATTATAAAAATATAAAAATATGAAAATATAAAAATATCAATCAAACAACAATCATCTTGTATTTTGTTTTTGTTGATCTCAGCTATTGATAGCATTTGGTGGCACACCATTTAGGCGCTATCCTTGACTTTGAAACTCCTGAGAGGCCAAAATAAGCACTTCTGGTTCGTCTGACAATTAGAAAAATAATTTCAATCATTTGTGAGAAACTTTTTGCTTCCACCATCATCTTATCTCTTGCAACAAAAAATTTCTACAATATAAAAAATTTCATGGTTTCTACTCAAAATGTCTCAACATTGACGAACGTAATCATCAATTAAAAAATAACTTCAAGTCCGATAACAATGATCCAGTCATCAATAGAAAGAAGACATTCTCCTCGTTAATTTGATATAAAATTATTACGCATTACAATGCTCCATGATTCTTCTTCAGAAGAGAAACAAATCTTTGCAATTTTTCCAATTTTATAATAAAAGTTAAATCTCCTTTCAAACCTCCAACCCTGAAGCTTTTCAAGTACTACTAGGATATCGGGGATGATATTCTACATCCAACTCTGACGTTAAATTGGAAATTTGAGAAAGTTGTAATTTTACATGATTTGGCAACCCTGTAATTTCTCCGGATGGAGGGCAAAGTCTCAACTTATTTTACACATACTATAATCAGCTGTTTGGTAGGGGCTCAGTTTGTCGGAGTCGAAATCAGGTCGTCCAGTTCTCGTTCAATGCCTGGTGGAATATTAATGCCAGCCACCAACTACAGCACCCATTTTTTTCTTAGTTGCAGGTCTGGCATATAGGAGATTCTGATACAACTAAGTTCAAATAGAGACCTTTATTTTCATTCTATGACATTCATTCTCAAAGCCCAGAAATAAAAAATATTGTACTGAATAATGAACTTTTGTTTCATCTAATAATGATTCATGCATTCATCTTATTTTTCCACTGCGATGTGATTATTTGAATATTATAGTGACCAGAAATAAAGTTTTCAAATGAATATTCATAAATCCATTATACTTAGGCTACTTTTGGTTTAATTCTATTTTTTTGTTCCAAAAAGATCATCAAATTACTATTTTTTCCAACATCCATCTTCAAATTGAGAAATTCAGTTTTCAGTAGGTTTTGTGATCAGATTATATGAAACGGCTCTCGATATCATCAAAAGTCACATTGGGTAGAAAGAAATCCACCTAGCAAGTAATATTGATCATGAAATCAATACAAAAATCTTCGAATGATTCATTACAGTAAATGCAATAGTCAAGTGTCATTCAACAATATTGATTTATCGAAAATAAGTTTCCTTATATACATGGTTTGTTTCCAAAGTTGGTTTTTAAAAGAATCAACCTCTTTTGGGATCTCACGTGCGCACCTCCCTTCCACATTTATTGAACCTGTTATTCTTAAATGTGTGATTATTGGTGGTAAATGGAAGGGCCCTTTCATTTTTAACAGTGTGTGCTGTGAACGTGTGGGTGTGGAAGTAGTTCACGTCGCTCGGTGCTTTTCGTCAGTGTTTGTCTTACTCTCCAATTGCTGATATGAGCATCTTCGAGCATGCTACTACTCTCTTCTTCCTTTCACTGGTCCTATATATGTAGTTATCTTTCGACAAGATATTTCTAGATCAATCAAGGACAAATATTCCAAACAGCAAAATAAGTCAGCTCTCCAGACAGTGAATACATTTCATATGAAATTACACATTCTATTCCGAAGTTGAAACTGGTTTTGCTCTACTGAAACCAAGCAACAAATATTGAAAAGTTATGATTCAGTAGTTGTTTATAATAGAAATAAGGGGAATTATAGTATCAGCGAGGCAGAGTGATGACTTTGTAGTTTTATTACTTTTGATCCTGTATAATTCATCTGTCTAGAGTTTTCCAAATGATTTTCCGTTCCTCCTCCAGTATATTGTTCCCAAGAGTTTAATCAGATAGTGTTCAAGCTTCTTATTGTGAAGCACGTGATCATCAATTAAAAAATAACTTCAAGTCCGATAACAATGATCCAGTCATCAATAGAAAGAAGACATTCTCCTCGTTAATTTGATATAAAATATAAAAATATAAAAATATAAAAATATAAAAATATAAAAATATAAAAATATAAAAATATAAAAATATAAAAATATAAAAATTAAAAATATAAAAATTAAAAATATAAAAATATAAAAATATAAAAATATAAAAATATAAAAATATAAAAATATAAAAATTAAAAATATAAAAATATAAAAATATAAAAATATAAAAATATAAAAATTAAAAATATAAAAATATAAAAATATCAATCAAACAACAATCATCTTGTATTTTGTTTTTGTTGATCTCAGCTATTGATAGCATTTGGTGGCACACCATTTAGGCGCTATCCTTGACTTTGAAACTCCTGAGAGGCCAAAATAAGCTCTTCTGGGTTCGTCTGACAATTAGAAAAATAATTTCAATCATTTGTGAGAAACTTTTTTGCTTCCACCATCATCTTATCTCTTGCAACAAAAAATTTCTACAATATAAAAAATTTCATGGTTTCTACTCAAAATGTCTCAACATTGACGAACGTAATCATCAATTAAAAAATAACTTCAAGTCCGATAACAATGATCCAGACATCAATAGAAAGAAGACATTCTCCTCGTTAATTTGATATAAAATTATTACGCATTACAATGCTCCATGATTCTTCTTCAGAAGAGAAACAAATCTTTGCAATTTTTCCAATTTTATAATAAAAGTTAAATCTCCTTTCAAACCTCCAACCCTGAAGCTTTTCAAGTACTACTAGGATATCGGGGATGATATTCTACATCCAACTCGGACGTTGAATTGGAAATTTGAGAAAGTTGCAATTTTACATGATTTGGCAACCCTGTAATTTCTCCGGATGTAGGGCCAAGTCTCAACTTATTTTACACATACTATAATCAGCTGTTTGGTAGGGGCTCAGTTTGTCGGAGTCGAAATCAGGTCGTCCAGTTCTCGTTCAATGCCTGGTGGAATATTAATGCCAGCCACCAACTACAGCACCCATTTTTTTCTTAGTTGCAGGTCTGGCATATAGGAGATTCTGATACAACTAAGTTCAAATAGAGACCTTTATTTTCATTCTATGACATTCATTCTCAAAGCCCAGAAATAAAAAATATTTTACTGAATAATGAACTTTTGTTTCATCTAATAATGATTCATACATTCATCTTATTTTTCCACTGCGATTTGATTATTTGAATATTATAGTGACCAGAAATAAAGTTTTCAAATGAATATTCATAAATCCATTATACTTACTTTTGGTTTAATTCTATTTTTTGTTCCAAAAAGATCATCAAATTACTATTTTTTCCAACATCCATCTTCAAATTGAGAAATTCAGTTTTCAGTAGGTTTTGTGATCAGATTATATGAAACGGCTCTCGATATCATCAAAAGTCACATTGGGTAGAAATAAATCCACCTAGCAAGTAATATTGATCATGAAATCAATACAAAAATCTTCGAATGATTCATTACAGTAAATGCAATAGTCAAGTGTCATTCAACAATATTGATTTATCGAAAATAAGTTTCCTTATATACATGGTTGTTTCCAAAGTTGGTTTTTAAAAGAATCAACCTCTTTTGGGATCTCACGTGCGCACCTCCCTTCCACATTTATTGAGCCTGTTATTCTTAAATGTGTGATTATTGGTGGTAAATGGAAGGGCCCTTTCATTTTTAACAGTGTTTGCTGTGAACGTGTGGGTGTGGAAGTAGTTCACTTCGCTCGGTGCTTTTCGTCAGTGTTTGTCTTACTCTCCAATTGCTGATATGAGCATCTTCGAGCATACTACTACTCTCTTCTTCCTTTCACTGGTCCTATATATGTAGTTATCTTTCGACATATATTTCTAGATCAATCAAGGACAAATATTCCAAACAGCAAAATAAGTCAGCTCTCCAGACAGTGAATACATTTCATATGAAATTACACATTCTATTCCGAAGTTGAAACTGGTTTTGCTCTACTGAAACCAAGCAACAAATATTGAAAAGTTATGATTCAGTAGTTGTTTATAATAGAAATAAGGGGAATTATAGTATCAGCGAGGCAGAGTGATGACTTTGTAGTTTTATTACTTTTGATCCTGAATAATTCATCTGTCTAGAGTTTTCCAAATGATTTTCCGTTCCTCCTCCAGTATATTGTTCCCAAGAGTTTAATCAGATAGTGTTCAAGCTTCTTATTGTGAAGCACGTGAGTTCACAAAGTATTCTCCTTATCCAATCCGCGTCAGACAAAAGATGAATTATTGCATGTGATCATTTATTTATGATAATATAACACCAGAAAGGACCCATGTATAGAAGAAAATAATCACAATTAATAAAGGAGTGATGACTTGGCCATAGAGCCGTCCATTACCGATATCCTTTCGAACACCTCCTTCGAAATCAGCTGGAAACAAAGGCAAGAGAGCTCAACGGAAGTTGCGCAAGTGTTGGTCAGTAGTTGTGCAAGTGTGGGTCAGTTTGCACAAGTTGAGCACGACACGGCAGAGCAGAGCAGAGCATAGCTCACACATCATTGCAGCCGCACGCGACGACGGCTAGGCAGTCTGTTTTATAAAGGTGTATTGATTTTGAGAAGGGCTATCCGTTATACCCGTCTCGGCTCAGCTACTCCGCTCGCTCGCTCGCTACTCATCTCAAATAATATTTCATGTCAGCCGAGTGCTGTATGCTGCATCGCTGATGTCTGCTATAACCAACTCTATTCTACTTGAGATTAGATATATAGAGAGTTATTACCAAGATTTATAACGATACTGTACGTGTAAATATATAAATGTATATTTATATGGAGCTTCAACACTAATCAATTGAACTCTTGTGAAGAATGTACAGGAAGAGGAACGAAAAATCATTTGGAAAACTCGAGACAGATAAATTATTGAAAAACAAAAATAATAAAATCACCAATGTAAATAAGTACAGTTTCACAGGTATAAACAGTTCTATTGCGATTTATACAGAAGTATTAACTTGACTTGATATAGGTATTAGATGGATTAACTTTTCAGTTAGGGCTACAATTATCAAGAAATAATAATAATAATAATAATAATAATTTTATTTCTCAATAAGCATTCATTACAAACACAACATTACTACAAGAAATAATTATTCTATTGAGAAGACACTCCCGAGAAAAATTCTATTTTGGGAGTTGCCATCAAAGTCCATTTGTATAATTTATTTGATGCAATCAATTAAAAATAAATTAACTTAAACCATGAAATGTAAATATTCTAACAAAAGAGCTTAAAGTCGGAATTTTTACAAAAGTTATTAATATTTGAATAAAAAATGAAAGTGAATGATGGAGAAAGTGCTACCTTATGTCTAGTAGAATATTGTAGTGTAAAACTGAAAGTTTTTTTTCAAGAGAATATGAAGAATGAGGTTATGACAATGAACATTAATCTATGTTGAAAATGAAAAGAGAGAGATGAATGATGAAAAGCGGCTCTGCCAGTTATTGTCAAAACAAAAGCAAGCGTGAGAAAGAAAGAAAAGAAAATAGCTCGTTCCGTACCTTTCAAGCTTTTATTATTTAATTATAATTCTGTTTGTTTATTGTGGCTTATGGGTGCAATCTTAGCTTGTGAATTTAACTATTTTTTTAAATAGGTCTTCGATCTCATCCATTGTTAACAGCCATTTTTTTATTTCTTTTTTGAGTTTTAGATAGCATGTTTGCTTTTTTGCCACGATTGGTATGTTGTTGAATATTTTAGGGGCTACATAGGAATAAAATCTACGAAAGCATTCTTTGTTTGGTTTTGGGGGAAGTAGACTTCCCGCTGAACGGAGTCCACAAGTTTCCCGCCGTGGATTGACAAGGTGTCCACTCCTATTGTAAAAAGTTAGTAATACTTTATAGAAGTACAGGTATCTCAAAGGCAAAAGGCCCCATTCCCTGAACAACGGCAGTGAACTTGTTAAGCGAGGTTTGTTTGCTATAGTGCGAATTATGTATTTTTGCCCAGTTAAGATTGGTTTTAAAACAGAAAAGTATGCACCTCCCCAAACCGTTATTCCGTATTGCAGCCTGCTCTCGACAAGTGCAAAATATAGCGTTCTCAGCAAGTGCTTAGGGCAGAGTTTGCGGGTGAAATATAATTTTCTACATGTCACCCTTAACTCTTCTCTCAATTTTTGTATGTGGTGTGCCCAGCTGAGCTTGGAATCGATTATTACGCCTAAGTATTTTACAGACTCAGACTCCTCAATTCTGTCACAGTTGCAGTCTATGTCAAGATTTTTGCACTTATCGGTATGAGAGGGAATAGCTAGAGGTTGTGTGTTTTCTGCTTTAGATTTTAGTTGGAAGACGATAATTTTTGACTTTTTAGCGTTGATCTCGAGGGAGTTAATTTGAAACCACAGTTCAAACGGCGTACATCGCTTGTAATCATTTGGGTCAGCTGAGTCTTAGTTTCAGCGCAGTAGCTCAGAGCTGTGTCATCAGCAAATGCTGTCAGCGATCCAATAAAGTTACCTTCGCACAAATCATTTATATAGATCAGGAATAATTCGGCTGATAATCCTGATCCCTGCGGAACGCCACAGGATGAGTATCTCTGGAGCTTAATGCGTCACCTACTCTCACTTGCTGCGATCTGTCCGCAAGGAAACTTGCAAACCATTTGTTACATACTCCCCTTATGCCGGCGTTATTCATTTTATTTATTAGAATTTTATGTTCTACTGTGTCATATGCCTTCCTTATATCAATAAATAAACTTGCACATTTTTACTATTATTCACACCATTGTATATTTCTGACGTTAGTTTGAGCTATGAGAGCTAAATATCAATAATACAAGTGAAAAATGACATTATTGCTTAAACATGTTGTGAGTGGAAATTTTAGAAAAGGAACTTGAATATTTAATTTTTATTTCTTGTTTTTGGGTATATAGAAATATCACTATGCTTTGCAAATCAAGACATTATGGTTATTTAGTCCAGTCCGCAAAAAGTATTAAGTTACTGTAATGTTATCTAATTTCATCAAATTGATTGAAAGAAATCAGATCTTGAATCTTACGATCAAAAATGTTAAAGGAAACTAGATACTCCAATCCTAGATATTCTGATTTTGTAGACTTTTAAATATTATATATGGACTTATGAAACTTGAAACCTTTCATGTATGTAATAGACTTTCATGTAGAGACATACAGTACTATATCTAGATATTGAAAGGGATGGAGAGATATCGATTGATATTCTATCCAAACTAGACGTATATAATCGTTCATAAACGCCATACATATCAAAATATATCTGTTCACGTCAAAAGTTCTATTTCCATCCTGTTAGGCTCGTTAATGAGATCTGTCTATTCTGAATCAGATTTGGGAGGATTGAACAGGGAAAGGATAGGTCTATTCCGGTACAAGGAAACCTCAGGTGTTGCTGTGAAACTAAGATCTTCTACCAAGATCACTCAAACTGAGAGTATTCCTTATGGATATCATCAACGCTCTCCATCAAACCAATATTCTAACAGTATGTTTGAAGTAACTGTCACTGTAGTGTTATTCCTTCAGTAGAATAAGTGCGATATTAACGTTGTGTCTGCATTCTACAAGTGAGTTATACCATAGATAAGCATAAGCTATATTTCTTGTCTCTGGTTATACTATAGCGAGTATACACTATAGCACGCTATAATGACAGTGTAGAAAGATAAGACAACAATGTTGTCGATTAATCTGTCTTGCCACTGCCTTCTATAAAAGATAGCTCATACCTTATAGACTATATATCCTAAGTATTTCTGATATCAACTGTTCATTCTTGTTTCAAATAATCAATAATCAATTATATTGTATTCGTCAAGAACATAAATATTTTCCATGAATGTAATACGAATTGATGTTATATAAAATTATGAAATTTTCATAATTGAGATTGAATATTTTGCTAATTTATTATATTCATACATTGTTAGAAAACGATCAGGCAACGTTGCGGAGCTAGAAAAGGATAGCCTTGTCTGCTTTGTGGAATGATAGACAAGGATAGCAACACCATTTGTAATCAAATACTGCCATAATAAAGTGAACCTCACTTTAGTAGTAATTCCGCAATGAAAAAATGATAGTATCGATTATCTCGAAGGAAACAAGTGGACGAAAGAAATTATGTGAGAGATAAAGATAACATATCTGTAAGCTGCCCATAGACAAGGAAAAAAGGACGGAAAAAATTACTGTTGGTAAATGCTTTTCATTACCTCACTATCCACCAATTTCCATTTACCAAACATCTTTCCAGATAAGAATTGATGGAAATTGACGAAATGACAAGTAGTAGACAATAGTATCTTGCCGTCTATACTTCTCCCGTCTATTAGTGGCTTAAACTGGAAAATTCATGAAAATTAAAAAGTCACTATCATCCCCTTTCCCCTAGTCTCTTCCAGAATGTTCCAGTTATTCGTACATGAATACGTACATCAATAGTTCTGATCATTGAAATACTTGACTTGGTTTCTTGCTCATTTTATTTGTTCATTGGAGAGCATTTGACAATAATACAGGCTGAATAAAGTATGGAACCTCCATGATGACTCTTTAGAATAGAATAGAATGACTTTTTCATTTGTAGAGGTGTTGAAGTTTGGACAGTAATGTCCACTCTACCACTTAAACCACCTTATTAGCAGAAAATAAAATACACACAAAAATATATAGGATATTGGGGTGAAAGGAATCTACTCTCTGTGAAGTAGTCACGGCTGCTCGATTCCTAGAAAACGAGCTCTAGCAATATCAGTCTATGCGAGGCAGCAGGCAGGTAACGGAGATTTCAATTGAGAAACTAGATGTACTCGACATCGATTGAGATTGGTGATCAATTGGAGTTTGAGTATTGATCAGTGGAAGATTGCCAACCTCAACTTTCATCTCTGAAGTATTCAGTGTATTGAAGCATCTCTATCAATAGATAGACAGCAGTAATTTGTCTCTTTCTTACTGCCTGAGGTATTTTCAATCAATTTTTCTCTGTGGGAACCCTTTCCGCTTATCTCTGGTAATTTCAATTATAATCAACACTACTCTTTTCTGGAAAATGCTCTTTGGAGCATCAAATGTAGTTGTTGAATCATTGAATGATTAATTATTTCCAGTATTGAGACAATTCGTTGATGAACTCTCTAACACTTTGCATGGAATTTAATTTGTTCGATTTAATCAATCTTCTTATATTCAAGAATAATAACCATTTGTGCTGTACTACCTATATTTTATGTTTCTGAGGTTGAGTACCTAGAAAAATTGAAAAAGCTTAGAAGGTGCACACACAACTGAGATTATCTCAATAAATCTAAAATCTGAATGTTAAAATATTAATCAGAAACAACTAAATATATCCAGCTGAATAGCTAATGAAGCTGGAGCATCTAGTTTGAGAAGCTTATCAAGCGCTTAATTTAGTACGGTAATACCGGTATGTTGTATCCAATCTCTAGCAATCATTTAGGTCTAATGGACATTCAAAGACAGGTTTATCCAGGTTTGATTATTCGCATAGGGATTGTATATTCAATAGAAGTTTTATTACATTCACGAGTGAGTTGAGACCATTAACTTATTCTACTGTATCACATTATAAAGAATGCAACCATAGCTCAATAGGTCATTTACAATCTTTGATTGAGTTAAACCTGGGTTGCAGTCCTATTTAGCATACGAGCCTAGAACTTTGGAAAATCAATTTCGGGACAATTAAAAGTTTTTTTGTAAAAACATTCCTCCAAATAAAAGCACAAGATAAGAACAAGGTAGACTACAAAAATGATTCATGACCATTGTTCTTATTTCTTTAGAAAGACGATAACAATAAATCTTATCCCTCACAACTCTGTAGAGTATGACTTACTGAATAGGGTCTAGCTTAGAATTGCGACTAACCGCTATCCATTTACAGCCGAAAATAAGGGTTGTTGTAAAAAGAGGTGCTCTGAGTTGAAAAGAGAATATTGTTGCGTGATTTCTGGATATCATTCTGTTAATGCTCTATCTCACTCTCTCTCACTGGATCCTCTCACTCCTTCCTATTTACCAAGTGGGAGCAGTAGTAGCTCTTCCGGTCAAACTTGGTCAAAGCTGGGGAAGTCCAGAGTTCAAACCCAGCTATTCTGTCTTCTGTTTTCTCCCAAACACTGAATTTATATTCTCCTCTCATGATCCCTCTATATCGCTTCCTCTTTCTCTCTGCCTTTATCACTTTCAAACTATATCACTCTCTCCCTGTCACTCTCTCTGTAGCTCTCTAAAGCTACCACTTCCTAACACTCTCTCTCTCTTTATTTCTCCTTCTCTTTGTTTGAGTAAACAGAGCAGCCTTGAGCCATGTGGTAATTAACGTCGGACGTCGGTGGGTGGCTGTGGCTGTAAATCTCTTAACCCAAACAATTAAAACAGGTCAACGTTGAACTGCTGATAACAGCCTTTTTCAGGTCGTAAAAGTGTTGGCTTGCTATTGTCTGTGTAAATAATCCGAGGTTTCGAGAAAAACACTTTTGAGAGTTTTATCAGTTGAAAGTTTATTCAAGAATAAATAAAATTTGGTTTCATCATTTTCAAACGTGGAAAACTGAGAAAAACATGAAAACCCTTGGACAGAAACTTGGAACTCTCTCTACGTAATCTTCTTAGACTCTAGCTGAACGTCTATGGAACCTATGTTCCAACATATATATATTAATGTTTTCTGTTCATTTGCTCTCGTAAAAGCTTCAATATGCAAAAAAACGCTGACTTGGAAAGTATCTTTGTCGTAATTTCCAAGCATTCTCAATACAACATTAAATTTATACACTCTAGTTGAACCACTGTACTAAATCTCAAACTTTTCTGTCAATCACTTCCTATTAAAACTGAGAAAAATCAGAATAACACCGATTTTGGTCGAATCTTCAGCGAAATTATGAAAACCTTCTGACAAAGAATTTCTAGAACCTAGCTGGAATATCTATAACAAATTTGAAGATTTTCTGTTCATTTGCTCTTGATAAAGCTGAAAAAACGTAAATGAACGCTGGATTTTGGGCGTATGTATGGTGTAAGTCCTCTGAAGAAAAACTTTTTTTGACCCTAGCTGAACTCTTGCCTAGGGCAGTAAACTAGCCTATCTTGGACGTTATTCTGAAGTCCTCTGAAGACAGAATTTCTAGACCCTAGCTGAACTTCTGTTCCAAATTTAAACATCTTCTGACAATTAGTTCTTGGAAAAGCCTAGAAAACGTAGGAAAAACGCTGAGAAACCGCCAATTTTGGACGGATATTTGGCGTTATTTTAAGCTCCTTTCATTAAAACATTTTTACACCTCAGCTGGCCCTGTGAGCCAAATTTGAACATTTGGTGTATCTTTGGATTTTTTTCATATCCGTTCCTATTATCCAAAACACTCTAGAAGACCAACTGACCGTACATGCCAATTTCAAGCGTATTTGCTCCAGTAGATTTTCAGTTCTGTGGATTATGAATGAGTGAGTGAATGAATCAATGCCGTATCGCTTCTATATCATGATATTTATATACATAGATTACTCAAACTGGGGAATCCAATTCTAGTACATTGAAACATTCGTCAGTGTTACATTGATCTGTTCTTGTTGAAAAGTTTCATTATCCTAAAAAACAGTCTCCAGATCATGCTATAAATCTTCCAACTAAATTCTTCTTACAAAATCTTGTGAGAAGCTGGAGCTGAGTGGAACGTATTCTCGCAATCACACAAAGTATTGACAGAGTTCAACTCCACACCAATTCCCCTATACAAGAAAAAAATGGGAGAATTGGAAATCCGAGCGTGATGTAAAGAGCAAGCGCGTCTTCCTTTTCCCAAAAATGTGAATAACTTTCCGAATGCTTTTCAGCAGCCAGCACAGAAATGTTGGTTGAGTGCTAGCATTACGTTACCGTATGGAAATCGTCTAAGAAGTGCCGATGCTTCATCTTTATATCGTCAGAACACTCTTACTTCACCAACTAGTACTCAAGTCACAATACAGCTTCGGGGGGTGGATTTAATACTTTTGGTCATCATCCTTATTCAAATTGCACCACCGATTCATCTCTACGTTACTTTTTTAGAATGGGTAGACATTACATGATTAAATTTGAGAGAGGTTAAGCTTAATATATGAGAGCAATTTATTTCTTGGATGAGAAGCATCAGTTCATCACAATCTATTCATACATTACAGTGGAATATAATACTGAATTCAAATCGATAAGGAAGTATTTCATTCCACATGAGCTTTTAGCTTATGTGTAGTATGAACTCTTTCCCACTGTCGGTCTTTTGTTTAGAGTGGGTTTGGAACTCCCTCACTCTATACGGTATTTTGCCCGGCGCCAATCAATTACTATGATAGAATTGATAGAATAATTACTTTACTATAATTTCACTCACTGTGTGGATACTTATATTTCACTCACTGAACTAATGATAGTATTGGAGAAAAAGATAAAGATAGATAGATCAGGGTCGTGTGTAAGGGGAATGTATAAAGTGAAAGGCAAAACAAAGGTTAATTATGAATTTATTAATAATCTTTAAATTTAAGAGAATTTATAAAATTGATTTAAGTATAGTAATGATTCAAAATATACAAGATTATTGAGTTTTTGAAAGTACTTCAGTTTAAGTTTAATTTTATATAGTGAAATTTAACAAATCAATCCTATTGTATTAGGTTACTTGAAGAATAAGATATAAAATCAAAATATTGAACCTCCAGTTAAAATAAGATTACATTCAAAAATAAACTAATTAATCAATTTCAAAGAATGAATATGATTAGGGGAGCCTTGCTCTAATAAACTATTATTCGTGCTTAGAAGAAAATTTCAACTGTAAGCTTCAAGAAGTTAATTAAAATTGTGTCTTTAGATATGAATTTAAAAAGAAGTAATAATTAAGTTTGCTCTTTACTATAATCCTATAAAATTTGATATACTTATTTGGGCTTTTTAAGGTGGGGTGGTGTGGATTTGAAATGAGGAAAATTGAAAATTCTAAATACAATCTTTACCTGGCTCAGTCAATTCCCTATAGGATAATTGAAGTCTGAAACCAAAAACTCACTCCTACACTGAACACTGTCCAAAATCCAAGAGACTAAGAGAGACTCACAGCAACTAATTCGCAAGGCAGGGTCTGCCTGTTTATATACTAGAACCACGATTTTCCATCCCTCATCACCCTTCGCCCTCTAGCTCCGCCTACACTCAAACTCTTCAGCCTAATATTCTGCTTACAAATTGGATTCAAATATCAATTTAAATTTACTATAATGTTTATTATGTTATATCATTTTAAACTATGGCTCCCCTTCATTATTAAAACAAATGATATCACACAATTTTACCAAGATTTAAACTCTGAAGTTTGGATACTGACAATTGAATGCATTGATTTGATTAATACAGTAATCAATCTTATGAATCTAATATGGCAAATACTTCAATAATAAATACATGAAATGAACAAAATACAATGTCATACAGTACATCATTACAATTGAGTTGAATAAATCAAATTAATAAGATACCAATTAATTACTACTTAATTAATTAAGCAGGTTTCTTATACTCATTGTCAACATGTTTTAATCAAATATACCTAATTTATTCTATTTACAAATTTGTCCTTAGCCTATGAATTCGGATTCAACTAACTTAATTAGCTTATAATAATTATTAAATCATAATTAATTGTACAACATTATATTTGTTGAATACTTTATACATAATTATAGCCTAATCTACTTCATGCCCTAGTTTTTATAAACATGTACTCGTTTCATATTTATGGTTTTATGTGATCACCATTCAAATAATTGATCATGAAATAACTGCTTCAATAATATTCATATGCTAACCACGTGGTAAAATGGTAGCATATGCTAACCACATGGTAACGTTGTAAACTACATATCTATATTTACTTCTCTCCTAACTATATATCTATATTGCTATACACAATCTTCATTTACCTGCCATCAACTTATGCTATAGATATTTACAAGGGTAACACAAAACACAGTGGGCCATGTTGTTTCTATTGTAAACGTGTCTGTGACTGATGTTAGGAATACTGTTAAGTTTCTAGGAAAGAATGATTTTGTTTCAAACTATTTTGAAAAGAATAATGACCCCTTTCATCTGGCTAGGTAGGCTATTCAAATGCATTCTCAATAGTTTCGAGAACGGTTCTTTTTATTATTCTAGCTCTTCAAGCGTTCATATTCTTACAATACAATATGTTCAGAGCACATGTTACAACAAATAACAGAAATCTACAATTTTTAAATTTTAGGAAAGCACGTGGTTGCCATTTGTGGCTCAAGTAATATAATAATAATATCATTATTATCATCATCATCTTCACACTGGAACATAATAAGAACTACTCGATCAATCAGAATGAAGTACAGTAGGATATTGTCAGATTTTAAAATATTCGTAGAAATACATCAACAGTCTCATCATTCTGAATAATGAGAAAACATGATTATCAGAAATCATAATTATTATATCATTTGAATAACCGTTAGATTCTTGCATTTGTATTGATGATGTTGATGGTATTGATTGTATTGTTTGGTGTCCATAGAGCTTATTAATGTAAATTTCAACTGAAACTCATAAAACCTGATAGGTTGAAGCATAATTCAGGTAAGGAATAGTATATTTCGCACCTAGGGTCGAAAATGTACGTTTTCCGGCTTGAGATCGCGGTTTTCAAGTTCGAGACGAAGTCGAGAACTTGAAGCGTTTGAGAGCCGGAAAAACATTTTTGCCCGTGTTGCGAACACTATTTTTCGCCACACCAAAAAAAACTTCCCAATATAAAAGAAATTGAAAAATAAATAAAATTGAAAAATAAATAAAATTCAAACAGCCGATTATGATAGTTTGAATCTTGGTTATGACAACTTTTACTGTCAATTAATTTCAATATTACTAATTAATAATTTACAATAGTGACCATATTTTTGTACTATTAATATTTCAAATAATTGTTTGAATTTTTATAGCTCGCGCTTTGTGCCTGGTGCAATATCTCATGGATAGATGGATGAATAGAATTTTCATTACTATTTTGAAATAATGTGATGAAAAAATTAATATAATTGCATATTTCATAGTTTTGTCTCAAAATATATCTAAAAAATTGATTGAAATTTAAATTACGGTAACTAATATAAAAAAATAGCTTATAAAAGTTGAAATTCATCGACAAAAAAAAAATGTCATTGACCGGGATTCAAACCTAGATCATGTTTGTTATTCACTGAGCTTTGAGTTCTGATGTATTACGCCTTTACCCTCTCGGCCAATCCATATTGTTGAATGTAGAGGCCTGACTGATAACACTTAGCATACACGTAATACTGTAGGTACTGTGAACTGGACTTCTAAAAAAGTTTACTTCACTCCTAAAAAGCGTACAACTACAGACTTTGGCTCATGACTTATATTATTAAAATTAATATTATTATCTGTCTCACAATAAAATTTTCACTCTGAATTAAGTCAGGTAACGTATGTAGGCTACTATAATAGTGTATAGCGAGAAATTTGAAGCCGTTTTGCCGGCATTTTCACAACAAAATATTGCTCTGAAAATAGTTAAATCATAGAGAAAACATTCGAAGATTCAATCTTGAGTGGGCCTAATGTTTCCTCTATATGGTTTAATATTGAAGAAAAATTATCTAAAAGTTTTAATAATGAATTACCGAAAAATTACTAGGTATTTTTCAGTCAAGGCTGAGTTTCACCAGTAGGCTTACCTTAAACTTCAGATCTCTGCTGTATTTTCTTATTATTATTGTTGATTGTATTGCATTAAGAAGTGGAATTCGATAATAAAAAAGAAACAATTATTACTCTACCTCACTTTTAAATATTGATACAATTATTGTATTTTGATTTAAAATTCGATTCTTCAATACTTGCGATACGTACCTTTCTGACAATGGATAATGCAGCAAACATTATAATGTTGAGGCTATAGAGATATCATCGTATTCCATTGTTTGATATCAAAAACACAATAATAAATATCAAATTATGAAACAGTAATTTATAAAATATATTATAGACATAATACCGCGATTCACGATACATAATTATATAGATTATTACAGTCGTTATGAGATTATCTCTCTATGATTTTTGTGAGATCGGACACGATCAGCTGTTATTCAAGGTCATTTTACAGCCCTAGGGCCGTAAAGTTTTACCGGCCTGGTTGGAAAACAATCACTTTCGGCCTCCATATGACGCACGTAAACCAGCTCATTACATCCAAGTGTGGCGAAAAAAATATTATCAGAACAATGGGTAGGCGACATGCGGGTTTTTTTCACTCACAGCATTCACAGCATCAAGCATTCCATGCTCCAATGTTGAATCCTAATGGAAAAAATCTGGTGTGGCGCACTCACACAACTTTCCTTGCCGTTATGATAATTGATCAACTGATGCTAGTGTGAACGTGCATCTCAAGTCTACTTATAAACAAAGATCTGAGCCAGCTGGTGACAGGACAATAACGCTGGAGAGATACGAGGTCTGCTATCTCTTCATAGTGAATCATTTAATAGAATCAAAAGTTGTCAAAAGTTTGCAATTGAAATAATAACATTTTCTGGAATTTCGTGCTTATTTTCAATTTTAGGTGAAAATGTTACTGAGCATTAATTGTAGAGATTTTCATGCTTAATCTTTTCCACTCAAAATTTTTTGTTCAAATTTTATCTTAAGCCTGACATTTTTGTCATTTCAGCCGCCATCTTGAATTGCATTTGATTGAAATTGTTCGTGTCGGATCCTTATATTGTAAGGACCTTAAGCTCCAAATTTCAAGTCATTCCGTTAATTGGGAGATGAGATATCGTGCACACACACACACACACACACACACACACACACACACACACAGACCAATACCCAAAAACCACTTTTTTGGACTCAGGGGATCTTGAAACGTATAGAAATTAAGAAATTGGGGTACCTCAATTTTTTTTGGAAAGCAATACTTTCCTTACCTATGGTAATAGGGCAAGGAAAGTAAAAAAATTCCAACTTCATGAAATATCGAGTGTTCGCTGTTGTTCATAGCTTGAATGCATCCTACAACAAAGGAAATAACCTTTGAAGTTAACTAATCCTTACAATTGAGAATTGGAACAAATGAAAATGCTCCTGCAATGAGAAAACTGTAATACAGCGACCCCTGATTATTGCCAGGGATTTTCAAGCATTGTTTGAGCATCTAAATGGAAACTCTCCATTGCAAAAGACTTGTACTTGTACACGCCCCTACTCTGGCATTTAAGCTTCCAGACTTTCCGTAAACATCAGATGACCTTTCCAGAGACTTTGACTTCCCCATTTCAACTTCAACTAGCAAACAGTCCTTTCAAGCTTGCTTCTACTACTACAGCAGTGCAAATACTCGACATCGGCCCAATAATAATGTTAATTCTACTAAACCTATTGACAGCGTCATTAAAAAATTCAAATCTCAAGTATTCGCTTTGCATTTTGTGACTTTTTAGCAAAAATCAAACATTAAAAATTCAATTAATTAATGTTCAACCAATCATTAATTTTAAAAATTAGTAAACATTTATTTGAAATATATTTTTAAAACCTGATTATTTACGAGTACTTGAGATTTGAATTTTTCAATAAAAATAAATTTTAAATAAATGTTTACTAATTAGTAAAATGAATGATTAGTAGCCTAATCATTCGGATCACTGAAACTAGTAGTTATAATTTGTATTCTTATTCTATTATTCCATTGATTTCAATGGGTACTACAATTTTATTTATAAATACAAGAAAATAGGCCTGAATTCATAAATATTAACGAGATAGTATGCTTTCAACATACCACGCGAAGTTTCAAGGTTTAAATTGGCCTAGATTTTAGGTCTCACTTCTGAAATAACTTCAAACAAATATCAGTTAGTCAGGTAATAGATATTATAATACTAGCTGGATGCATGATATCAATCTATAACACGATATCTAACAATGCTATATTCATTCATCAATATAACATTCATATGCGATATTTATGAAAGTATAGCTCTGCTATACCAAAAATACTTACGGTTTACGGTAGTATAAAATATATGATACTTTATACAAGATTTACTGGTGTACTGGTCTACCTTCTATGATATATTTGTTCATTGATGCAGTTTATCATCATCAAATGGAAGTTTTTCACAAAAGAGTGATACTATTTATAGAATTAAAAGGTAGTCATGGATGAACAACTCATCAGAAAATTCCTGGGAAAATTTTATAAATATGGTCACAGAGAAGAGGATCTTCTCTGTGATATGGTCCAGTGTGATGTTGATTCATGGTCCGAATCGGTACTGATTAAAGTCACCAGTATTTTCTTCTTGTATTGTTTTTTTTTTTTTTTGCTGTTGTTCCTGTTGGTTTAGTGATATTCTGTTCCCATAAAAGCTTCAATGACTACTGTTGTTATTTGGTAATACCGTCGCTTTCTGGTTTCTGCATCCACCTTCATACTATAACTAGTTATTATTATTCAAGAATCAACAATGGTGATAGTTGGAAATTCTCTTAAACACGAATTATTTATCCGAATTAAGACTAGTTTCCCATTGCTTTTAGAAATCTTAAACCTCATATTCCTCTAGACAATTCTATAATTTCCGACTCTATTACCCAATTAGTAATCATCAACTGATTCTCCTAAATGAGAATAGTTGGATATTCTGCGAAGCAGTTTCAAGCTACAAGTCTTTCTCAGATGAATATATAATATTTTTTTCATTAACTTGGATGAGAATAGCTTTTATGAAGAGAGTAGATTTCTTGTACAGACCAAATTCATATTCTATCGAATCATAATTGAAATGTTGCTACTTCATCTTTTACTCTCATTAATGAAATATGGGAAACATTCAATCAATGTACCTTACTGTTGAAAGTAGATAACAATAAATCAATTCACTTGAAAACTTATTTTCCATTTCCAATACAAAATTCCAATACAATACGATAATACTATTTCGAACTTCTTCATATTATTTAAAATCCTGTTGGTCCTGGAAATTCCTTTTAAGGAAATTAAGAATTCCTTTCTTAAAGAGTGTGGAAAACTTGGAAATTGAGTCAAGTTTTATTAAAATTGAGTATAATTTCCAATCCCGGTATTGGTTTCACAATCCATCCCATCAACCTCACTCACGCACAATTCCGGAGCTCGTAAGTTTGTCATACTAGGCGAGAGTAAATCTATATAATAAGAGAGAGTAGGGTTGTGTTTGTTCGTGTGTTCGTTTGTTCGCATCAAAACACTAGTGGGTAACCCGTGCTTCGCAAGGGTCTATTGTAAAACTTTGCAAAATGAAAACTTGACGTAATAAAAAATTCGAAATTTGAAAATAGGCCTATAACCATCCTCGGTTAATGAAGAATCTTTATGCAAAATTTCAAATCAATCAGTCCAGTAGTTCAGACGTGATGATGATGCGTCAAACATAATTCTCCTACATCACGGAAAATTGGCTGGCTGTATGAGCCAGCTCTTTCCATTATTATAGTAAAGACGATGGATAGATGGATGATTTATTAGTATCTTTGAATGAGATTAACTTTTGAACGGTTTGAGAAATCGGTGCGGTTTTGATGCGACAGAAAATCTGTTATTTTTATTAGAATAGGATCCCTATCATCTAATGTCCCTTTTAAAAGAAATGTTCAGCTGCTTCTATACAACAACTGGAAGCATGACAAATTGAAAACTTGACGTAATGAAATCTTGAAGAACTGAAAATAGGCACATAACCATCCTCGGTTAATTAAGAATCTATATGCAAAATTTCAAATTAATCAGTTGAGTATTTGAGACGTGATGATGCATCAAACATAACTCCCTATTCCTTACGTGTATAAGCCAGATCTTTCCTTTATTATAGTATAGAAAACTGAAGAAGACATAATACTTGAAAACCTCACAGAATCATATTGATTTTTTTTCAATACATCAATAAATTTTAGTATCAATTAGATGCTCCTCAATTTGAATCAGGCAGCCTTTTGTTTTCCCAATTCCAAACAAAATACTGTACCTAAAATACTCGTTTCAATGCGAATTTGTGTCTGATAGTACATTATAACTGAAGAATATAAATTATTACTTATTTTATTGTGATCTATTCATGTTTTTCTTATGAAATTCAATGATAGGACTACAGCATGGAGACTATTTCCATTTCATTTGTACTGGTGACAAAATTTTACATTAAAAATAATTATTTGATAAAATCCAAGTTCAATTGTAATGGAAACAAATTCCTTCAAAAAATAATTGATAATAATACGTTTCGAGGGGAAAAATAAGGAACAAAAAAGTTTAGAAAAATTGGGATTCGAACCAAGGAACCATCGCACCAAAAGCGAGTGTTTTACCGTTACGCTACACGGACGTTCGAAAACGATTTTCTTGTAACAGCAATATAACCTCCTCATAAAAAACACACTTTTGGGCTTCAACAACGTAGCCTATGGAACTTCATGTACGGTAGCATAGATGAAATTTGGACATTAATTCTGTAAAATCTAGAAGGAAAATTGAAATTTGGGCTTCCAGGTGCACGAGATAGAATCTTTAGAATCTATTTTTAGAATCTATGTGCAAAATTTGGAGATCTAAATCATTCCCGTTTTTCTGGTATGCAATCCACAAGTTGACATGTTTTGATGCGAACAAACGAACACACGAACACACGAACAAACACAACCCTACTCTCTTTTATTATATAGATTTCAACTTGTGGATTGCATACCGGAAATCTATATAATAAGAGAGAGTAGGGTTGTGTTTGTTCATGTGTTCATTTGTTCGCATCAAAACATGTCAACTTGTGGATTGCATACCGGAAAAACGGAAATGATTCAGATCTCCAAATTTTGCACATAGATTCTAAAAATATCAATCTCGTGTACCTTGAAGTCCAAATTTTAATTTTCTTTCTAGATTTTTCATAATTAATGTTCAAATTATGGGACATACGATTTCATACGGCGATTTCACATTCAAATCATACAATAAAATTAAAAAAAAAAAACCCTATTCTATTATTGCTTTCTACCCGATTCAACTTAATCTCAATAATATTGTTTTGATAATTGTATTGATAAATATTTTTGATAATAATATAGTTATTATCATTAAGATTATAAAAGTATTGTTTTGATAATTATATTTTTATTTTCACAAACTCTGTATAATAATATGGTGAATGTGAAACTGCTGCATCAAAGAAATAATCTCAAAAACATCTGTTTAGAAAAAACATAGTTTTGAAACTTCGTTTTCCTGATGCAATGTATAGGGCTACATGTGGCATGGATTATTAAATTCAATGATAGGACTACAGCATGGAGACTATTTCCATTTCATTTGTACTGGTGACAAAATTTTACATTAAAAATAATTATTTGATAAAATCCAAGTTCAATTGTAATGGAAACAAATTCCTTCAAAAAATAATTGATAATAATACGTTTCGAGGGGAAAAATAAGGAACAAAAAAGTTTAGAAAAATTGGGATTCGAACCAAGGAACCATCGCACCAAAAGCGAGTGTTTTACCGTTACGCTACACGGACGTTCGAAAACGATTTTCTTGTAACAGCAATATAACCTCCTCATAAAAAACACACTTTTGGGCTTCAACAACGTAGCCTATGGAACTTCATGTACGGTAGCATAGATGAAATTTGGACATTAATTCTGTAAAATCTAGAAGGAAAATTGAAATTTGGGCTTCCAGGTGCACGAGATAGAATCTTTAGAATCTATTTTTAGAATCTATGTGCAAAATTTGGAGATCTAAATCATTCCCGTTTTTTTGGTATGCAATCCACAAGTTGACATGTTTTGATGCGAACAAACGAACACACGAACACACGAACAAACACAACCCTACTCTCTTTTATTATATAGATTTCAACTTGTGGATTGCATACCGGAAATCTATATAATAAAAGATAATAAGAGAGAGTAGGGTTGTGTTTGTTCATGTGTTCATTTGTTCGCATCAAAACATGTCAACTTGTGGATTGCATACCGGAAAAACGGAAATGATTCAGATCTCCAAATTTTGCACATAGATTCTAAAAATATCAATCTCGTGTACCTTGAAGTCCAAATTTTAATTTTCTTTCTAGATTTTTCATAATTAATGTTCAAATTATGGGACATACGATTTCATACGGCGATTTCACATTCAAATCATACAATAAAATTAAAAAAAAAAAACAGCTATTCTATTATTGCTTTCTACCCGATTCAACTTAATCTCAATAATATTGTTTTGATAATTGTATTGATAAATATTTTTGATAATAATATAGTTATTATCATTAAGATTATAAAAGTATTGTTTTGATAATTATATTTTTATTTTCACAAACTCTGTATAATAATATGGTGAATGTGAAACTGCTGCATCAAAGAAATAATCTCAAAAACATCTGTTTAGAAAAAACATAGTTTTGAAACTTCGTTTTCCTGATGCAATGTATAGGGCTACATGTGGCATGGATTATTAATTTTTCAGCTGGAACAATTTTTTGAGACAAAGTGCTAAATAAACGTCTACAGCTTTATCAATGCTGTATCGGCAATATGAATACACATGCAGTTAATATGGCTTTGGATAAAGGTGCTGATATTCTTACATAAATGAATTATTCTCTTCCATTCTTATTTGATTTACAGTCCCAAAATTATTCGAGACCTGATAGAATGATTGACTCACTGTACAGTCAGTCAAACATTTTAATATTGAAATGAGGGGTATTTTGGCAAGCTGAACAAAAAATAAGGTCCTCTGCACCTTTCCGATATTTCTTCAAGTGAAAAATGAGTTTTGTGGGTTGTCAAAACTCCCCCTGAAAGGAAAACTATTCAACTTATCCTATCTTTTAAAATAACAATGACTTCTGCGTTGATTAACATGTTTCTTGCCAACAACAATCGAACTCTTTGTGAATTTAGATATGACCTATACTGTAGATTTATATAATTTTATCAATTAAATACATAGAAATCGAAGTATTTATTTCAGTCAGTTTATGGTTAGTTGATGAAATTGTTGATTAATTGTAGAGCGAATTGTAATGGAGGACTCTGATTGGCTGAAAAGTTCAGCGTTCGGAGTACGGTACAGCGAACAGTTGAAACAGAGTGTTAAAACAAATTTTCAACCCATTCTCGGATTTTACAATGTTTCAATGAGGTAATGATGAAATCTTGAATAAAAGAAAAGCATATGAAGTCTTCTCCACCTATCCTATATAGAAAAATCTAAACTATATATAATGACGATGAATATCGATTTTCTAGATGTACTGTAGTCACAAGCCCTCCTGACCTCTATAAATCTTGACCACCCACCTTTATTGAACAACTTTCTCGCGTAAATGTGACAGTTTGACGCGGTGGTAAAGAACGATGTAGTAGTGTAATTGGATTTTCCCTATACTTCTTTCCTACACTATCTGAAAAGAAATAGGAACACTATCTATCGTCGGTGAGTCGATGACAGTTTTGTCAATTTATTGTTTGCAGTACAGTATTCAATCATTCCCACTCAGAATTAATCTGATGCATTTGAACTGTGCTGTTCTCCTATTCAGCTCACCTCCATCAATTTTTTATTTCTTCAGTTCTCAGGCATATTTTTTGTATCTGTATTAATTCCACTGCATTACTGAAGCTTTTTCGATTCATCCAGGCTGACTATTCATCTTTTCTAAATTATATCAATTCAGACTGGACTTGTAATAATTGGGTTCACAGCGGCTCATATTAATAACAGTACAGAATTGAAACATTGCGAAATACGATATTCTGGATTATTCTTTCATTCACATTTTTATTTTGAGTGAAACTTCGCAGAGTTATATCTTAATATAACATCTATCACTACAATAGTATGAAATTTATAGTAATAGTATTGAAAATAGTCTTTTATTGACGTTGTCACATATTTTAATGACTAAAAAACAAATAAAATGATCAAATATTCATACTTTTCTTTCACTAGTTACTGGTTATGACCTGTAAGAGCTACTTGCTGTGAGATTTATTAGTTTTTCATTCATAAAGTTACTTGTATCTGTAAGAGTAACACTTGACACTGCATCAAGAACGTAGATAGATGTCTTCCTTCATGGATGAGTTGCTCGAATAAAGGAAGCCGCCTTTTTCGTGTTAGTGCTGTTTTTCTGAATCCAGATCAAACTGAGTGGCAAATGAAATGGAACAGCAAGCAGTGAGAAGCTGGCTGGACTCTGAAGACCGAATTGACTTGGAAAAGAAAAAACATTGCCCTTCTGTAACCCTCACTCTATAGCTGTATGCAGGATAAATCTATATAAACATCGGAGTGGACCCCAATGACTACTAGCGGGATGGCAAGAGTCTACCTAAATTGGATTCCTGGTTTTATGGAGATACATTTGGGATTGACGAGACTCAAGGGTTGGAAGACCCCGTGGATATATGCTGAGAAAATAGCAGTCAATCTCTTTCATGTTCTGTTTCATTCTTCTTCTCTCGTTCAATTTTCATTTTTCTGTTTATTGTACTTATTTCTCTATAATTACCGTATTCGCTAGGTTCTCTTTCCTAGTGAATGAAAGCTCATCTGCCCAAGTTTCGTAGTCTCTCATCCATTTCCATCGCCCATCAGTTTCAAGTTAAAAAAATAAGAACATATTATTATTAAGTAGTGATTATAGTGATAAATAGTGATTTATTATTGTTTTCAAGTGAAGATGTGCTAATTACACAAACTTGCTCATAATATTCTGGCACTGTAGCTGAATGATTCAAATCCACAATAATTTTAATGTCGGATTTTATTCCATATTGGATGGGTCATTTATTCAGATGTCACATTTCATTCACTTTGAAATATGAATCATACCAAGTTTAGAGAGATTTGAATTTGTAGAGTTTTTTCAATTATGCAAGTTCCCTTTGTGATATTATTTCAACATTAAATTTAATCTGACATCGGTAAAAGATAGGAGCTGTTTATTGTAGTGAATATGGTAAAACAATAATACATAGCTCAAGGTTTCCTTAAGTAATTTAAACTGTAAGCAAATTAGTTAGAATATCTGTTCACCTCAATATATTATCAAATGAATGGAACGTTTGTATTGTAATAGTTCAGGGAAGTTGCTCTATCTGTTTTGAAACAGAATCTCTATCAATCATCCATGAAATGGAGGGTGATGCAATACTGTATGTAGTCTGAAATATATAGTATTATAATGCACTAGTTAGAAGAACGTTTCAGTTTCCTTAAGAAGTATCTGGAAAAAAATATTTGAAATATTTGATCCCCTCATAATGGCATGGTCTTGGAATATTCTTGCTCATTATAATTCTATATCTCATATTTCAACCCTCGAATTCCCACGACTTTACATATGATACGCTCCATCAGGAAATAACGAGCTGGTGTCTCGAGTCTCCTTATTTTGCTGCGTACTTTGAACTCACAAGAATACTACTTTCTCATGCGCTCGGCTTTTTCATCTCTTCAGTCATTCAAATAAGACGTTTCAATGTCAAGTCCCTGCGATGGCATTTTTGCTTATAAAATTATAGAGCTTTTTTATTCAGCAAATTCACAATTGACATTTCACATTATCTCTCAACTTTTAAATGCTGGGAATCGACTGTTAGGATTGAGATTTATTTGATCGCTATATTTGTAAAACTTATTTCATTCCAGTATAATAATTTTAAGGAATAATTTGTCCTTAAAACATCTTTGATACATTTGAGTTAGGACCGCTTTGACCGGTTGATTCCAATGTTAAACTAACTCATTCTCCAATATAGATAAATATTGATAATTCTAATTCTAGCACAACCTCTTATTTATTCATTTATTAGGTTAGCAAAAATAATACAAGGATCGGAGAAGAAAAAACAGGCTGTAGCCAAAAAACTTATAAATATATATTAGCAGGAACCCGTGCTTCGCAAGGATCTATTTTCAAACTTGATAATCTGAAAACTTGACGTAATGAAATCTTGGAGAATTGAAAATAGTCCTATAACCATCCTTGGTTAATTAAGAATCCAGCCTATATGCAAAATTTCAAATTAATTAGTCCTATAGTTCAGACGTGACGATGAGTCAAACATAATTTCCTATCCCGTACGTGTATAAGCCAACTCTTTATTTTATTATAGATATTGTTAACAACTGCAAGAGATAGGAGTGTGGAACAGAATAGTTGTGAAGCTATGATAGCGCCAGAAGGGTCTCAAACACAATAGTAGGTACTACATGAACTTTTTGAAAGTGATTTGAAAACAAAATGTTAAAACAACAGATCTGAAAGTTTTCAACTTTATCATTCTACCTCCATTTAGAGAGGCTTTTGTTCAAGCCGAATAAAATCTTCTATCTTATATATAAATATATTTATATATAAATATAAAAATGAATATATTTGTGTTGTTCCCTATGACTTGAAAAATACTTGACATAACGGCATGATACTTTGGGAATATGTTGTGTGAATATTGGGGATGGTTTCTGACCAGAAATTTTAATAGGGTGGCTAATAATGATTATTCATCAATCCATTTTACAGACCTATGTTTTCGAGATTATCGGCCTAGCGGCTACCGAAGAACGGAAAGATGATCATGATTCAAGATCATATTGGGATAATAGGCCTATGATTTAGCATCTTAAGTTACCAGCTGTAATAAACACGTCACCCTATGATAAATTGTATAGGCTTCTGGTATTACAACGGCAGTCTGGAGTTGATTGATTCCAGCCGTAGATAATGGTTCCTTAGAAGACCTATACAAATAATTATCACTTCCTTATCAATGAGTAACCGGAAAATGTTGGAAAAAATTATTCACCTCATGGAAGAGAGTTGTTCATATTGCATTCATTAATGGCAGAATAATTTACAATTTTCTTAAAATTTAGCCTAGCTTATATTCATCCTAAAATGGAAGATGGAAAGAATATGTAATTCTGTGTGATTCATTGTACATCGAATATTTCCTGGACCATCTATTTACAATCAACAACTATGAAAACATTGAATTCATCTTTGAAACACTGATTTATCCTACCTATTTTTTTTAATTAAACATTTTACTGTTGAATACTACTACCAATTGATTGAGAAGAATATGTTTTGGGAATAATGAATGCTGCATGACAAAGCACATAGGAAGTCCGTATTCAGATGTAAATGAAAATATTGATTGTCAGATAAATTTCATGATTCACCAAATAAAGTAAAATGTGACATGAGATACATTTATTTTTTGGCGGTACAAAGTTCGCCAGGTAAGCTAGCTGTAAATAAAGCTTTATTATTAATAGTCAACGCTAAAAAAATTCAGGCTCAATCACCAGGAATACTATAAATTCTATGAAGGACCAGTAAGCCATTAATTTTGAGTAGTTCAATCACTTCCATTATGGACACTGAATACATCATGGACAATCAATACGTATGAAATTTATTAGCTACAAAATAAAAAACTTTGATTGAAGTGACCCCGACTACTACAATATGAATAACCATTTAGATCAAATATAAGAAATTACTCACATCTCTCATCAACTCGTACTTTTTGTTCACAAAATATTAACACAAAAATATGAGTTACAGTATATTGAATGAACTCACGGCTAGTACCGTACTCAAGTTTGTCTTTTTCTGGCCGTGCTACAAATAAATAATAATGTAGGTTTATGTTTGACAACTCGTTTTTGTAATCTTGTTGTCTATTAAGAAATTTTTCAATGTGATTTTTGTTTGCAATAATATTTGAATTTGAAAAAATAATTATCAACAAACTCCTAACCAAAGAAAATCTCTGTGCTCTGTTCTAATCGGAATGTAACAATGGAACAAACACGTGGCAAGCTTGCGCTTTCGATCCAAAGAAAATTAAATTCGATCAGCTGATTGATGAAATTATTCCAAGCTTTCCAATGATTACAACATATGTTAGAATATCATGTGTCAATTTCAATTATCTCAGTTCCATATGGCATTCACCTTACCATGTTCATAACCTTACTAAATAGGATCCTTTTTCATCCTTTGAAACCCTTAGAGGCAAAATATCTCAAAATCCGTTCTTAGTGTGCGTCTAGCACAGATGTTTGAAGAATATTTGTGCAAATTTTTAAGTCTGTAGGACAATTAGTTTGAGCTGTACCGGTAGTGTGATTTTACATAAAAATTTTCGAGAAATGCCCTCTCCTGAACCCCCCTGTGCTCCTGATCGAAATTTTTATGCATAGATCTAATTTTTTTTCGTAGCTTAACAAAAAAGTTCCTCATGACTTTGCTGTGCAATTAGCGGTTAAAAAGTACTAAATTTTGGGGGGCCCCAGCTCCCTCAGGGGGGAAAATTTCTGAAAATCCTTTCTTAGTGGATGTTTTCAGGCTACCATGAACAATTGTGCAAAATTTCAAGTTTTTAGGCTCAGTAGTTTGGGCTGTAGTGTGATTTCAGTCTGTTAGGGCTTAGCCTTTTATAGATATAAGAGAAAGAGAAGAGGAGAGAAGAGAAGAGAAGAGAAGAGAAGAGAAGAGATATGAGAATAATTGTTTATTGAGCACTTCCGAAAGCAAAAGTGGAAGGTCATAGCTCTAGTAAATCTGTGGTAATCTGAATAACAGGAAATTGTTCAAGAATTTTTATTTTTTATTCTGATTTGTCTAAATAACCTAAAAGATTATGTTCAATTATGTGGGAGGTTGAGTTTATACTTTTTTATTCTTTCAAATGACAATAATATTATATTATTATAAATGTTTTAATTATTCAATAATAAACTTAAATAATGAAAAGTTTTTTGATCAGCTTTTTTTAGCACACTTGAAATTTAGCGGCCAGAAAGGGTACCCTTTCCGGCCTTAGCCGGAAAGAAACCTGTACTGACGTCAGACGAGATTCGTCTGCAAACAATGTCTTTCAGATCTACGTAAGGACTGGAAAACAACTGCTTTCTGTGCAGTGTGGCGAAAAAGAATTTGCGTGGAATATATTGTTTTTCAATTGAAAGTTTCGAGGAAAATCATGGGAAATTCTAAATTTAAACAACTGTTAAATTGAAATTGCTACTGTGGAAATTATCTAGAGGTTTTACAATTTGTTTGCTCTACATATAAGTATCAGTTTCAAGATAAATGAATCGTGACAAATTAATATACTCTAATGGGAGGAGTACATTTTATTCTCATATGGAATCTTTCTCTAAATACATTCTTGTCAACAATTTGTTAAGCTAAACATGAGTGAGTACGATACGAAATATCAAGTGTATCCACTGTGTATTTGCGTTTTCTTCATGGTATCCTACGGCGAAATAATGTCCACTTGTAGAATTCCCTCAACCGTCACGAAATAAAGACCAGAATAACAACGAATCCTCAGAACTTGATAAGACGCCGAGCTTAATTAGAATTCTGGATAAGAAATTCAGACAACTTCTCAACTGTATGCATTAGCATGCTAATCAACTGGACTGAAATAAGTTGCCAGCCGAAAGTGTCTGTATTTAAAACTTCCAGCTCTTGATTGACAAAAGATCTGTCGAAACTGAAACAATGCCGTGGAAAACCTTGAAAGTGAAGAGAGAGGGAGAGAGAGAGACATAATGCGTTCTATCTAGTTTTCCTTCTCCGCCATATTTATTGTTGTGAAAGAAGAGAGATAGAGAGCTGAGCAAGATGAACTGAGCGCTGAGATGAGAGTTGAATAAATTGAAACAAGACTAAACGGCTTGATAAGAAATTATAATAGGCTTAATCAGATCTGTATCCCAGGGAAACACTTCGGCAGGAAACCATCTCAGACACTCAAGCAGAATTACAAACTCAGCTTAGAGAGTTTTTCCACTACAGCTACCAAATTTTTCAAATTTTTCAGCATTTTGTTTCAACAAAACAGTCATCACCTGAATTCCACAGAGGTGATAGAGGAATATTGCAGAAATTAGAAGAGCATTGAGAAATTTTCATTTTTTTTATGATGGTGATGCCCACATAAGCTCTTGTACGTGGGCGATGGGAAGGTTGATGATGATAGCTGAGTATTTAAAACCTCTATCAAAGCTTCTAACTATATATCATCTGGAATGAGGGAGATTGTAGGACCAATTGAGAATATTCAATATTGAATAATATCAACATGAACGTGATCTCATAACTGGTTATGGCAGACATTAATCAATAAATTTCAATCAAACATGGAACTCACTGATTTGTTCGGTAATGAATTTATATTCAATTTGCATGAGTTACAATTTAAACTGAATTATTTGAAAGAAGTTTTATCTAGTCTTTTCCATGAAAAGATTGGGGAATAAAGTACGAAAGTTCTTGAATTTAATTCACTGAAATTTCATATTAGAATACAAATCCTCATAAGCCGATCTCCTGGTGACAAATGATTTTGTCGGAGAAGGCTTAGTTGTTTGAAATTGTGCTAGGCCCTGAGTTCTGCGGACTTGAATCGTATCAATAAAGTGATCCCAATTCTAGTGGTTTGAGGGTCTTGGAAATAAGAACGTAGATATGCGGTTGACTGACTGCTCTTATAATAATGAAAATAATATAGAAAATATTACAAAATACACATTTACATGAATAATCAAATGATCAATCTGTCTGTAAGAGACCAAAACAATATGTCTTTAAGAGATCAAATACTCATGTCTTTAAAAGACCAAATACAATATGTCTTTAAGTGACCAAATACTCATGTCTTTAAGAGACCAAATTTACGGGAGCACATCTGATATTGTAGTGGGGGGTATCAAGTACTCATCTAAGATCTGTCGTCCTCGAGTCTGGTGTCCAAAGGGTGATGGATGAGGATGAAGGGTGATGGCCTCCATGCATCGGGCTAGTGGCGTCAGATCGAAGATCGTCTTTCAGCCCCGCACGGCAAGGTCAGATGTCCGATATCACCGGCCATCTCGGTCGGCGAATTCGTAAGCCCTCGTTTGACAGCAAGACATATTTACAGCTCGATCCTCGAATGAGTATTCAAGAATACACACACAAAAAAAACCTGCAACACAAGTCACAACTACTTAGTAATGCTAGAATAAATAACATACTAAAAATTCAATGAATGATTTCTCAAGAAATCATCTAATGAATACAATACATACAATTTACATTCAATATAAAATTAACATCAGAAGAAATATTATAGGTTTTAAATGTAGAATTTGAAATCTAAGTTACAGAGTTGCAGTTGATGTACAACCAGTGAGTATTTCAAACTTTACTAACAATTACAAAATGCTAGAGATATAAATGACTGTACCAACAAAATAAAGAGTAGGAAGTTACTCCAATTAGTATAACTTTCTTGTACATTGGGATATCGTCATACATCTCAGATGTAAGACTACAAAATTGAGTAAAATTCGTTCATAAAATAATTGATAACAAAAAATCGTTAAATCAGGGGTTGTTACCTGATACATACAAGTAAAATTATCAAAACAAAGACAATACAACAATACTATAAAATATTCATTGCTCACCCTTAAATGGGTTTTCGACTGTTACTTATCCATAGCCTACAATAATAATAAAGTGCAGCAGTCAACCGCTCTGAATTAAATATTTTACTTCATAAATAAGTTATTGAAGAGAAGATAAGCGATTAAAAACTGATGGAATACATGATTCCCGATTATATAATTTTAGTCTCCAGGAGAGAACGAAAAGCAAGATGAGTATGTCATGATTCAATCAAAGATATAATCTAGCTCAAAAACATGTCTGTACTCTACAGAATCTAAAAGCGGTCTCCTGTTCAGGTCTCCAAGTCGACCGAATCAGGCTCAAAAAATAGGTATCAGGGCTAGCAATATTATACATTGAAAAATACCAAATTACAAAGGACGTGGTGGGGACGACAATAATTTCCCTCAATAGAACGAGAAAGGAATAAAACTAACAAGGACGAATACAGGAAAATTCCCTCAGTCAAAATAGAATGGACGTTCAACTGATTTTTTATGATGATTTTGCGTCTACAACAATTCTAAGTACTCAAGGAAAACGTTGGAAAACAATAGAGGAAATATTAGAATTTAATTACGTAATGTGCTGAATAAATTACATCATGAAACTACTCCGATACCGTGAGAATCGCAAGTCAATCCAGCACTCTAATAAAATTTTATCTTGGAAAAGTTATAATTTTGAAAAAATAAAAATAAATTTCGACACACTCAAAACAAAGATCAGAATTGGTCATTCAACACATTTTAATGGAACTATAGTACAGTACCTGTTCGTTTTTACCGTATAATTATATGATAATAGAAAGCTTTATTAAAAACAGCCATAACTTCCTTGTTTTTGGATATTTTCGAAAACGGGACTTACGCTTTGAAGAATTTGGGGTCGCTGAATCCAAATCCGAAATCAGAAATCTTCTATCTATATTTTTAAGGAAGTTGAACTTTGAGAAAAAAGAAACTCTAAAGTTTGGATACTGACAATTGGATACATTCTCATCGAATTTGATTAATACAGTAATCAATCTTATAAATCTAATATGGCAAATACTTCAATAATAAATACATGAAATGAACAAATACAATGTCATACAGTACATCATTACAATTGAGTTGAATAGATCAAATTAATAAGATACTTATTAATTAAGCAGGTTTCTTATACTCATTGTATACCTATAATAATTATCAACATGTTTTAATCAAACATACCTAATTCTATTTACAAATTTGTCCTTAGCCTAAAAATTCGGATTCAACTAACTTAATTAGCTTATAATAATAATTATTAAATTATAATTCATTGTACAACATTATATTTGTTGAATACTTTATACATATAGCCTAATCTACTTCATGCCCTAGTTTTTGTAAACATGTACTCGGTTCATGTTTATGGTTTTATGTGATCACCATTCAAATAATTGATCATCAAATAATTGCTTCAATAATATTCATATGCTAACCACGTGGTAAAATGGTAGCATATGCTAACCACGTGGTTACATTGTAAACTACATATCTATATTTACTTCTCTCCTAACTATATATCTATATCGCTATACACAATCTTCATTTACCTGCCATCAACTTATGCTATAGCTATATACAAGGGTTAACACAAAACACAGTGGGCCATGTGGTTTCTATTGTAAATGTGTCTGTGACTAACGTTAGGAATACTGTTAGCAAGTTTCCATGAAAGAATGATTTTGTTTCAAACTATTTTGAAAAGAATAATGACCCTGTCATCTGGCTAGGTAGGCTATTCAAATGCATTCTCAATAGTTTCGAGAAACGGTTCTTTTTATTATTCTAGCTCTTCGAGCGTTCATATTCTTAAATACAATATGTTCAGAGCACGTGTTACAACAAATAACAGAAATCTACAATTTTTAAATTTTAGGAGAGCACGTGGTCGCCATTTGTGGCTCACACTATAATTGTAGAGATTTTCATGCTCAATCTTCCCCACTTAAAAGTTTTCATTAAAATTGTATCTGAAGCCTGATAATTGAGAATCTAAAAACGAACTTTGCATAGATGAGGCAGAGCTCCTGAAATTTTTACAGATATGGGACTTGTGGCAGTTGATAGAGCTTATCAATGACTTTATTAGGTATGGATTTGATCGAAATCGTTGAAGCCGTTTTTGAGAGTCACACACACACACTCATACTCACACTCACACTCACACTAACACTCACATCACACTCGCACTTGCTCTCGCACTTGCACACACACACAACACACACACACACACACACACACACACACACACACACACACACACACACACACACACACACACACACACACACACACACACACACACACACACACCATACTCTTTTCCTTGGTAATAGGGCAAGGAAAGTAAAAATCAAATTATTATTCATGTATTTATTCTTTTCCAGATGCTGGAATCGCTCTTGGAATGGAAATCATGTTTTGTTACGTGAACACACATCTGATCAGTCTCCCTTGAAAACGTAAGTTTTCCACTTCTAACCAACTCTAATAACAACAAACGAATGCATTCTATTAACATAAATCAAATCTCATTTATTGGAAAAGCATTTGATTCCAATTGACTTATTGATTCATTATTCTTGAATAATTTCGATTTTTTTGTATTATCCCCATACATCCTATTATATTCAGCAAGCAATTTTTGTATTTTTATATCTGTTTATTTATATTTATATCTGGTTATTTATGTTCAATGGATTTCGAAAACGGCTCTAACGATTTTCATGAAATTTGGAACGATTTTCGAAATTATGATATAAAAATTTGATTGCACTAGGTCTCATCCTTAGGAAAACTCGCTGAACGACATTAATAGTTATTTGTATATCTAGAGTGAAAAGTACGACTTTTTCTCCCTGTGGGAAAAGTTTGAAGCCCGAGGCGAAGCTGAGGGCAACAATTTTCCTGAGGGAGAAAAAGTATTTTTCACTCGTGATGTACACAAAATTTTTCCTCCATCTACATATTTTTACAGAAACTGCGAATAAAATCATTTTAATAACTTACGTATCGTTGGTGACAATGTTTCCTAACAACATAACCTGAAATCTGAAACCTAAAAACCGGTCATCTGATTGGCACTGCCGATTGCGCTATCTATCGGCCAAAGTTGTAACAATTATATCAGCTGGGTGTCTACCAAAAATGGCTGACTCCATCACGCGGTTCAGATTTGGATTGCAGATCAAAAATATTTGTTGGCTGGTATTTTGAATAGAATAAAATATTTTAAAAATTGTGTAAATTTTTATTGTCTACTAATATTAAGAATATAATATCATACAAACATATTATATTTCATGAGTTGATCAAATTTCTGGTTGTGGTATTGAATTCAGTTGACTCAATGACAGACACCTCTTTATGCTTTCTCATCTGAGCTTAGACTTTCTAACCTATTACAATGTAAGCTTTTAAAATAGAGATGCTTCCCATGTTATTTAAATGGAGTCACTTTTCCTCCCTAGGGAGTTTTTCTGTTCTTTACTACCGAGAGCGAAAAAGTGGCACTTTAGTGTCATGTTTCAGGGAGTAAAGTAAGTACTTTAGACAGTAGGTGGAGGAAAAAGGATAATTTATCCTTGGCTGGAACAGCTGTGGATAGTAAAAAAGTGAGTTAGCGAGTGAGTATGTGAAAAATCAAAATATCGCATCCCAGAAATTCATAAGATGACATATAGCCAGCTGTGAAATATAAACACGATCATTTCAGAGAATTGTGTTATGTTCATCAATAAATAAGAATAACGAGCGAAGTTCGTTGCCCCAATATTTTTTATTATTGGAGAAGCATTTGATTCCAACTGACATTCATTATGCTTAGTTGATATCGATTTATTTGTATTATCCCTATACATTTTTCGTTAACTTATCAATCTCAGTCAATTTTTTTAGTGATAAATTATCGATCTCTAACATAGTTAGACAATCGGTGAGGTTCAATGACAATATTAATGGGCATGAAGTATAAGTATTCGATGGGTCTCACATTCTCACTTTTTCGATATCCATTATTCGAGTTTCATAATCATAGACATGATTAAATGTATGAGTTTTATAATCATAGACATAATTGACCATGTACAAACAAGATCATCTGAAAAACATTGTGAAATAAGCTGGATGGCCATATGGAGCCATACCGAGTTTCAAAGCTTCATCTTAAATTCAATATTAAAACTGAAAATTTAATATTGATGTTCAAATGGTGGAAAGTGGTATCCTTGAAATCTTGATATATGCAATCAAAAATTTAAAATGGCCGCCATATTGAAAATTTACATCAAATTTTTTTTATTTTATTTTTAAAATCGAGTCTTCATAGCATAAAGATTCATGCCAAATTTCAGATCAATACAACATTTCGTTCTTGAGATAAAAATTCCTAAGTGAATAAAACAAAATGGTAGCTATAAGGATAACCGCTGAGTTTTGGACACTAAATAATACGACATTCGTAGTCTCCTGAAATGTTCGACACTACTTCTGTAACACCCTGTATATTGTATCCGGTTCAATTATTGGATTCAATGCTGAGTGCTAAACTGATATGAATTTTATCATCAAGCATTCCAACTCTTATCATTTACCGACATTTTCAAAATGTATGGTGATAATGATCAATGTATGGTGATCAATCTAGGTTGAAATTACTTTCCCAACTGATACATAGAATCGAACGCTTGTTTACAAACAAACTCTCATCGAGAATAGCTGATCGGGAATTTGACTTGCGCGACAACCGAGTTGAAGTATTCTGTTAAGATTGAGGTCATCTGATTTCCACTTGCCAAGCCAGACAGAACTTCGCTCCGGGAAGCCGAGAAAATGTGTCAGCAAAGTACAACTCATTTATATGGGGCTGCTCCCTTCGCTGAATTAAATTCTCTCTTATCGGGGGCTCATCAAGTTTAACTCAGTCGACTTGCACCCATTTGGCGAAGTAAACGCAAAGCAGGCGAAGCGCCGTCATCAATTCAAACAATACTGATCTAGTTGGATCCACTTAATTAATTGATGCGAAATTAAACTCCTACTCACAAACTTGATAGAATATTGTTGGTGGGCGTGAATTTATGCTTGTACAAAGTGTAATTAATCATGACTGGTTTTTTTGTTCATTAATTAAATGCATCGAAATAGCTCAAACTGATGAATAATCATCAGTTAGTAGAAACTCAAGGCGTCAGTGACATAAATATTATGAATGATAATGATTATTGAAGATATTTTATTATGAATCATTGTAGATATATTTGAATGATTTTATAATATGTTTCATTCATTTTTATAGTTATAGTTTCATAGTATAGATACTAGTTTCTTATTGTGATAACTAAATAATGCCCTTTCATTCTTTTTTCAAGACACGATCGGTTTCGACTAATTAGTGCCATGCCAAATGATTTGGATTTTTATGAATGGCATAATTGGCTGAACCGGTTGTGTATCTAAAGAATAATAAAAGGATACTATTTATTGCTATAAAAAATTAGTATATAATGATTTTAATGGGTCAGTGATATAAAGTAATTCTTGTATGAATAAATCTCTCTGTGGAGATTACAGATGTATAGGTCTGAGTTTTCTTTAATCCAAGTTAACTTACACCTCGTAAACGAAATTATTCAACCCAATGACAGACTCAGTATCCTGGCTAAGAAGAGTGTAAACAAGACTCGAGTTTAACTACAACAATACATGCATTATTACAAACAATAATCTGGCATGATCTATAACATAAAAATCCAAAGTTTCGATCATAATAAAATTTTAAAGATGTTTGGACTAAAAAATAAAATGACATCATAACAAATAATGACCGATTAAATAATGATCAAATCATTGTAACAACCCGCATCAGAATAATATCCTGTTCCAAAAACATCCTTCCTCTTTGGTTCACCTCTTTCAATCTGCAGGTCCCTAATTCAAAATGACCCACGTCCTCAAGTCGGGAACCGTCATCTGCAACGCTCATTGCGAAACAATGAACATTTTATCGTATGAGCTCAGCATATTCTATAACATTGCTCTGTCTGCTCAGTATTGACCCTTCAACTATATTGATATTGTTAAAAATTGGAGGCTAGTTCAAGGCGACAATAGTCTGAGTGATCTCGTTGAACAAGAGACTACAAACGTGAAATTCAACTGAGTTGCTCGCTACCGTTTGCTTCGATTGTATCCTAGCTCATAGCTGAGAGGTGGAGGTCCTAGAGCACATGTGGCTCATACTATGTGCTATATCAACACATAACACCATTAGATACATACAGTTCATGTATATACATGTATAGATCATCTGTACACGTAGAGCTGTTCTCTCAGAATGGCCTTCTTGATCCCTTCATCCGCGCTCATTGTTTCTCGTTGATGGGACTACGTCCATCAGCCTTCAAGAATGATCAATAGCAGCTCGACCATCAGAGATTGCCTGTCTCCACCTCCTCTATCCACAAATTCTAGTCGATTCTAGAGACGTCGATATTGAACCACTCAACTCGTACTAATGTGACAATAATCTTCCTACTGTGCTCCCCCACCCCCATCATTCCACTATACTCCTCCTTGTTTCACACACACACACACATACTTCACATACATTACCTGCTTCATATTGATAGGAATTCCGAATCGATAAGACTTGGCTGATACAATATTTGATAGGGCGGTTTGCAAAGACTGGAGTATTGAAAATTAGAAGCTTCATATAGGCCAACTTATACCGGTTTCATACTCGTATACCTTGAAAATGTTTTTTTTTTCAAATACAAACTTTGTGTTGGATGACAAATGATAGAAAATGTACTTCAATATAAATATGTGTAATAGACATGCAGTTCCTTATAAATGAGTGGGAAAATTTATTAAATAAATTTCATATTTTCGATGGTTAGTGAGAATTAATGTTTTTCTCCTCCAATCATAACATTATGTAATAGTACTATCTCTTTTCAAAATCTATAGAATAATACATTTCAATGAAATATAAAATTCATTACATTTTATTATAATGATCTTATTTTCTCAGTTTTTGAACAGTAGAGTGAAGCAATTATTTTAGCGAATATTATTGTACTCTCAGGAGTCATACCTGCAAGTTTAGTCATTTATGTTGTATGAGATAAAACCAGCAATGTAAGTGTACTTTTTGTAGGCCTATTCAATGTATGAATCTTGATTATATTGAAGCTGCATTAACTTATATACCCAAACAACTCGTAATTTTAGTGAAAGGAGATTGTGCAACTTTGTTGTTGGAAAAGCAAAATAGAAGAAAGAGGAAGAAAGGGCTTTGGCTGTTTCACTCATCTTATAAAAAGCTGACAACATCTCTTTATAGCCCTTCCAATCAAGGCTCTGTTGTTTCACGGATGAGAGAAAAGATTTGTTGCACTCCTTTTCGGGATCAAAATCCAATCAGTTGCCCTTCAACCGACGAAAATCAAAGAGAGATTGTTTGTTGGCATACGCTTCACAAGCTTTAACACAACTTACATTAGGTTCAACACGTTCTAACGAAGATCAATGGCAGGTGATTACTGCTTATCATGAATTTACAAACTGTATAGAACATCAAGATTTCATCCAATATTTAGTAGCAAAGATTAATTTCTCATCAAGGAGTACCTGTAAATTAAACAATAAAATATGAGGAAACGCTTCCTCAATGTTCAATTGCGGAATACAAGA
The DNA here is from genome assembly GCF_014356525.2 of Nilaparvata lugens. Lineage (NCBI taxonomy): Eukaryota > Metazoa > Arthropoda > Insecta > Hemiptera > Delphacidae > Nilaparvata > Nilaparvata lugens. The sequence goes on from NC_052509.1 coordinate 21,124,992, forward strand.
ATCAAGAATTTGCCTCTGTCGTGAAAGAACATCTAATAATCATTATTGAATGAAAATACAAATTAAATGCTGTAAATCCCCCGAAGACTTCTGCTACTGAAATATTGTCAACAGGGTTATTAACAGCTAGATGGAAATTCGATGAGATCTACTATCCAAAAATTATTTGCCAGCCCGGTAATCAAGCCCGGTACCTTCTAATAATTGCTAGTCATGTATGCTTACTCTCACCAAACTGACAATCTCTGGATAACAGTGCTCATTTTAAACGAAGTCGTAGCGGATAGCCAGTCTACAGATGGAAATCAATCAGAAATTGCATTTCTAATAATAATTTCTGTATTCTAATAATCCTTGATAGAGATTAAAACCGCTGGAAAGAATACTTTGGATTCGATTTATGCTTAATTAATTATACATTTTCTCTGGACGTTGTGAGTTCGGTTGGCCTGCCCTGAAGACTACTCCATTAAATCAACCCCAAATGCCATTTCGAGAATTGTTGCATTAGGCAAGTCTTCTAATGGTTCGTCCTTAGACATATTTCACCCAGATTCCTGAGCGGATATATTTTATCTGTTATCCGTGTACAAATAACAATCACGCCTTCCCATCAATACGATAATATAATATTATACCTTACTGCTATCATGAATAAGTAGGTACTAATATAACATTTAATGAACATTCTTGGTTGAGTTGTAGACTTCTATGGGAATTCTTAATATTATCAAGAATCAATCGACACATATCACATTTTCCTATGAGCTTGTCAGATTCAATTCACTCTCTATATCCATAGAGATTAAATCAAATTGAGCTACCCAGCTTACAAGATCAATTTTCTCAAGTTCTGGATCACAGAAATAGACCATCCACACTCTAAGCCTCCATAGCATGGCATGCAATAGCAAAGAATTATTACTATACACAGTTTCTCAATGGTAAGCATATGCAAGAAACATGTCTATCTCAATTGTGTTTCGATTTCTCCTGTATTGCAGAGACTCTAAATTTCCATGGAGAATGCCCCTGATGGTAAATGGAGAATAAGACAATCAATTCATCCACAATGTGTAAATATTTAAATATCAGTGTAGATATTGCTGGAACAAACACACACGTGAACTATCTCTTGTTGCTTTTTAGAGGTTTAGAGGAAGTATAACAGTCAGAGATAATAGGGTACAGACTCCTTTTCTCGCTAATCGAAATGACGTCACTTCAAATTAAGCTCTAGCGTTAAAGTGAACAATGAAATGTAGCCGTCTATTAATATCTCCATATTAACTAACTTTCATCAGCTTGATATGAAAATATTGAATTTCATTTTATCTCTTCTGTGTAGGTACGTCAGTTACGGTATTTCCTGAAGAAACTGATATTGTGTTGCGTGTGGAATGTTTACTTTATAATTATTATAATGCACTAGCGTACATGCGAATATTCAGTAACAATGTATGCTGGGACCACACCCAGAATTATAATCATTTGCTGCGTGCATCAATTGTAGAAGCCACACCCTTTAAATACGTCTGCTTTTTCTAGTTATTGTGTCCTCCTAGACAATCATTGTGTCTCACTCATAGTAAGTTATAGATGAAGCCACCCATTCAAAACATTCAACATCCAATCAACTCTCTGCATAAAAAATTATTCTATAAAAATTCGACTGAGTCATTGTCAATATTGTAGAACCGTTCCATAATTGAATAAAAACACAAATATTTTTCAAATTCTACACAGTTTTATTCGGTACACGACCATGGTATCGTGACCACACCGGTCACATTTTCAAGTTGACTGAGTTACCAGTTACCAGTCATAAAACTGTGTAGAATTTGACAACATATTTGTGTTTTTATTCAACTATTCTATAAATTTTTATTATTTGGTCAAAAATTGAAATCTGAACTAATAATAAAAACCTTTTTGATCAATTGATTTCTTATTACATATCAAATGATGAAATAACAATTACAGTCGAAATTTAACAAATCTTCCACTATGAGGAAAATTTCCAATGTACTGATTTTCATCCAATTACAGATAATATTGACTGAACGTTGCAATAATGATAAAATCAATGATGATTGAATGATGATCTCTTAATATAGGCCTACTGTATCTGCATAAATCGATAAATCTTCTTTTTCCTACGCAATATGGAAATATTCTTTCAGCTATCATCAAACACTATACTATTGTATTTTTATACAGAGATTGTAGAAAGTTCTAGAAAAGTCCTAACTGCACGAAGATCTTCATTGGATGGAGTGATACTTAAAAAAATCATCAAGTCTTTCCTGATTCCTTTATCATTATTCATCATTTATTAAAATGATGATTAATCTATCCACCCTATTCCCAAATCTTACTAATTAGTTGTTGGGCCGTGTATAAGATTATTGTACCCCAGTTGAAAATAAATTTAATTGAATTGGATTATTTCATCTTTACAGGTTTATAGTTTTTCATTGCATAGAAGTTGATTGTGATTCTTTCAATATTCCAATGTTCATTATTTTAAATGAAATTTATCATACATTATTCATCATTAACTAGGTGTTGATTGCGTAACTTCCGTTACAACAAAATATCATCCTTACATTGTTGAAAACGTCTACAAAAGATCAACAAAGTATGAGAAATGAATGCAAGATAGTCATGGTTCTTGTGAGTCAATGTCTCCTTCGAACTCGAGAATCTAGACCTACTATTTTCCTTATACCGTTGCTATCCTATAAAACACCGGTCAAACCGTTGGAACTCTCAGCCGGTGATATCATAAATGTACTGTATCTCAAGATGCTAGGACTGAAATAATAAATGACACTAAAACATTATTAATAATATTGAAGATTAGAAATCAAATGATTGAATAAACGCTATCTCTATCGAGATGGAAACGAAGTTAATCATTCTAGTTTTATTCATCAAAAATTCACTCACTATCGCTTGTGATGGATTCACTATCTCGCTATGATTCCCGGTTTATAACTCGATGCTTGTTTGCCAAAGTACACTGATTCGTTGTCCAATCTCTCAAAATGATACCTCATTACTGCCAACCAATCACGCGTACTCACAAAGTTAATTACCCATCGCATTTCGATAGGATTATTTGACCAGACCATCAATGCTAATTGACATGAAACAACCTGGGTTTAATAAAAGATCACGCATCCTTATCAGCTAGCAGCTATGGTCGTATAATAGTCAGGCAGCGAATGATAAACGTTCCATGTGGCTGTTATGAGCAAGCAGCAAGCAGCCAGGTCTGCCGTGCAAACATTTGAGTTATTATACAGAGTGGCGGCTGAAGTAAGCCACTTCTACACTGAGATCCACTCTTAACTGTCAGCATTGGTGACAATGGGAAGTAATGATGCTATCTATGAACAGTTCTGACAGAATGATGTGAATCTCACTATAGTCATGCAGTGATGGATTGTTGGAAATAGCTGTAATGATAAATCTAGCGCCGTCCCCTCTCTGAACTCTTGAATAATAATTGTACAACGTTCATTGTGTATAATCCGGTGTGATTGCGGTTGGCCTGCCCCGGAGTCCACTTCATTAAATCAACCCCAAATGCCATTTCGAGAATTGTTGCATCAGGCAATTCCTCTAATCGTTTGTCCTTAGACAGATTCCACCCAGATACCTGGACCGATATAATTTTGCTTCATCACGAAGGATATAGATGAAGGGTTTATTTTCTATATGCATTATTATCAATCTAATATAAATAAATTGATTTACACAATAATTGTGAAGAAGAAATGGAAAAATATGAATTCAGGGCCGTATGCAGATGCTCGGCTTAAACTGCGTCTACAGTAAACGTGTTAAAACTTGAACGCCTTTTAAACCAAGGGTCGTTTGCAAAGTGACCGTTTAAACTAAATTTCATTTAAAACTGGATTAAATCCGTATCAAGTAGAGTTCGTTATATATAATGTGGCTCATTCTTGAGTTTAAGCAAACAGCTGATTAAATTCAGATTAAGCTTTGACTGTGCAAACGGCCCTAATCGGTATGCTGACAGGAAAGAATTGAAAGATTACTTAAAACGGCTTTATTGTAGAGTTGGCTGACCTGATTCCTCTTATATCCAATCAGAATCTAGTCATCTAGATGTTATTTACTGGAGACACACAATTGAGATTCGATAATTCTATGTCACTTCTCATTGAGAATAATTCTTCTTTATTATTCAATTAGGGATGTATCCATTAGCCATCTCTGCAGATGATATAATAAATTATCCTTCATTAAAATATTCTACTCCTAGACAATTTTATATGTGAACCGGTATTCTATCGGGCTCCCAATTTGGAAATAGAATTGTGTTACTTTGAAGTCAATTTCATGAACTATCTACCATTTGATTTGGATAACCCAGTTTTTGAATCTGCCAAAGATTGGAACTTGTATAGATCATGTCTTTTTGAAGTCATCTGGTACCCATAATGTAAAAAGTGGTGTCTTTGAGACTCATGTCAGCGACCACAGGGCTGTGTCATTATCTATTTCAAGAGTTGCCAGCAAGAATTATGTTAGGACGGGAACCAAGGAAATAATTAATTATGAATATCTTAGAGCTTTATTATTCGATTATGACTGGAGCAGTGTTTTTGCAAGTAACGATGTGGACTTCAAGTTTAAATCATTTATTAACGTACTAAATGTCTCAGTTGATAATGCTAAGACAGTTATAAATTACAAGTATAAAAATCAGAAGTTCAAAAAGCTCAAACCTTGGATGACTGATGGACTATGTGTTGCAATACATGATAGAGACAAATTATACAATAAATTTCGTAGGAACCCACATAATATACAAATTAAAAATCATTTAAAGGTTTACAGTAGTAAAATTAAAAAGTGGATTGAAATAGCTAAGCAAGACTATTATCAAAATATAAATCAGATGCCAGCTAAAAGGCAATGGAAAGTTATAAATGATGTAACAGGTATGTCCTCAGCGAGGAAAAAATCCATAACTTTTATTAAAAGGGATGGCATTGAGTTTAGGGACTTGCCCTCCATTGCTAATATTTTCAATGAATATTTTGTAAATGTACCTAAAGATGTAATTGATGCTATCTGTAATCCCAGTGAAGATGCTACAGCTTTATATTATGAAATTTTCAAAAATAACACACCTAGTAAATCCTTCTTCTTTGAGCCCATTCACTACTATGAAGTATGTTCTTTGATCAATTCCTTAGCTGATCATAAGTCCCCTGGAATAGATAAATTCTCGACATGTCTCATCAAGGAAATATGTGTGCCTATTATTCCAGTTCTAGTCGATATATTTAATTGTAGCATCATGAATGGTAGGTTTCCCTCTGATTTGAAATTTACAAAGGTTGTACCTATATACAAAAGTGGTGATGAATATGATGTAGGTAACTTTAGACCAGTCTCTCTTCTCTCAGTTTTTTCAAAGATTTTTGAAAAACTGGTAAAGAAACGCCTTATTAGATTTTTCGATAAGACAAAACTTATTCATGAATGTCAGTTTGGATTTCAGGAAGGTTTAAGCACCGAAATGGCATTGAACTGCTTTTTGAAGGGTATTTATACAGGTTTGAATAGTCCAGAAGGCTGCAGGGTCTCAGGCCTTTTCTTGGATATTAGAAAAGCCTTTGACACAGTCTGTCACTCTATATTGCTGGAGAAACTGCGTAGGGCTGGAATAAGAGGAAACATTCTCCAGTGGTTCCATTCTTACCTGAGTGGAAGAAAGCAATGTGTTACAGTGCAAGGAGTAAAAAGTAATACTTTGACTTTGTTGAATTGTGGTGTTCCCCAAGGATCTGTACTGGGCCCGGTTCTATTTCTGGTTTATATTAATGACTTGTTCAACCATAAATTCAAGGGATGTGTTACATCATTTGCTGATGACACAGCCCTGGTTTATGTTGCTAAGGATTCTCATATTTTGTGCAATATGATGCAGAGAGATCTAAATGATCTTAGCTTGTGGTTTGGAATGAACAGGTTGGCTCTGAATTCGAACAAAACTAAGTATATGTGCTTTTCCTTGTCTACCTCGGTTGACCTCCCTACCCCGCTCAGGTATCATGATATGGATTGCTTGATGGGGCAGCGGAATTGTAATTGTGATGTTGTCTGCCGGACCAATTCTATCAAGTACCTAGGGTTAATTTTAGATGATACTCTAACTTGGAGGCTCCATATCAAGAAGCTGAAGCAGGTTCTCTTTCTGATGCTGCGGGAATTCTATCACATAAGGCATCTGTTTCCCGGTAATGTTGTCTCTAATATGTACTATGCATTTGTGCAGTCCAGACTTGGGTATGGTATTTCGTGCTGGGCATCCACTTATATATCTCATTTCTTGCCTTTGATTAGGCTGCAGAAGGCAATTATCCGTGTTATTTGCGGTGAGGGTGGGCGGGTCCACTCATTCCCACTTTTTAAAGCAAGATCCATCCTGCCGTTGAGATATCTGTATGTCTTCAAGGTTCTGGCACTATTTTATAAGAAAAGTGGTAACCATGGACCTGATGTAGGCCTACCCTATTACACTAGGAATGCTGAGAGGGGGTTCATAACATTGCCTCGTTCTCATTGTACTTTGTTTTAGAAGAGCTTCGTTTTTTTGGGCCCGAAATTTTTCAACTGTCTTCCCACTGAAGTCAAAAATGTAGCTAGTATTGCTTCTTTTAAATCTAGATTAAGATTGTGGTTGATGAATCGTTCACCGGGAGAGATTGAGGATCTTTTTGGAATTTTAATCTGAACTTTATTCACTCGTTCTTCTTTTTTTTTTTTTTGATACACCATTGGAAGGTGTAAGCTATGATTTAACAAAATCAGCTCCATGTTGTATGAGTGTGTGTGTGTGTGTGTGTGGTTTTAATTATTTATTATATTTACTATTTGGTATCATTCATATTCATTATCATTATTATTTTATTCCCATTATTTTCAGTTTATAATATCTCATGTGTGTACGCTAAGCGAATTCCCTATTTTATTTTCAATTGTGAGATATGCTCCTGTTTGCAGACAAAGTTCACTCTTTAGCAAACAGTATTGTATTCATTGACTGTACACTAAGCATTTTTGTTGAATTCAATATTTGATTATTGTTATTCTGTAATGTACTTGTCATAGAATAAAGATTTATTTATTTATTATTTATTTATTTATAAAATTATGATTATTTTATCCACCCTATTCCCAATCTTACTAATTAGTTGTTGGGCCGTGTATAAGATTATCGTACCCCAGTTGAAAATAAATTTAATTGAATTGGATTATTTAATCTATACAGGTTTTTAGTTTTTCATTGCATAGAAGTTGATTGTGATTCTTTCAATATTCCAATATTCATTATTTGAAATGAAATTTATCATACATTATTCATCATTAACTAGGTGTTTAGGTGTTGATTGCGTAACTTCCGTTACAACAAAATATCATCCTTACATTGTTGAAAACGTCTACAAAAGATCAACAAAGTATGAGAAAGTATGCAAGATAGTCATGGTTCTTGTGAGTCAATGTCTCCTTCCAACTCGAGAATCTAGACCTACTATTTTCCTTATACCGTTGCTATCCTGTAAAATACCGGTCAAACCGTTAGAACTCTCAGCCGGTGATATCATAAATGTACTGTATCTCAAGATGCTAGGACTGAAATAATAAATGACACTAAAACATTATTAATAATATTGAAGATTAGAAATCAAATGATTGAATAAACGCTATCTCTATCGAGATGGAAACGAAGTTAATCATTCTAGTTTTATTCATCAAAGATTCACTCACTATCGCTTGTGATGGATTCACTATCTCGCTATGATTCCCGGTTTATAACTCGATGCTTGTTTTGCCAAAGTACACTGATTCGTTGTCCGATCTCTCAAAATGATACCTCATTACTGCCAACCAATCACGCGTACTCACAAAGTTAATTACCCATCGCATTTCGATAGGATTATTTGACCAGACCATCAATGCTAATTGACATGAAACAACCTGGGTTTAATAAAAGATCACGCATCCTTATCAGCTAGCAGCTATGGTCGTATAATAGCCAGGCAGCGAATGATAAACGTTCCATGTGGCTGTTATGAGCAAGCAGCAAGCAGCCAGGTCTGCCGTGCAAACATTTGAGTTATTATACAGAGTGGCGGCTGAAGTAAGCCACTTCTACACTGAGATCCACTCTTAACTGTCAGCATTGGTGACAATGGGAAGTAATGATGCTATCTATGAACAGTTCTGACAGAATGATGTGAATCTCACTATAGTCATGCAGTGATGGATTGTTGGAAATAGCTGTGATGATAAATCTAGCGCCGTCCCCTCTCTGAACTCTTGAATAATAATTGTACAACGTTCATTGTGTATAATCCGGTGTGATTGCGGTTGGCCTGCCCCGGAGTCCACTTCATTAAATCAACCCCAAATGCCATTTCGAGAATTGTTGCATCAGGCAACTCCTCTAATCGTTTGTCCTTAGACAGATTCCACCCAGATACCTGGACCGATATAATTTTGCTTCATCACGAAGGATATAGATGAAGGGTTTATTTTCTATATGCATTATTATCAATCTAATATAAATAAATTGATTTACACAATAATTGTGAAGAAGAAATGGAAAAAATATGAATTCAGGGCCGTATGCAGATGCTCGGCTTAAACTGCGTCTACAGTAAACGTGTTAAAACTTGAACGCCTTTTAAACCAAGGGTCGTTTGCAAAGTGACCGTTTAAACTAAATTTCATTTAAAACTGGATTAAATCCGTATCAAGTAGAGTTCGTTATACATAATGTGGCTCATTCTTGAGTTTAAGCAAACAGCTGATTAAATTCAGATTAAGCTTTGACTGTGCAAACGGCCCTAATCGGTATGCTGACAGGAAAGAATTGAAAGTTTAGTTAAAACGGCTTTATTGTAGAGTTGGCTGACCTGATTCCTCTTATATCCAATCAGAATCTAGTCATCTAGATGTTATTTACTGGAGACACACAATTGAGATTCGATAATTCTATGTCACTTCTCAATCATTGAGAATAATTCTTCTTTATTATTTAATTAGGGATGTATCCATTAGCCATCTCTGCAGATGATATAATAAATTATCCTTCATTAAAATATTCTACTCCTAGACAATTTTATATGTGAACCGGTACCTATTCTATCGGGCTCCCAATTTGGAAATAGAATTGTGTTACTTTGAAGTCAATTTCATGAACTATCTACCATTTGATTTGGATAACCCAGTTTTTGAATCTGCCAAAGATTGGAACTTGATAAGAGCCATCGGTAGTTTGATGTGCTGAAGCCATCATGGTGATGTTGAGAGTGAAGGTAGCACGATTCCAATGCCTTCTGCATCCTAGAATCAATCAAGTTTTAATGTATTGGACGAGGAGAACAGCAAACTGATTGAAGCTGCAGTCTAGTGAGATTCACTTAGAACTGTCATCATTTTGTATAAACAACATCAATGCCTACCATTCAACCACTGCTGACAGTTGAAAGATGAATCTCACTTTAGTATATACATGCTGGTGAAAATCCAATCGATTTGGCTATTCTGCATCAGCGCTGCTCTGCTCTGCTCTGCTCTGCTCTGCTCTGCTCTGCTCTGCTCTGCTCTGCTCTGCTCTGCCCAAATGAATAACTTATCACTCGTCGTCACTCGTCACTCGTCACCATCAGGAAATGAACATTACCGGTACCGGCACAACGAGAGTGCCGGTAATTCTTTTCTGCATTACCATGTGCTCTCAAATGCTCACACAGTCTACTCATGCACAGTGTATTAGCAGATATTATTCCTTATTAACCTTGTTCCTCAACACTTTGATCAATGACTGATCAAAGGTTAGATTTTGGGGAGCTTCTTATGGCTTCGTATTGGCGGAGGGGGTTTGATATATGTGAAACTTTCCCGGGATAACTGAAATTAAGAAGTCTTGAGAAATAATCTTTTGGCTCAATAGTTGATTGATTTTTTGACTGAAGCTCTTTGGGCTACGTAACAAATCTTCTAAGACAGTTTTTTTGGGGTGGGAAATCTTGAGTTCTGAATTTGAGGAGACTGGAGGGGAGGTCACTTCTGAATCATAGTGTTACAAACGCAGTTGTCATGAGTCACAGGTACATGACACTAGCCGTTATAGAGCTGCTATTGATATTTTTTCTGTAATGAGAATTCAGAAATTGATTGGTTGAAAAATTATTTAGAAATTAAGATTTATTCGAAATTATTCAAATTTTCAAATTAATTTGTTTTTCAATTTCAATAAATTATTGATTATTAATTTTCAATTGAATTATTAAGTTCAAAATAAATTAAGGTTGTTATTAATAACAAAATTATACAGACAAACATTTGATGGACTTCAGCCATAATTTTACCCATAATCAACCACTTTTCATATTCAATGGTAACTGTAGGAGAAATTTAATGTGAAATACGTGCGCCAAGTTCCTCTGCTGCACTCAAGAAACCATTTCGCCCTCTCCTACGGCTCGTGCGTAAACGTTTCTTTCGGTGCAGTAAACTGTCACTTTGCGCACTAGTTGCACAAATAACTATTTTCCATCAGTCTTCTTGGTTATGTGTGAGAAAACTTTTTATTTTTTGCTGAGAAGGTTGCCCATGTGACCTTTTGGCTTGTGCTTAGGTAATGGGTGTGATTATGAGCGATCAGTGGACCTGCAGCTAGGTAGGTTCCAACCCACAAAGAGGCTATCTATTCTATCTTTCAACTTCTGTTGCTTAGCAGAGCAGGCTCTTCGATATTGGTACCTGGTCCAGTTAACCTCATCCATTCAATTCCATTACCGTGCTAAATTGAAAAGTATGAGTGGCAACCAATTTATTGGTATGTGAGTCATATTTCCGTTTTCATAATAGCAGGCAGCTTTCAACAGGAGACCACCGCAGCAGTTACTTACTGGTGAGGACTACGAGTCACGTCTGTCGCGCCATAACAGTTTATTACAGCGAACTCGTGGCGCAAATGAAACTTTTCCATGAGAAATTCGCAGTAAAACTTTTTAAACCATGTTCGGACGTCTCATGCATACGAATAAGCTCAAATAAAATGCTATCCATCAGTCTTACCAAACCGTTGATAGGCAGGTCCCGAGGGAAGTGGCATTTAGAGAAAATTAATATGGTCCAAATACTTTTGAAAATTTCAATGCTTCATGATCCAAAATCATATATGATTAGTAGAATGGAAATTTCTCAATAGTTTTAAGTAATATTCAGGGGTCTGTTCAATCTAGAGTAATTAAGTAGACCTAATCCTGTGAAATACCAGTTAAATTTCCAATATCAAACATAACTTTAATATGAATTTTCCAATATCATCACTACCACTAAGATCAAAATTTTGGAACTTATATTACTCAGACAAGTTTTTTTATTGAAAGTATTTGATTATATTATCGTAATTGCAATTAGTTACAATAATTGATACTCTAGGAAAGCTACAACAGTACCGTAACAGGCTAAGGTTCAATTAATCTTTCCGTCTTTCAATTCACAAAAATAGTCTTCTACACTCTGTTCCTGATTTGACCATATTCTACTTAACATGAAATTATATCATTTAAGATAAGAATTTCTATGTTGTAGTGGCTTTGTTCACATAAATATTGCTATAGTGCAACTTAAAATACTTGAAATTGTCACAACCACTTATTTATTGAAAAATAGTTCTTTTTTTAGACAACAACATTTTTGTTACACAGAAACTGAATTTGTTCCAATTTTCCAATAGATAAGAGTGGCAGTTTCAATAATTCAAGTAAATTTTCAATTTCCATTATTCCATTGCCAATGAAATAGCTAAACTAGAGATTTCTGTTCACTTTGTAAAACAAGAATCTCTGCTACTAGGTAATGGTAATGGTGTAACACCCGAAACTATCATCTCAATTTTTCCATGAATGTTCGTAGCAAGTGGTTCTATTACTTTGTTGTGTTGGGATGTACAGCGGCACAGAAGAGAGGGAATGGATAGCATCGGACGCTTCTGTGCTCCAACATAAATAAAACAGAAAGAACAAAAAACCCATCTTGTTCTTGTCATTCAAGTAGTGATTTATTGTTCATGGATTGGATTGGATTTACTCCATTGGAGCAGTTTGCTTTTGAAAAATAAATGCAATACGTTTACGAGAGTAGTGATCAGATGGGATTTGATAGAATGGGATGGGATAGTATCCTTTTACCCCTCCATCATTAGTGACAATTTATACTCAATGACATTCTAGAGCCTCACTCTCTCTCTCTCACTCTCTCTCTCTCTCTCACGCTCTCTCTCTCTCTCTCTCTTTCTCTGTAGCTTCTATCTCTCTCCCTCTTCCATTTATCTCTCTCACACTTTTTTCATCGAGACAGTAATCAAAAGTGTTAATGAGATCCAATGGAATGAGATAATTTGCATGACTCACTGAATCCTGAATAGCAGGGTTGAATTAATAGAGTGATGAAATTCTATTCACAGGATTTTTCATAACAAGTGTCAAACGTTCAACATTTCCATGAGTAGTTGATAATGAGATGCGAGTGAGATGCGAGACGTTAGCTTAATGCCACTCGTTGAGTAATATCCACCTAACAGACATATTCAGCTTCTCCGGCAAGATCATGAACACCCCTATCGAGTTATTATAATAAGGGTATGTAGAGAAATAATAGTTAAAAACAACTAGCGTTGTATTTTCCTCAATTCGATTTTCAGGCGTCATAAGCATTCTGACTTCATGGATACTATTTTAGAGAATTGAAGAAGATGAACCACGAATTGTGGTGTAGGTGTAGGGTACTTGAGCAGAGTGTTGGTTTTTACAAAATCTCCCTCGAAGTTGCTAAATTCAACATTGAAATACATGGGAATAGAATCTCTGGACCTCATTGACATTACAAGATCAACCAATGAAGGTTTCTTTTCGAAATGCAAGGCTAAGGGTCCAACTATACGGTGCCTTGGACGCACTGAATTATTTTCGCTCGTTAACACGATACCTTGTCTCTTATGAGAAACTGCCCTTATAGATGACCTCCCCATAAAAGGCTATGCATTCTGAAGACGCGCGAAATAATTAGTCAACTTTTCTATTCCTCTCCTACATTATTGTATTCTATCAATTACATTATAAATGTATGTCAGTTGAACCTGTTTGGTTGAATGTTTATAGTGGATTTTTTAGTGGCTGGCCTAATGCTCCAATACTGTATATCTGTACTTGTATATTTATATTTATACTTGTATATTGAGCTCAAAATCAACACTGTCTGCCTACCTTCCTCTCCAAATATTATCGGAAGATAAATTTTGTTATCAGCAGATATCTGGAGTTGGACATGGGGTTCAACTCGACTGATTACAACTCTGGAACGGAGACAATAATCTCGCCGGTGACACTGAGCTCAGACTGGAGCCGCGTGGCCCGCCTGCTGCTGGTCGTTGGCTTGGCTGTCATCGGCAGTGTAGGCAATGTCTACATGGTCAGTGCTGTCATGATCGAGGATCACCTCAAAAAGAAAGGTAATAATACATGAACCCACATTGACATTATTCAGTATATTATTATAGAATAATCATTTGGAATAAAAATACACATGATAAAATGATCACAATATTATCAAGAATTTAAAAAAAAGTACCTACCCATTTTAATTTTTTTTACGAACAACTTTTTTATTTTTTTGTTGATTCATACAATAAGTACTTCAATAAAATTATCGGGAGGGGAAAAATAGGGTGACCTTGTGCTATTCCTTCCCAAATTTAGATAAGGTTACACATAGTCCGAAATAGGTTAAGTCTTGTTGTTGTTCACTTTATTTTCACAAAGTAGATTTTTAAAATAAGATGCTTCAAAACCAAACATAGAGAAGTATTCACATTATTATCACTAAATAAGAAATATTCAGATATTTGAGAAATGGGTAATTTTGAAGGACAAAAAACTTATTTCAACATTAATGCCATTTTCAAGTAAGTTGAGGTTTTTTATTTCTTGATAGTAGCTCAAGCTAAGTAGTTAATATTCATCACAATATTTTATTATTCACAGTATCATTACTATCGGAAAGTGTTGGAGATATTGCATTCATTCAGATGATAATGTATAAATAAAATCATAATAATAACGTATCAAGTCTGGGTAGTTGATTAGAATAAATTGTACTTTCATTCAATATATATAATTATTGATAACTAGCTGGCCCGGCGAACTTCGTACCACCAAATAGTTAATACATGTCATGACAAACTTTAGCTGGATGCACACCTGAGGAGGTGCGATCCGGCATTCTGCATCAAGGTGATTCTTGCTTATTGGTTTGAATGGAAGAACTCACACACACTAAATCGGGCATGGCGTGGAACGGTGTGATAAGGCAATCTCCAAAAGATCAACACGTTGTATCACCAAGCCTCGCCTCCTCAGGTGTGCTTAGCCTTAGCTTAATCTGATGCACTCTATTTTTATGGAAATTATCCAACTATCAGTATTTATATTTCAATTTCAATTTATATCTCAACATAGACTTCCTATGTGCTTAGTTGGTTGTGCAGCAGTTTGTATTTTACTTTCCTTGCCCTATTACCATAGGTAAGGAAAGTATTGCTTTCCGAAAAAAATTAAGGTACCCCAATTTCTTAATTTCTATACGTTTCAAGGTCCCCTGAGTCCAAAAAATTGGTTTTTGGATATTGGTTTGTATGTGTGTGTGTGTGTGTGTGTGTGTGTGTGTGTGTGTGTACACGATATCTCATCTCCCAATTAACGGAATGATTTGAAATTTGGAACGTAAGGCTCTTACAATATAAGGATCCGACACGAACAATTTCGATGAAATGCGATTCAAGATGGCGGCTAAAATGGCGAAAATGTTGTCAAAAGCAGGTTTTTTGATTGGTTCTCCTGGAAAAAATCAGGATTTAAATTAACCGGCTTCTGTGCACCTGCACCTGATTATAATATATTTATATTTGATTGCAATAGTTCAACAGCTCAGTCAATTTTGTCCTCACTCCCACCACAACCTGGCCATCGCGCCTCTCTCCCCATTATCGACTCTTCTTCTTCATGTGCCGTCTCCATGGCGGAGGTTGGCTATCATGATGGCAATTTTCACCCTGCTTACAGCTGACTTGAAAAGTTCATTTGAGGTGCACTTGAACCAATCCCTTAAATTGCGCAACCAAGATATCCTTCTTCGCCCCACTGACCTCCTACCTGTTATTTTGCCTTGCATAATGAGGTGCAATATTCCATACTTGTGACCTCTCATTATGTGACCCAGGTACCTTAATTTGCGCTCCTTGATTTCACCAATGAGTTGCAGTTTCTTACCCATTCTCCTCAGAACCTCTTCATTTGTAACATGATCGGTGTATGAGATTCTCAGCATTCTGCGATAGGTCCACATCTCAAAGGCTTGTATTTTCTTCTCACCCCATCTATTCAATGTCCATGCTTCCACACCATATAATAGTACAGGAAACACGAAACATTTAAGGAGACGCATTCGTAATTCAAGCTTGATGTCTTTTGATGTCAGTAAATTCTTGATCCTGATAAATGTGGAACGTGCTTTCTCTATTCTTATTCTGAGTTCTGAGCAGTTATCAGCATTGGAAGTTACCCGTGTCCCAAGGTACGTGTAGGAATCCACCCGCTCCAAACGGATTCCTTCAGCGAATAGATCCCCGATAGGAGGTTGGTCTTTGGTGATTACCATGTACTTTGTCTTTTTAGAATTTAGACTCAAACCACCTTCTTTACTTGCAGTAATGACACTGTTCAGCATCCTCTGGAGATCTTCCATATTTTCTGCCAGCAGTACAGTGTCATCCGCATACCTTAGGTTGTTGATAGGTGTGCCATTAACTCTTATACCTCCAGTCTCATCTTCTAGGGCCTTGCTGATGATTCTTTCGGAATAAATGTTGAAAAGGAGTGGTGAAAGCACACAGCCCTGACGAACCCCTCGTTTGATTTCCAGCTCTTCACTCAACTCAGATTGCACCCGTACTGTGGCCTTTTGGTTATAATACAGGTTCCTTATCAGGCGGGAGTCACGAGCATCCAATTGCATTTCTTTGAGGATATCTAGTAGCTTGTTATGTTGCACCTTATCAAACGCCTTGTTATAATCGATAAAACATGCAAATACTGGCTGATTTACATCCAGGCATCGCTGCAAAATTACGTTAAAAGCAAAAAGAGCCTCTCGTGTCCCCAAACCATTCCTGAAGCCGAATTGTGTATCAGATAAGTTCTCTTCTACCTTTTTGGAAATTCTCCGGTGTATTATTTTTAGGAATGTTTTCATTGTGTGACTCATGAGGCTTATCATGCGATAATCTTGACACTTTCTAGCATTTGTCTTCTTTGGGAGAGGTATAAAAATTGACTTCAGCCATTCAGTGGGAATCATACCAGTTTTGTAAATCTGATTATATAAATGTGTGAGTATTTTCACATAATCATCGTCAATGAGTTTGAGAATTTCTCCAGGGAGTTCGTCTGGACCTACAGCCCTTCCACTTTTGATGTTTTTTACGGCAACTTCAACTTCACTTTTTAATATATCTGGTCCAGATTCTTCACTATTATCACAGCAGAGGAGCTCCCTTTCGTCATTAAAAAGTTCCTGTATGTATACTTCCCATGACTTCAATTGATCTTTCACATCTAGAATTATCTTCCCATTATCATCAGTTAAATGGTATCTGCTTTTATTTTGCATTCCAGTGAACTGTTTTATTTTCTTATGCATGTTATGAGAGTCATTTAAGCGTTCTAAGTTTTCTATTTCATCACATTTTTGTTTTAACCATGCCTCCTTCTCTTTTCTACATTTGTATCGAATTTCGTTATGTATTCTCTTGTATCTTTGCTTGTCACCAGTTTTGAATTTCCGACGTTCTTCCATAAGATTGAGTATATCCTCTGTCATCCACTGCTTGCTCCTATGTGTCCTTTGGCAGTTGAGATAATTCCTACTTGGCTGTAGTAAAGCAGTCTTAAATTCCCTCCATATTGTTTCAGGCTCGACCACTCCACATATCTCATCATCTATAGATTCCAGCTTTCCATTAATTTCCTGACAAAGTCTTGATTTGAGGTTGACATTTTTGAGCTTCGTAGTGTCTATCCTAATGTGTGTATTTGATGGCTTTGTTTTTTTCAATCTAACTTTTATCTCTGCCACCAAAAGATTGTGATCGGAGTGAACATCAGCACCAGGATATGTTTTAGCACTTTTAATTGCATTTCTATACCTCTGGTTAATCATAATATAGTCAATCTGGTTCCGAATAATTCTCTCTTCTGAGTCCTGAGGTGATTTCCAAGTATAAAGTCGTCTTTTGGGTAGTTCGAAAAGGGTATTTGTGACAACCATATTGTTCTCCTGGCAAAATTGAAGAAGGCGATCTCCTCTCTCATTTCGTTCTCCCAGTCCAAAACGACCAATCCATTGGTTATGTTGACCTTCCCCAATCTTTGCATTCAGGTCACCCATGACTATAGTAACATCTTGATGTTTTATAACCTCCATCACACTATGTAGATCTTCATAGAACTTTTCTATTATCTCATCCTCTTTTTCTGCGGTTGGAGCATAGACTTGGATCAGATTCATTGTGCCAACGTCCAAATTCAACTGAAGAAGCATTACTCTGTCTGACAATGGTAAAAAGTTTTTAACTGCCTTTTTGATGGATTGGTCAATAATTACAGCTACACCATTGAGGTTTGAGCTTTCTGAACTACCTGAGTAATAAACAGTCTTATCCAGAACGTCTCTCTGTCCGTTATCCTTCCATCTGCACTCACTGACACCCATCACCTGTATACTCAGTCTATTCATTTCCTGGATAACATTGTGCACCTTACCAATTTCAAGCATACTTCTTACGTTCCAAGTACCTATTCTCAATTTACTTTTGAGGACCTAATAATAAAACTCTTTTTTTATTGGAAATATTGATAAGCTTATTTACATTGATATATTTTTACTGTTGCGTTTATTTATGGGAATATATTTGTTTTTTGGTCAGCATACAAAGTTTTTAGAAATTTTTATTCTTGACCTGATCCATACCGTGATTTACAGTCTGAGCTGTCTTGGTACCAAGCACTATTGTTATGCAACACATTCAATTTATGAATAATTATAATTAGTTTTAAATTATGAGCAACTATTACTCATCATCCTTTGGTGATGTCACATTCTTCAGTCAGCAAGTATTTGTTGATAATTATTATAATAAGTCTGCTATATATCACATAAGGTTCCAGAGATCTTCTAGAATTGGCGTCATAAGTAACAAAGAATTTCGAAAGGATAAATTGGTGCACACCAATATCCGTTCAAAGCGTTTTGTGACTCAATTAGAAAAATTATAGTTGAGTTTCATTATTCTTGATTGGATATAATATGGTTACTGTATACCAGTCACCGACTATCTTTTTGATGTCTTTCTTGGTATTCTACAATATCTTCAAAAGAGCGGCGGTAAGACTTAATAAATATCAGTCGTCTAGACCCTTCATGTTAGTCCATTATTATAAAGTTACTCATGCATTTATCACTGAGCTGAAGCTGTGGCTAGAACCCCATTATATTTGCGAGCCGGACGGCCTTCAATTTCTGCAAATTTATTCGCATGATAGGGATCATAGTATCACTGTTGGGCACCCAAGTAGCATTTCATATAAAATCACTATCAACGTGGAGCATATATTGGTATATCCAAATACGGCTTCACAATATTTACATAGATATTGGAAAGGTAAAATAGTCTTAAACAGCTTCAACTAGAACTCCTTTATAATATATTATATTGGACTTTTTCAATGGTGAAATTATGTTTCCAATGGGAATATCTCTTTCAAGATAAATTGAGCTTTCTGAACTACCTGAGTAATAAACAGAACAGAAATATTCAGCTAATTGAGATATCTTAATTAATGTACCGGATATGGCTGTGCTGACATACCGGATGAGGATGAGCAGGAATACGAGTGGAGAAAAGGTGATGAGCACCCCGTTTGTATTTCAAAAATTAAAAGATGTGGATTCAATTTTCATAGCAATCAACAGATTTATCCTGGTGAGTGATGAGTTGGAATAATTTTGGGAAAGTGAGAGAGGAGAAGAGACTGCGAAAAAGAATTGTATAAACAATAGAGAAATGTGGGGATGACATAATCGAACAAGAAAGATACCTAATGAGAGATTGAGTCAAAAGCAAGCCAACAATAATTAATTGACAGTCTTCTTTATAATTGGATAAAAAACCAATTCCCTCTTCTTTCTTCGACGCTTCGCACGCTTGCTAATTGAAAACATTCTGATCATCTACCTCTCACTCTCTTATTTCATCTCATCTCATTAATTTGTTTATTATTTCATCAATCTGTTTCGTCTTCTCTCACAGGTTCTCACTATTATCCTCTTTCTCCAGTTTGAATACGTTGGCCCTCAAGTTCCTTATTCTCATCGTAGGCAGAAATGAGATATTTTCAACGAATCGAACTAGTCAAATGCGAATACTGCTATACAGTCTTATTAATGAATTTGAATTTATAATATTTCTTCTGAAACGAGAAAATAAATTTCTTATATTTTTCTGACTCAACGAAAACCTGATATGTTGGACTACTTATCTTTTTTATTGTTCTATTATTCACATCGGATTTCTTTCGCACCTCTGATATGAATACGTTTGCTTTACTTTACAGAAATATCTAGGAATTGAAATTAATTTTTTGCAAGAAGTGCAAAAGATTGTAACGAATTTATTTTATGTAAAATAATAATCTAATGAATTCATTTCAATACATACAGCAATATAAATCAATTCATGCTGAATATTTAGTGTATTTTTGGAGGCT
Organism: Nilaparvata lugens; assembly: GCF_014356525.2. Classification (NCBI taxonomy): domain Eukaryota; kingdom Metazoa; phylum Arthropoda; class Insecta; order Hemiptera; family Delphacidae; genus Nilaparvata; species Nilaparvata lugens. The sequence goes on from NC_052509.1 coordinate 21,144,935, forward strand.
TTAGTTGGTGATATTATAACGTGAGTAACGTTTCTCCTTCCAACAAAACATTCAATCAATAATTAATTAGGTCTCTTATACTGCTCATAGTATAGAGTGGAGAATGAGGAGAGAAAATGAGAATAATATTTAACTGTTTGACGGTGAATTCATTGATTTGATATATTAGTTTTTATTTTTTATATTATCATCGGAACAATTAAGAGGAAGATTTGTAATAAAAGCAACGTGGAAAATATGTTTGATGTAATACTATAAATAAAGAGAGAATTTCTTAATACGTTTTAGTAGAAACTAGAGAGTCAGAGGAACGATATTAGTTTAGGTTGGGGAAAACTTGAATGAGTTAATAATTCTTTATTGACAATGACGACAATATTGATGATATTATATTATTATAATGATCATGCCGACGATTATGACGATGATCAAGGCAAACGATCAAATATGTTCAAAGCCAGACTCAGTAGATTAATTGGAAAGTCTGTACAAAATAATTAGTGGTATGTGAAAGTGAGTTCAAAGTGGAATGAGAAGAGTGATCATAAAATGAATGTTTAGGGAAAACTTTTATATGAGTCAATATTGATTATGATAATGAAGGAGCTGCTGAAAGTAATGATGGTGATGACAATGTGGTGGCGACACTGACAATTACGACCATGTTTGTGGGCTCTGCTGTATTTTATTAATCCGTTTGGCCATATTACAAACGTATAGAGTGCATTTGTCACAGTTTCCTCTTTGAAAATATCAATTAGACAGCTATTTTTCAATACTTGCTTTGATCAGGTTGCTGAACCTCATGTCGCTCATCCACATAATAATTATACATATACTATATTGTCAGGAAAGTGTATGAGGTGTGCTGGGCTCCAATGTTGACAAATGACTGTTTATCGGCGACAGAGAGGGGTTTACGCTGGTGACAGTTATCAAACTGATTCAAGAATGGACAAGAGTGTGGAGGGTGTAGAGAGACAAAGTAGGATGAGATGAAATGTTAATAATTTGCCACAATGCTAGATCCAATAATGCACTGGATACAGCTGCCGACTGCCATTTTGGCCTATGTATGAGTTGCCTTCATATTAGTTATTTTTACTATTCCCCCAAAAGAAGATGCTGTAGCGTATTAGGGCTAAAAAATATCCATGATACACCTTCTGAGCTGTCTTTATAGTGGATGCAGTCCTCACAGTTCTCAGTGCAAAAAGTGCATGATAGAGCTGTTTTATAAGTTTTTCCAAGTGTTTATCCCATTTCATATTTTTTTGCAATTCCACTCCAAGAAAACTAGTCACTTCAACAGACAAGCACTCCCTCCCATTTGAAGCATTCAGGTTTAAAGGTTCAGCATGATGTCCCCTCACGGCAAACCTGATATAGTTGGATTTAGTCATATTCAACTTCAATGCATTATGACCAAACCAATTGTTGAGTTGATGCATAGCCGTTTCAGCCCTAATCATAACTTCGCTATCATCCTTACCAGTAACCAGAACCGTTGTATCGTCAGCATATAAAATGAGCTTGCCATCTACATTATTTGGCAGGTCGTTTATAAATAAATTGAAAAGAGTCGGTCCAAGCACAGAGCCCAGTGGCACACCTTGCTCTACTCTTTCCCATGCTGAAAATACCAGTGAACTCCCATTACTCAATTTAACTGACTGATATCTATTTTCCAAATAGGACACGAAAAATTTCCCTGCACTACCAATAAATCCATAGAATCCAAGCTTATTCAACAACAGCTCATGGTCTACCATATCAAACGCCCTGGATAAATCGCAGAAAAGCCCTAAAGCCTTCCGCGATCCATCCAGAGCATCCAACACATCTGATACAACTTCAAATATAGCAGACTTTGTTGACAATCCCCTCCTGAATCCAAATTGTTTGTTATGAAAAATGTTATTCTCATCTAAGTGAACCATCATCTGCTCAAACACAATCTTCTCAAATATATCTTGGAGAATACAGTTAAGAGTGCAATTGGTCGATAATTTTTAAGATCCTTCCTATCTCCCTTCTTGTGTATTGGTTTGATCAGAGCATACTTTAATTTTTGGGGAAAGATTCCTTCCTGCAAACACCTATTAATAATAAATGTTAGAGGCTCCAAGATAATGTGACTAACCTTCTTTATCACTCGTGATGAAATCTCGTCCCACCCAGTTGAGCCAGAATTTCTCAAGCTATTTATGGCTTTCCTAACTACACTTATTGAGACACTTCTGAACTTGAAAGGAGGATACTGCCTATTTATTTGCTTGAGGTACCGGTACTCTCTGCTCTCACATGTTCTAGCAGAGCCGGACATTTCAGATGCACATTCAACAAAATACTCATTGATAGATTCAGGCCATAATTTTACAGATATAAATTCCATTATGAAAATACTTAATTATGGTAATAAAAGTCAAAAACTGAATGTCAAAGAAGAATTTTATATTTATAAAGCAGCAAAATTAAACTGAGATAAAATAATAAACTTAATCCAATTAGACACCAATAACCCCATTTTTGATAGAATCATGCGAATTTAAACCCAAAATTTACAGTCCTAGTTCATAAAAACATATGAATACACTAACATATGATCAAAATAAGAATCTTCCATTAGTATTTATTTATTTAATTCATATCACTTGAAAATGGCATAAATGACCGAAACATGTCGTGATAAAATATTTTAAAAAAGGGTACTGAGATTTTTAATTATTTTCTTTATATTTATATTACAAGTAGCCCTATCCAGGAAAGAGATAAATAATAATATTATTATTGTTAAGAGAATGAACACTTGCCAACAGTTTGCCAATTGAATAATCTTATTTTCTCGAACTTCGTGCTTATTTTCAATTTTAGGCGGAAATGTTACTGAACATTAATTGTAGAGATTTTCAAACTCAATCTTTTTCACTTAAAATTTTTTGATTAAATTGCATTTGAAGCCTGATAATTGGAAATCTAAAATCAAACTTTGCATAAATGGGGCGGGGCTCCTGAAATTTTTACAGATATATGACTTGTGGCAGTTGATAGAGCTTATCAATGACTTATGTAGGTATGAATTTGATCAAAATCGTTGGAGCCGTTTTCAAGAAAATCGCGAACAACCCTGTTTTTGACAACATTTTTGCCAGTTTAGCCGCCATCTTGAATTGCATTTGATCGAAAATCTGGTGTAGCGCACTCACACAACTTTCCTTGCCGTTATGAAAATTGATCACCTGACGCTAGTGTACCCGCGCATCTCAAGTCTACTATTCAAAGATCTGAGCCAGCTGTTGACAGGACAATAACGCTGTAGACACACGAGGTCTGCTATCTCTTCATAGTGAATGATTTAATAGAATTAACAGTTGCCAACAGTTTACAATTATTGAATAATCACATTTTTTTCGAATTTTGAGCTTATTATCATTTTTAAGTGAAAATGCTACTGAACATTAATTGTAGAGATTTTAATGCTCAATCTTTTCCACTTAATTTAATTGGGAATCTAAAATCTAAATTTGCATGGATGGGGCAAGCTCCTGAAATTTTTACAGATATAGGACTTGTGGCAGTTGATAGAGCTTATCAATGACTATTTCAGGTATAAATTTGATCAAAATCGTTGAAGCCGTTTTCGAGAAAATCGAGAAAAACCCTGTTTTTGACAACATTTTTGTCATTTCAGCCGCCATCTTGAATTGCATTTGATCGAAATTGTTCGTGTCGGATCCTTATAGTCAAAGGACCTTAAGTTCCAAATTTCAAGTCATTCCGTTAATTGGGAGATGAGATATCGTGTACACACACACACACACACACACAACACACACACACACACACACACACACACACACACACACATACACACATATATATATATATAATATATATATATATATATATAATATATATATATATATACAGACCAATACCCAAAAACCACTTTTTGGTACTAAGGGGACCTTGAGATGTATAGAAATTTGGAAATTAGGGTATCTACCTTAATTTTTTTCGGAAAGCAATACTTTCCTTACCTATGGTATTAATAGAGCAAGGAAAGTAAAACAGATCTACCGACGGCTGTTGGATGACGAAATGATTATAACAGCTGATTCTTATTTCTGTGTGTGGCTAGCTCACAAATCTTCTCCCATAAGGATTACATGTAAACTTTGAAGGATCGTAGGGAAGAGTCCTGAAGTCGGATCATAAATTTGTTAGGCCATAAACCTGCTTCTGAACATAACATACACAACTTAAAAAAAAAACATCAAATTTGGTGCACACATAAAAAATTTATTGAATGTCAAAATTTGAGACTCGATTCTCATTTATATATAGATAATTGTAATGTTCTTGATTATTTACAAATAATCTATTAAACTTAACCATGATTCTTGTTTATCCATAATATTTGTGTCATGATTATTCCTCAAATTATTCTGATGCTCCATTCATTGATTGAGGATCATCGCAAAAGTAATTGAATGCATGATTTTATCATTGTTTATTGATGTTGTTTCCATCTTATCATAGAATTGCTTGATGCAATAAATGGATTTTATAAGTTAATCAAACCAGGCTACTTTAAAGGTTTCATCATGTAGGCAGTCGCAGTCTCATCTATAATAGTAATAATTTTTCTAAATGACTACTCTGATACTCTCAACTATTTTACAACTAATCTCAGAATTAAAGAAATTACTATTGTATGTAACATTATGTGTCCATGATTTATACTTTTTCAACAACTACTATATTCACGCACTTATATCACATTTTATTGGATTGTAAAGTTTTTATGCAGATTGTATCTCTCACTACATGAGTTATTCGCGGTACCTCCCTACTTGTTTGTAGCCGACAGGTTGCATGCAAGGTAAAACTCTCCTAGTATACATACATACCGCAGGAAACCATATTCTTCCCGTGGTAGAAAAACATCATTATCACTTACTTGAGAAAAATTAAAATATTATTTAATAGGCAGAGTGAGGACTTTTTAGTCCTATCTTCAACTCAACCTTGATTCATTTTTGTGCACACACCCTTAATAATGAATCCATATTTTCGTTCCTGTAGAATATGCTAATTTTATTTACATTTATTTTTTTCTTATAATTTGACTGCAAAATCTAACACTTTGGTTAATGTACAGTTCAATTCTAGCTTAAATGAATAGATTAAAGTTTGTCACTAAAGGGGTATATCACTCCTTCACAGTCTAATCTAGCAATGTCCATGCACTGTTTCTTTCAGTATCACTCTTGCTACGTTCAAAAGAGATCTGTAGGCTTCTTCCTTTTCAGTCTTCTAACTGTATTAAAGTTGTCAATGGGGTGTAGATCAACATTTGAATTGATAGCCGATTCAATATCTCATGTCAACATTCAAAATAATCTTCAAAATTCGAGAATGGAATATTAAGGGCAATAAGCCTGTTTTTCAATTTCCAATCATTTTATGATTATCTGTTTTATTAGCGTTGAATAGATAAATAAATTATTATACTCTGATACCTCCAATTATTTCTCAACCAATTCAATACCTGTACATCATAATTGTTCAATCTCTAATGAGTTGTTTGCACACCAGGCAACATCTTGTTGGTGAACACAGCGTTGGCCGACCTGCTGATCACGGGCCTGGTGATGCCGGCGTCGGCGACAGTGATCCTGGCCGGGCTGCACGACTCGCCGCCCGTCTGCGAGTTCCAGTGGTTCCTGGCCAGCCTGTGCTGGCTGGTCACCGTGCTCACCATCCTGGCCACCGCCGTCGAGAACTACGCGCGCCTCTGTCTCAGCGCAGACGCCTACGCACCCGCGTTCACCTCCACCCGCATCACCACCGCCGTCCTCCTCATCTGGCTGCTCAGTGGCTGTGCCGTCACCGCCCAGGTCGCCTACCGTCTGGGCCCCGACTACTGCACCCGCAAGTTCTCCGGTACATTCTCATATCAGGTACGGTATTATTATCCAGGTGAGGTTACTCAGGTGTTTTGTATATTATCATCATCAGGTGACGTCACTCGTCAGGGGAACTGTATTTTATCACTTTATTGATTCATATAATAATAAGTATATTATCAAAATGATAGGAAGAGAAATAATAAGGTAACCTTGTGCTATTGTGGTATATCACTAGCATGTAACCCGTGCTCCGCAAGGGTCCAATTAAAAACTTTACAAACTGAAAACTTGACGTAATGGAATCTTGAATAATTAAAAATAGGCCTATTACCATCTGGTAAATAAAAAATTCATATGCAAAATTTCAAGTTAATCAGTCCAGTAGTTCAGACGTTCGAACTACTTCGAAAGTTCGAAATTCGTGAATTTCCAATCCCTTACGTGTATAAGCCAGTAGTTCTCTCCTTTATTATAATAATATAGATTATCAGGTGAAGTTACTCAGGAGAATTGTATATTATCGTTATCTGGTGGGAGGTGACGTTACTTTAATTGTTTATTCAAACCAAGAATCAATCAATCATTCATCTACACACATACACACACAAGATACAATATAAATATATTCATACATATAGAAATGAATACATGCAAAATATTAACAAAAATCATAATAAGAACAAATCAAGAACTTTGGTGCAAAAATTAGAAAGAAAAGGATGTGGATTGAAGGGTTTTCCAACTAAATGATTACAAATGTTATTGGAAAACCTTGAATTTTTGGAGGTAAAAAAGGTATCAGTAGAAGTAAAATAATAGAAAGGTAGATATGAAAGAATGGAATGAAAGAAAGATAGGATGGGAAAAACGATAGGACAAGTGATTTCATACAGGTGAAAAATTACAATAATATTATGAAATTAGTGCGTCTTTTTTCAGCACACATTACCCTTCAATAATTGATAGATCACTCGAAACAGAATCATCATTTTCCTCAATATTTGTAAAGTAGGTAACTTAAATGATACTGAAGGTCATGCTGGATAGTTGAATTATGATTCAATTAACAATCTTAAAGTGTGAAAAATGAACTTCTCTCATTCTGTTTTTGAGTAATGTGGTATATTTTCCAAGTAATATACTCTCGAAGTATGAGAAACGAACTTTTCTCATTCTGTTCAAGTAATGTGGTATATTTTAAGAACAAACATACTGCATAGGCCAAAGCTATATTCAGTGACCTGTGTATTCAGAAGTCATTTTTATCATATAAAATGCAAGATAAAACAGGAGAACACTGAATAATACTCTATCTAGTCAATAGTCAATCTAAATACCAAATAGGAATTATAAATTTAAAAAAAAAATGATTCCATTGATTGCATTTCAATTGAATTTATTGATTAGAACTGATAAAATCAGTGAATGTAGGAATATTTAAATTTCAAATCCCAGGATAGGCCAATCATACAAATAATAGTAAGTTTTCTGAGTCAGTAATTTTGTTCAATTAATCAATATTTATTAATATAACAATAAATCGATGAAACACATATACAATACATTTGCCATGCCGTTGTCGTGATTTTATGTCGTTTGTAAAATAACTCACTTCTATAAAAGGTTGTACCATGTGTTATAGGTAACAGTTGCCATCCTGTTTGTAATCCTGCCAACAATTCTGACGTCCGGTTTCTACCTGAGGACGACGCTGCACGTCCGCCAAACAAAGTCCGACCCGAGCTTCAAGCCGCCCATCACATTCAGCTGGGACTACTCGCTCATGAAGACCAACTTCTACAGCTTCATCGTCTTCCTCATTTTCTGGCTTCCGTTCGGTGTCATCCTGGGCATCGGCAATATACAGAAAATCAACCCGCGTACATTCTACAACCTGGCTTGGTTGGCACTGAGCAAGTCTTGCATCAACAATTTCCTCTACTGCATAACCAATCGCCATTTTAGGAACGCCTACATCAATTTGTTCCACTATTGTTGCTGTAAGACGACGGTTGCGTTCTCGAGAAGGTCGAGGGGTGAGCCGAGCAGACCCACAGGGGATGTCAGGGTGCACATCATCCCAGGTTACAACATGTACTCGTACACAAGTCCCCAGAGAGCTCGCGAGACTGGCAAAACATCTGCTGGCAAAAGATCAGCGGGCACCAATAGAGGGGCCGGCAGATCAAACGGCAGAGATGTTTATCAGCTCTGATAAGCATACAAAAATTACTTGCATTTTTCATTTTATAAATAATTTTGTGGAACTTTTCCATGATCAATTAATCGAATAGATATTGTCGATTTTCAACAGATCTTGATTGAGTTTGACAATATTTTCTACATTATTTCATGTTCAATATGTTTTGAATGTATGTAATGCTATAATAATCAATTATGATTTATGTACTCTTGATCCAGAGATTTTGTAGAACTTCCAATGATCAAATGGAATATTTCAATAGGATTTGATACTAATTTCTCCTCAAAGATAATCCAGCATGGATTTTACACATGATTTAGATTTTGATGAGCTTCTACAATATTAAGAGAAGAATATTGTCAAATTAAACATTCCAAGGTAGGTAGAATTCGGCAATATTTTCCGAATATATCTTTCACATGAATTATATCTGCACTTGATCCGAAGAGTTGTTATAAATCTCTTCTGTGATGACATGAATAAATGAAATTGATATCGGCCGAATTTCAAAAAAATATACAAAACTCATCAATATTAGTCATCCGTGGTAAGATAGAATGAATGGAAAAGACAGTGAAGAATTTAAACAATTTCAAATTAACCTTTATAATAATATTAATTTCATCTGCAAATATCCTCCTCTAGAATTGAAAAAACAGAGCAATTCAATCTGCTCATGAAGCACCACTTAACTTTACTTTCCATGTTTATTTTACTTTCCATTATAATATTATGATGTGTGTTTAAAAAAAATATCCCGTTATCTCAATGTTCCAGGTACCAGTAAATATTTTTAAACCCGTTTTAGAAACTCATAGGTCTGAATATGAATTGAATTCATAAAGATAAGGAATTCAATAACTCATCTTTCATCTTATGCTGTGTTGATGATGGTTATATGTGTATTTAGTTGATGCTGAAACTCTAGGTAATAATAATGGGCATTGGTTGAATAATTGTACTATTCTATATTTTTATGTTGAAAAATCAATCAATATTTATTATGATATGATCAACAATCCGAGCTGAATGTTGTCATGATCTCCAACATACAAAGATGACATTATATATTCCTTACAAATGAAACCGGTATCCAAGTCTTATGTAAGAACAGCAATTTCTAAAAAAACTCTCTAGAAAGCTTTGTAAAATAGATCTTTCATTGCTTGGTACAACTAAAACCAAATCAATCAAGTGGATTGGTTAGCGGAAATTTTGTGCTAAAAATACTTCTATACAGTAGCAGCCTACCGGAAGAAAAAAAATATATATATATATATTTTATATAATGCTAGGAAAAACTGATCATAATAGTAGTCACAAAATTCAAAACAGTCCAGTTCTTATAATTCAAATACTTTTAATTGTTCAGTACTCCAATGTATTTATTGTAGTACTATGATTTAGGAAAAGTTTATTATTTGGACTGATTTTTTTAGATCATTGATATGAATTTATTGCTGTATGAACTCATTACTCATATCATATTGATGATAAACTGGATACATCAATCACGTGAAACATTATGAACCATAATAAAATGTCCTCTCTCTAGAGAATGAATCGATTATACTAATGATCACACTCTCCAAGATCAAGGAATCAACAATAATATATAACTCACACCATTATTCAAATTCAAGAATGAAAATAGTTGTCTTCTCTTCACTCTCAAAACATTATTCATTGCCGGTTGCTGGAGCCTCTATGCTAGAATAACGGACAAACGTACAAAATTATTATCCATATCAAAAATGAAATTGAATTCATTCCTTAAGTGAAACAGGGTTTTTATGGAGAAAGCTCCGTCCAATAAATTTATAGAAACATAACATGAAGAATAATAAATTATCTGATACTGTAATCCGATCCTGCTTAGCTCACCATATTATATTATACAATCTACCAATTGGTTCGTTCGATAATACACGCATAATATGATTGATCAAAATGCCGTAACCATTCTTGGTACAGTACAATATGTCACTCCAAAAAGACATAAATTGAAATTAATGAGTTTTCAACTATTACTCATAGATTAAATATATTGGAATGAAAAAAAATTGAATTTTTACTCATATAAAGATAAATATGGGGATTCAGAGAAATTTACCACCAATGTGGAGGTAAACCACAGCAAATTTGACCAATGTTCAAAAAGAATCGGAAATATTCCTATGAGAATAATTTTCATATTTACCACTCATTCCTAATAGTTATTATTTCTCGCGATTACTGATATTGTGAATTATTGATGCAAAAATTACTGTATGAAATTATTAGGTAATATTATCAGATTATTCATCTTATTAGTACCACCTGTGATTGTAGTGACTGCATAATTTTTTTCATTTACAAAACCAATAACTATACCGTATTGATAAATTCTCAGAATATATGGTCAGATGAAAATCTAGAGAGACGAGTAGGCCTACATAGATTTATGAGAAGTGGAGTTTTTATCAGACAAGTATTGTAGCTTTTGTAATGTTTCAAGAATTCTGAAACAGTGTGGATACAATAGAAAAAAGTAAAAAATGTAATTCCTTCCCCTAGAAAGTCTTCAGCAGTTTCTCATGACTCTGTTCTCTTGATGTTTGCTTCCTCGCATTCAAATATCTATTCAAAAAATGTTTCTTAGATATTGGAAATTCGTTTCAAGTCTATTCATTCAAGCAGTTCCATTTTTAGCTCTTCCATTTTTAGCACTTCCATTTTCCAGCTCTAATTACTGGTCTGATGAAATTCAAAAGCTCATATCAACATTAATTAAAAATCAAATTTAACAAACAATTAAATCTGTGTACCGTACTTCTGAATCCCAATATATGTGTTCATATCAAATAGAGGAGGAATATCATTATTTGGGGGAATAGAGGATTAGAAGAATACTTTATATGACTGGAAAATAATATTTCAATGATAAATTATAGAAATATGAATCATAATCATCCCATGTAGCTCATCTCTATATATAAAAATGAATGTATGTTTGTGTGTTAGTTTGTTTGTTTGTTTGTTCCCTATAGACTCGAAAACTACTTGACAGAACGGCATGAAACTTTGGGAATATGCTGTGTGAATATTGGGGATGATTTCTGACCAGAAATTTTAATAGGGGGGCTAATAATAATTATACATTAATCCATTTTACAGACCTATGTTTTCGAAATTGTCGGCCGAACGGCTAACTTAGAACGGGAAGATCATCATGATTCAAGATCATTTTGTGATAATATAATTTAGCATACGAACTTACCAGCTTTAATAAGCACGTCACTCTGTGATAAAATTGTCTACTGGTACAGTAGTTTCAAGCACATATAGGAAATCCGTATTGAGATGTAAATAAAAATATTGATGTCAGATAAATTTCATGATTCACCTGAGTCAAGTGTTACATGACGAGATGCATTGACTTTTTGGCGGTACGAAGTTCGCCGGGTAAGCTAGTATAACATAAAAAACAACTACCGTACGATCTCAACTTCATTACCTACTTATATTATAAGTACTATATTATATTGTACCTAATTACTTATATTATAATTAATGAAGTTGAGATCGTACGGTAGCCTAGTTGTATTTCATGTTATATAGGCTACATGGGATGATTATGATTTATATTTTTATAATTTATCATTAAAACATTATTTTCTAGCCATATCAATATTATTATTCTAATCCTCTATTCCTCCAGAATAAAATCTGGCTCAGTTTTCTGAATAAAATTATAGCGTTCGGTACCTATTATTTTTACTTTCCTTGCCCTATTACCATAGGAAAGGAAAGTATTGCTTTCCGAAAAAAATTAAGGTACCCCAATTTCTAAATTTCTATACGTTTCAAGGTCCCCTGAGTCCAAAAAAGTGGTTTTTGGGTATTGGTCTGTATGTGTGTGTGTGTGTGTATAGATGCGTACACATATCCGCGCTTCCAACCCGCACCGAGCACGCTCCGCCCTCGTACCGCCCTCGTTCCTCCATCGAACCACAGTCGCTCCACCCACGCACCCATCATGAACGTTACGGAAGATGTTAGATCTTCTCGCGTTCCCCGGTCGAACCACTGTTGCTCCCCGGTCGATCATCAATCGCTCTGCTGGAGTGACGTTCGGTTGCGGAGCAGAGCGAAAGTCTGTACGCACCTTATATGAATGTATGTGCATCTGTGTACACGATATCTCATCACCCAATTAACGGAATGACTTGAAATTTGGAACGTGAGGCTCTTACAATATAAGGATCCGACACGAACAATTTCGATGAAATGCGATTCAAGATGGCGGCTAAAATGGCGAAAATGTTGTCAAAAGCGGGGTTTTTCGCGATTTTCTCGAAAACGGCTCCAACGATTTTGATTAAAGTTATACCTGAAATAGTCATCGATAAGCTCTATCAACTGCCACAAGTCCCATATCTGTAAAAATTTCAGGAGCTCCGCCCCATCTATGCAAAGTTTTATTTTAGATTCTCAATTATCAGGCCTCAGATACAATTTAAACAAAAAATTTCGGGTGGAAAAGATTCAGCATGAGAATCACTACAACTAATGTTCAGTAACATTTTCACCTTAAATTGAAAATAAGCTCGAAATTCGAGAAAATGTGATTATCCAATTGCAAACTGTTGGCAACTGTTGATTCTATTAAATGATTCGCTATAAAGAGATAGCACACCTCGTGTGTCTTCAGCGTTATTGCCCTGTCACCAGCTGGCTCAAATCTTTGAATAGTAGACTTGAGATGCGCGGGAACACTAGCGTCAGGTGATCAATTCTCATAACGGCAAGGAAAGTTGTGTGAGTGCACCACACCAGATTTTTATGATTTTATCATGGAATGATTATTTATCAGCTGAGAAAATGTGATTTGAGCAATAAATTATGACACTAGACTATCTTTACTTAAAAACCAATTACAAGATTACAAGCATTGAGAATCTATAGAAGTAGGTAGCCAAAATAATGGATTTAATTCTGTTTAGAAAATTGCAAGACCAAGACAGAGTGCAATGCAATACAGGACTGTGCTTTTCAAAAATCTTTGAACAACTATTTATCAACCAAATACTAGAATATAGTTTTGATATATTCAATTCAATTTCAATTCAATTCCTTTTATTTGCCATCAATACAATTTACAATAAAGTATTCAAGAAATTCATAGAAATAAAAATAAAACATAGCTTACAATCAAAACAAAAAATATAAATTAAATATATTTAAATCAAAATCTATTCATTAAGGCAACAACCCAGCAAGTCCTGTCCGCTGGGCGTGAGCATCAGTTCAATATTATTATATGCTAAGCAACTGGATCGAACTTGTTTGCTTTAATATTGTATTCAGCAGTGTTATAAAACCCTAAAATACAACATTATAGAAAATAGATCTTATAATGAACCATTAAAATAAACCGATTATAACAATAATAATTGTTATTATTATAGAGGTTTGTGCTGGCTACTTTTATGTTCATTGGGCCTAGAAATATCTCACTTCACACTTTTCACTCCCACTTTTAAAGGCAACAACATTAAAAAATTGTATGGCATACGCTGTATGTTACACTATGATTGTATGTTGTATATACACAATGAACAGGGTTTAATAACATCACTGTAATATTAAAAAAACATATACTGTAGCATGGCAATTTATTGTAATTGTATGCAATTGATCTGTCATTCTGTTTCAAACTCCCTTTCTCATTATTAAACGAAAATCCATATTTTACTTTTAAATGGAGAATAAAATGATACAATGGTGTGTATTTTTGTCTAGATTGCATCAATCCTAAATGTGATTGAAAAAGTTTATTACAAAAAATATCTGGCCTACTAATGGAGAACCAATTTTCTACAATGAGACATTAACGATTAATTGAACTAGGCAATGAGTTATTTATATTCTTGTTTGCAAAATATTTATGGTACTTTTAATTTCAACTAACATAGTATATATTGTAATAAATATTTACTGTAACTACTATTTGGAATTCGTTTTTAAGAGAGCCGAGATACATATTTTTTAGGCTATATATTAATCATACCAGTGTTGATATTTATACTAACAATTTGTACTGTAAATATTATAATAGTGTAGCTATACTGCTTTTTATGATTCTATATTATATACTTTTATTTTGAAAAAAATGTGAAGCTCACTAGAATTTGTTCAATTCTCATATTTTAGCAACTTGATATTGTGACTGAGATTGAGTGAAGGGCTCATTGATTGTATTGAGTTAAATTGAGGCTCAAAAAATAACAAAAGGAAAAGAGACATAGCCATGATATTATCAGAGCAAGAAAAAGCAAATCATAATATTAATATTTAATGCACAAGTTCTTTATTGGCTGGTAAATCAGTTGTTGTTATAAATTGTATTTGTGGAAATATAATAATTTTAGTTTTTAATTTCTACTGTGAACTTACCGGATTGATTGTATTTTGGACAAACGGAACATATACGGATGAGAAGTATCGCATACATAACTTTAATTACCGTAGCTAGAGTGTTTTGAAGATTTTTGCAATTTGAAGAACGTAGCTTTTATCTAAAAAAAAAAACAAATTTGCATTTCTGCTTCTATATTTCATATTAATTTGTCTTTGTGCGCCGAATAGACACAGTAGGCTACACCTACTAATCAGTACCGTAGTTACCCTAGCTGGTTTTTGTTTATGATTATTTTATTGAAAATGTTTTCAACTCATATCATGTCTGTAAAAATTGAATAGATTTGCAGTAGTAGCCTATAATAGATTATCATGGATATTGATAATATATTATAACCCAGGTAATGGTAACATATCATCAATATGAAGCTTCTACTCTGATTCTACATGGTTATGAAACTGAGCTTTCTGGAATTGAGGGACACCAAATGCTGTTTAATATTTTAGCATGTCAATGTACATAATAAGAATTCAGAATATTGTATATTTGTGTAAAATAAAGTATTGAACTTCAAAAATATTTGTAATAAGTAAATTATGTGTTGATGCCTTTTTTCTATCTGTGATCTGTACTTATTTAATCATTAAAGTGTCTAGAGTTTCACTGTATGTTATGGGACCATGTAGCTAAACAATACACTTCTAGAAAGTATGCCACACTTTACCCAGTTCTTTGAGATTCCATGTACCATACTATAATTATCATGATGTTGTATCACTGAAACAGATTGGTTCTTTTTGATACACCGCCTCTGGATGTAATCTTTCAATATAAATAGTAATTTCAAGAATGAGGGCTATAGTAATGTGTTTAACTTTTCCAATAAGTTATATAACTGCTTTGATTTCTAAAAAAAACCTTACCTTATTGCTTATAACGTATGATACCGGTACTGCACTATAAAAACTAAGTCATGAGTTATGTATATTTTAAGTTGAATCTTAATATTACAATATCTATCCAAACTAACATTCCAAGATATGACAATTTTTCACATGAATAATCACTCTTCATATTCTATTCCAATAAATACTTTATTCTCGTTTTTCATAAATTTGTAATTTGAATGTCAATAAAATTTTCCATTGATTTGAACTTACTGCTTTACTGTAGATTTTGATTTTGATGAATTATCATATACGGTAATAAGAATTTCACTCCTATTTATAATAACATAAATTCTTAATAAAAATTCAAATTCATCCTAATAATTCAGTATGAATGTAACCAATTATTCATAATTGGCAGATATTCAAAAAATGGCAGTGCAATTTTTTTCAATTCAGTTTATTGGAGAAATTCAATACGGTACGGTGCACAATTTTTTTCTCTTGAAACAGAATCATTTTATTCTAGAAAACATTATGAATAGAGTGAAATTCAAATTACCAATAATAATAAGTAACTGAAACTTATTTATTCTTCCCTTAATAAATGGAAATAAGTTTACTCAATCTCATCAAGACATTAATCTATGGATGAGTTTTATTATTATCTATTTATATAAAGCCAGTTAAATTTGTGTTGAATAATAAATAATATTCTGTCACACAGAAAAATGATCATATCATGTTCAATGATATTTTTAATTATTGATCAATAATTAAATCATTTTTAAAAGATTCATTTTGTTATAACATTACAAAACATCCATTTAAATTTTATGTGCTGATGTCCACAAAATATTTTCTCTAATGTTGAGTAGCTTTTTCTCCCAAATAATATGCTAACTACTTCACTTTATTTACTCATTCATTTCCAAAATCAACTAATACTGAAACATTCTGAAAATATTAAAAATTTCAAGATTCTTATTTTCTATTAAATGATAAATCGTTTGTTCAAGAATATGTACCTAAGCCTATTCGATTTCGAATGTTTCATACTATGCTACCCATATTTAAGTTGTGCTTTGAAAAACATTAAGCTTAAATTCGAATAATTCAAAAATCTTCCTATTTTTCTTATATAATTATCCTGCATCATTCCAGGACTTCCTATATGGTAGTATATGGGATGTCCTGATCATTCTCATTCTTCAGATTATTTATCAAATTCTCCATGCATTGCACCACATTCATAATCAATAAACACATGAATTATACTCAAACTTATAGGGTAGCATTCATTTTTCATTCACAGACTAAGCTATTTTAATGCACAGTTCCATTAAAAGTGTGATTGAATTACTATTTTTAATTATTGTTTGTATGAGAGTTCAAATAATATTCTAGTGTTGAGTATTTTTGTACATTAATGAGGTGTGTCAGCATTTTGTAAACCTTTCCACATGAGACATGAGTGGAAACTCATTTTATCTTCAGAGGAATCAACAATATCATTCAAAAGCATTCATATTGTCTGTTCCATTGTAAGTAATAGAATTTGATGTATGTTCTCTGTACAGACCAAAATATTGAGTGTTGACTTATGTAAGATGTTTGTATAGATTTACGGTATCAGATGATTAACTGATAAGATTAAGAATACAGTATTCATAATGATAATAAATGTTCATTTGAGGAAACCTCTCGATTAAGAAGAGGGAAAAGCGATATTCTAAATGATGCTGTAGATTGTCTGTGAATAGAAGATCACTTGTCTTTGATTCATTATTGTTATCTTCGTTTCAAAACATGTTCACCTTATTCAGAGTACTATCCACGATATTAAACTGGAGAATGAAATTATGCATTCCATTATTGAAATGCATTTTTAAGCTGTATGCTAATGTAAAAACTGTTTTTTGAAGAATGTGCATGTAATATATAGGCTATACTTTATATAACAAGTGATTTGTAATGAATGAATATATCAGAACATAATATAATGAGATTGTATTGTGGAATGCATGTAATAATAAAACAATCACAAAATCATTTTTGACGCTTTTTTATCTAATAGTACCTACCCATCTGTTCCAAAGTTTGTTTAGTAAGACCACTCAACCCTTTCTATCCCAAATTGAATATCTTTTTTGGTGAAAAAAACTCAGTTTGTACATTATATTTAGTCCATTATTATCAGGTCTCGATTGTATAGTAAGATGATGAGTCAGCTATCATCATATTATATAATATGATATTATATAATATATCATCTGTAACCACATATAGAATATAGTGTACTATGGTAACAGGTTGATATATTTCTTTCCAAAATATAGGTACCTATTCACTATACCTGACAATAGCTTCGCTACACGCACTCTCCTTACTCTCACTTAACAGGTTACAAGGAACTTCATTCACTCCAGCGCTAGTTTTTGAACTTATCTGAACAATGATACTTCTTATTTTCTCATCAGTCAAAGGCCACAAACAAAAATCATTCTCCCGCAAGACACAATCCATCGATCACAACTTTCTTCTCTCTCAATTGTTCAGTAAATTTATCAATTTCAGATACAAATAACTCAGTCATTAAGCATATCAGCTACAGTAGGCCATACTATAGGATAGTATTGAAGAGTTCGTCATTTCTTTTCAAGCTATCATGCCACAACTATTTAACATTTTTATATTTATTAAACGAGCGTTAGGGAAGCTCTCACTTTTGACTTACTATAGCTCAAAGTCGTTTTCTGTCTGTTTGTATCTTCAACAAGGGAGAAAATTATCAGCTTTAGAGAGAATTTATCAATCAGCTTCAAATTTTGAACACAAATTCTTCGAAACTTTTTATACAGGTCAAGTTCGTTGGACAACAAAATTGACTCACTCCTTAAAACTTTTTCAGGATATAAAAATAACATTGAAAGTGCATAAGAAAAAAATTTGTTTTGATTTATCAGTTTCATTTATCATTTTATTCTATAATTTTTACTTTCCTTGCCCTATTGCCATAGGTAAGGAAAGTATTGCTTTCCGAAAAAAATTATTAAGGTACCCCAATTTCTAAATTTCTATACGTTTCAAGGTCCCCTGAGTCCAAAAAAGTGGTTTGTATGTGTGTGTGTGTGTGTGTGTGTGTGTGTGTGTGTGTGGTGTGTGTGTGTGTGTGTGTGTGTGTGTGTGTGTGGTGTGTGTGTGGTGTGTGTGTGTGTGTGTGTGTGTGTGTGTGGTGTGTGTGTGTGTGTGTGTGTGTGTGTGTGTGTGTGTGTGTGTGTGTGTGTGTGTGTATGAGTGTATGTGTACACGATATCTCATCTCCCAATTAACGGAAATGACTTGAAATTTGGAACTTAAGGTCCTTACACTATAAGTATCCGACACGAACAATTTCAATCAAATGCAATTCAAGATGAAAATGTTGTCAAAAACAGGGTTTTTCGCGATTTTCTCGAAAACGGCTTCAACGATTTTGATCAAATTTATACCTATATAATAGTCATTGATAGGCTCTATCATCTACCACAAGTCTCATATCTGTAAAAGTTTCAGGAGCTTTGCACTTTCTATAAGCAAAGTTTGACTTTAGATTCCCAATTATCAGTCTTCAGATACAATAATTTAATCAAAAAAAATTAAGTGGAAAAGATTGAGCATGAAAATCTCTACAATTAATGAATAGTAAAGTTTTTACCTAAAAATGGAAATAAAGCTCGAAATTCGAGAATATGTGATTATTTAATTGCAAACTGTTGGCAACTGTTGATTCTATTAAATCATTCACTATGGAGAGAAAGCAGACCTCGTGTATCTCCAGCGTTAGGCTAGTTTCACATTCATTCGGTTCGTTTCGTTGTCGATTCGTTTTCGGCAAATTCCGATAAGTGTGAAACGGTAATTCGGTTTGAATTCGGTACCGAATAGCAACCGCATAGCACTGAACGCCCCCTCGACACGAATAGGTTTCATCATATTCGAATTCGTTGCTAGGGAAACGGGAAAAAACAAATTCTTTTACACACGCTTGCCTTTTTTGTTTTTATTTTAAACTGATATCGTGATTATCTGTTTCAAAATTCTCCAAGTCAAAATCATATGGTCAATTCATTTCTGTTAGTTCACAGGAACATTTTTCTTTCTCAATGAATAGTTTGCTAAAAAAATATGAAAGATATGAATTAAAACTCAGGGAGAATTTTTATTCTTTTATTATTTTTTTTTTTATTTTTCCACGAATATTACATGATTTCATCAATGGAGAGAAGAGATGAAGTTTATATACCATGTGTCAAAACAAGAACAAATTTTCAATTCAAAAAAATCACCTCTCTGAACATCAAAAATTAACAAAATTAAAAAGAAACTATTCAAATAATTCACAATTTTAAATTAATTTTAAAATTTTGTTGTTCAAGAAATAACATATCACAATTTAACACAAGCTGTTATATTTAAATATACAAGCATGAACTGTGAAAATCCAGACACAGCTGTGTTTGAGAAGAAAATACCTAATTGGAATCGTACGAATTAAAACCTGACATGTATGAAAGCCTCATTCGTTTTCGGTAACGAACCGAACCGAACCGAAAACGTAACGAACCGAATGAAACCGAAAGCGTGTGAAGCTAGCCTTATAGTCCTGTCACCAGCTGGCTCAGATCTTAGAATAGTAGACTTGAGATGCTAGTAAACACTAGCGTCAGGTGATCAATTTTCACACCAGATTTTTCATTAAAGGGTTAAAGAAGCTGATGCTATTATTCGGCAGTTGTCACACAGACTGTCAGACAGACAGACATGCGCCGACACACGATTTCAGCTTAATAATAAACAACATTAATAATAAATTTATAAGTTCTACTGTATATTAACTCGCTTCCGTTAACGTCTGTCTGCCTGTCTGTAACATATATACACGTAGGCCCTATGCATAAGTGAGAGAACAAGAGCAAATGAGGGTGTCACTAGCTCGAATGGGATCAAGCCTTTCAGTCCTCAGCTGAAAGGAAGCTGTCCGGAACTGCAGAAGCATGGCTGTCTGGCAGGGAGGAGGTGTGACTTGTCTGGAACTGCAGACATGGAGGTCTGGCAGGGAAGAAGCACGGCTGTCTGGATCACAAGCACAACGTGACATAACAATCCACGTGGGAACAGTCAACGGAAATAACATATTGTTAACAAAGTAAGCTGATGTTAGAGTAGTAGCCATTTCTGTCCGTTTTTGTAGTCGGTCCGTTTCAAAGACCTTAGAGATGCATCTTTAAGGTCTTTGGTCCGTTTCTGCTGCAATCTTTATTCTGGACTTCAGTTCCATGGTTTTCTCACTTCCATGGTTGAGGATCAAATGCTGCTATACCTAACTGTTCAAGTTTCATTGGAAATCCAGAGAATCCAAATCGTTTGTTTTATTTAGTGAAGGTGAATGTGTGGCTTGGGTGCAAGCCAACTCATCAGAATTCAGAATTTTAGAAAATATTTCATTTTTAAAGTTACCATCCCACACATGATTTTAACAAAAAAGAAAGTTGTAAAACGAAAATAGACAGAAAATTGAGTGATTTGGGAATCTAATTATGAAATATATAAGATTCTACATTCCGTGGGCCTACTATTAGATGCTCACATCATATAGTGAGGTCCACGTTATAATGACAGTATTTGATAAACTTTGGTTTTACTATCCTTGTCTATCATTCGACAAAGCCGGTGGTACTATCCTTTTCTAGGTACACAACGATGTCAATTATGTTTTTAACAGTGTAGATATATAATGAATTAATGCAGAGAATCGGCATCGCTATTCTCCTATCTTAATCCACAGTCATTATAACGTGGACCTTACTATAGCTTTGAGGATGTCTGACCAATTAAAATTGGTCCAACATAATATTTATCTAATTTTCTAATTGTTTGAATATTTCAATCTGCTCTGCTTTTCAATAGCTTCAATACTTCACATTGAGTTGTTTGTCTATTTCAAATTAAATACAATCCAATAATTATGTGGACAGACACTATAATCCTCACCTGATGCTCTGTTCAATAATGTATTCTATAATAACTTTGTAAACGGTCAAGTTCTACGACATGAAAATAGTATATTCACCTTTTTTTGTATAGGCAGAACAAGTTGAGAAAAGCTTTCCGTGACAGCGATTTATTGAAATAAGAATTGCGATCAAGATTCTCTCTCATTAATATTTCCTAATATTAAATACAAATTTCTATCAAAATTATTTCATATTTCTTAGTTCTTGAAAACATTATAAAATGAAAATAAATAGTATTCCATCAATATTCGACACCGACTGTCGACTATCGTTGTTTTGTATAAATAATAATAATCTCTTTTGTGAATCGGTCTTTCTCTGTCACATAATTTTGTTAGTGAAGAAGTTTCTGTCTGTACTGATTTGTCTCTTGTCTGTATTTATCATACTTTACTTTATTTTTGTTTAAATGTAAGTTGAAGCAATATTTAATATATCATAAATATTTGTAAACTATTTCATACGTTTTATTTACATGTTAATTTACTTGGAGTCTTTGTTTGTTTTATTGTTAGCTAACCTCAACTTTGCACGTGATGAAAATGATAGATAGTATAGCTCAGTATCTTATAAAGTAAAATACTATTTTTATTTAGTCACTGGTATTTTATATTTAATTACGTGTAGTGTTTTGATTCATGCTTAGCAATATTATTAGGCCCATGTGAAAATTTCAATTTTTACACAAAAAATAGGTAGCTTTGGTTAAGTTGATGAGGTTAGGGAAAGATAAATAATCAACAAGTCAAGAAGGGATTACACATCAGTCAAGTTTTCTTGAAGATACGGAAACCAGGAAGAGCGATTTCTGTAATCCAATTGTTTAATCTGAAAATGTAAATCTGATTAATTTTAATTTTGTCTCTATAGCTGCAACATACCTTTGTTGATTTATAGGCCTAGGTACCAATGTTATGATCAGAAACTAGAATCCAATATACCATTGTCGACCCTCCGTTTAATTTTGTTGTTTCAAAACTTTAATATCTTAAACCAATTAGTTGTTAAACATGTTAGAATATTGCTTTCAATTTGAATCTTGATGGCTGATGGTACAAATGGGTAAAAGACGTGAAGTAGTTGACAGTCAATATAGAATGCAATAAAACAACTAGATAGAGTATGATACAGATGAAGGAAAAACATTTGAGATTAAATAGATTTTTTCAAAATGATATACTTCTTAGGTTACAAAATCTTGAATCCAAGTAAACTTTACTTAAAATTTGCAAAAATCGTTCATTTTACTCAAATGCTCTTTTTACTGAAAAATTGAGAAAACCTGAATGGAAACTTGACTAATGTAAACGCCGTTCCAATACGATTCATGTTCTAAAGAAAGAAAATTAATAACATTGCCCGGCTAGAGACAGCCGGCTCGCTTTATACATCTATTAACCTAGCTCCGCAGTGCAGGCTGGATGCTTGTCTGATTCGGACTAGGCGCTGAGACAGCAAGTAATAGCAGCGTTGGTGGGAATGCGAGCGGCCGCAGTAACATCTTCCACCCATCAATGGTCGGCGTAGTTCCGCTTAGCGGACAGACGAAAGATCAATCCAGTCGGTTATTTGATCCCTCCAGCCAGGCTCAGCCAAGCAGCCGAGACAATAGAACAATGGAGTGACGGTCTTATTCGCGTTCATCAGCAGTTTTCTTTCTCACGACTATTTTTATTTTGTGTGTCAATAATAACTCCAATCACCAGTAAAAGTTTCCTGAAACGTGGTGTACTACCATATTAATGACTTTTCATAATGATTTTTAATTATTTAAAAATATTGTTGACATTCTGAGCCTTCAGGCTAAACTTGGGGTCGCTGAGAAGCTAGACACCCATCTCGAATGACAACAACGCCAAGCTGTGAGAAACCATCCTGCACTGCGGCGCTAGGTTTAGAGCGGAGTGAAGGAGAGCGGTGACATAGTAGCCATCATACACTCGCGCTCGTCGACATATATACGCACTTGGCAAGAGTGTGGAAGCAGCATCAGCGCGAAAACCGCTCGTATAGTTGAAGCCATTACACCAAAATATGTTTCAATTTTCCATATCAAGTAATATTTAATGCCAAGAATGTTATGTTAAATGAACGAAATGTTCTATTGATTTTGTCATTTAAAAGATGAAGAAAGAATTAATTTGATTAATTTAATAATATTGATTCCAATAATCCAATCTATCTTTTGTTTTTAATTTGGGATAGGCTCAGATTGGGTTTTGAAGTACCGATACGTTTTGGAAAATTGAATTTTTTCTTCAAATGTGCGTTGTCGTCAAAACATCTATCTCATTTCCCCAGAAATCGTTTCTAGTAGCGCATTTTACGTGCTTACAATAAAATATTTGATTTGGTTATCTTTGAGAGAATCATTTGTTCCATCTTGCTTTGAGCAAGTTATAATTTCTGTTGATTAACTGAGCTGACTAACATTGTTTCTCTGTTTTTGTAGTGAGCCACAAAAATGGCAAAGAGTTTGAGAAGTAAATGGAAGCGCAAGATGAGAGCCGAAAAGCGTGTACGGTACGGAAAGAAGGAGCTGGAGAAGTTGAAAACAATGCTGAGAGCGGCTGGCGAAGATGATGGCAGCTCATTACCTGAAGTTGAATTTGTGACTGTCGATACTTTGAAGGATAAAGGTAACCTTTTTATCAATTCTACCTTTCAATATTGATTCATCGAGTTTACTTGTAAAGCTGGGTTTTTGTTTGTGCGTAAATGCCGTTGTCGACCACGACAGGGTGAGGATCTCAGATTGGGTAGATTTCACTTTGTCTAAATAACCTAAAAGATTATGTTCAATAATGTTTTAATGGGGGAGGTTGAGTTCATACTTTTTATTCTTTCAAATGGCAATATATCGATATAGTTAGAAATGTTTTAATTCTTTATTAATAAACACAAATAATGATGAAAAGTGATTTGATCAGCTGTTTTAGCAAACTTGAAATTCGGACAATATGAATGTCAACAATGCTTGTCGTCGGCGACTGCGGAAGTTTACGCACAAACGAAAATGCACCTTTACCAGTATTCAATCATATCAGAGAATTAATCTACAAATAAGCCTAGTAGGCTATGTTTGGTATCAAGTAAGCTTGAATCATGATTGGATTTTTGGTGATTTACAGATTATAAATATGTAGTTACTAACTTTACAGTGAATAGAAACATTGGGGTTGATATGTCCATATCGAATAAATGTAGGTCTAAAGGAATTGTCAGAATCACTTGACAATGATTGTTCTTATGCGATTCATTACAGACCAAACGTTCGCGAAAAATTAAAATCCTTAGGTTGCTTATATTGTTGGCTCCTGTTTAAGATTCCTATGATCAAGGTTTCCAATCCTCTATCCAAAGAGCTTGTCCATAGGGGGCTCCGCATACCTCATTATCTCTCCCAATTTCCAAACAGATTTTCTAGATTTGAGTCTTCCCTGTCCCTGATTTCTCACAAAGTTGTGGATGAGAAGCAGTGGATTGTTCTTTATTGTTTCCATAATTTGTGAAGTGAAATTCTTTTTCGAATATATGTTTGCATAATGCTGCTTAGGACTGGGTGCCACTTTAGAAGTGTAGATTGAACCGCTGCACCAACGTTTCTCATGACATTGTTCAACTGCCCATCAACCAAGTGCATGTAAGAGCTGTGGAAGCACAGCATTCTGCTGTTGAGAACACCAATGCAAGGGCTGAAGTTCTCAATGTCATTGTATCCGCTCCCGTCGATGTGCCTGTTAGCTTATGAATTGAAGCATATTGATATGCATTTTATTAGACAAATCAATATTTAAATTATAAGTCTCCATGATATCAAGAAAAGAGTTGAAAGTTTATGGAGCTTGGCATTTTCTGCGTCAGCCTAAGTTGGAAAATAATAAATTCTGAAAATTGATTTTTATGAAAACAAACCAAATGAACAATTGTATCAGTGGTGAAGCTAAAGGGGAATCTAAGAGTCTGAGACTCCCCAAAATTAATTGACCAAGCGAAGTGAGGTCTAAGATTCATTTCAAGGATAATATAAAAGGAAAAAGGAGCCTCCTTCATACGCCAATATTAGAGTAAAAATCATACTATAGAATTATTCATCATAAATCAGTTGACAAGTGATTACACAGATGTGTGGAGAAGCCAGTCTATTGCTGTATTTCCATAAGTTCTATAGTTTCAATCAGGTACTTGTGGGTGAGAATATTGCGTGAGGTCTACTGTTCACATAACTACTAGTTATGATTGATGTGAATATTATTTTTTATTTGTAAGCATATCATATTTCTTTGCAAATTTGGATAAGAGCTGGCCAGACCGCCTTCCAAAATGTTCTGTGACTATGTCTGGCCGACAGCAGACTGGCTATTTCTATTCATTCAACATGGTGAGTTTTCTACTCAGGAGACTCTCAATTCATTCATAATGGGCGTGGCGTATTGTATGGTTGCTATGCCAACGTGAGTAGCACCATAGTCACGTAGTAGGACTTGGAGTCTAGTCTAGGCTCTACAGCTGGGTTCATAGTTCGATGTCTTGATTTCGATGCATCGAACGGTCGACATCGAAGCAATCGTCTTGTTGGAACACTTGGCTTGTTCTTAACCTACAACTCGGTTTTGGCGGTTTACTTTGGTTTACTCAACAATAATGAAACTAAATACTTTTTCAATTTCAGATTTATCTTTAATTTGTTGTTGAACTTTCTGCATAATTTTTTATTTCTTGATAATGGATGAGTGTAATGATCTGGTGAAGTATTTGCTTCAAACTCCGTTTTCTTCTTGGTCTTTTGAATAAAAATATTATCTGAAAGATAAGCGGTAAGCTTTAGACTCCCCTTTTAGTTATAGGTAGCTTCGCCACTGAATTGTATGAACAAATGTTTTCTTGTTTTAAGTGACAATTGATTGAAATATTTCTAATTCATTTACGGTATTAATTCAATCCATCTAAATTCAAAATTGATAGTCTGCATGTTTATTTTGCAAAAAATTATGTTGGAATCGTGTATTTAATACTGGTTTCATCACCTAAACTTGGAGGGCAAAAATTATACTTATTACATCAGTGTCATTTGTAACACAATAAAATTGATTACTCATCAAACTATATTCAACAGTGAATACTGATGTAGAAGCTCAAAAAGGAAAATCAGCTAGTAGGACTAGTAGGATTCTATTCCAAAACTGGATTAATTTTCAAACCAACATCAGCTTAAAGGATTAAACGAAGGGAACCACTTCCAATCGAGAAACCTTTTAATTGAAATACAATAAACAAATAATGGCTAGAAACAAAGTCAAATCACACCACCAGTAGACCTCATTTCTCATTTCTGATTCAATTGAAATACATCCTTTTTAATTTACTCTAGTTATTCAACAAAAATTCTCCAGGCTACTCTGTTACTGTGACTTTTAACTAGATACTTTGTAAGTTGTTAAAAGTGTCTCTTGAAGGCATCTTTGTTTAATTCAGTGAAGAGCGTGGATCTTGTGTTTTAAACTATTTGGTTCAACTGGCTTGAACAATTATTGAACTGTCTCTAATAGTATATAATAGAGAAGAACAACTATCTCAACGCAGTATTGGAAATTCAAGAGTTATACATTGTGCGCCAGAGAAACTTACTTATTTGAAAAAAATCCCGCGCGGTGAATTGGTCGTGTAAAGTGACAGGAGGGGGCGCATTTGGAGGGGGAAGTAAAGTTTATCCTCCCTCAAGTAAGTAGCCATCATGCTTTGGTCTAGAGAGTTGCGGACCTTTGCAGTTGATAGCTTCTTTTCTAATGGTCGATCACTTGTTGTACGCAACGTGTTTTCCGCGCTCGATTTGAAATTCCCTCCTCACAGACTCGTTCCTGGCCACGGTTAAATCCCTGGTTTAAGTTGATCGACCACGGACCATAGTACTTCTCAAGAACAACATTCGCGACGCCATTGCCAACATACCGATTTATATACTGCAACGAGTGGATACAGCTTTAAAAAATCGACTCTATCAGTGTATGTGCAATAGGGGTCGCCATTGATCTGATTTTATTGTACTTTTGTTTTTATTGACCTTTCAAATTAGTAAGTTTCTCTGGCGCACCTTATACAACAAAATAATCATTCTAGTTCAATTACGTTGAAATTATTAATTAATTTAATTTTCAACTGATCGTCTTTAAGACGTATTTATTTTACATGTGTATAATATTGTGGATTTAAGTGAAATTTTTAATTTTTTTGGCGATTGTGAAGGAAGATTTTTGTTTGGATTTGTATTTTGAAATTAATAAATCTAATAAATTCATAATTGTAGTGTAGATACAGTTTTTTGGACTCAAAATATTGTGTGAATCAAGCTATCATTTTCACATAACCTCTAGACTGTGTAATCCAAATTATGGCTTAAGGCAGTTTTGGGCGAATGCCTTTTGTTTTTACCTGGATTGTATTTGTATATAAATAAATAAATAAAAGAGCGCATAAAATAGTCTCAGCATCCAAAACAAATTGTAAATTATTCAAATAATATTCCCATAGTACACTTTTGTTTTAAAAACGTTTTTATATAATAAAACACAACTATAGTGAGGTCCACGTTATAATAACAGTATTTGATCAACTTTGGTTTTGATATCCTTTTCTATCATTCGTCAAAACCGGTAGTACTATCCATTTCTAGGTCCACAACGATGCCATTTATGTTTTTGACAGTGTAGAAATATAATTAATTCAGAGAATCGGCATCGCTATATTTCTATCTTCATCCAATGCCATTATAACGTGGACCTCACTATAGTTGATGTGATCTATATAAAATGTTTTTAAAACAAAAGGACACTTCTTCTTCTATATTTCTGCCCCGTTGTGCCTCACAGCGTCGGGGTAGCCTTGGACCACCGCCTCCAGTTGTCCCGATCCTCAGCCTGCGCATTTGCCCTACAGTCTTTCTTTCCTCTCTCCTCTCCCAATCTTCTTATGTGCTCATCTTACAAGTACCTGGGATATCCTCTTCCTCCTACAACCCACAACCATATTTGCATATTGTTTTACTTTTCTTTCATCATCCATCCTCTGTAGATGACCCCACCATCCTGATCTATAAGTTCTTTCATATCTTTCATTCCAATTTCCTCCAGTCGCTTCTTATCCTATCTCAATTTTCTTCCAAAAAAGGGGACTATAGAATTATTTTTTATCAATTAACAAATCAAGTAGCCTTTATTAGTAAATTATTCATTTTGGTATTTCTGACTTGATATTTTATATCAGTAGTTGGTATTCATATTACTTGGATAATTATATTTACATTATTTATACAAATTAGGAGCTTCATAGATATTAAATCTGCTTCCACTGTTAAATAGATTAGATTCGTTTATTGATTTGATTCTGGCTACTTAGATACTTGATTCCAAAATATTTTGTTCTTAAAAATATTATATCATTTGTGCTGCAGTGCATCTTTATTACTGTATCGCATGTGGTGTATGTGTGGCGAGTATGACAATGCTCTCCAGTAGAACTACCACCACTAGCGCGCCTCGATAAGTTCTTCCTAGTTTAGTCCCTACGTTGTCATCACCCTCTCAGCTCACTAGTCGAAAAGTCCGATTCGGTGGCCTGAGTGATGACTCCGCTATTCTAATAATCAATCTAACTTATTTAAGGGTACAAACTGAATGCGGAGCGGAGCGTGGAGTGGCGTGGTCAGAGCGTTCATGATACACACTGGAAGCATCTGAGCCTCAAGCGTCAAGGGCGTAGAAGAGTACAACAGTAGACCAGACTGACGCTCTGCTCGTAGATGCTCCAAAAAACAAACCAGCTTATTCCAAAGTTTGACGCCACGCTCCGCTCTGCGAGTAGTCGCTTCCAGTGTGTTGCAGCTCATTACTTTACATGATATTGTTCACGACGCTCCTCAACACCACGCTCCGCTCCGCTTTCAGAGTGTTTGTACCCTAAGCAGGGTGTTTGAATTGCTACACGCAAGTCAGTGACTTCTATTACTTTTAATTTCATGTTGATTTCAAATTTGAAAATATAGTACTGTACTTTTGATGATCTGTGTACTGAAATGTGTTTATTATGTATATTATTCTCATGTAGTGGGGCTTTAGTAGATTATTTGAGAATGTAGGACTTAACTTTTGATTTGCAGCGGTTGCTAAGAAGGAGGTGACCATCATTGACTCAGAAGATGAAGACATGAAGCAGATGGAGCTGGATCCGAATGCCAAGGAAAGCAAGAAGGGTCGTTATCCCATCTGGATGAGTAATCATAGGATAAAGAAAGTGAAAAAGGAGGCTTGGAAAAATAAAATGAAAAAGATTAAGAAACAAAAAAGGAAAAGTAAAAATTAACTTTCAAGTAATTTTGATGCTTTATATTGTTGATTATTACTTTGTAAATAAAATTTCTTATAAAATCATGACTAGATTTTTAACCTATGAAACTTCATAGAAAATTTTGTTTTTCCAAAGTTTTTTCCAAGAGCAAGATCATCAATTTTATCAAATTAGTGTTTTTGGTTGACTATTTCATTGAATCAGTATGATTCCTTATGAATTACTGTCTAATAAAATTTGTATTGTTGAGAAGTTTAGACGTAATCATATTCAAAATCTGCAGTGATGAACACGATCAATTGAAATATTTTCCAATTCATCAGTTATTCTATCTTCATTTACTGCCCATAAAAAATAAAGAAACACAAACTATAAATGGCAGTATAATACATTTCAATAGAAGTGAATTTTTTCTTCGTTATAAATTAGTATTGATTACCAACTAACTCAGTTTGAATCAATATTGATGATTGAGAAAATGCACAATACTAATGATTAGTTTTGTTGTAGCAAGAAATACTGTCATTTACAATCACATTGGAAATTTACAATGATAAGCACGATAAATTTAAACATTCTCTGTCCCAAGAAATATTTGCAAAACTTAAACTAAATTTACATGTAAACTTACACTAAATTTGTACTACCGTATTTATTCTTGTAAGACTACCCTATTTTGGTGTGATACCTAGGTATGATTTACTTGATGCATTCAGACTCAATATAAGTTGATTTTGTTTGTTGATTCTACAATTTTGAAATACTTTGGAGGCCTACACGTTAAAATAACGTTGATTCTAGTGACATTCAGCTCCAAAGTCCTACAGTAATACAGTATAAAAAAATTGTTTTCGCTCCACTTGGATGTAATGAGCTGGTTTTCGTGCGTCATATGGAGGCCGAAAGTGATTGTTTTTTGACCAGGCCGGTAAAATTTTTACGGCCCTAGGGCTGTAAAATAACCCTGAAGTCAGCTGATTCTGATTTGATGTGAACGTGTTTACAAAATAGTTTATGAAACTGAATCAGTTTATGCTTCTAGAATTGAATAAAGTATTTTGCAATAAGATACTATCATTTTATTTGGATGAATGAAATACAAATAAGATATTATAAACTATTCAAATTCAATTTTCAGAGTATAATAGAATCTAACCTCAAACCTCATAGTACTGCGTTTATTACGAAACCTGGTGGATAATTTTGGAACTACTTGGGCAATATCCTTTGGTGCTGAACGTTTTCACAAATAGTTTATGAAACGGAATCAGTTTATGTTTCAAGAATTGAATAAAGTATTCTGCAATAATATACTATCATTTTATTTGGATGAATGAAATACAGATAAGATATATATTATAAACTATTCAAATTCTATTTTCAGAGTAGTATAGAACTTCTAACCTAAACTTCCGAAGTCGATGACAACAAGCGTTGTTGACGTTTTGACAATCAGATTGGCTAAATTTCAAGTGTGCTAAAACAGCTGATCAAAAAACTTTTCATTATTTAAGTTTATTATTCGAGAATTAAAACATTTATAATAATATCATCTTATTGTCATTTGAAACAATAAAAAAGTATAAACTCAACCTCTCACATAATTGAATATGATCTTTTAGGTTATTTAGACAAATCAGAATAAAAAATAAAAATACTTGGACAATCTCCTGATATTCAGATTACCTCAGATTTGCTAGAGCTATGACCTTCCACTTTGCTTTCGGAAGTGCTTAATAAACAATTATTCTCATAGATATATTGTTTATTTTTCTGTGTGGCGAAAAATAGCGTTCGCACCATGGGCAAAAATGTTTTTCCGGCTCTCAATCTTTTCTAGTCCTCGGCCTACGGCCTCGGACTTGAAAACCGATTTCGAGCCGGGAAAGTCTAATTTTCGGCCCTAGGTGCGAACTATACTATTAAACTGAAAATCAATAGTAACCTTGGCTGATCCTGAATTACATTAATTTAGATCAGCTTCATCCGATTGTAATACTTTTATAGTGAACAATCATCTTTTTTTTAAATCATTGCATTATATTATATCCTAGTAGATCACCAATCTTTATTACACCTAAATCGCGCCAGTGAATTATTCATAGAATTGTTATAATGCTAAACTAAGCACTAAAATGTGATTATTTTAAAATATTAAATATTATTGAACTAAGCTTTCAGTATTTGAAAATGAAAACCGGGCATAGAATTATGGAAGTTTTGTGTCAGGAGTTTTGAGTTTTTTCAAACTAGTAACTGTGGCTTTTGTGCTTGTTTTGATAGTGTGGAATGCCAAATGAATTGCTGCTTACAAATTTATTTGTATTGATTTGTAGAATATTTTTTGTTGAGTATAAAATTAATGTTGTACAATTTATAATTGGTAGTTTGTAAATCTTGTGCTGTTATTGCAAGTAATGCATTACATTATTTTTTAGACCAGTTTTTAACTTGTCCATCTTTTTCCGTTTTAATAAAGATCATTTTTGACTAATTTCCAACTTGATAATAAAATTAATGGAGATAGTAGAATCTCAATAAATGCATATTATTCATATATTCAGCTCACAATCACATTATAATCATTTGTTTGTTTTTTTGTGATGATGCCCGCAATGATTTACTTATTAGATGATCGAAAAACCATCTATGATATTAACTAAGTGGTAGAGTGGACATTACTGTCCAAACTTCGCCACTTCAACAATAAAAGTCATTCTATTCTATATTATTAATGGTGTAGCCACGACTATTAGGCATCAGTCTAACAATCTCTTGGCCACCAGAGTTTGAATTCTGTGATGATACTTTTAATTTAATTTTCTTAATTACAATATTTTCCCCGTTAATAAGCTAAAATGTTAAGGCTGTGCAAAGGCTGAAAATAAACTTTCTACTGGTGATATTTTTCAATTTTTTTAGATTTTTATACTATCAAGCTATCAAAATGAAAAAAAAATTCTTATGAAAACATTTTTTTCCAATCATTACTTTTAAGATATGAGCGCCTAAAGTTTAAATTTTTGGGACAGAACATTTCAAATTCAGTAAGTGATAAATCCATGAGATTTATAGGATAGATTCTTTATGGTTTTGTTGATCTAGTAAACCAAAAATTTTCTGAAAATATCGATTTTTGAAAAAGTTATTCAATTTACCAAAAATGGCCAAAAATAACGAACTTTTTGTAATTTTTGTTAAATTGAATAACTTTCTTTAAAATTGATATTTTTAAAAAAATATTGTTTTGCTAGATTAACAATGCAGTGAAGAATCTATCCCTTGAATCTCTGGATTCATCTCTTACCGAATTTGAATTGTTCTGTCCCAACAATTTAAACTTTTTGCGCTAATATCTCAAAAAGTTATGATTGAAAAAATTTTTTTTCTGAGAAAACTTTTTCATTTTGATAGCTTGATGATATACAAATCGAAAAACTTTGAAAAATATCACTAGTAGAAAGTTCATTTTCAGCCTTTGCACAGCCATAATGCTAAACTAAGCACTAAAATGTGATTATTTTAAAATATTAAATATTATTGAACTAAGCTTTCAGTATTGAAAATGAAAACCGGGCATAGAATTATGGAAGTTTGTGTCAGGAGTTTTGAGTTTTTTCAAACTAGTAACTGTGGCTTTTGTGCTTGTTTTGATAGTGTGGAATGCCAAATGAATTGCTGCTTCCAAATTTATTTGTATTGATTTGTAGAATATTTTTTGTTGAGTATAAAATTTATGTTGTACAATTTATAATTGGTGCCAATACAATCTAATACACATGAAAATTATTTCTAAGTATATAATCAATATAAAAATGAAATTTGTTAACATCTTATTATACAGTCAGCAATACATAAATTGTGAAATATGGAGATATCAATTACAAAATTTCAATAGAAAAAAATAATTTCATTTCCATTTATTCACTGTTCAAATATTTATGAAAAGCAAATATTCAATATTATTAATCATCGTTTGTTGGATACTATAGTTTATTTCGACTTTTCAATGTTCTAAACACAAACTACATTTCATGACAAAACTTTACTATCAATCATTAAACAAGAAATCATTCAAAACATCAATAATATTTTGCTTCAAAGGCAATCAATATTCATAAGTAATCAACACAAAAAAAAAATTATCTCATTACTGCCTCTCTAAGTCATAACCTCTGTTATTCCTTCTTTAGGCAATAATGGGTTTCCATCTCAAAAAACAATCACATACCAGCAAAATTCTAATCAACAAACCCCACTAAAATTTCTACATACACTCCAGCATCCATTTCAAACGATAATCAATCATATCAAAATTTATAGAATAAACAGTTTTAAAAAATTTAGAAAAAGACATCAATTACAAAAACTTTAGTGAAATTTTAACCTTTAACTCATTTCAATTAATAATAATAATTGACAAGACGTTTTTATTTAATGGAAACATTATTATTCAAGTTAACTTTCATTAATACATCTCATATATATGGTGACACAATTCATTAATACTTTCAAATTTTAAAGTTTATTTATTATAACAAAAGAATTTATACATAAGATTAGATTTCAGCATGTTCTAAATTGAACCATTTATTTTTTAAATAAATTCATAATTTGAAGACTGTATAATAAGTACCTACAAACATTTCAAGATTACAATACAAAGACGATCAAGATGGATAATGGGTAAATAAGTTCCCTAAAAAATACAAATAAGAAAAAAAGAAAAATTGAGTAAATAAATTTCCTAAATAATACAAGGAAGAGAAAGATTAATTAGAACCTATCCTACATGTCAGTACTAAACTTTCATAAGGAAGTATATTTAATAAAATATACTACTATGGAATTTTGTAGATTCCAAGTATGACTCTAATTTGTTATTACTGTGAGCTATCACTCCCACAAAAACAACTGGTGAAGGAAAAAAAATATTTTGACTATTGTGACTGGGTGGAGAGTTCCTAGATGTCTGTAAGGCAATGTGATAGCAGACTCTAGTATCGGACCACAAAAACAAAAGTATGCAAAAGGTTTCTTACAAACATTTGATGTTGCAGTCTTAAAGTTTTTATATCGCAAACAAGTAGGTCAGATAATCGAGTCCAGCCATATGTGGTTCACGCCCACACCTCTAAAAGAATCACACCTACTTGTCTACCAAAAATCCAAAGTATTGGACAGCAAAAAAAAAAATAATGTAAAATGGGTTAAAAGCCCAGAAGAAAACTATAACCTAATTACATATGGCTTATGGCACGATATGCAATGAAAGATGAGAACATGGGACATAAATTGCTCTGAAAAACCTAATTACCTAATATGATACTTGACAAAAAAATAGACATAATTAAAATATGTAATACATGATGAAAAAATATACCGCAAGCAAACAATTATTTACACTACAATGGATAGATTTTAGAAAAGTTAAGTTTTATCAACAATTTAAAGATTAGGAAAATAAGCTACTATTTTAACTTCCAAAATTATTTCAGAAAAATACAAATTTAAATGACTATGGACAAGATTGGTTAAGATATGCATCATAGAAGAAATTTACTGAATACTACACAAAGACAGGAAAGAATCGAAATTTGAAAAGATTAAGGGCCAAGAAAAATAGGCTACAGGAAAGAAAAAAGACACAATCATGGACTCTACCATACACTGCGTAGCGATTATGCTATTCTGAATCCCGGCATAACACAGGATTCCTAATCATAACATAGTGCTGGGGAATACCCTTTCATCATGTGATTCACAGTCATCATCTTGTAAATAAGCAACTTGAAACAACCTTTGAATACTAACACATCATGGTGACTTTGTGCTTTGTTTCTTCAAGAACATGATTTTATTCATGGGTTCATTTGTTTCACAAAGCCGTTTTGCTTACAAAAGTTAGTCATGTTTACTAAATAATGCTTTGCATACACCTTTTCAATTTTCAGTTGAAAGTTGAATTCATCAACTTGATTCAAAGCAAGATTCATTTTGTTTACATTGTTCCTAACCTCTACAGAAACCTGTCTCATGTAAACATTCACTTTACTTACTGTTTTCCTAACTATCAATTTGGCAATACTACTTCCTTTACTGTTGACTTTCAATAAAGACAACTCCTTACCTACTACATTACTCAATTCTACTATCTCACTAGGATTTACTTTTTCAATAACATTAAATAGGCCTACATTATCTGGAACTTGAAATAGTTGATCTTGTATCTCAACACTACTATCATCCTACTTCAATCTGCCTTCATCTTCATGACTATCAATCAATGTCTCATGTGCATCTTTCAATAGAAGGTTCATACTAACCTGCTCTAGTCTAATGCTAGCAAATTCTTGCTTCATATCATCAAACCTAGCACTTTGATCTTGTTTCAAATTATCAATCTTAGCATTTTGCTTATCAAACTTAGCATTTAGCTCATCAAACTTAGCATTTAATGCTATAAGATTCAGATCATTTTTAATGTTTCCCATTTTGTAATATGCACTGATATCTATTTATTAAAACTTGACCACTCCAGAACTGACCTCCCATTCAGCAGTATACCATTCACAATCCATCAAGATATCTATCCTACCAATAATTTTTTATAACCAGTGATATATTTTGTAGTTTGGGTCCCACACCAGGGCGTACCATTTGCCGTGCTACCAATTTCTCCTAAATCGGTTGGATAGCATTTTCCATCTATTAACCTAAGGAAAGTTATCGGCTCCAACATAATAGATTCTTGATAAACTATGAATGGATCTATTGCCTATGAATGAGAAGTCCAGTTTTCAGAGCAAACCAACTTATAATCTTCAGAAGAATTTTGGCAATATATAACACAAATCCACAAAGAACAATACCTTACACACTCAAGCATCTAAAATCATTACGAGCTAAATACTTATCCACTTATGTAGTTGAAAAAACAATGGCTATAGGCTTGTAAACACAAGAAATAATTATAGACAAAAATTAGAACACTATAAACTGTTCAAAACTCAATTTAAAACATTAAAATTTCAATTAAATAGAAAAATATTCAGAGAGCACAAAACACCTTCAATAGCCAGCCACCATTTTTTAGAGAAGAAAGCCTCCCAGTAAAGAGCAAAGACAACTCAAACCAGTGACGACTTCACGGACACGTCACCAAAAAATTATAAATTACAAGTTTAGAATTCACATTTTACATTTGTTCTCAATAAAACTTTATTTTGAAACTGTTATTTTAAATTTATATATCCTCTATATGATCTGTTAATTCTGTTAACTCTGTTTACAGAGTTTGTTTTTTCGGTGATACCATGGAACAAGCAACACAATTATTTATGATAAATTCTCAGTCAAAAAGTTGTCCGTATATCGATTACTCTGATATTTTACTATAAGGTTTTATAGATCTCGAATTGAAGATTCGATTCCAATCGAGAAAAAATGTAATATTACATTGGTAGTTTTGTAAATCTTGTGCTATTATTGCAACTAATGCATTACATTATTTTTTAGACCAGTTTTTAACTTGTCCATCTTTTTCCGTTTTAATAAAGATCATTTTTGACAAATTTCCAACTTGATAATAAAATTAATGGAGATGGTAGAATCTCAATAAATGCATATTATTCATATATTCAGCTCACAATCACATTATAATCATTTGTTTGTTTTTTTGTGATGATGCCCGCAATGATTTACTTATTAGATGATCGAAAAACCATCTATGATATTAACTAAGTGGTAGAGTAGACATTACTGTCCAAACTTCGCCACTTCAACAATAAAAGTCATTCTATTCTATATTATTAATGGTGTAACTCAAAGCCACGACTATTAGGCATCAGTCTAACAATCTCTTGGCCACCAGAGTTTGAATTCTGTGATGATACTTTTAATTTAATTTTCTTAATTACAATATTTTCCCCGTTAATAAGCTAAAATGTTAAGGCTGTGCAAAGGCTGAAAATAAACTTTCTACTGGTGATATTTTTCAATTTTTTTAGATTTTTATACTATCAAGCTATCAAAATGAAAAAAAATTCTTATGAAAACATTACTTTTAAGATATGAGCACCTAAAGTTTAAATTTTTGGGACAGAACATTTCAAATTCAGTAAGTGATAAATCCATGAGATTTATAGGATAGATTCTTTATGGTTTTGTTGATCTAGTCAACCAAAAATTTTCTGAAAATATCGATTTTTGAAAAAGTTATTCAATTTACCAAAAATGGCCAAAAATAACGAACTT
Organism: Nilaparvata lugens; assembly: GCF_014356525.2. NCBI lineage: Eukaryota > Metazoa > Arthropoda > Insecta > Hemiptera > Delphacidae > Nilaparvata > Nilaparvata lugens. The sequence continues at coordinate 21,182,995 of NC_052509.1, forward strand.
TTTGTAATTTTTGGTAAATTGAATAACTTTCTTTAAAATTGATATTTTTAGAAAATTATTGTTTTGCTAGATTAACAATGCAATGAAGAATCTATCCCTTGAATCTCTGGATTCATCTCTTACCGAATTTGAATTGTTCTGTCCCAACAATTTAAACTTTTTGCGCTAATATCTCAAAAAGTTATGATTGAAAAAAAATTTTTTCTGAGAAAACTTTTTCATTTTGATAGCTTGATGATATACAAATCGAAAAACTTTGAAAAATATCACTAGTAGAAAGTTCATTTTCAGCCTTTGCACAGCCTTAATAAATATGGGCTCAGCACTTCCCAACCGGTGGGTCGTGAAGAGAATTTTTGTTGACTCTTAAAAATTAAATTCTCTGGTTCTTCAGCGTTCCTTTTGATTTTTACATCTTGTAATCTTTTTATTAGTTCCTATATTTGAACATAAAATATTTTGGGGAGATTATATTATTATGGAGAAATAGTGAAACCTTTAGCTCTTTTTCCATCTTTTTACTACATATTTCTATTTCATACAATTGATCAGAGCCTACTCATTAAATATTAAATAATGGGGATATTAATTGGATGTAGAGAAGGAAATAGGAAGGTTCCAAATGATTTGTGGAAGTATCAGTAGGACATTGGGGAAGAAAGCTACCACAAGCACGATAATGAAATTTTATAAGACAATGGCAGCTCCACTACTACTCTATGGTAGTGAATCGTGGGTAACATCAAAGCCACTTGAGAGTAAAGTGCAGGCACCTGAGATGAGATTTCTTCGCAGAACTAAGGGCTGTGACAGAAGAGATCACTTCAGGAATGAGGATATACGGAAAGAGCTGAATATCTTCTGCCTGAATGAGAGAGTTGCATCTTATTGTTAGTAATGGAAAGAGCATGTGGAACGAATGTCAGCTGATATGCTTCCTCTCAGAATTTTCAAGTATAAACCGGTAGGCAAAAGAGACATAGGCAGGCCACGAAAAAGATGGCAATGATCATTATTTATTATAAAATAAAAACAGTAGATTGTAGTGATGCTTATGATGATATTAGATTAGATTATATTGATGTTATTAATTTATAGATTTTATTATTATTATTTTTTTATTTTAATTACAAGCTGAATGTGAGTCGGAACAGGCAATAGCCTAATCACTGTTTGAAAGAAGAAGAAGATAATGGGGATATGTACAGGAATGATTAGAAAATATTAAAGATCATGCTTGAAATTGATGATTTCTTAGAGTTTTGTATGAATTTCCCATCTTTTTACTTTCCTTGCCCTAATACCTTAGGTAAGGAAAGTATTGCTTTCCAAAAAATCTGGTGTGGTACACTCACACAACTTTCCTTGCTCATATTTGAAACTACGATTAGACTTCTGTATATGTGTATATATAATTGTTTTCAAAGTACTTTTTCTTTGTGTGAATTGTGAAATTCGATAATTTTTTTAGTCGTCATTTTTTTAAAGTCGTCAAAACAGCTGTTCTACAGATGAAATATCTCGACTATGTGTTCTTTTTATGAACTGCGCTACCTACCTACCTCATGCACGAGAATGAGGTTACAAAGTCCATTTCTCAAGGATGGGGTGGACCCACCATCAGTTTCCCAGGAAAAGACTCATACCAGTTGATAGAGCTGATAATAACTATACAGGGTATGAATTTGAAAAAAATCGTTAGAACCGTTTTTGAGAAAAACGTGAAAAACATGGTTTTTTAGTCACTATCCGCCATTTTTCTCAAGAATATTACGGAGCTCCTGAAATTTTCACAAAAATGAGAATCATGCCAGTTGATAGGGCTTATAGCATGAATAGCTAGCTATCCATGGTATAAATTTGAAGAGAATCGTTAGAGCCGTTTTCGAGAATTTCATGAAAATCTATTGCTGCGTTTCGCTGTAAATGCGGAACATAATTATAAACAAAAATATAAAGATAAAGAGGAATGCAAAACCCTCGACTTGAATCTTAAAGGTGCATTTTCGTTTGTGCGTAAACTTCCGCAGTCGACGACGACTATAATAATTGTTGGCATTCATATTTTCCAAATTTCAAGTGTGCTCAAACAGCTGATCAAATAACTTTCCATTATTTGTGTTTATTATTCAAGAATCAAACATTTCTAATAATATTTATGGGAAACTAGCCCACGTTGGGACACCCTTAGACCAGTCATTTTTTTAAAGTCGTCAAAACAGCTGTTCTACAGATGAAATATTTCGACTATGTGTTCTTTTTATGAACTGCGCTACCTACCTACCTCATGCACGAGAAGGAGGTTACTAAGTCCATCTTCCAAGGATGGGGTGGACCCCCCATTGGTTTCCCAGAAAGGAGACTCATGCCAGTTGATAGAGCTGATAAATAACTATACAGGTATGAATTTGAAAAGAATCGGTCAAGTTATTTTTGAGAAAATCGTGAAAAACATGGTTTTTTGCGATTTTCTCGAAAACGGCTCCAATGATTTTGATCAAATTCATACCTGAAATAGTCATTGATAAGCTCAATCAATTGTCACAAGTCCCATATCTGTAAAAATTTCAGGAGCTCCGCCCCATCTATGCAAAGTTGGATTTTAGATTCCCAATTATCAGGCTTCAGATACAATTTAAACGAACAAATTCGAGTGGAAAAGATTGAGCATGTCTACAATTAATGTTCAGTAACATTTTCACCTAAAATTAAAAATAAGCTCGAAATTCGAGAAAATGTGATTATCCAATTATTGCAAACTGTTGGCAACTGTTGATTCTATTAAATGATTCACTAAGAAGAGATAGCAGACCTCGTATGTCTCCAGCGTTATTGTCCTGTCACCAGCTGGCTCAGATCTTTGTTTATAAGTAGACTTGTGATGCGCGTGAACACTAGCGTCAGGTGATCAATTCTCATAACGGCAAGGAAAGTTGTGTGAGTGCGCCACACCAGACTTTTTGGTCTCCATCTATCTATAAATGGAGATCTATCCATATATAAATATATCTTTATATCTATCTATAAATAAATGTGTATTTCCCAAAAAAACTAAATCTACTACAACAATTACAGAAAATATTAGATAGTTTACAGTTACATACAATAGTTAGTTTCAGAAAATTCTTATTATGTGTCTTCTACATGTTTAGTGTCCAACACTTTTGTGTGAAAATTGGCCTACTTCACTATTGCGTACCATGTTCTTCTAGACTCTAGAGTAGGTAAACTATATAATGGAGATCTAATCTATCTATAAATTATTACAATAAATGGTTGGCAACCACTGTATAGACTCACTGTCTATAGTAGTCTAGTATTAGCCTAATGTCTGGTGATAGCCACAAAAAATGATTGAAAATTACTTGACTATAACCAATACATTTTCACAAAACTATTGACTTTCGTAGTTTATTAGCCTAATGGTATACTAGGATGTGCAGGATACATTGTTCACAAAAAATCGTAAACTCGCTTTTTCTGGCCTATTGTATCTTCATAATCTTGATTTTTATTTGTCTTAATAATAGTAATATTGGAAATTACTGAATTTTTTGAACTTGTAAAACAAATTCAGGTTTCTATGAAAACCTCAATATTATCAAATTGTAACTGAAATCTATATTGTGAAAAATTAAAAAACTTCAATGACGGAATAACCAAAAATATTCAGATTTAAATTCATTGACGACATGCATAACGGAACTTTATTTTGATCTAGAAAATTATTATATTCAACTATTCTCTTTTCAATCAAGAGTACGATAAATTAACTTTTTGCTAACAAAATTCAACTATCCAAATTAAATTTCAACATTCTACTATCTAAATTGTTAAAATATAAAATTATATTTTATAGTGCTTATATCCTTTCAATGAAAATTTGATTACGGTATTTTCATCTAGTTTCATTATAATAAATGAATTACCGTACTTCAGACTATAATACATACCGTAGACTATTATTTACAAAATTGGTTTAGTCTTCCTTCAAAATAGATTTATTTTTTACATCTATAATAATAATCAACTGATAAATAGATACATAATAAGCGACCGCTAAATAATTACTGCCGCTCAATTACCATAAAGTTTATTGCCAAATTTATGATCCATAAACTTGAATAATAACTTCACAACTAATTCGCAGACTTACAAGAATGATCCAGGCATTCCGGCCGCTGGATGATATTTTCCCAGAGAAACTGGAAGTTAGATCATCTCGTAAAACTTGTTTAGCTTAAATGCTGACAGGAACTTACAAACATAAACACGTGTACGGTACGTCTTTGAAAATATCCTATGAGAAACATTTCCCACTTCCTTTCCATATTTTAACAAGCTTGCTTTGCTTTGAAAAAAATTGCAAAATACAACCAAAAAGTCTTGAAGTTGAAGATTCTCATTGGTGAAAGCTGTTGCAGCTGTATTTTTTCGGTACCATATTGATTTATCATCTATAACTTATTCTCACAAGTGCTGTAACATTAAATCTGCTAGTAATGAGATTATTAAATTTTCGAGATCACCTCTCAAAAATGTAATATTTATTTTTCTCAAAATTAGCAAGCCAGTAACTTAGAAAATCACATAAAACTGATCACAGAAAATCATGTTTTCATCATGTATTTCCATTTGCGTCATACGTATTTTTATATTGTAACAAATTATCGTCATATTTCAAAATACATAATTCATGTTGAATTAACATCTCTTTTTTGAAGTATTGAAAAATTCAGTATTTGATTATAACCGAATAGAATATTTAATTACCAAATCATAAGGAGATAAAGAATTGATTTTGGATCATGATTCTGTATAGATATATGATCTAATAATAACTTTAATTTTCACGGCATTAATATGCCTATGTATGGTTCTAGTAGTATGTTATTAGTTAGAAAAATCACCATCAATATCTGGTGAAATTAATATTCTGTGAGATTAAGAATTAATATTCCGTGTAATCTGCGAGAAAGGCTTTTCGCCATTCCTCGTTGGGCATACTGTCTAGTAATATATCCGACTTGGACTTCCTACATACCGGACCTGCACCTACAAAAATGGCCGCCGTATTTGGTGGTCGGCATTAATATTTCAAACTGGAACTAGACGAACTGAGATTTAGACAATCTGAGACCCTCCTAAACAGTTCACCAGTGATTTTTTTCCTACTGGAAACTCCTACAAGTCCACCAACTATGGCGTCCATTTTTTTTTGGCTCAGGTCCGGTAGGAATACAGTGGCTATATAACCATGATTATAATACTGTACCGTTAGTAATATCAGCTGCATTGAAATGAAATCACTACCGGTACTATATTTGATATTTTATTACATCATGATAGGCTTATGGTTTTAAAGAATGTAAATAAAACATTAATAGGTGATTTATGAGAGAAATATTAAAGGCTTTACAAATTGAATTGAAACGACTTGAGATTTTCAAAACCACTGATTATACAATTTGATTTATAATCACCCGGTTGAAAAAAGTATGTTAAATTTTAATCCTGATTAAATCCCACTAGAATCTAGAATGTATCAGAGAAGCCTTCTATTCTATTCGTGGAGTTTAATCATGATTGAAATTTAACAGGCTCAGGCTGTTGTGCAACCGGGCCTATGCATTGAGACGAACTCAGTTTATTAGAGTTTAATTGTAACAATCAATACTTGAATATTAAAAAATTGTTTTAATGTATCCCTTTTGATAATTCTAAGTAGTTTTCATTTAATATTGATTTGATATAGCAGCCTATACCACACCACCTGCACAACAACACTATATCACAATAAAAACATTGAATGAGTTACTAAAGTGAGGTCGATGCTATTCTATACTATAATGGCTGCAGTATTTGATTATATTGGTGTTGTCTATCCTATATACAGGGTGTTTACGAACTGCCTACCAATACTGTAGGGCAGCGGTTCCCAACTGGTGGTCCGCGGACCCCTGGGGGTCCGTGGGGCATGTTGTGAGGGTCCGCGACATATAAACCGAAAATTTAGGGAAAGAACGGTATAATTTATATTGAATAGAGATGAGGTTCGTATTTTTCTCAAATGTCAACTTCTCGTTATCGAATTAAGTTATGAACTTCTATGAATTTTCAACAGTCTGGAGCAACCGATAATAATATTAAACTGGCTCTTCCTGATTGCATTATGAGTTTGAAATATTCTGACAACCTATTTAAAAGATGATACAAGGCATATAATATATTCCTATATTTCAAATTAATAAAGACAATATAAAAACTTGTAGTACTCTTTATTAAAAACTTTAAAATATTTTAGCTTTAAACATTTTAAAATAATTTGAATGAAGTAACCCATAAGTGAAGTGATTTTATATTTTTTCTCTGTTTTTTCATCAGATTAACTGCTATACTCATAACTATTAACTATAAAGTGTGTGGGGGTGGGGGGCTGGCGGTATATGAAAATATCTCCGTTACTGTGCATTTGAAAAGTTGTGGTGGTCCGCATGAATATAATAAATGGATCAGGGGGTCCTTCGGAAAATTTTGTTGGGTACCCCTGCTCTAGGGTATTGTTCCTGGGTAAAAATCATATCTAAATATCATATTTGAATTGTCAGGAAGTCTTCAGTTACTCTCACACAGCGGCCATTTTGCTTTTTTCACTTATTATTTTTTCTGAATAATGGTTAAACATACGAAATTGAAACTACGCACGATCATTTATTACAACTAGACAAAACTAGAAAAAAATTCTGATAATTTTGAAATTCATAGAACCGAAAGGGCGGCCGTTTAAAATTTTGTTTCTTAAATAACTCAGAAACCGTTGGTTTAACAAAAGAATGGTTGGTTTTACTCTACAAGAATAACTTTTTTAGTAAACTTAATTGCTCATCGATTGGTACCAGATCTTTTAAGATTGGACCAATATTTACTGAGATATGGCAGCTTTAGTGATAGGTGACCACTGAAAGTTTGTCGCAGTGCAAATCAAGGCATGCTGATAGAGTCGCCTCAATGATGCAACAATCTATTTGCATTGGATTTTAATAGTAAGCGATTTTAGGTCGTTTCAAACAATAAAATAACGTTACATAACCCTCTAAAGTTGGACCACGAACCACTAAAGCTACCATATCTCAGTTAATATTGGTCCAATCTTAAAAAATCTGGTACCAATCGATAGGCAATTAAATTTTCTATAAAAGTTATTATTGTAGAGTTTTTTTGTAAAACCAACGGCTTCTGAGTTATTTAAGAAACAAAATTTTTAATGGCCGCCATTTTGTTTTATGAATTTTAAAAAATTATAATTTTTTTCCAGCTTTGTCTAGTTGTTATAAATGATCGAGCAAAGTTTCAATTTCGTATGTTTAACAATTATTCATAAAAAATAATGAGTAAAAAAGTAAAATGGTCGCTGTGTGAGTAACTGAAGACTTCCGGACAATTTAAATATGATATTTAGGGCCGTTTGCACAGTGTAAGTTTAAGCTAAAGCTTAAACCAAATCTGGTTTTTTTCTGGTTTAAACTAAAATTCCGTTTGCGCAGTATCAGTTTAAACTATGTATTGAGTTTAAACTCTGGGAAAGTTTAAACCTCCAAAACAGGAGGTTTAAACCAAATAATTTGGATTAACTAGTCATCTGTAAAATTTGATGGGGATACAGCCCAATAGTAAATTATTTTTCGACGTTTGTTTTTAATGCTTCTGTAGACGATAATAATTATTTAGGTTATAGTGAATCATTATTGATAGAATTGACAGGAATTGATAGAAGTATTTAATGCAATTGATGAAGATGACTGCGAAGAAATTTTTGAACTGAGAAAAAATGGGCAAAAAACGAATCATTTAAATTTCTGGGATGATAGAGAATTTTTTTAACGGTTTTGCTTGAGTAAAGCAATTGCCAATTTAGTATTTGATCAAATAAGCCACTTGATAGAGAATAAGACAATTTGTATCAGTGATTTTTGATTAGAAAATGTTTCTAATAACAAATAACTGATATATTTTGCTTTTGAGAGATTTCTGATAAACGAGGAAGACTGTAGTAGATTTAAGTAAATTTTCATAACAAAATAAGGTTTTTATCTTACATTCTAGAGTATATTTTTTGGTGCCAACTAAATATAAGTTTGTTTCTAATAGTAATATAGCATTTCATCATTTTTTGAAGAATTTCTTGATCGCTTTTCACTTTTATTACCGTACAGCTTACAGCTCTGTGGATTTTGAACCAGGAAATAGTAGCTATATAACCTCAATTTACTGATGGTTTGTAAACAAATAGCAAATTTCCTGTAAAAATTACCCTTCCTGATATTATAAACAATGACATTCTATTACCAACTTAACGCTAAACTAGTTTAACTTAAACTGGATTAGTAAATGTACTGAGAAAACCGTTTCAATTTTTAGCTTTCAGATTAACTTAATCGAGTTTAGCAATCTATACTGTGCAAACGGCCCTTAGATATATGTTTGTTACCCAGGAACAATGCCCTAGGGTATTGGTAGGCAGTTCGTAAACACTCTGTATAAAATTGATTATACAGTGTGAGTCATATGTATGGGAACCCTTCAATAAGTTGGAGTCTGTTGTAGATATAATACTGTAACTTTCATGATAAGTTATTGATCAAAAAATACTCTACCTTTTGACGTACAACTGAATTTCAACACCCCATAAGGGGGTGACTTAGGGGTTGTAACTCGAATATTTTAAATGTAAACACCCATTGTGTGGTACATCATTTTAAAGGCCTTTTTAAAACAAGAAAGATGACACCAATAGAAATTTTCTATGACTTCTATCCAAAATGGCGGATGATTGCAGTTTTGATTTTTAAAGACATGATGAGGGGTTGTAACTCAAATATTTTGAATGTAAACACCCATTGTGTGATACATCATTTTAACGGCCTTTCCAAAACGAGAAAGATGACACCAATAGAAATTTTCTATGACTTCTATCCAAAATGGCGGCTGATTGAAGTTTTAGTTTTTAAAGAAATAATTGAAAAACTTCAACCATCCTCATTTTGGATTCAAGTATTATAGAAAATTTTTATCGATGTCATCTTTCGTAATAATAACACAGGAAGAAAATCAGAATTGAAATTTCCTAATAAAATACTACCGGGGCCCCGTTTGAAGGCATTAAATTATCGGGACCCCTTGCCTAAGCTCGGCTGTTATTATTTTTTAAATATTTATTATCTCAAATTATGACCACGTCGGGTCGGCGAGTAAGTTACGGTCTTGAGTGGAACTGGGCTGGGTTTATGGTAATTCGAGTTGCTCTGGCTCCTATGTAGGCTAGCACTAGCTTCTCCTTCCCCCAACTCCATTCCTCTGTTTGTCCAGAGATTATTGAGTGTAGAGGCGCTTCCAGCTTGTGCGGCGATTTAATTAATTACTTAGAAGAGAAGAAATAGCAGCACATTGAAAATATATTGAGCGGAGGAATAAGTAGCTGAGAAAATCTTATAAATACCTTCATTGTTTCTTCCATCAAATCTCAATACAGTACTTATAGCCCACCTGGCACCTGGCTAGTTAACCTATATGTATGAAATGAATTCGAATTGTTTCTATATATTCTGTCATGTTGAATTGTACATCAGATAGTCAAGTTACTATAGAAAAAGGCTTGCAAGTTGCAAAATATATTGTAACTCCATTTTTTAAATACGGTATGTAGTTTGGGTGGGCCTACCTAGGAAAAAGTCCACCACCAAGTTTTGTATGCAAAATTTCCGTGTTCTAAATACAGAGTATTCTGTTCCTTTTCCAGTGTTTTCAGTGATCTCCACCAAATCCAGCCATCGAACAGAAAAAACCTACCTTTTTTAGCTAATACAATTCCCAATTGAATAAAATCACTCGCAACTCTCTACCTTCAATAAGTTGTACTGAGTTATAATTTTCCAAAAATGAACCAAATTTTAGGAAAAATTCAATTTCTATCAACTTTAGTTGTTAATATTATCAGTATTTTCCGATTGTCACCATTCAAATGTATAATTCAGAATCTATCTGGAAGTAATATTGTTCTCTACGGTCTGAGACCAATATTAGACCTCTATCTCACTTGATAAAAATTTCCTTACTTTTAAAAAATAACATATTTTAGCTTTGACCTTCATCACCATCTTCTTTGCCCATACATTGTGATTTCGCACAAGTAGGCCTTTATAGGTTTCTGAAATGATTAAAATCACCGGTACCTTTGATGTGAACTTCAAACTCATAACTTTTGAAATAATGATCAAATTTTTCGCACCATATCTCATGCTTCTTAGCTAGTAAAGGCGACTTGAAATCTTCTATCATAAGTTATTAGATGCAAAATTTGTTAGAAAAATGAGGATCATGGGTTTTTTTAGAAAAATGGGAAGTTCATTCCCCTGAACAAAGAATGACCAATAATTTCTATTGGCTATTCAAAGCTTCGTACCTCACTAAATACATTTTATTCTATACTGTAGTGTGTGTGTGTGTGTGTGTGTGTGTGTGTGTGTGTGTGTGTGTGTGTGTGTGTGTGTGTGTGTGTGTGTGTGTGTTTGATGTTCTCTTCTATAGTGAGGTCCGCCTTATAATGAATAAATAAATAATGCCAGTGGAGAAAGATAGGAGAACAACGTTGCCGATCATCTGTCCTGTCAATGCTTTCTATAGACGGTAGCTGGGTCTATTGATGTAATATTAACTGATCATTCTCGTTTGAAATAATCAATTATATTTCATTAAGCAAGAAATTATATTTATCAATAACTTCATAATGAATTTCCATAATTAAGATCAATCAATCAAGTTTTATTGAATAAAATATTTACATTGGAGGTCCCACTAAACCCGAAGGGTTCTCAGTAGGTGCCTATATAAGTATACATAGTAAATTATAGAATTGTACATTACAAAGAAACAAAATTAACAAATTTGATAAGAGGAAGAGAAAAAAAATTTGCATGCAAAGGGAAGTTGGGGAGTAAGAAGAGGATGTGAAGGAAGGTAAACTTATCTAGGAACTAAAATAATACAATTTAAGAAAAGAAATTAGATGAACTACTCAAGTAAAACAAAAATATCAATCAAATCATAAATCATGAAAAATGAGTATTCACTATTTATGAAAACAAAAAGTATAATAAACATACATGGGGGAAAAAATTGAGAAATGAAAGTTTAATTTCAAGAAATAATTATAAGTAGTCGCTCTGGCTGGCGGCAGTGACTCAAAAAAATTAATGTACCAGCAAAATCTCTGCTAGCTGTTTCTTTATATGAGGTTATTGTTATTTATTACATAGCTAAGAACATCACTTTTTGAATAATCTCGAATATTCAGAGGCAATTTATTAAATAATTTAGGAAGTATGTAGAGGAGATCTGTATTGAATATTATTTTTGAAAAATATTATAATAAATTTTGTAAATATAGAAGTTCTTTGGAGTTAGGGTATGGTAGAATAAGTGATCAATACACGTCTGTGTGAGAACATCCTACCTTAGTTCCTCTCTAGTGACAATAGAAACACCTTTTTTAACCCATACGACAGAAGCATAGACTCGTACAGCTGTACAGATTGATCGTCATGCTTCAGTAGATCAAGATTGGCATCACCTACAATAATGAGATTGGATTTATTGTCCAATTCAGAGATTAATTTTTCTAGATCTGTGATAAAGTTGTTTTTATTAGTACTGTGAGGTCTATAGAGGCTTATTATATCAGTATGTAAATTTTTGAATTTAAACGAAATTTAGAGGAAATATTTTGTTAATCAATTATTAATTCTACATTGTTGAAAGACGATTTGGCAACAGAGCAAAGCGAGGAAGAGATAGCGCTATCCGCTTTGTTGAATGATAGACAAGGATAGCAATACCATTGCTATTTGATATATTAGACCATAATTTGTTGATGTACAGATTTAATGTTTGTATATTGTTTTTAGTCACATAGTATTTTATTTATAATGAGTTTTGTATGCGCGTGACCTGGCTTATGTACTGATGTACTCTATCTCAAATAAAATCATTGAATCAAACAGTGCCATTATAACATGGACCTTACTATAGTGAACTAAACAATGACTATATACAAAAATATAATTATGAACTCTACAATATATATTTGCCAGACAAGAAATTCACTTGAATCACAATAAAATCCATCATCTTATCGCAATAACATTAACGTCTCATCTTCACTTTATAAATACCCTAATGAATTTCAGAATACTCGTAGGATATCAGTATATTAGGCTATTTGGTTTTTCAATTTGCAATCCTTTCTGCTAGATTCCTCTTCAATTGAATACATATGATAGAATCAAATCATTCATCTACTTTTTGACAATGCATAGGCCTACTATGTAACATTCTATTTACGGTACCAGCTTAAAATTTGATGTAATTATTTGACAGATTAGAACAAAATCTAGCTATGATTTCCCTTGTAGAAAGCTACTGCTTCCATCATTATTTTCTTCGACACGTTATTTACCTATCCCATTTTTTACTTAGATGTAATCAAAGGTAACGAATGACATTTTTGTTATTACCTGTTCGTCTCAAAACTTTTTCCATGTTGCTTAATGACTCATCCTTGATTGAATTGTTGATAACATATAATTTTGTAATTCAAGTCATAAAATTACTATATCTTTCCGGTACTCTCAGATGCATCTAATGTTCTTGTAGAGAATTTGTATTGTTCAGGTATTGACTGAGATTGCTATAGGCCTACTAGGTGTTGAAATGTTTACCTCTTTGACAGCCTATTCAACTTCAAGACCGGAATTATCCAATCTGCTCATAGTTTTTTATGCGGAATGATGGTCTCTTTTTATTACTCCATCATTATGTCATAGAATAAACATTTTATATGATTTCTTTGGAACAAAATTATTGAGAGAGATTTCCATTCACCAGAAAAAAGTAAATCACAATATAAAAACGATGACTTGTTAGCTGGTCTTGAACAAATTTTGAGTACGGTAATTCATTTTTTGTAGGAAGGTGACAAACTCATGCTAACATAGTTCAAATTTTTGCAAGAACTGATGAAGATTTTCGAAATTTTACAATTCTAGATGTTTGATTATTGGAAATAATTATATTTTTAATCTCTTATGCTCTTTATTATGTTCATGTTTTCTGTAGCCATGGAATGAGAATAAATTTTGAAAGGTTTGAGATATTGATGTGCGGTTTCCACCATACCTTTTCTCTGGAAATCCTGGACCGGAATCATGTATCATATGACCACCTTTCAATTAAAAAAAGAAGTTGGATTCAAAATGGCGGAAAAAATTTGGGTGCGACGGAAAAACTGTTTTTATCATTCGAAAAGGATCCCCAATCATACCTATCTTCTAATTTCCCTTTTAAGAGAAATGTTCTGTTGCTTCCTTACAACAACTGAAAGCATGACAAATACAGTAATTGAAAACTTGACAAACTGAAAACTTGATGTAATCAAATATTGAAGAATTTAAAATAGGTTTATAACCATCCTCGGTTAAGCAAGAATCTATATGCAAAATTTCAAGTTAATCAGTCCAGTAGTTCAGACGTGATGATGCGTCAAACATAATTTTCCTATACTACTTTACACCTGTATACGTGTATAATCCAGTTCTTTCCTTTATTATAGTATAGAAGATAATAGATGGATGGATAATAATCATTGTTATTTTTACTAAAAGATAGAATAAGTTGAATAGTTTCCCTTTCAGAGGCAGTTTTGACAACCCACAAAACTCATTTTTCATTAGAAGATATAACGAAAAGGTGCATATGACCTTATTTATTTGCTCAGCTTGCCAAAATACCCCTCATCCCAATATTAAAATTGTCATTCTATCAGGGCTCGAATAATTTTGAAATATTAATTAAATAAAAATGGAAAAGAATAATTTCTTTATGTAAATATAAACACCTTTATTCAAAGACATATTAACTGCATGCGTTTCCATATTGCCGATACAGCATTGATGAAATTGTAGACGTTTATTTAGCACTTTGATTCAAAAAGCTTTTCTAGCTGAAAAATTAATAATGCATGCCACGTGTAGGCCTAAACATTGCATCAGGAAAACGAAGTTATGGGCCAGTTGCACGTACGTCTGTTAAATATGGACATTAACGCCGATTAACAAATCAGCGTTAGTTTTACGGATTCATTTCTGTTCCACAAAGATCGGTTAGTTTTTAATTCCGATTAAGTTTTCCGGTTAACTAACCAAGATTTTAACGGTTTCACAATGCGGCAACACTAATTTATCCGACAGTGATGTTATTAAAATTATTAATCTAAACAAATGGCAAAAAAATGAGGTCATTTTGAACATTAATTTTGAAAAATCTAGAAGGAAAATTAAAATTTGGGCTTCCAGGTGCACGAGATTGATATTTTTAGAATCTATGTTCAAAATTTGGAGATCTAAATCATTCCCGTTTTTCCGGTATGCAATCCACAAGTTGAGATGTTTTGATGCGAACAAGCGAACACACGAACAAACGAACAAACACAGCCCTACTCTCTCTTATTATAATAGAAGATAGACAGAACACAATTCTCTAAAATAATCATGTTTATATTTCACAGCTGGCTATACGTCATCTTATGAATTTCGGTGATGCAATATTTTGATTTTTCACATACTCGCTCACTCACTTTTTTACTTTTCACAGCTGGTTCAGCCAAGGATGAATTATCCTTTCAATGTCGTTCAGCGAGTTTTTCCAAGGATGAGACCTAGTGCAATCGAATCTTTATATCATAAACCTACTTTGTTCCAAATTTCGTGAAAATCGTTAGAGCCGTTTTCGAGATCCGTTAAACATAAATAACCAGATATAAAAATAACCAGATTTAGATTTATAAATACAGAAATTCCTTGCTTAATATAATAGGATAGAATCTATAAGGATTTAGTTATTAACATTTTGTTTATAACTTTGGTGTAAACGCAGCTTAAATTGATTGGAGGAGATTCTAACCTACTTGTAATTCTAACTTACTTGGATTGTAACCATCTCATTTCCATGGTACTGTTTTTGCCAAATGGATTTTCTCAATCTTCACTCGAAGCTTTTCTTAATCAATTTTACTGTATTTTATGTCAAATTTGAGTATCTTCTGAAATACATGTAGCATCTCTCTTATTCGTATACCGGTATTGATAATTAATCTATATATATATATAAAAGCGAAATAGCACTGACTGACTGACTCACTCACTCGCAGAACTGAAAATCTACCGGACCAAAAACGTTCAAATTTGGTAGGTATGTTCAGTTGGCCCTTTAGAGGCGCACTAAGAACGGATTTGGAAGAATTTCCAAAGATACGCCTAAAATCTGATTTTTCCAGCGTTTTCTCAGCTTTATCGAGAACAAATGAACAGGAAATGTTCAAATTTAGTACAGTAGCTCAGCTAGAGTGTAATAATGTTGTGTTGGAAGGAATTTGCAATAACGTCAAAGCTACGCCCAAAATTAGTACAGAAGCTAAGCTAGGGTGTAATAATGTTGTGTCAAAAGGAATTAGAAATAGCGTCAAAGATACGCCCAAAATCTGCGTTGTTTTGCGCTTTCTCAGCTTTATCGAGAACAAATGAACAGAAAATGTTCAAATTTATTACAGAAGCTCAGTTGGGGTGTAATAATGTTGTGTTAGAAGGAATTTGAAATAACGCCAAAGATACACCCAAAATCATCGTTTTTCTCAGCTTTTCTGCGTTTTCTCAGTACTTTGACTTTCTGAAGGAATGAAGCATGCTCAAATGAAAAATGCAGGCGAGCGAAGCGAGCACGCAGATCTCATTTTTGGACGATCCAGTTCGGGGTCCAGGGGGCGGAGCCCCCTGGCTAGACGGATATGTCGAGCGAAGCGAGCCTGACGGCTAGTGATATATATATTATAATGATCGATATATTTGTATAAATGATTCCCAGTCATTCAGCATCCACTGAAATTTTAAGGGATGTAGTTTTTTAAGCTATTCCAGAAAACTGGTTTGAGTTTTTTTTGAAATTGTAAATACCATAAAATTTCAATATAAAATCAATTTTTTGATAATTGAAAGAATAAGATAAGAGAGTGAGAGAAAATTTCATTTTCAAAATCCCTTTCCTTTCATTGGGAAAATCTTAAATTCTGATTTTGTGGGAAAATACACTATGTGCCGGTTTCCGAGCTCGGGATTTAGCTATAAGTGCTAGACTTTAACTGGCTGTAAGCTCTGGAGTCAGAAGATTGGCTTTCCGAGTCAGAGCGTTAACGTAGTCGAGGAATTGAATAGACTCTGGAGTTAAGAGATCACTCTGGAGTTAGACCCTGGAGTTTATAATTTCGCTTTCTGACTGAAGGGCTTATAAGTCGAGGATTTGAATTAGATTCTCGCCTCTTCCCGAGTCGAGGATTTTCAAATATCTTTTAAGTCCAGAACTTAAAACAGCGTGATTTTAAACCCTCAACTGGGGTAGGGTTTAAATTTATGTTCTAGACTTAACTGAGCAAACACAAATCAGTTATTGTTTTGGAGTGTATGAAAAGCCAAATAGATGTCATGGAATACCTAAATTATTGTATTAGTCCATCTAAATCCATAATTTATAGTTTGCACGTTTATTTTGGAATAAAATTGTATCAGAATTATGCGTAAAAACTTAACCTTATTCTACGACTGTGACATAACCTAAAAATTAATGTTCAAGAAAAATAATACAAGAATTGCCTTGTAATTATTCCAATCTGAATGTTATCAATCAATGTTATATTCAACATATTAATATAACAATAATCATTTATTATTCCAGATTTTTTTTCAAAACAAATACGTTGTCAAACTCAATAGTGTAATGAAATTTTTATTCCAAAATCACTGGTTATGATCAATGATCAATAATAGCATAACGTGAAATGAAATGTTTATTAATTCATCTTTTAAAAGGTTAGGTTTTGCTTTGAATAGGACTACAAAGAAATCGAAACGTAATTTCAGAATATAATTTTACAAAATAGTTTGGAGAGCATGCTCATTTGAATTATCCCGCTGCAATCAGCTGTTTTCGTTTTGCTATAATGACAACAATACAACAGCAAAATATTGTGAATTTCCATCATTTTTACTACGTTAAAGTCCTGGACTCAAATAAGTCGAGAACTTAATAGACCCCGGAGTTTAGAAGATAAAATCGTGACTCAGAAAGTCGATTTAGACCTAAGCGCTTATTTTAGTCCTGGACTCTGTAAGTCCAGAACTTATAGATCCCGAGCTCGGAAACCGACCCCAAGTATTTATATATATAAACTAATGATAATCCTCTGAGAGAGCTGCTGTGACGAGTTAAATAAATAGAGAATTGTTTGTTTTTAAACTGTTCAACCCGATAACAATCTCCAAGCGAACATCAGCTGTTGTTTTGTGCTCTCCAAGAGAAACGACGACAACTTTGATCAAACTGATAAGATCAAAAAGAAGACAGGCTCGCTTTTATTATTGTTTCACCACCTATATGATCCAACAATCCTGGGCAAAGACGAAGCGCAAAGGAAAGATAGAATTGGGAAGAAGAAGAAGAAGAATTAGAAAAATAATGAGAAGAAGAGTCCGATTGAATGAGATAGGGACCGAGAGCAGTGAGCTTTCAAGAACTTGGAGACTGCTTTATTGTTCTCATTGGATGGTTGTGGCCACTTTTCTAGGGTCAAGCATCACGAAGACGAATCTCTATTCAGGAATCGGAACAATAAATTTTGAAATTTCCAGAAATATATTACCAAACTGGACTAAAAATCTTTCTAACCGAACGCGGTAACGGTACAAAGGAATAGGTAACGTTTTTCTTGTCACACGGGCAAGATTTGTTGGAAATGCAACCCCGGAATAGTATTTTAAAAGATATGCGACGTATTTACGACTTTTGAAACTTTAGGAGAGAAATTCTCCAGATTTCTATTGACCATCAACGCTTCGCAGTGTATGAATGTGGCTGGCTCATTAATATGCTTCGCTTATCAGCCGAAATAGGATATCTTGCACTTTCATATGATTGTGATCGAGCGAGCCCTGCCACAAACACTCCAACACTCCAAAACCAGCGATTTATTTCTATGGCTGTGTGCCTAATCGTTTTTGTTTTTTTAGCAAGTTTCGGGGCTGTCGTTATCAAGAAACTTTGTCATTACGAGAAATAGATATAAAGATCTTGATAGACCTCATCTGGAGTATAATTTATATCAAGATTTTCAAAAGTGCTATGACGTCTGCTGGCAATATTTGTGTTGTCAATCTATTCTAATTTATAATAAATTCCGTTTCGATGTACATTTTTAGGTGGTTATAATATAATAATACAATCTAAATATTCTGATCTATTCATATCAAAGTACAAAATTGCCTAAATTTCGTCTCAAAATACTTAATTCGTTTGATTTATTCAATCTATTTACTTATTTTTTGTAATCAAAAAATGTTTATTATTATTATTTATCATTTTACAAAGGCGACTTTCTAGAAGTATTTTAAGCCTAGGTGATGATGATGGGATGAATGATAATACAATGAAGGTAGAGTTATGAATGAATAAAAATTATATGTTATGCTATCCACTTGAATTGATTTGAGTCCACTTTCCAGTCCAGAAATGAATAAACCAAAAATTTTGAATTTGATTTGATTAAAAACCGAATATAATATAATGATTACATTCAATAAGCTCTCAGTTTATATGAATAACTATTGCCTGTAAATTATTATTGAAATGTTCTAAAACTTGAAACAACGCGGTTTAATTCGTCAAGAAATTGAATACTTTGCTCTACTATGTGATTGGTTCCGCCAGATTTCCGCAAAATTTGGCGGCGTAAAAATTTGATTTTACTTTTGAGCATCCGACAGGACGGTGTTGTATTCCTTTTTTGTTTCATGACGATGTATTGGAATAATGTAAAATGATTGTGACTGATTAGTGCTAATAAGGAGCCAGTTTCACTAACTATATATTTTACCAATCATTCCCCGCAAAAATTATAATCAGAACTTTTGAAACATTACTTGAACATACCCGAGTGATCTGATGGAAGAATAAATTTGACTCTTATTATATATTTGATAGAAATAGAATTCTTTTGATCAGAATTCACAGAGCTTAAAAGGAATAGTATAAATTCCCAGATCAAAATTCACGAATTCACAGCAACTGCTGATGAAAACTCTTGATGAAAAATAAACGTAATTTTAGCACAAAAAAGGAAGCGACAGCCGATAAAAGCGGTTCGAACTGCATTGTTGAACACACCATGTTATAGTTTTTTACTTATTATTATAATATACCATTCTCGATCCTGTACTTTTTACAAATTGTGAAAAACTTCTCCGCATAACCAATTTGAGAGCTTATCGAAATTCAGGCGACAGTGTATTATGTGTTGAGAAGGCTCTGAGCTCATAAAAAGTGGGAGTCGAATGGAGTGAAACACTTGCTCGGATGCAGCAGTAAAGTGGAAGGTAGCTTAGTCGAGGAGGATGATCATGATCCAGTGTGAATGAAGACATTAAGACAAGACTCCCATGACGTGTCTCAGAGATGAAAAACTGGACAAAGAAGAAAACAGTAACGGCCTTTCTGAGCGTGATATCTCTATTCAGTGTGGCTCTACCTGTTTACTGTATATCATCTTCTACTTTATTTCTCATCCTCATTCTCCTGATTCATCTCCACCTTCCCCTCCCTGTCCTCTCATCTTTAGCACTCTTTCTGCTTCTCAAACAGATAAGTAGTTATTTTTTCCTCATTAGAGTGGCCTAATGGCTACTAGCACTGTATACTGATCTGTTTTTAAGTGGCCACGAGATATATGTCAACCGGGCTACGGGTACGGGTGCCCCCCCTCACCTTTACATTTTAAGTTCGTTCCCCTATAAGCACTAATCATTGTTACCACTTGCGGAGTGAGCACTCACTCGAGAGGCGCTACAGCTACACGCGTCTTATCTCGTTCTCTTGAGGAAATAATATCAATAAAATACTTGATGACATAGTCTGGAGTCGGCTCTCCTAATGACTAATATTCGAGTCCCAAGAATCCATTTCTGAAGATATGTTTATTGTCCATACCGAATTGCTTTATTCAATAGGGCTAACATCGAATTAACTTGTGAGTATTCGCTTGCATTGATGCATTCATGGAAGCTTCAATGCTTCGGAATTAAAATTTGACTCATTATTAATCATTTGTATGGTTTTCATTGGTGATAAGTCCACCAATCGGAAGTCCAACTCGCCTGAGTATATAATTTAAGCCATCAATGGACCTTACGACTATAATACTTCAGCCGGGACCGACAGTCAAGTGCCCATCCGATTACACGGGAGTGACTAAATATAATTAGTTATAATTTAACTAATAATAATATTAAAACTTAAGTGATCAAGTTTCATTGACGTAGCGAGGCGTGAGTAGTGTGAGTTATAGTGAGTAGTAAGAGTAATTAGTGAGTTAAACAAGCTTACAAACGATCAGCGAGGTTTATATTATGAGATATGGAGTATAGAGTAGGGCATGATATGAATGATCTTGTGTATAATAATTTTTTGTTGTTCTGATTTAGTTAATGTTGAAGAAAATGCTGGAAAATCACAAAGGATAGGGCCTACTATTCATGATTTTGAATACTATGATACATTGAATCCATGTACTATCTTGACTATATTATGACACAATTATTATGGATATGGATGCATGATTATGTTGATTTTTTTAACCCTTTATTTCATAGTGGTTTCATATCTTCTTCATTTCTCGTAACTTATTCAATGTCACTCTATCTTGAGTTAGTTATTTTCACTTCCTCTACTATAAGTTTATATACCGTTATTGCTACACAATTATATCAGCGAACTATCCTAATTTTGGTTTTATAACAATATCACTCTCCATTATATTATTGTTATTGATATTATGGAATATGTTTTATTCCTCTGATTATAATATACTTCAAGTATACAATTCGATTAATATCCACCAATTTTTAATATTGCGGATTTATGATTCATTGATTTGCTTGAATGGTCTCTTTTAAAGGAGTTCCTTGTAGTTGAAGAAAATTTTAAGAGAGGAAAAATAGTGAAGAGAGGCAATTTCTTTTGAAGAGAGACTCTGTAGCCTACACAAACAAACCCTTGCACAATGAAGGTTTCCCAATTAAGTCTTTCCTTCAAAATAGAATCTCGAACAGCCATTGAAACATTTATTACAATGAAAGGATACCTCAAAATGATTTCTCAGCAATATTTTAAACTATACTTTTCTATAAAATACACAGTTGTGGTTGTTGTGCTGCTTTCAAATTTAACTAAAGTGTTGTCATGTTTCATGAGTGATCTGGGCATCTCCAAAAAGCTGTTATGTTCTATGATTGATCACATATTTTATTTACTCTTAGTTTTGTGACTGAGAAATCTATTGAGAATAATTTTTGAGTAACGGTTGTGGACTGATAACTGGTATTCTCGATATTCTGTTATCAGCTAAATAGTGCCGGAGAATGGAAATAGGAAACTGAGCCTTGGATCATACATCAAAGTCAGATACTCGTACCTTTTTGAGCGCCATCAAGTGCTTGTTCAAACTATGTCATTGATTAAATTGATTCAATGCTATTAGGACTAATGTTACTTCTTCATCCATTCTGGAACTAGAAAAATAAACTCGATAAGTATCTAATTTGAAATGTTTCCAAGATTCGGCAAATGTTTGTGTCCTGCAGAGGTTGCAAAAACAACAACTAGTCTTAACAGAGATGATAATGTGGGCTGACGCTTGACACTAGGATTACTAGCCTAGTTTCTGTTTTATTAAAAGTTTGAAAATTACTATACTCACAGAATTTGGTAAAAACTAATTTTACTGTGCGAGTTTTGCGTGAATTGTTAATTAATGTATCAAAATTATGAGAGTACTGAAGAAATAATTAACGTTATTATTTATGAATCTAGTAGAATAAATGGAGAAATCTGAAGTTTTACAGCACCTGGATAGATTATAATTATTAAACATTTACAAAATTAATACAATGATGTATTTTAACAGTTTAGCGTGTAGATTTGATCTTTATTTTTGAATCAAACGATGGATTTATTCTGATAAGAAACTTTGGCTTTTGAGAATGATAATGGAGTCCTATAGTTTTGTTCTCTCATAAGATACAATTGATTCTCATCAGCTTGCTATAAATGGTGACCTCCCAAAGAATTGGTTACAATGGTTGATTATTGTGAATGGAAATTGAAGACGGTTCATTGATGTTGTTCCTCTCAAATCGAATGATGCAATCTAAAACTATATCATCATTTCAGAACAATGAATATCAATTACAAATTTTGGGCATCATTTAATGTGTGACTGGTGTGCAGAAATGAGTAGTGCTGGGTGCGGCGGTCCTTGCCTGTTATTGCAACACTCTGAACTAAAGACCTCAATCTGTATCCTAATTACTGCAAAGTGCAGCTCACGAAACATAAATAAATTAAGACAGCCAACAAAGAGCGGAGACAAAGAGAGAGTGAAACAAAGTGGAGAAGCTGTATTCTGTATTGTACACTGGAGCAGAATAATACAGAGTATCAACAACACAAAGTTTACTGTGTCACGCATTTCAATGCTAATGAACATGTTCGGAACACAAACGATACTGAACTCGCTCGCTCGCCGTGATTTGTTTATCTATCCTTCTTTTTTAATTATCGCCTTCTTTTTGAGTTATGGTCGGAGTCATTGTACTTTCACAAGCGTAGGGGTGACACTGGCTGCTATTCTAACTTATATAACTCAATTGAGTCAGCCTCATGTTTTGTTGTTGCAGATTGAGCCGGAGCGACTACTCTACTTACTTCATCTGTGCATATTTTAATGACAAGGTTGACCCAGATGCTGTTATGGACCTGAACATGGTGCAGATAACGACAATATGCATATGAGCCGTGTGTAATAATGATTATGATAGCCCCAGGTATAGTCTGATTATTTCATTCTGTATCATGTATATTATTTATTCAAGATTCTGAATACGATTTTAATTTGAAATTACAACATTTATACAACATTCAAATCAATGAACGCCCATATAGACTATATTTCTTGAATGAGGGGTATGCGAGACATCGAACTGAAGTCATTGAGTGAGAGGGTTTAGTTAGAACTAATTTAAAATAGCTCATTGTAAAATTTGCATGGTGTAAATTCTTTATTGAATATGGAACATGATAAATTTATCCAAGCGGACAAAAACTAGATTAAAGAACAGGAAAGAGACATTTGCCCGCCTATATTGTCTACTAATATCGAGAAGAAATCATTAGAACATTGGTGTGAAGAGGAGAGCATCAAAGCCGTTGAGTACTCTATGGCTATGCCCTCCCTGCTTTCCCCTTTCTAGTGTAAAGTAGTGTAATCTAGACTAGACTTTTACTAAATTTGAAGATTCAATATTTTGATGAGTAATAAGCTAATACTATGCTCATCCAGAATTGAATTTCTACTGAAATCAAAATGTATAATCAAGAATAAACAATTCAGAATTCGATAAACTTTGATGGTCAATAACTTCATCGCTGTATACTTCAGCTTGAGTTTATTGCGGGGATAATCCATTATTTTCTAGTTTTCCAACTGAATAGAGGGGCCATTCATTGGGATTGCATGTTTAATAAACCATCACTATTGATCGATTTAACTTATTATGGCTCTCTACTATTTATACCCTCATAGGTGATATCAATGAGAAAAACTACTAAGCTCATGTTAATACTTTGGTGAGCTCAATCGCCAAATTGAATGGGAATTCCAGTTCACCAGTATTATTATTGAAATGTGATTTTTTTATTAATTTAACTGTCAAAAGATCCTATTGGATACGTTGGTAGTACAGTTTTTAACAAGCTGGCGTCATCACCAAAATTAGAACTCGCAAATTGCCGACTTGTGTGCATAATGCTTTGCATATTTAGGAGACAGATCGTGCATTGAAATGGTTGATTTAAAGCGAGACTTCAAAAATAAACTTATTACCACATCCCTTTTATTTGAATGAGATTCCGTTCTTGCAGATAGCCGTATTAGTTCGAGTTTATCGTTGCAAATTAAATATCGGGGAGACAATCTACAGTTATAGGCGACTGTTACTCGTTTGGATATCGAACATTTAATCGAGCCATCTGTCTTTATGCCAAACCTACTGTCACCTAATCGCATTCGCTGGCTGCAACGAAATGAGGCTGCGAAAGCGAAAGACAAGAGCAGAGAGAAGAGAGAAGAGAACGGATGAGCGACAAACTAAAGGAGTGTGTGCAAGAAGAAAATAAGATTTCCGTTTGAGAGAGTAATTACCTACATCTGTTCATAGGACAACCAAGTTTGGAGGCTCACAATGTAATCGAACATGTTGACCGGTCTTATCAGATCTTGTGGACTACCTTGTAAAAGGAATCGAACTGAAAAAGTCGATACTCTTCAGCGCAACTCGATGAAGGCGCAGTCGATAGCTCATCGGCATCGAGTGACGCGTGTTGAGCCTATTAATTACAACATCCTGAGTTTGAATGCAAAATACCACTAACTGAGTCGGATTATTCTTCTAGAAGTGTTCAATGTAACAGGTTCATTACCATCGCAGTGATTGAAGACATGCAAATCTTTGCAACAAATCTGTGAACGTAGAGGAAATTGTTGTGTTTTTTAGGAATGATAGTATTGCAATGTGTTAGGTGTGTCCTCAAAGTGGGCGGAGAGTTACAAGTGCAGAATCCATCGAAACATCGCTAAGTAATCGTGATATGTGTTTGTAATAAGGATGAATCACTCAATATTCAAAAGAAAGCTAACAGAACAGAATGTTGAAATAATAATAGTAGAATGGGAGAAGGAACTGAAGTAGGCAGGAAGTTGAGACCCAGTGATCCTGGGAAATCAGAAATCTGGAATTGAAATTCCATACTTGGCTTTTGCAGACGATTTAGTCATCTTTGCAGGGTCAGAGGGTTTTAATTGGTTTATTGATTTCCTTTGTTGTTTTCACCACAAGTCCAAATCTCAAGCTGAAAAACTTGAAACAAAGTATTGGAAAGTAAATAGCGTCGCATCCTTCAAATATCTTGGAGAATTTATTTCTGAGAAGGAAGCCCTAAGAGAGAGAGTGAAAAAAGCACAAAAGGGATTTGGCTTGGTACAAAACATCCACATTAAGAAGTGTCTCTCAATAAAATCCAGGGTACGACATTACAACACAGTAATTAAACCCATGTTTCTGTATGCAAGTGAAACTTTAGCCTTGAACACCAAACTGGATATTGAGGATTTATGTCGTGTGGAGAGGAAAATAATCAGGAGAATAATTGACCCAAGGAAAACGGAAGAAGGTTATAGGCTGCAAAGGAACTGCGTTGTGGAAAAATACTCGGAAGTATCTGCCGATATCAAAAGGAGGAGATTAAAATTCTTTGGACATTTGATGAGACTGCCGGGGATCGAAAGACGAAGAGAATCCTACTTTTAGTGAAGAGCAAAAATACGCGGGGAAATTGGATTGAAGATGTACAGAAGGACTTATCTGATGTAGGAATTGATGATGACATAATATTTGACAGAAGCCAATTCAGAAGGAGTGTTGCAAAGTGGGAAATACGCCCCGTGGAAATTAAGAGAAGAAATGTGGTATTTTCCCAAGAAATGAGAGAGGCTATATCGGCTAGAATGAAAAAAAAAATTGGGAGAATCGACGAAATAAGGATCTAGTACGGCATCCAAAGTAAATACTTAGCAATTTCCATACAAGGGAATTTGACGCATGATAATAATAGTAGAGATGAGTGGGAAGTAAAATAGTAATAATATGAAATGATCTATCAATAACGCAAATTAAGGCATGGCATATACTGAAAGTAATCCAAAAGATTTATCCAATTCCAACAACTTCTACTATGGTGAATATAACTTCAAACTCTTGAAATCAGATTTTTTGGGGACAAAATTTTATTTTTCACCCTGTAAATGTATTCAGAGTGAACAAACACCAATATTATTGGCACAGTGTTGTAGAATATTATAAGAGCTTCAAAATGACATCTAGTTGAAGGCTATAAGTCCATCTTCTACGGCTGGAGCGTCATCGAAAATGAGTAAAAATCTGGTGTGGCGCACTCACACAACTTTCCTTGCCGTTATGAAAATTTATCACCTGACGCTAGTGTTCCCGCGCATCTCAAGTCTACTATTCAAAGATCCAAGCCAGCTGGTGACAGGTCAATAAGGCTGAAGACACACGAAGTTTACTATCTCTTCATAATGAATGATTTAATAGAATCAACAGTTGCCAACAGTTTGTAATTTAAATAATAACATTTTCTCGAATTTCGAGCTTATTTTCAATTTTAGGTGAAAATGTTACTCAACATTAATTGAAGAGATTTTTATGCTCAATCTTTTCCACTTCGAATTTTTTATTTAAATTGTATCTAGAGCCTGATAATTGGGAATCCAAGATCAAACTTTGCATAGATGGGGCGGAGATTTTACAGATTTGGCACTTGTGGCAGTTGATAGAGCTTATCAATGACTATTTTAAGTATGAATTTGATCAAAATCGTTGGAGCCGTTTTCGAGAAAATCGCGAAAAACCCTGTTTTTGAGAACATTTTCGCCATTTTAGCCGCCATCTTGAATCGCATTTCATCGAAATTGTTCGTGTCGGATCCTTATAGTGTGAGGACCTTAAGTTCCAAATTTCAAGTCATTCCGTTAATTGGGAGATGAGATATCGTCTACACAGACGCGCGCGCGCACACACACACACACACACACACACACACACACACCACACACACACACACACACACACACACACACACACAACACACACACACACACACACACACACACACACACCACACACACCACACCACACACACACACACACACACACACAACACACACACACACACACACCAACACACACACACACACACACACCACACACACACACACCACACACACACACACCACACACACACACACCACCACACACACACACACACACACACCACACACACACACACACACACACACACACACCACACACACCACACACACCACACACACCACACACACACACCACACACACACACACACACACACACACACACACCACACACACACACACACACACACACACACACGTATAGAAATTTGGAAATTTGAGGTACCTTAATTTTTTTCGGAAAGCAATACTTTCCTTACTTATGGTAATAGGGCAAGGAAAGTAAAAAGTACTGTTTGCATCGGAAAACACTGTTTTTGCCAAACCTGAACAATTAGAAAACCATGTAACTCATGATTCCTTGAAGGTACAGACCTGAAAATGGTATATTAATCTCTTTGTAAAGATGTGTGGAAATAGATTATCCCTGATGGCAATCTCAAAAATGTTTTTCATCATAGAAAAATCCAAGATGGCGGCAAAAAAATCTGATTTCAAGAGTTTGAAGTTATATCCACCATAGTAAAACTTGTTGGAATTGGATGAATCTTTCGGATATGAAATCTTTCGGAATCTTATGATCACTTTTGAGCTTCCAGATGGCTGAATTGATTTGATATCCTTGATATTATTAGAATTACAGACAATTTCTTGAAAATCGACATATTTTGCCGCCATCTTGTTTTTTTCATGATGACAAACATTTTTGAGATTGCCATCATGGATAATCTCTTTCTAGACATCATTATAAAGAGATTGATACCATTTCCAAGTCTGTACCTTCAAGGAGTCATGAGTTACACGGTTTTCTAATTGTTGGGATTGGTATTTGGTGGAAAAAGTGTGTTTTCCGCTGCAAACAGTACTTTTTACTCTTTTTTTTATGACGCTCCAGCCGTAGAAGATGGACTTACAGCCTTCAACCAGATGTCATTTTGAAGCTTTGAAAATATTCTACAACACTGTGCCAATAATACTAGTGTCTGTTCACTACGAATACATACACAGGGTGAAAAGTGAAATATTATCCCTGAAAAATGTATGTTTCAAGTTTTTGAAGTCAAATAAATAATGTAAAGAGTGGTCGAAATGAGATGATTCTCTCGAAAATCATAGTTTGGTTGATTCTAAACACTTTGGTGGTAAAATCAATCCGATATCTCCTACAATAACTGAATAACAAGCGATATAAAAATTTCTGTCAATAATGACCGCCATCTTGTATTTTTCAATGATGTCTGGGGATATAGCTAATGCAACCCTGACGGAGAGTTTTTGGCGAGATGGGCAGCTCTTGGAGATCTTGCTCTTATTCATGATGCAAAACAAGGAGGTAGCTTCCACTCTGCAAGATGGGTAGGACCAACTAACCCAGATCTCTGTTCCGTGACCAGAGATGTGAACAACCTTCCTCTGCCAACAAGCCAGCTCTACCTCAGGCGTTTCCCTCGGTCACAACATGGGCCTATAGTCACAACAATTGGCCTTACAATTCCGGTTGTGAAAAGCACCCCTGTGTCACGATGGAACTTGAAAAAAGCAGATTGGGAGAAATATACAAATCATATAGAGACTTACATCTGCCAGATTCCCCACAATATATCAAACTATAGACATTTCACAGGACTATTACGAAGTGCAGCAATCCGAGCTATTCCAAGAGGATTCAGGTCCCAATATATTCCATGTTGGAGCACAGCCTGTGAAGCTCTGTGGAATGAATATTGTGACACAGAGGATAACACAAGAGTTCGGGAGCTCTCAGAAGATATTTTGAAGAATCTCAATGATGAGAGGAAATCTAGATTGGTATGGAGGATCTGGATTTCAAACATTCAAGTAGGAAAAGTTGGTCTCTGTTAAGAAGATTAGGTGCAGCTGAGAATCTCCCTACCAATCTAGGCTCAGTAAGTCCAGAATCAGTAGCAGCATCATTACTTGAAACATCCCAGGTGAAGGTCAACTTGAAACATAAACGCCAGGTCAAACGCGCTTCACATAGGGAAATTCAGCAATGTCCTCAAACCTGCCAGACGTTTGCTCCTGTTTCTTCTGAAGAGATGAACAATACACTAAGAATGATCAAAAATGGCAAAGCAGCTGGACATGATGGGTCCTCCCTGAATTCCTAACACATCTAGGCCCAA
The DNA here is from genome assembly GCF_014356525.2 of Nilaparvata lugens. Lineage (NCBI taxonomy): Eukaryota > Metazoa > Arthropoda > Insecta > Hemiptera > Delphacidae > Nilaparvata > Nilaparvata lugens. The sequence goes on from NC_052509.1 coordinate 21,212,192, forward strand.
AAGCCAGGCTATGGCTTTCTGCATTGTTCTCAAATGTGCTGAAGGAGGGTAAAATCCCAGATGACTGGAGAAAAGCAAAGGTCATTGCAGTGTTGAAACCTGGTAAAATTGCAACAGATGTGAAAAGCTATCGACCTATCTCCCTTTTGAGCTGCATTTAGAAATTATTTGAAAGAACACTTCTAGATTGGAGCTCCTCATAGAACCAATGATCAGTGTTGAAACCTGGTAAAATTGCAACAGATGTGAAAAGCTATCGACCTATCTCCCTTTTGAGCTGCATTTAGAAATTATTTGAAAGAACACTTCTAGATTGGAGCTCCTCATAGAACCAATGATCCCGAATGAACAAGCTGGTTTCAGGAAGGGCAGAAGCTGTGTAGAACAGGTGCTGGGTTTGACTACGTTCATCGAGACAGGTTTCCAAGCAAAGAAAAGACTGGTGCTATCTTCCTGGACCTCACATCAGCATATGATACAGTCTGGGCTCAGGGACTGTTGCTTAAGGTTGCTAGAACGGTGAAGAGCAGGCAAATTGTGAACATCTTCCATGACATGCACTCGTACCGGAAACTGTATGTTGTTTTGAGCGGGAAGAAGAGCCAGTGCAAAGTCCTTCAAAATGGCCTTCCGCAGGGATCAGTACTTGCCCCATCTCTTTTCAACCTATCTACTTCTGATATGCCAAGAACAGAGAGTAAAAAGTTCATGTATGCAGATGATATAGCATTAACTGCACAAGCCTCCAACGTCCAAGACCTTGAGAATATACTAAATCCAGATCTTTCAAAGATAAAACGCTACTTGGAAAATTGGTGCTTGAAGGCAAACCCAAGTAAAACAGTTTGTACTGCCTTCCACTTGACCAATGCTCAAGCCAACAGACCACTGAATATTTTCCTGGGGAAAACAAAATTGAAAAATGAAGTAGCTCCAACGTACCTGGGCATAAAACTTTATTGCAGTATCACCTATCGAAAACATCTTGAAATGGTGAGAGCTAAAATACAAACCCGCAACAATCTAATCAGCAAACTTGCAAGTACCACCTGGGGATCAGGAGCTGGTGTTCTGCGGCAGTCAGCCCTGGCTTTAGTTTACAGGGTTGCAGAGTACTGTGCACCAGTTTGGCATGAGAGCAGCCATGTCAAACTAATAGATGTGGAGCTGAACAAGACAATGCACAGAATTTCTGGGACATTGCAGGCCACACCTCAACACTGGCTGCCGATACTCTCTCATATAGAGCCACCAGACCTGCGCCGTATCAAATCAAACAGCCGACTGTGTGAACAAATAGAGAGCAACTTATCCCTTCCCATACATCAAATTCTGAGTGATGAACCAGAAATAAGACTGAGATCACGAAGACCTCCATGGTTAAGTTGAAGGATGAGCAACCAACAAATCTTGGACACATGGGAAGAGCGGTGTGAACAGAATGAGATTGGAGACACAGTAAATGTGACAGCCTCTTCAATAGGTTTCTCTCTCCCTAGAAAATTATGGGTCATTCTCAATAGGATTAGGACTGGTTGCAGCAGGGCAAAAGCATCCATGTATAGATGGGGTATTGTGGATTCTGAGAATTGTGATTGTGGACAAGTCCAAACTCTTCAACATATAACAAATGAGTTTCGAATGTACAGATTTCCAACAGGGGCTGTGGGCCTGCTCAATTTCACCAGAGAAGCTATAGAGTGGCTGAGTGACCTGGAGGTTGACATTTGAAAATATGGAGATTGATTTTCTGTGTAGGGTACTTGAACCCAATAACTATTTTTTCTATGTTTTACATTTTGACAGAGCCATTTGACTGGCAAGCATGACATTCTCATAATATTGTTTCATTCTATTATTATTATGACAGCACTTCATACAGTGTAAATAATGTTATTTATGATCATTTTCTTCCCTCACGCCATACGCATTTATATAATGATGTCGAATATTTTCGTTGTTCCCATCATCAATATTCTTATTTGTCTTGTTATAACGAAGAGATTGAGACCATTTGCAAGTCTCTATCATGAAGTAGTCATGAGAAAATCGATTTTCTAGTTCTAGCTTGTTACCTCATGCGTATGGAAAAACGCACCAGAAATCATGCAGGGTTTTCTCTGGAGGGCGCTGGAGACTTCATTTTTTGACGTACAGCGCATGAAGATATATCGTTCTAAAGTTGAGAAAACGCTCTAAATTTCATAAATTTAAAATTTATCTGTATCTCTAGAACAAAAAAAAGTTATTATGGAATGAAATTTGAACAAATTTAGAAAAAAAGTTTTTTTTTGGGCTTTTGAAGGTTATAACTGAATAAATATGCGTTTTAGGGGAAAATTTTATAAAACAAAAATAGTAAAGGAAGATTTTTAAAATATTGTTGTAAAGTGCTTTCGTAATTAACACTTTATTCATTAAAAGTTTACATTTATAAACAAGATAAAAATAAAATAAAACATCATCCAAATAAGTTCAAAAGGGGCAAGCACATTAATCTATCAATTACCCGGATCAGGAAGCTTCTCTACAAATTCTATCAACTCCGTAAAATCCTCAACTATGAGACATTAAAAACTGTTTATTTTTCTTTAGTGCAATCAATTTTAAGATACGTCATAATTATCTGGGGAGCTACAAATTTTATACATGTTGAACCTCTCTATAAACTTCAAAAACGAATACTAAAAATAATAGGCTTCAAGGAGAATCAAATTCCTCACGAACATTCTTTTCAAGGACAGTAAAGTACTGAGTGTAAGACAACTCTACATCCAGGCTATCATCACGCGAATGAGGAGAAACAACGAACACATAAGACTGGCAGATCATAACCATCAAACAAGGCAGAGAAACATGAATTTAATAGTACCAAGGATGAACACTACATTTTGGGCAAAGAAACTACATATATTTGGGATCAAAAATTTACAATTCAATACCAAGTTACGTTAGGGAATAATTCAATAGACACAGGCTCAAGAAAAGTTTATTTTCCTGGTTGGTTGATATTAGAGTGGAAAATTGTGAAAATTTAGTTAGACTGTAAATATTGTAACTATTTATTCTTTATTCTTTTCTTTAATGCTTTTTATTTTTCCAAAAATTAACTTTCCTATTATTATCCTTAATAGAACATCAATATTCATCTACTAATTTCATAATTTTGTTTGTATTATAAATTTTTACTAATTTTATTATAAAAAACTTTAATCCCATATCAGTGAATGAAGTTTGTAAATAGTAATTATAACAGGCAATAAGCAACTAATTACTTATACCCCAACACATTTAATTTATAGTGGGGTGTATTTAATCATTGAAATTATCATTTATTCATTGTTGAAACACCGCCGATTTATGTAGTTACATTACTATACTATATTATCAATATTCTAATGCTGCATTCAATCTTCATTGTAAATAATAAGTTTTCATGATATGTGAAATTTGTTGCATAATTAGCTGCTATACTGTAATTTATTGTAAATTCGTGTATAAACCAAAATATATTGTAACTTACTTGAATAAATAATTCTATTATTCTATTATTATATTATTCTATTATCCTTTAACTTATCTCATAAAACTAACTAAAACTCTTACTTCAACTAGTTATTTACTTGTAAACGTTCGTTGCTAAAATTGTCAGCTTGACAACCGTGCTCACATGATATCCACGTAGGGCTAGCCTACATCACTATCCCCCCTTAGGAATATTGGTCTCCAATATCCAGATTTCCTTGATAATGTGGTAGACGATTGTGTGTACAACCTTTGATTTGGTTCTTCATTCAGTTTTCCCAATCCTGTACAAAATTATCCTCTTCACAATGTAGTACATGCCTTCCCTTGTTTTTTCTTATTTTGAGCAAAATTTTTTTTAAATTGCCAAATTCAATTCTTGCAAATAACAAACAATTTGGATTCTCCTTATTTCCAACGAAACTTGAACAATTAGGTATAGCAGCATGTGATCCTCAACCTTGTGGGCTTTATCGCGTCCCCACCAACGATGTCTCAAACCTCTAAATCGAACAATACTCTGCTCAGCCAAACCTCAGCACAGATGTGCTTCCACTCAGCTACATGCTGAGGACTGAGGAGTTCCATTCGAGCTAGTGACATCCTCACTTGCTCCTGTTCTTCTTACTTATGCATACCCTAATGCATGTCGTAACCACACACCCTATGTGTGACTTCCTTGAGGCACCAAACAATGTTGCTTCCGACGGTCTGTTGCTTCCAACTTCTTATCTGATACTCTAGGTCGAGAGATAGATATACCCTTCTTATCTTGGAATTGTCATTGAATAACTTTTAATATTTAAAACCATTTCACAATCAGTCAGATCATTCTCAATTCATCTATTTGAATAAAATCATTCTTCATCAGAGAGAAATTTAGAATCATAAAATATTGTTTTAAAATTCATAAAATTTTTAAATCAGTCAGACCAGATTGAAAGAACATTGACTCCAATCGCCTGTATCTCTTGTAAGCCTCATCACGTAATCAGATTCCCCAGTGAATCACAATAACTCTTGGCACACTAAAAATGTTATACATAAATCTCAGAGCCAACCTAAAATGCTCATCAAAGTCCAGAGGAAACCAATGGCAATGATTTTTCTAAAAGTCACTTGTTTTCTAAAAACACTTTATTCATTAAAAGTTTACATCGAACAAGATAAAAATAAAAATACAACATAATCTTCTAACATCTCTTATAAAACTCTTCATAAACTCTAACTTCAACTAGTTATTTACTTGTAAACGTTCGTTGCTAAAATTGTCAGCTTGACAACCGTGCTCACATGATATCCACGTAGGGCTAGCCTACATCAATATTTTCGTCTGAAAGAACGGTTGAATATTATCTTGAACGGTTATTGAAATACAAGCAATATAGCAAAACCCTGAAAATTTTGGCGGCCATCTTGTTTCCGAGGTGTTTGACTGTGATTTCGACTTATCATCACGATCCTTACTATGCTAGACCTAACGAAGAAATTGATATATTATCTTCCAATGCTGTTACTCAAATATGACCACGGAGTGCCTTATTCATAACATTTGCGCCCGGACTACTATATAAATTGAGGATTCAAATAGAATGAGAGAATTTAAATAATCTGCAATCAATAGATAACTTCTGTTTTAGCTTTTTATGAATTGTAGGAAGAGTTAGAAATTAATGCTGTAATACATTTATTTACAGCGGTTCATGTGTGTGACCCCAAACAAACTTCATGTACCACCCCTTTGGTTCCGCAACTTCATGTAACACCGCTTCAAGACACCCGTTCAGATGATAGGTCTGGGGACGTAAGATGACGTCGCCGTCAAGCCAAATTCAACCGGTAAAAGTACACCGCCAAAAACAAGGTAGCCTCGACGATAAAGCAACGTACAGACCAACGAAAGTGCAGTGTAGTGAAACAAAGGTTCATTCAAGAATGTCAATCAAAAGTGGGGATTCGAAATTTATGAAATGGGTTATATGGGTTATTATTGACGAAAATTGGGTTCAACGTCCTTTTTTTTCTTGAGTTTTTGCATTGAAATAATTTATTATTTCATGACTGATATTGGTTGGCTTTGTGACGTATTGCTATCTGAACGAGGGATAGTAATGCACTCCCAAATCAGATGCAGAATGTCAACAAAGTAACATGAAATTGTTGTTTCCTTTGTCCGATTTTAGTTGCCAATGTTTATAGAAGTTGTTTGTATTTTTCAATTATTTCGAAGTGTAGTGTTAGTTGATAGTAGAAACCTATTAAATCAGGCATGGCAAAATTAATTATTGAAGTTTTTTGACTCTAGCCCGTTCAACTGCATGCGAATTAAGTATAGACTCAGGTATTTTCTAGATATGTCGGCCTATTTCCAAATTCTAAATTTTATTCCAAATTATCTTTTTATTATCTTTTAAAAGGCCAGGCACAACAGTAACATCGTCTATATTGAAAAACTTAATAAGTTGTGTCACATTTGTGATTTGCAATCACTCAGAAAGTCTTCTATTCCTGGACTTTTTCAAATGTTCAAGTTGGGTCAGAATATTTGTATTTCCAAAAAATATCAATCAAATCACTATTAATCTAAAAAAATGTGAATTATTTAATATCTTTTGCTTAAATGTGGTATTGATAACAAGATGTTGGAGTTCATTTATGTTATTGCAATTTCGCAATGTGCTTTCTTCTGTCTAAAGTTGGTGAGCTGCAAGCAACAGCAACAGCTATCCAAATCCATGTGAGGCTTGTAAGCACATTCCATTCTGTAGTATGACAGGAAACATAAAGTGTGATAAGTGAAGCCTATTTTTTAGTATTACGGTTCCTGAGTCAGGAAACTCGATTCATTAGGATTTGATGGTATGAGACGATCAGTCAACAGTCAACTGGTTAGCAGCAACAGCACCAGTTGACATTAGTAGTCACCACTCTACAGTTGATGAAAGGAAATGTAGGTAGGCTGAGAAAAATTTAGCTGTCTCCTCTTATTCATGTACTTTCGTTTTACGACGACAAAGAATTATAGAAGCCGTTTGATGACGGCTGAAGTAAGGAAGATGCAGTTGAAGTAGAAAGGTGGAGTTGTGGTAAGACTGGAAGGAGAAAAATGAAATTATTCTGAGAGACAGAGCTCACGACTCAAGTTTTTGATTTGTAATGTGGCGAACTGGAAATGTGCATAAATGATTTACATTTTTTATTGATGTTCAAATGCATCTGATGATGTGAAACATAAGAGGAAGCAAGAAAAGGAAACGAGAGATAACCAAAATGAGATGAAAACGCTCAAGAAGAAGAAGAAGAGGTTGAATTTGATTAATGGAATAAAAAACGAATAACAGGAAGGTATGTAATTCGATTGATTAGTGTGAATGGGGAAGAAAAAGATCAAGAAAGTAAGGGAATTTAAGGAGATGGGTGGAAAAAGGACAGAGAATATGAATAAGTGAATGCAGCCCATCAATGTGTGTTAGTTAATTGGTATCTCACAGTATAGAAGAAATAGTTAGTATGAACGGTCTGGTCTGTTCAGAGGAGACGAATAAAAGGAATAATTTGAGGACGAAGGAAGACACTCGATGGAAAAACAAACAAAACAGAATCCTGAATGAGAGAGACGGAAATCCGATAATTGGCTCTCGGATATCTTTCATCGATGGAAGTAGAGTTGGACAATTTTCCTCGATTTAGACTCACCTGAACTGTTTTATCTTTTATTGTCTGTCCGGCTCTGATAACAAATCCACAGCATTTTTATAGAAAAAAAAACAAACAAAACCTGCCACCAAAAAACTCAGTGAACTTTGTCTCTTGATTCATCAACGCTGGAGAGATTTAGATACTTGGCGAGCGGAACAGACGTGGAAAAATGTGGATAACACTGATTGCTGTGATAAGTTTGAGATTCGATGTTACACCAGTAATTCACGCAGGGGTTATTGCACTAGTAATTCATTTATGTAGATGCTTTTCTCAATGAAGAAATCAATAACTCAGATAACGCAACCTACGTATCTTCACCATCATAGAAATCATAGAATTTTAATACTTGATTTGGTATAATACTATATCTTTGATTTCGTAAATGATAGGCCTAATATAAAACACTCATTGTGTTACAAAATTATGATTCTCTTCTCTATTGATTAAGTAAATAATCATACATTGAGTTGTTGATCGGTAGAGGAATAATTTAAAAAAAAATCAATGGTATCTTAATGAAAATCTCTGTTATTAGGTAAAATCTATTAATTTATGGAATGGTTTAAAGAATAATGGTATTCTGTAATAGGATTGTAGAAGTATTCGGAATATGTTTGATATTGATATGTGTGTGTTTTAAGAAAAATACAACTAGGTTCACATTATTTGATTCAATATCATTTGAAAGTGGCATAATCATACATAGAAAGCTTATTTATTTCAATAAACTTCACGATGTTTGAATGTGGGAATTATAGACTGATAAGTGAGAGATTGGCCAATCTATTGCAATTTGTAGATAAGCATCTACACATATTGAAAAATGATAGTAATCAATTTTAGTAACCGAAACAAAGGAATGCAATCCAAGATCATACAGCCTTTCATAGAAATCATACAATTTTAATTTACTTCACTTTAAAAATAAATCGATTTATAATTAATTAAATAATATTTTCAAAAAATGCATTTGTTGTCTACAGTATATCATCTATCTGTTGATCACTTAAAAATATCAGATGATGAAATATAGTTTATTACTTCGAAATTGATATATTCAGGAATATTGAGACTCGCCTTATCTTGATAATGATTATGAATGAATGAGAATAGCGGATCTCAGAGATATGGTTGATATGAGTAGATTTCCTCATTCTTCCATGTTTCAGATCTGATCAAGGATGGTTTTGTATAATCTCTGAAAATGTGTATGTATACTCCAATCTTGAATAAGTATGTCTCAAGTGACCTGTTACTCCCAACTTGAATGAGAGAGTGAAAATCTGTCTTTTGAACTTGATACGTGTTCCATGACAAGCGAGCGCTTTTCCGAGCATTCGAGTACCGTTATTGCACTCAATCACTGGTCGTGTACTTGACTAGTTGTTCTCGTTCAAACCGTCAAAGAACAGCATCGGTTTCTATGATCAATCATCTAGGTACCAAGATAACGCTTGTGGAATATGTGTGGAATGGCCCACGTTTGTGGGTCGTAGATGAGGAATCTTCGAGCTGAGAAGATAGCCTCTCATAGATATACTTGAAATCTATGAAATAAAAATTCCTTTTTCGAAATTCTGATTAACGTTTTAATTCGATTTTATCATCAGGGTGTGGATGCTTTTAATAAGTTTAAGATTTTATTGCACTTTCAAGCCTTTACAAATTTGATTGAACATTCTTTTCAAGGATGTTTGTATGAATTTCTCAATTTTCGTGACACGCCGCCGAATCTTGATTAGCAACTGAGAGGAGGAAAGCGGACATTGTAGTGAGTGATCTTTGTCTTGAAACTTTGTAGATAATTTTCCAATCGAGTACAGCATAGAATTGCGCGTAAGATCTGTGCAGTATGCATCTTCTCCGACTCCAATCACTGGAACTGAACAACTCTTTTTCTTATCGCGACTCCAGAAACGCCCCGACTAAAGTGAGAGAAGACCGTACAAGATTTAGCCAACCTGCAAAGAAACATGCTGCACGTTTCTTCTCATAATAATAATATTCTTCTCCACTCTTATTCCCTCCTCCTTTATGCTCTTAATCTTCATCCACTTTTAGATTAAGTAGCCGCGTCCAAAGTTGAACCCGTTACTTTCTTCTGCCCGCCGCCCGCTCATATTTTCATGTTTTTCTCAACTCTATTATCTGCCTTCATCGCTGCTTCTCTTGTTCAGCGTAGAACGCGCCACTCTTTATCTATCTTGATTACATTTTCAAATCTGACAATGTTTTGCCGACAGCGAACGTGACTTTCAGGAGGCTGCTAAAAAATCTAGAAGGTGTAGGTGAGCAGATATGATTTTGATGCTGCTCAAGGGATTGAGTGGATTCAAGTAAATTGTCTAAAAGTTGTGTGTCGTAAGTCGAATACCAGGTTTTTGAGATTACAGAAGTTATTAATTTTTTCGTGAATATATTTATCAGAGATTAAAATGTTTCCCCATGAGGTTAATATCAGAGATAACGGAATATGAGTTCCGGGAATATCAGGCAGTACTCAGTTCTCTCTGATAATATTGTTCTGGTGTTGGGCATTGCAAAAACTATACACTTTCCTACAGAATGCTGTATTGTTATGTTCAAAATTCAGAGGTTGATCAAAGTCTTAGAAATTGGAGGCAGGTATTGAAGGCATCTTATTATAAAAGCAGGAGTAATGAGTATTTACGTTTATCAAGATTGACGTTTCTTACTCATATATTGACGGAATGGTTTGCAGTCTACTTGAATTATGCCATTTCTGGCATAAGTTGTATTCAGATCCAGACAGACACTCCTGTAATCTCGACGGAGGAATTGATAATTACTATCATCGCAAATCGGTAGCTCCTCAGGTGAGAGCTGTGGTGAGAAGGACCCAAAAATGTTTTTGAAGATGGTTCAAGAAACAAGTATGATTAGGAAGATGGGAGTTGAGAAGATATGATGATGATCAGAGGTCGGTATACGCGAAAGATTTTGGAAGAGAATTAGTAAGAGTAACAAGGAAATATAAAAAAGGGGTATCTTGTTTCTTAACAACATAATAGGCTATTGAGTTGGAGCCTGTCTGATATAAAATGAGCACGCATCGGCTCACTTTTGGTACGTATCTCCCCGATTCATGGCTATCAATTGCATCCTGCTTTGGATACTTTAATATTACGGGAATCTATCATTACCAAACATGATTACCGGGACTTTTATCCTTTCATCTTTAGCGAACGTTTCTAACATCTCCATTTCATCCAAACTTTGAGACAATCACTCTGTCTATCCTGATCAGAACTTTCGACATGGTTTCGACTCGTCTTCGGCAATTATATCATTAAAACCTCTGCTTCTGGATGTTCTATCGATGAAGTGTCGACCAATGTGATTTTGATAGGCCAACTTGCTGGATAGACAGACGGGAAATATATCAGCAAGCTAGGAATCAATTTCGTTATCATTATTGGATTTTTCTATTAGAGTCTAAGACTTGTTCGTTCGCTACAGGCAGCGCAAACGATCTCAAAATGATTTAATCTCAAAATCTGAAACAATTTGGATTGGAGAAATATATTCATTTTGCTGAAAATCCAGTTGAAAGGAACAATGTACAATAAAATTACAATTGCATGGACTGGAATTGTTTGATTGGTGGATTTATTATTACGCCTTGTGGCGTATTTCTCGTAATACAAGTACACTGTATATGAACATGAATATACTAGAACATTCTCAATATTCAATTTGCACTTAACAAAAAGCAGTCTATAAATCTAACAATCAATCAATCAAACAATAATTCTATCATGTTGTCAATTATACATAGTATTTACGAACTCCCTACCAATACTCTAGGGCATTGTTGCTGGGTAAGAAACATATCTAAATATTATATTTAAATGTTCCGGAAGTCTTCAGTTACTCTCACAGCGGCCATTTTGTTTTTTCACTTATTATTTTTTTCTAAATAATGGTTAAACATACAAAATTGGAACTTTGCACAATCACTTATAACAACTAGACAAAGCTACAAAAAAATTTGATAATTCTTCAAATTCATAAAACAGAATGGCTGTCATTTAAAATTTTGTTTCTTGGAAACTCAGAAACTGTTGGTTTCACAAAAAAATTACAAGAATAACTTTTTTTAGTGAATTTGATTACCTATCGATTGGTACCTGATGAATAAACAAAGTACTACAGTAAATAAATAATAAGATTTTCAGGCAAGAATGAAATCATCTGATTAGTTTGTAGTACTTTGATTTTCACCACAGCTGATACAAAAACCTTAAGTGCTTTTCTAGCAAACATTTTCCATTCAATGGGAAACCGTTTCAGGGCATGTATCGGAGCAGGAGTATGGCATTTAGAGTAAATTATTTGAAGTTTGGCTACGTTTTCCAACCTCTGGTAATCATATTCATTTTCTTTTGTATTTTTCATTTCTTTCAAAATGTATTGAATGTATTAATGTAAATAGAAAGCATATTGTTAACAATTCTTTACCTAATTTTTCTCTATTCGAGTGAAATAAATTACAGTTATTCTAAACTCATACCAAGACCAAGAGGGCTATGTAACATTAATTATTATTCTAAATAATCTAAAATACCTTGCAAATGACATGCAAAGCAGACGGAGACTGTTGCATTGAACTGTTGCATTAAATAGAAAGCATATTGTTAACAATTCTTTACCTAATTTTTCTCTATTCGAGTGAAATAAATTACAGTTATTCTAAACTCATACCAAGACCAAGAGGGCTATGTAACATTAATTATTATTCTAAATAATCTAAAATACCTTGCAAATGACATGCAAAGCAGACGGAGACTGTTGCATTGTTGTTGCAGACATTGTTGTTGCCTTGGCATGCACTGCAACCGACCCCCAGCGGTGTCTTATCACTAAAGCTGCCATATCTCAGTTAATATTGGTCCAATTGGTAATCAGGAACCAATCGATAGGAAGTTGAATTTACTAAAAAAAGTTATTACAGTAATGTTTTTGTGAAACCAACGGTTTCTGAGTTATTTAAGAAACAAATTTGAAAAATTAACATAATTTTTTTGTAGCTTTGTCTAGTTGTTATAATAATGATTGTGCAAAGTTTCAATTTCGCATGTTCAACCTTTATTGACCGAACGTAGTGAGGTCTATGTTTTAACTCGAATTTTCTTTTGTCTGTCTGTATGTAACGCAATTACGGCCAAACGTATTGACTAGTATATTACGAGATAGCAGTGGTTAGCCTGCCATCTAGAAAATAATAAGCTTTTGAATGATAGTCAATATGGCTTCCGTGAGGATAGAGATATTGAAGGGGCTATCTATGAATTTATAACAAATATTTCACTTGTGATCGACAGGTCTCAACATGCTGCTGGTATCTTCTGCGACCTGTCAGAAGCATTTGACTGCATTAATCATCAACTTATTATCAAAAAATTTAATTTCTATGGAATAGCTGGCACCTGCCTCAATTGGTTCGAATCATATCTGTGCTAAAGACAACAATGTGTAAGAGACAAGTTTTCAGCAAAATCATCTTTGTTTAAAGAGGCCCACAATGGAGTCCCTCAAGGCTCTGTCTTGGGTCCTCTGCTGTTCTTAGTGTACAGATTTACCACAGATCTCAAACACAAAATTGATAATGTATGCGGATGACACCACTGCTTTGTCGTCCAATTCGAACCAAATGATTTGATGAATTCACTATCAACTATGTCAGATTGGTTCAAAGCGCACGATCTAGCACTAAACTATAGTAAAACTCATATTATTCAGTTCAGCTCGACACGTAATGTGACAGTACCAAATAGATTAACACTTCCCACAATTGAAGACAGACTTACGCTATCCCATTCTACAAAATTCATGGGATTTTGTCATTCTTAACCTGTCACACTCAGTTGATAAGAAAACACTAATAACAATACATTATGCATATGTGTATTCTCATTTAAACTATGGGACTATGTTTTGGGGGAACTCTGGAGATGCTTATAAGGTTTTTATTATTCAGATTTTTTTTAAGGATTATCTATGGATAAAGAGCTAGAGATTCTTGTAGAGCACACATAAAACAACTTGGGCTTCTAACACTCCCAGCTATTTATATAAATCAATTATAAGTAAATGTAAAAATTAATTATAACAAGTTTCAATTATGTAATGACAACCACGAATACAACACTCGTAATAGAAACATAATTGCCTTCCCAATTCATTGCCACACAGCATTTGAGAGAACTCCCTTTCATTCTGGGATGAGATATTTTAATAAACTTCCAGCAGAAATGAAAAACATAGAGTCAGTGCAACTATTCAAGAAAAAAAAACAGTTAGGAAAATATTAATTGAAAAAACTATTCACAGTGCTACCGTATTTCAATTTTAATCGATTTGAATAATGACAAAATTTTCTGTTTAATTTTGTTAATTTAGACTAATCCACTTATATCTAACACGTTAGTACACATTGATATATAGATTTAATTACAGAGTAGATTTTTTGACTTTGTAAAAAGATGATTCTTATCTACAATATTTTAGTTATAGGATAGCTATGGGAATAATTTAATATTAGATTATACCGACATGTCACCTGTCATGTGAGTGAAACTCAAATTTTGACGTTCTTGTGAGGTCTACTGTTCACAGTGCTACTAGTTTAGAAAAAAAATGATAAGTGGAAAAGCGAATTGGCCGCTGTGAGAGTAACTGAAGACTTCCGCAACATTTAAATATGATAATTAGATATGTTTCTTACCCACTAACAATGCCCTGGAGTATTGGTATGCAGTTCGTAAACACCCTGATAAATTCATGAGGGGGGAAATGGTCAAAACGTCTAAAGTGTTTAAAATGAAGACATTTTTATTAGGGATTCCTATATTGTGACGGGGTAGGGTGTGCATCATTGGACCTATATAGTGTTGGGGGCAACTCTGTGTATTGGATCCCTCCTTGAGAGTCTCCTGGATACGCCAGTGATACTGTACTGTAATGTAATTATTTGGAAAACTGTATATCCAAATACTTTTCAGTCCTCCTAATCGCGGTATTTAAATAGGAGCAGTATTATCAAAAAACTAGTATTATTGAAACTAGCATTGCATCGAGCATAGAATGGTTGTTAATCGGCACGAATAGGCCCGCCCACTTATATGGGGTCGTAAGTATGCGGCCAGCAACTGACAAAAAGGCGTTATCTTCGTGGAACAATAAGTTGTTGCCAGCTATAAAGAGCTGAGTTTCTCTCGCAGCCGGATGGTTTGAGCAAATTATTCATATTTCAATAAGAAGTGTCTGCAGCTGGAGAGCGAGTGGTGCGCCCTCAGGGCTCACAATAATCGTAAAAGCTTTGCTTTTCATCCAAGGAGCTACATAATTCCTAACGTCTTAATAAAGGTCTCGAGTCGCACGACTCTTTGAGCCTAATTCAGCACCGACATCAACTTAACCGCTCACCGAGAATAAGTTGTGCATTCACCTCTGTAACTAATTCCAACACAATGGAAAAATTGAACCTCATGCACCTCGCAGTTTACCATTGGCTTGTTATGTGACTACGTATCAAGTACTCTGAATTGTCGGCCTTTATTTCTGGATTAAAGCTTATTTATTTGGTTCAAGCTCAATTGATCAGTAAGCTATGTTGTCCTTGATTTTAGAAAATCGACTGAACCGCCACATGATTGATACATCACTTAGTGCAGTCATGGTGACATCTCGTACATAGCGACTCTACTACAGCATCTTGAAAATCGGCAAATGAATTCCATTATTTTGAATTGGTCTCACATAATTAATTGAGAATCCATCTGCAATGATATTCGATATTCTATTGCTCAATTTTCAATTCACACATTGCACATTATAAATTGTCGTACGGTATGTGATCAAAAAATCAAATCAAAATCTAATTTTATTCTTAATACTTGATATATGAGGGCTATTCAGAAAGTAAATTACGTTTTTGGATAAAAAACTATGTACAGAAAAAAATGTTATTATATACATTTGAAAGAGGAACTAAAATTCTATTTTCCGACATAATCGCCAAACAAATTTAGACATTTGTCATATCGGTGAACTAGCTTTGAAATTCCCGTGTCCTAGAATTCCACCGCCTGTGACGCCAGCCAGTCAGTCACGCCCGCGCGGAGATCTGCGTCGTCATCGAAGCGCTGTGTTGCAAGCCAACGTCTTCATCTTCGGGAATAAGTGGAAATCACTAGGTGCCAGGTCCGGTGGATGAGGGAAAATCTCCCAATTTTTTCATTGACATTTGCAACCAGCTCATCACTCACAATGCTCGGTCTGCCACTCTTCTCTTCATCATGAACATTACTTCGTCCATTTTTGAAATCCTATGCACCATTGGCAAACTCCACCTTCACTGATTATGTTGTTTCCATAAACTTCACAAAGTTGCCGATAAATTTCAATTGGTTTATAGTTTTTTGCTAACAAAAACCTTATAACTGATCGCACCTCACAACTGGTGGGATTTTCGATTGCAGCGCACATTTCTAAAGGCTATTGTGACGAAACGAGCAGCGCGGCCGACCTCTCTTTAGCACGGCTGGATGCCGACCCGACTGACCTGCGGCACAGTATACATACAGTATGAAACTCGGCTAGTACCCTGGCGCAAAAATCCGCCATCTTGTTAGGAATTTCCGCATTGTAATAGTATTGATGGGAGTTTCGGATCACTCTCCTCACTTTTCTTTCGGATCAATTGATCTCGTTCACTGCCACGAGCCAATCAGAAGACCAGGATTGGAACTTCCTAAGGTCACGTGACGTGTCTAGTATTTGTGCCATGTAAAAAGCATAGGTTGGATAGGTGTTTGATTGACAGTTTCCATTCTGTACCTATTCTGTGCCTGCGGAACGCCCAGACACCAAAATGGCCGCGCTCGCCCCACACACCGCCGCCACATATAAAAACGTAATCTACTTTCTGAATAGCCCTCGTAAAAAACTCTATCATTTTAGACAATAATTGAATTCCAATATTCTGCAAATAGATTCACCTAATATTAGTCTAGTATACAGTTAAATTTAAGTTTCTATTCATATCAAAATTTGGGAAGGGAACAATTCTGGGCTGAGCCTCTTGACTTTTTAACAATGATTAAAATTATGATTTGTGTAGACTATTATCCAATTGAAATATTGATGAATTAATAGTATAGGCTGTTGTCAATGAAAACATTGATTGACATTTGATTTGGATTTGAATAAGAATAAGTAAATTGAATAGATTTTACAAAATGTTCATTACAGCAAATGAAAACGTAACTTAGTTTCCGTACTATCTGTACTATCGGAAGAAAATAATGACAAGGAAAGGTAAACTTGGAACAGAGTGTGGTACAAGTCAATCTTAAAGAGAATTAGAGAGCTCACGTTATAATAATATGGCGAGGATAAAGTTTGACAGGGATAGAAACAGTGATCCTGTAAGTAGCGACAGAGACAAAATTCTTTTTGGAGATTGAGTGTGAAAAGGAAAATGGATAGGATGTATTATGTAAGGAGGCTGTTAGTTGGTAGAAGTGAGAGAGAGGGTAGAATGCAATTGGCTTGAGTGAAGTGAGACATTACAGCGACCCAATCGCTTTGATAAAAGGAGCTGTAAACAGATCTCTTGTCATGTCCGCCGAGAGCATAATAAGCGGTTCAGATGAAGGGTTGTTTACACCTTGAAAAGCTGTGTGAAAGGTGTCATCTCACGAATTAACACATCACCCCATGTCTTTATTTTTTACAGTTAGATTTCTCCTCTCCGCCCCATGGCATCAAATTCGTTGGAGGATTGAGCGGTCATCGTATCATGTACACGGCTTGCTTTCATGTTATGTGATTTGACTGCTGGGACCGCGTCGTTCGTCTCAAACCCGAATAGTTTGTGATGGACTAACGTTCCCGTTCATCAACATTGGTACAAGCACAATGATCTTGGATAGCCGGTGAGTTCAAACTCCAAATTAATTTTGATTCAAATTCTTATAAGGGTTTAAGAATTTATCTACTGAGGGAAGATGATATGGGCTGGGTCGAATTGATTCAAGATAGTAGATTCAAGGTGGTAGGTAATAATTCGTAAATTATTTGTCAATACATAAAATTAGTACACACAGAAATAAATGGATCGCTTTTAAGAGTGATCTCCTAAACAATGAACTGTTTTTAAAATGCAAGTGTGATTGCTTTTGACATGCAATGAAACAACAACAAAGGAAGTCTTGCATAAGAAATGTGTTGAAACATATAATGATTCTGTACTAAAATGGAACCATTTTACTCCTTAAGAGTCCACTGTGGTAGGAGAGTATCATGGGTATTCTGTACTCAAAGACACTTCTGGTTTTTGTCATGATAGGTTTGTTTGTAAGTATGAGGATGGAAAGAAACAATGAGTAAGAAGGTGGTAGAAGAGGGGAGGAGTAGGAGGAGGAGGAGGAATGTTATACGGAAGATAGTTGAGGGATGAGGAGGAAAATGATGAGGGGCAGGGAAGAGATGGTGGTTAGAGAAGTTGATAAGGAGAGATTGAATGGTTGAAAAGACGTGTCATGATCCTATAGTAAAAGCAGCGAGATCACAGGTATACGCGTTTCACGTGGATGTGGAAATTAGCTTCAATTTGGTGAGGTGAGAAAAGGGGGCTATAGAGTTTGGAAGGAATTCGAAAGACAGGTCCTACTTTTGTGTGTGTTTACATATATGTTCTGGCTGATGTTAGGTCATATAATGTATCGCTGTGTGATGAAAAAGAGCCGGAATAACGAGGAGGAATGAATAAAAGGTGGAATCCTATCCTGACTGGTTGGGGTCTTGGCGCGGGACACAATAGACCTGTCAACGGCGGCTGGATTGAAACAGGACGGCAGTGTCCTCCCTTGCTCCCTGCTTCTGCTCCTACTCCTGCCGCCTCCACCTTTGATCCTGAACCTTGGCCAATTATCACGTGTGTTACGGACTATTGAGAACAAGTTGGTGGCGAGGTCCTTTTCATTCGAGGTCCTCCTTGGTCCTTGACTGATGGCATCACACCGCCACAAAATGCTGCAGGACTGCCGACTCAATACTCAATGCTCCACTTATATTTATAGCTGTCATTTCATAGTTTTTCAGCCATTGATATAGATATCTAGAAATAGCTATATATATATATATATATATATATATATATATATATATATATTTCGTTTCATATATTCTTTCTTAACATTCAGCGAAAGCTCAATTCGCTCAATCCAGCTATATAAGCTAGGGTCGGGTATATAGCTCGTAGTACATACAGAGAGAACAGAGCCAAAATCTTTCTCTATAGAATTTCTATACTGAAATTCAATTCCTATCCTACTCTCTCTGGGTATATAGCTCTTAAATTCATAGGGTGAATGATTATAAAATAATCTGAATTTGCTAGTAATATTCAACTCCGAAGGATTCCGCATTTACACGTTATTGAACAATCCAATAAAAGTGATGTAATTCTCATTATTATAGAAGTAGTAACAGATTTGACTCCCACAGTATCTTTCATTGTTGTTGATTAAGGAATTCGCTTTCTGAGAATAGAAATAGTATAGTGAATAACTGAATTAGTGACGGCATTGGATGTAGAAGAACCTGTAACTGTCAGCTCGTTTTTGTGGTGAGAGGGGAACGATTTATATAAATTGTTCATGATTTAGTCAGCTGTCTATACTTGCTCATCCAATTCTCACCCAGTTTATGGAAACAGTTTTGTTCATCCAGATTCAAATTTATACTTTTCGTATTTTCGTTTTGTTGATCCGTCTCATAACTTACTAAAACTCTACTGAACTATGAGAAACTCAGTGCATGTTCATCAGTAATGTTATGCTATTCAATGGATGATCTTCATCTTATATTACTATACTGAACTTTCTGTCACCCTCTTGAAATTTCATTTTGATAAGTATCACAATCCATTAATGATATCAATGTTTTCCATTTATCATTTGATTTACCGCCTTTATACCAATTTACATAAACTGTGAATGTTATACTCCAGTATTTAAGGAAATAATTCAATCCATGAACATTCCTTTTTTTACTTGAGCTCAACTCCCGTTGGAATGAAAAACAAAAACATGAATAAATCAAATCTATGTTGGACATACCCTATTACAAGAAGTTTATTATTATAAAAAATCGATCACAGTATATTTATCATTGGAATAGTATGGTTTGTCTATGCTAATAATTACAGTGAACATATTTTCGTAAACTTCTATTGTACAGACACTCAGCATCCATATTAAAGTCTTCAGTTCCCTCATGCTACAATTTTCTCCAATTAGTTCCCCCTCTCAAGCTGCTCTCAGCATCTTTCTTTGTACGCGAGCATCACATTCAAGGAATTTGCCAGTCATGATGATACCGTGCTCTAATAATAATTACACTACCCGTTGCATATTCGAGATTGCACTCAGGCAGTGTTGAAACAAAACAATATTGCATTCAGTTTGAGTGCTGCGTCGTCTGGTGTGATGTGATGGTCCACAAAACTCTACCGACCGTCGCCTCGGATCTTACCACCTCAGATTCACCTGTGCAGCTAAAATTGGAGTGGAAGAGTGCCGATGATAGGTAAGAGAGAGGCGAGAGGTAAGAGAGAAGAGAGGAGAACCGGTGGCCACCTTGTAGAATCACCACCACCGCTGCATGTGTGTGTCTTGTGACGTCATGATTCTCCTCTGGTGTTCTTCGGCCGGTGAGTTCTGAGTTCTGACTTCAGTTCGGTTTTGCGTCGTTTGCCGGCCGGTCACAACTCTCCGCTGGTTCCCTCCATTTTCCCTCATTTCCCTCGTGTTTACATTCACCCCCCACAAAGGAAAAAACGACTTTCACTAATATGTTTATGCATGACTATCAAGTCAACCTGTGAAAACTGTGTGGAACTTTCCCAGACTTCACCTTCGAAACCCGCGTCGCGAAAACGTCGTGTGTGATCCACCTGTTGTTTTGTTTTTGCGGCGAGCTTTTTGTGGTTTTTAATTATTGTTTTGAACTCAAGTGCTGTATTATCTTCTAGTGCCAAAGGAGGATTTATGGTGTACATTAATCGCTACTGGTGTTTCTGATGTGAGTATTCTTTGGTGTCAGAAGTATTTTATTTCATTAAAAGCAATCAAGTTTCTTATCAATTAAAATTACGATAACCTGCTGGTTGCGTCGATTCTCAGTGGTGGTAATTAGGCTACTATAATCTCATTACATTATGAAGTAATTCACATTAATATTCTCCCAATCTACATTAATGCCAAACCTTTTTTCATCCTGTGAGTATTCTTGGAACAGTTTTCACATACGCACATTCAAATTGTCTGTATCTTGTCTTATCTATCAAAGTCGAATATACTGCTACATTGATTCACATTCCCTTTCCCTCAAATTGCATCCATATCTTGCTAATATGTAACTGATTGATTGTTATAAAATTCTTGAATCTTGTCTCTCCAAACAGTAAAAAGACTAGAAATGATAAAGAGACATAAATCTTAGACGACTAAAAGATTTTCAAATTATTCTCTTCTATCTCTTCTATTTAGTAGTTATTCGAAGATGCATAGTTCATGATCATTATCTGAAGAGAAATCATATTGCATTTAATTTACATTCAGTATAATTGATGTGTTGAGTGATATTTATACTTCTGAGAATCAACTACATAAAAGATGAATCAATTTAAAGAATCTTGATTATTATAAGATCTCGTAAGATTATGAAATGTTTTCATTCTTTGATTGGTTTATAATATTTATCTTGCTTGCCTTTGTAAGCATAGCATATTAAATTTATTGTAAAATTCCTCAGCATGACTGAACATTGAAAATTCCTATTTAATAAGATTTCTACTTATATTATATTCTACTTATATTCTATTTGAAAATATAATCCCACATTATACCTGAGATTAAAGGAATACAATAGTAAATAATGTTGATATATTTTACCACTAGAATCGTGATCTCTGTAATATGAATCAACTGATTTAATATCAGTCAGTAGGCTAGGCTTATTATATAAAGTTGTGCTTCCCAGCTCCACCGTCGTGCATTGTTTATTCTGGCAACATTTGCCCTCTATTTTAATTAGAGATATCGCATTGCTTCATTACTCTGTTTTGGATTTTGATCATTCCTATTCTGTTTACCCAGCTAACATCTATCATTTTCCCAATAAAATGACAAAATAATGATTCAATAGGTGAACTTTGATTCGAATTCGTCCTTCTGTTTGCTTGCCATTATCTAGGCTAGATTGTCCAGTTCTCTAGTCTGTTTGAGCAATGACTTTAGAGGTATATGCATGTAAATGATAAATCATCTCCATTTGGAATCTGTGAACAGTTCACTCTAATCTCTCCCTTGGAATATCTCCTCTCAATTTCACATCAATTTCACTTGAAATAACACGTTGTATTCCAATATCAAATGTTTGGCCTTCATTTGTTCTTGTTAAATTGTTTCACCATTATAATACATTTCAAATTCATCAATCATATCATATCATGGATTTGTTAAATTGTTTCCTTATAATAACAAAAATATCGGGGGACCGAGCTTTGCTCTGGAGTGTAAAAGCATAGAAAATTTGTAAAGAAAGATTGAATTTATAGTTTATTTATATTTATTCATTTTCTCAGTCGTACAATTATTTTTACAGTTATATGAGGAGGCACAACAGGCCTATACCCAAAACTGTCCCTTTTCAAATTTATACTACAATCCAGATCAAAATCTTCTACTCTGACAAAAAAAGTTGTATTCAACGTTTGGTGAGTGTATCACTCATCAAAATAACAATTCATTCACACTTCAAAAAACAAACATCAATTATTACAAATAGATATACTATGAGTTCGATTTAGAATGGTATACTATGTTTGCTACCGTACATTATTTGTTAATATACTATGTACTAACAGTATCTAGTTAATTTTTGGACTTTCTGAAGTAAACATGTTTCCTAAAAACAGAGAAATTAATGAAAATAAGTTTTTCTTGCTGAATTTTTTTCTCGTGAGATCAGCTAAATGATCCCACAAATGCACTCGTTCACTCACTTCCATTACGGTATCGACAGAGGACAAAATTTCCAGCTGTTTTTCCAAGGACGTATTTATCCTTTTCATGTCCTTCAGCGAGTTATCCCAGGGTTGCTTCCCAGGGTTAGTGCAATCAAATTTTTATATATTAACCTACTTTGTTCCAAATTTCGTGAGAATCGTTAGAGCCGTTTTCGAGATCCGGTCACATACAGATATAGTAGTTCTGTGCACAGTAGACCTCACGCAGTTTTCTCATCCACAAGTACAGTATCTGATGTCACCTGTTCTAGTTGATTCAGTAAAATCACAATTCACAGTTGAATCATAATTTACTCTTAAAAACTGTTATTTGTTTTCTCCTAGATCGAAAACTCACTTATGTTAATAAACTCAGTTCAGGTTTGAATTTGTCTCCCATATGATGATTTATCCAGTTTCGTGATAATCTTTCCATCTGATGAAAATATTTCTCAACTATTTTGAAATTATTTTTTTTTTCAATCAAGAATATTATAATTTCTTCGGCATTATTCAGTTCATTTAATCATTTTTTATTGACCAAACGTAGTGAGGTCTATGTTTCAACTCGATTTGCTTTTGTCTGTCTGTATGTAACGCGATTACGGCCAAACGCGTAGATAGAATTCGATGAGATTTGTCAGGAATTTTCCTTTTTCAACTGCGCGTCGATGTATACACAAGGTTTTTGAAATTTTGCATTTTAAGGATAATATGAAAAGAAAAGGAATTCCTCCATACTCTGATATCACTATATTATATCATCTACTTTGAAGATGGAATCAATCAGACTATAGAATTATTCATAAACAATCAGCTGACAAGTAATAAGTTATTCATTGCATGCATTACACAGATGTCTGACGACTGTGTCTATTTCTATAAGGTAGGGTTTCAATATGTTTTTCCTACAGTTACCTTGAAAAGTGACCATTCCTGCACTGATTACAGAACGCAAAGAATCACTTTTCCGCTCTAGTGCGCAAAGTATTACTTTGCGTACTCCAGATTTGCAACATGGCAACACAAAATAGTTGGTGGGTTATATGGAGGATTAGTGCACGAAAACAAAAATGAAGTTAGTGACAATGACTGTGGTTAGATTTAGATGATAATCATTTTAACGGCTACCCTACATTTATGATCCCAATCTAGAAATTCAAAACAAGAATAATGTTCATCTAAATCATAATTAAATAATCATCATTTACGAATTCTCATCATTTAATTATAAATAATAGTTCTTTTCTATTGATAATTATTATTTCAACTGCAAGCAATGAGAAAAGTAGCAAATATACATTATAAAGTTCGAATTTTGAGGTTAAATGATTACAGTTCGATATCCATATAAATAAAACACATACTACAATAAATATTCTCTGTTGTCTATGTTATTTTTATGAATATTTTTCAGTTTACTTTGAGCATTTTTCTCGGTAATTTGAGCAAAAGTCTAAATTTCTGAATCCTGTTTCAGTACTTTTTAGCTGGATAAAACAAACTTAGGTTCCTGCTAGGTTGCGCGCTTGTCGGTTCAGCCATCTTGCAGCCATCCCAATGAACTGTTGGTGTATATTTTGAATGCACATTTTTTGTTCTATCTGTATTTTTTCTGATTCTTGAATGAATAAAAATGAGAACTTTGGCTGAGAATTTTCATCTTCAATTGGATTATTAATTTTAAAATGAATTAAGGTTGTTATTAATTACAGCATCACACACACAAACATTTGATGGATCTCAGCCATCATTTTACCCATAATCAACCACTTCTCATATTCAATAGTAACTGCAGGAGAAGTTTAATGTGAAATACGTGAGCAAAGTTCCTCTGCTGCACTCATAAACGTTTCTTTTGGTGCAGCAAACTGTGTCACTTTGCGCACTAGTTGCACAAATAACTATTATGATGCTTGCCCATCAGTATTAATATTCTCACATTTGAAAAACAAATTTAATAGGTGATTGAAAATAAAATAAAAATGATTCAATTCATTTGAAAGAGGAAAATTCCTGCTAAATCTCATCTAATTCTATCTACGCGTTTGGCAGTTATCGCGTTACATACAGACAGACAAAAGCGAATCGAGTTGAACAGACCTCACTACGTTCGGTCAATAAGCATCTAAATATCTAAACAGAAATTGTTCATTCATATCCAATAGGATATGATTTATAGGATTTCATAGGATTATAAGGTTTTCAGTCCCATTATCGACGTCCCATAGAATTATATCAATAGTAAACTTTTGGCCTGTTCCTTTCTAATGTGATTGATTTTAACAATTGATTTACTATATTTTGGAGCAGATGACGATTTTGTGTTTAGCTCTACAAAAAATGTCATACCAATGAGACATTATTCCAAGTTTGATTATAGTCCCCATGATATGTTAGGGTATCTTGTTGAATTGATTATCCATAAATTCGATTACGATCTAATTCTAATTCTTATAAATTATAACGAATCTAATTCCTATGTTTAATCTATGTTCTTCATGTTTATTATTGCTCAGTATTGTGTCTTCGTGTGGTTTTATTCAAGCCTCGAATCAGTTATACCATACTGCTATCTGCTGTGATTGATGTAATTTCACAAATATTGTATTCATTTCCAATCGATGATTTCTCTTGAAAAATGTCTTCATCAACCAATGTTACTTTATTTAGAGTACTTGAAAATGTTTCACAATCTCCTATGATACGTGTGTATCCTTACCACATAATAATAATAACGTGAATAATTATTTCAGATAGCATGTTTTCGCCCTTGAATCTTTGTAAAGTTCATAGATATAAACAGCTTTACATTATTATGAAAAACCTTGTCGTTAATTGATTTCATTAACGCAGTGTTTTCTGGATTCACTCCACGTTATCTAATATTTGGCTGTACTGATTATAATAATCGTGAGCTTGATCTTGAATTAAGTTTAGAACGCGCAGGAATGTGAATGTGTGTAACGAGACAGGTGCTCATGCATTGCAGGTGATTCGTGTTTCAGTTTAAAAAGCTGTCTGTTTCGTTGTCTGCATAATATTATATTCAGCAAATGTGAATTCATAATACTGTATACATATTTTCCATTTAGCCTACCTCCAGAAATGGCGAATGTGAATATAATGTGGAAATGTGAATATTATGTGAAAATGTGAATTTATAATATTTTCTCAGTTCTAAACTACACCATCTGCTTGAAAAAGTGGTCGAATTGTGAACTTTCATTTATATTTGCGGAAACCCCGAAAATGTCTTCAGTTGTCATTCTGAAACCTCCATCTGCCTTGTTTCATCCTTCAAACAAGAATGATTGCCAGAGTTTTAAAGGGAAAATTACTTTGGAATGGACATTGTAAATATTTTTCATTTCAAAGACTATGAAAGTTATGAGAAGTAAAGCAGCTGGTAGACTTTAAAATAATAAGTAGTTGTACTTAAAATATATAAAAATTCAATAATTCTGCATATAAAACACTCATTCATATGCCAAATCGTCCGTTAAAGAATCATTGTGGAACTTACTAGAGGAATACGATACTCGTGGGACTGACATCCACTGAGAAAACTGCAGTAGTATTAAACCTTTATTGCTTTTCGTTCAGAATAATTAATCCTGCAGAAGAAGCCGATGTTTTTGTCGTTCTAAAATGATATTTTATGTGGAATATCTCAGCATAAGTGGATCTTACTCTTGTAACATTTATTTAGTCTTTTAAGACTTTATTACCTCGCAAGTGGAATCTGCCATATTCTTGGGATTCGAAACAGTTGCAGAGTCCAAATGCCACATAATTTCATACATTGATAGGCTAATGCATAAATAAGCTTAGCCCTTCAAGTAGCTTCTAAGCCACGTAATTTACATCTTCTGAATAGTATGTTGTGATTTTTATGAACATTTATTTCTTCCATAACTCATAACAGGTATGAGTTTGTTGAAATTAAGATTGTCAATTCTGTTAGTTTTATCACTCTGTTAAAGCACTCAATAAATGCAGTAAATAAATAGAATAAATGCAACTTTCTGTTTGGCTATAAGTCACAACTGCTTGTTTGTATACAAGGTAGAGAATTTATTAGTGATCATTACCAGAGCTACGAGTTACAGCTCAGTAATGGCTGTGAGAATCATACATGAACGTCTCTCTTCATTTCAGTTGTTTACGTATTTGTTTTTGTTGCAAAGTTGAGTCTACTTCACCAGAAAGCTAATACTTTGTTGGATGAATAGGCCTAGCTCTTATGTGAACTATCCGGCGGATTTCTACATGCGGGTTTCTAAACTATTTTAATACTAGTATTTCCTCTCACACCTCCGGGCTGTTAAAGCATACTATCCCATGAACAATAATTGGTTGAACTACTCGTATGCTATTTTAGAAAAACATGTTGAATGGAATAGGAAGAACATATTGAAATTCGTGAAGTTATAGTAAAACTAGTAATTTGAATAGAATAAAAAAATACATGGCATATTGAGATTCGATCTTAAATAATAATTGATAATAAAATATAGAATGTTTAGTGAATAATTTCTTCCTGAGCTTCATTCCGAATCAGACTATACTGGCTATTAATCCAGTA
This sequence comes from Nilaparvata lugens, assembly GCF_014356525.2. Taxonomy (NCBI): domain Eukaryota; kingdom Metazoa; phylum Arthropoda; class Insecta; order Hemiptera; family Delphacidae; genus Nilaparvata; species Nilaparvata lugens. The sequence goes on from NC_052509.1 coordinate 21,239,107, forward strand.
AAGAAAAGGAGTCCTATTCCGAATACAATAATAATTTTAATCTGTTTCAAAAGCTCTTTGATTTAGCATAGGTTGTCCAGACGTCCCGAAAAACAGGATTATCCCTGTTTTCTTACCCAAAGTCCCGGTGTCCCGAAAAAGTTTTCTGAGGACCATGTCGCCATCTACGATCAACGCTAAACCACGTTTACTTGTAAATATGGTTGCACTTATTATAATGTGTTTCATTCGGGGCTAAAACGAACAGCTCATATTTTTCCCTTTAAACCGAGTATCTGCATACGGGCCTGAATTGCTTGGAAGTCCCGGAATTTTGTGTTGAATAACTTGTTTGTAAATTTGTGAACTTCATGAATTAACGCAATTTTCAGGTCGAAGTGAAATTTCAGGGAAGGGGTAGAAGGTGGATATCGAAAGTGTTCCGGTTTTGTCTGAAAAATTGATGTGGACACCTTAATTCAGGAGCATTGCAAACATGGAATAAATGTAATATTATAATCTGGTAGGAAAGCTCATATAGATTCGATTTAGCGTCAATGAAGACTGAATGAGATTTCGTGTGAGAACATCAACATGTTACAGAACTGGTTCAGGACGGTACTGAGCTATAGTGGAATCCACTATGAATTGTCAGCATTCCCTATTATTTAAACCAACGCTTTAAATTCTACCAATGCTGACGGTTTGAAGTTAGTATCACTCCAACCGATAAGCATCATTGATACTCATGCCCAATAATGTAGACCAAAACCGTTTTCGTGTTAATTACGGCGTGAACAATTTTCACGGCTTTTTGGCTCTTTGCGTTGAGCCGGAAAATTAGTTACAGATGAAGGTTATCGTTTCTCACATCCGTTTAGTTAGACCTAGTTATTGTTACCTCTCTATTTCAACAAATAACTCGTTTCATTGCGACTGTAATCTTGATTTGGAGTCGTGGCATTCGCCAACACCAATCATGGCTTTACTGGCCGTATTTTCTCAATTCTTACACTTCTTTTCTGAATTCGTGTTGTTGCATTACATGGCTCGCTTTTTCATCAATTATCGAAGAATAGGAGAGTGCAAACAGGCTGGAATTAATGAGCTCTTGGTGAATTATGACATTAAATTGTGAAATAATCCATAGATTCAGTCTTTTCTTAAAGTTCATTGAGGATAGCATGACGAAGTAAAATAATAAATCTTGTCGAGCATGATTATTTGTTCTCATCATTATTATTTCAATTTCTGTTTGTTTTCGATTTCAACACCTAATAATGAATTATGTAAATACTTTTCTATTCCAACACTCTTGAATAATGACAATGAAGATACTTGATGATGGAAAAGGTATGGAATGAAATATTCGTAGAAGATGATAAAGTTTGTTAAAGAGTGCAGGATAATATGATTGTGACAAGGCACTGTTAAATTTCCAATTATTCGAAATAATTCTGACCGTATGAGTTGTATGAGTTGTATGAGTTAGAGAATATTCATCAGTCATTCATTGAGCGGTAGGAGGATGAATAATGGACATATTTTTACTTATTCAAATTTGTTCGTTCTTGACCTCTTCTGCGGTTTCATGAGTAGAGAATAATAGTATTTATCTACAACCAAAACATGTGAATAACAATTTTATTGTTCTGGAATTTTTCTCAAACAAAATTATCCATGAAAAAATATTTGATAAATTTCATTTCAAATCAAAAGTTGGAATTTCAATTTTCCATTGGTAAACTTGTTACATTAATTTGAAAAATGAAATTTCACTTCAAGACTCAATTTAAAAATTCTAAGACTGTTCTTGTATTTTCTTCAACCTTTTCCAGGGCTGCCAGGTGTATCCAAGCTTCAATGTGGAATCTAATATATTGTGAAATCATCGTATAAGTTATACAATTACCTGGACACTCATGTTTGAACAACGTAACAGTGGTCAAATATAATAAGGGTACCCCCTTATCGTTCTTTAAGACGGCATCCCTGTAACAAACTAAGCCTTGTAAGTAGTTCTCATAGAATATTTATACGATCATCTTGATAGGCTTAAGACTTATTCATGAGCCGAAGTCCTGTTGTAGTTGTAGGTTACTATCTCCTAGTAGTCGTCAAGATTCCAAGAATCTGTCAGGAAAATGTAAGGAATAAAAGGATGGAATCTCTGAAGTTGAAAGCTATTGGATTTGAAGAAGGTAGTCCAAATATGCTGTCAATCCCAGCTCTATCTCATTAAAATAATTATTAATTTATTATAGAAGACAACATTTGAATTTGAATACACTTCGTTATAGGATATTTTCATAAGTAGTTGGTCTTCTAATTGATGTGATTCATATCTCAGCATGGCCTTACTACTACTGTATTGTTGTTGAATAATACTTATTCATTTGGACTGCATTCATTTTTAGCTAAAATATTATTATCTTAGCTAGAAAACAATCCTACATTCAATTTTGTTCGTAACAGTGGGATGTCAACTTGGTTTAATCGGACCTTTAAAGTTCAACTCCAGAGACTCTCCAGTCTCTCTATAATACAGTATATCAATTATCAAATGCATTCATGAATCTCTTCAATCATTTATTATAATGTATACTTACTCCTCTGTTATTCTACCTTCTAAGTTTCGACCAGTTTGTGTTCTTCACTGGTTACTATAATTTATTGTTTGTTGGACTTCAAACAGAAGCAGCCAGCGGTTTTCAATTATCATCCTCTAATATTGTTCGCCATTATTCTTCTTCGATCTCGAATTTTCCATTGCCTAGCCAGGTCACCCGTTCCAACACTTAGGTATGAGATTCCACCAGAAACATCCACTTGTGAATTCTCACTTTAATTATATTCTTGTTGTAATTCCTGTTTGTCGCAACTGCAATTCTTATTCGTTCGGATACTTTGCTCATCCTCTCTGATGTCTATATTTTGTATTCCGATCGAAACGAACATACAAATAAATAATGCATGTTCGCCTCATTACAAGGATTCTATCAGTCGGCGAATGAAACTGGCCCAAAATGGAAGGAAGGCAACGAACGAATGCAGTCAGCGCAGTCAGCAGTCAGCAGTCAGCAGTCAGCCAATGCACAAAATCGAATAAAGAACGGACAATTGTGGAATTCACTTTAGACTGACACAATTCCGTATGTATATCGCCAGCGCTTGCTATTCAACTTTGCTGACTGTTTGAAGTGAATCTCACCAGGAAATTATATTAACAGACATGCGACAATGTTGAGTTGATTAGACATGACGACCACAGTAGAAATTTTAATGAGCCCTCTTGACCCTGCCAGGATGGATGGGTATGATGATGGATCTGCAACAACAGAATGATGTTCATTCTCTGAACTCATCTAACAATGATTGTCATTCAACGTATCAACAGTCGAACAGCATCTACTCATACGTGATCCTTTTTATTAAAAGTACTAGAAAATATGACCATCATAAGTTGGCAAATAGGAATTTCCCTTAGGAACAATAAGATATTGTTAGGAATTTTCCCGTTTTGGAAGAGATTGATGAGTGTCCTTATTAATATTATTGCAGAATGTTTAAATGTTTAAATTTTAAATGTTTAAATGTTTAAATGTTTAAATGTTTAAATTTTAAATGTTTAAATGTTTAAATGTTTAAATGTTTAAATTTTAAATGTTTAAATGTTTAAATTTTAAATGTTTAAATTTTAAATGTTTAAATGTTTAAATGTTTAAATGTTTAAATGTTTAAATGTTTAAATGTTTAAATGTTTAAATGTTTAAATGTTAAATGTTAAATGTTAAATGTTTAAATGTTTAAATGTTTAAATGTTTAAATGTTTAAATGTTTAAATGTTTAAATGTTTAAATGTTTAAATGTTTAAATGTTTAAATGTTTATATGTTGCGCATTTACGGCGAAAAGCGGTAATAGATTCTCATGAAATTTGACAGGTATGTTCCTTTTCTAATTGCGCGTCGATGTATATACAAGGTTTTTGGAAATTTTGCATTTCAAGGATAATATAAAAGGAAAAAGGAGCTTCCTCCATACGCCAATATTAGAGTAAAAATCAGAAAATATAGAATTTTTCATCATAAATCAGCTGACAAGACAGTGATTACACAGATGTGTGGAGAAGCCAGTCTATTGCTGTATTCCCATAAGGTCTATAGTTTCAATCAGGTACTTGTGGGTGAGAATACTGCGTGAGGTCTACTGTTCACAGAAATACTAGTAGTTTTTGGAATAAGACTTGCCGGTTATAGCATGAATGCGTATAGTATAATAGAATAGAATTGCTGTCTCTATTTTGACCATAAAGGGCGGAGTTAGGGCTCAGCCAGCCCTCTCCTACACTCAACCATTCGATGTATATACTGTATAGTGATTGGGAAGTGGATTGTCATGCAGATAATCGTATAGGAAATAGGATATTCTTCTATTATCTGTAATTCCATTCTAAGTGTTATATTGGAATTGGTGAGAAGCACATATAACTCTCGGAAACCTTACTAGCCTAAGGAAATTCTTTAACACTCAAAATTTCATTGCTGAAAATGTTTTGACTCTTATTTCACCCTTAAACTTGGTGAAATAATGGCTTAAATCTTTTAAAAATTCAGAATATGAAAGTTTTAATCAGCATGAAGATCACTCCTCACTCACTTTCGTATTGTGAAGGATTGAATGGAAACTTTGAAGCTGCATGCATGTAAGTCGAATAAATCGCCTTTTATGAAGTTGTTTCCTCACTGCTAATTTGTAGCTGGAATTCTTCTAACAACTTGACGATGAAGTTGTAGATTGGCTACGGATATTATAGTTGTTGATGTGCTAGAATAACAGGTTTCTTATGTCTCAATTCGAGTGGCTTAATGTTTGCCATAAATCACTGCTCGAAAAGATCGGAGAAAGTAGCTGCTCTTGTACGATCAACAGCAGTGAAATCTAGTGTCATGTGTCGTCCGGCGTGTGTGTGAAGCTTACCTATATGTGGTCGAAGATTATTATCTGGAAACGTTGAAAAATAAGACGTCTTCTTCTGTCCACAACAAGCAATGCATCCAGTGACCAAACCAATATCTCAGAACGGTTGAAAAATTCATGTTTTGGTGTGACTAGTGTCTACTGGTGATACTCTTGAACAAGAAGTATGTTGTATGTCGTTCTTCAAGTTGTCACCAAATAAAAATAAGCTGAAAATCACGTGATTTTACCAAGAACGCATGAAGAATTATATGTTGTGCTGTGTTTCATTCGATCGCGTGCTTCCTATTGCATCAAGATCAAGTTAGGATCTTCATAAATATAATATAATATTCATTATGATACAATAAAGTGTATAGTTATATTCCATCCTTTAAATCCTAGATCAATGATGATATTCATAAAAATGGAAACACTTCAAGCCTAAATCCTTTAATCCGGGTGTTTAACTTCTATGAACTTGATTGGACGAATGTGTATGGAAAGTCGATTTTATGGTGATACAAGAAAGGAAGCTTTTTTTGTTTCAGCATTAATTTAATGAAATCAAATCATATTCTTCTTTAAAATAATTAGAATGTAAGCTATTATAGAATCTCACGTAGTTGAACTAACTAGGTATTAAAAAATACTTTTCAAAGTAGCTCCATACATTTAAAAAATACAGAATATGAAATATGCTGACAACTTCAAATGTCATTGTGATTTGTGTCATAGTTTCATTGTTATTCCAGTATCCTTAAATTTTACACCCGATTGTGAATGAATGTATACAGTTTAATATACATGCTACATAAATTCATAGTAGACTAGACTAGAACATGAATTCCACTCTTGATCACGTTGATGGGAACACACAATAAGTTTGACCTTTCCTTAGCGATTCTGAATTTTATACATGCTATGCCTACTGAATTAATGTGCGGCTTAATAATATCATGATCGTTTTCCGACATGATGTCTTATGAACATGCACCATTATCATGCGTAGACAGGCAGGAAATTCAGCATTTACAAATGTTAATTTCAATGGTAATTATTATAAGTTCTGCAATTGGATACGATATTCTGCATCCGATTGCGTCAAGATCAAGTTAGGATCTTCATAAATATAATATAATATTCATTATGATACAATAAAGTGTATAGTTATATTCCATCCTTTAAATCCTAGATCAATGATGATATTCATAAAAATGGAAACACTTCAAGCCTAAATCCTTTAATCCGGGTGTTTAACTTCTATGAACTTGATTGGACGAATGTGTATGGAAAGTCGATTTTATGGTGATACAAGAAAGGAAGCTTTTTTTGTTTCAGCATTAATTTAATGAAATCAAATCTTATTCATCTTTAAAATAATTAGAATGTAAGCTATTATAGAATCTCACGTAGTTGAACTAACTAGGTATTAAAAAAATACTTTTCAAAGTAGCTCCATACATTTAAAAAATACATGAATATGAAATATGCTGACAACTTCAAATGTCATTGTGATTTGTGTCATAGTTTCATTGTTATTCCAGTATCCTTAAATTTTACACCCGATTGTGAATGAATGTACACAGTTTAATATACATGCTACATAAATTCATAGTAGACTAGACTAGAACATGAATTCCACTCTTGATCACGTTGATGGGAACACACAATAAGTTTGACCTTTCCTTAGCGATTCTGAATTTTATACATGCTATGCCTACTGAATTAATGTGCGGCTTAATAATATCATGATCGTTTTCCGACATGATGTCTTATGAACATGCACCATTATCATGCGTAGACAGGCAGGAAATTCAGCATTTACAAATGTTAATTTCAATGGTAATTATTATAAGTTCTGCAATTGGATACGATATTCTGCATCCGATTGCGTAGAGAATGCATCTTATCATGACTAATAACACGACAAAATAACATTGCAACATGGCACATTGATCCAACTAGATAGGTCAATTTTCATCCTATAACGTGGTCTCAAGACTATGCATCCTGTATGAAATCAATTGAACCAGGGAATTATTGTCACCCACATACAATTTTTGAATGAATTCCTACACATCATAAAACAATATAATAAGCTACGGTTGAGAGAATGGGGTTTGAAACTATTTAGATTTAAAATTTGAACGAAGATCTTAGTCTAAGCTTGAGATTGTACTTAGCCTATGAAATGCAAACCATTCACATTTTACATTCAAAAATGGGAAAGTAGCACTTTCAATTAAAGTACCACATAATAAAAAAACATGTAAAACAGAAATAGTTCAATTGAATTTTGATAATGAACAATGCTTTTTATTCATGTTATTAATTGAATATTTTACAAGCATGAAGGTCATGCAATTCGCAAATATCTATTCAATTTTGGAATTAGGTTCTCCAACATTGTATTATTCTATTTTATCGATCATTCTCAATAACTGTGTTTTTCTTTCCTTCCAAATAAATGTATTGTTCTCAATAGAATTTCAAATTCAAACTATTTTGAAGATCATGAAGCACAGTTTGTCCACCTAGGTTTCATTAAATTGTAAATTATGTCATGAGTAGTTGAACTTGAAGAGAAGATAGTGGCTTTTCTCATGTGTAGTGTGTACTAGAACCAACCAACATACGAGTACATAGGCGGCGGCGGCGGTGGTAGTGATGAACATCCTAAATAAAATATAACATGCGCAGACCCAACGCACGTTATCATTAGCTCACCCATAGTCAAATTCACTATCAACTGTCAGCATTACTTATAGATAACATCAACGCTTCCCGCTCATTTAAGGCTGACAGTTTGAAATGAATGTTAAGTGAGCCAGTGGGCATTGTGAAGTTCATAAGAAAGGAGCGAGCGAACTTGATTGCAGTAACAGCCTCAGAGGCCGGGGGTCTTCCTGGGGCCTCTCTCTTTCAGTCCTGGAGGCCTCCTCTTCCTTCCTATCCTTCCTTTCCTCCTTCACACATCCTTCTTCCTCAGCTGTTCCGCATCCTCCTGTGCCCTGGCGGCGGACAGAGTGATTGCTGGCAACGGAACAGGTTTGCCTTTCTTGACCACACAGTCAGCAATGCAAGATGGAGAGCCGCGGCCACGGCCACAGTGATATCGCAAACACTCTTCACCAATGCACTCACTGCACATTACTCATATTATTCACTTGCCTAGAATCAGATCAAACACTTCGCGTAGAGGTTATGATAAACGTTCTGAGATTGTGAGTGGTGATCTGCTGCCGAAAAAATCGAACAGACACAGATGAATTTTTTTCTAGATTGGAGATTGTTGATTGTTGGAGTTACCTAACCACATTTCTATCTCACTCATGTATTCAAAAAATGTAGGTTGTGTTAGTATTTTGCAAATTATCTGTGTAAAGGTATAGAATTGAGTTGAGAAGATCATAAAATGTTGCAATAATAATAAATGAATGAAATTACAATAAGCTAAATATGAATTTCAATAAGCGTAGCATCAGCTGATGATAAATAATGGAGTTCGCATTTCCGAGGCGCTCAAGTCTGTACGCACCTATACATGCACATTACAGTATTGATGAACTACTAAATGATTTCCACTTTATGGAGCACTGAATGAAATTTTGCTCATTGGAGCACAAATGTTATTATTGCTATGAATATCGAAGAGTTGGCATTTAAATTTCACACAGTAAAGTTGAATTTGCAGAGCAGTGAAGACTAGGTGGGTGACATTTTGCTGCTACTACTATTTCCTGCATACTTGTCACTTGTCACTAAGCTTAGTGGGCTTCTGACCGTGAACTCACATTTCCTGTGACTTGAACCCGCAGGCTGGTAGACCAAAAATAGTGCGGTAGCTGTCACCAGAAGCTGTTAAATAATAACGTGCATTGTGGTTGCACCTAGTATATACTAGGTTGCTACTTTACATTGGACTTTATGCAGTAAGGCACTTGAGACATTTTTACGATGTTTGCACTTTCCCTATGGGGTTGCTCATCAAAGCTTTAGAGAGAAGGTACATAGAATGCACTTGCTTTTGAAACTGGATTAAACTTGATTACTTCATGAAATAAGTTTTAATTTGTTTATTTGGGCGTTCATAGTATTGTTTGGAGATGTATAGTTTCTCTATGTATTCTGATGACTATTTTCATTGTGAGACTTCAGATACTTACAAATTCTTTATCGTTTCAAATGAAATAATTCCCAATCCAATCAACTATTCATTTCACTATTATTTCCTTGATCTCTTCAATTCAAGCGGAGCATTCTTCTTTCTCAATTACATTCAAGATTCTTCGAATTTTTTGAAAAAAAAAATATTCTGTAGGAATTTCCTTCCAATTTATTTCTGATCTTCCAACAACCTGCTTCGGGGATACAATGGTGAAGTTTTAAAAATTCGAAGTGTGTGGTTTTGAACGCAGGTGTCGAATATTATAGCGTCTGGAAATCATTAGAGAAGGTTCAGGTAGTAGTAACCAGTAAGCCGACTGTGGAAGAGCATGTCATTCAAGGCATCAATAATGCGTTTGAGCCATTCCTGAATAATCGTATTATGTGGAAAACATTAAACAGCACTATTCTTCAACCGACCCTGGCTGCTACTGTCCTATCCCAAGGTTTTGTTTGTTGGCGTTGTTGATCCCCAATTTCTGTTCGTAAGAGGGATCCGCTGTTAGTTGTCATCGTTGGTATGCTTCCCAAGTACATCGATATTTTTGAGATCATTACCTTCGTAATCTAGAAACTTCGGTACGATTTATCAAACATTCCTCCGACTTCCACATCAGTGGATTATTATCAGTGACAGTACAATAAGCTAAATATAAATTTCAATAAGTGTAGCATCAGCTGATGATAAATAATGGAGTTCGCATTTCCGAGGCGCTCAAGTCTGTACGCACCTATACATTGTCACGTGGTAATTTAATACCACCAAATATTTTAAAATGAACCAATGAATTTTAATAGAACTATAAAATGGAAAGAAGGTTAGACCTAGTCAAAGGATAAATCAATTTAAATCAGGTATTATTAGCGATTAGGAGTAATAGCATTATCAAAAACGATAAGAAAACATGTATAATTGTGATTCAATAACTATGAGAACCCATTGGTAAGATCAAAAATTATAAAGCGGCTTACTTATTATTGGCGGATTATAAAAAAATAAAAGTGCATGAACATTGAGGTTAGAATTATTGTTTACATTTTGAAAAGAATTAGTCTATCTTGAATAAATCAATAATTATTAGAATCAATGCTGAACGAATCAGCTGATTATTCGATCAACCAGTATAACAGGTTGAATTATATAAAATTACTCACAAAGGATATATTATGTATACTAAAGGAAGTCGATGTGTAGAAATACGAACAACCATTATTTCTGTATAAATATTTATTATAATCTAAAAAAGCATGATAAATCAAGAGTATACAAAACTCATATAAAAAACTAAATGTATTAAAATCGTATGTTATGATTTATTTATGAAATCAATTTAAGATAAACACTCCATATATTTGTATAAAAACTTTTTTTTATTTAATTTTTTCTATTATAAAGTCGAGGAAGCCCTGTTTCCAAGCCGACCATTATATCGAGTTTAGTAAATTGAAGACCAATCAGAGAGTAGCTTACAGAATTATTCTTGGAAGAGACAAATTTTTCTGAAAACCTCCTTCTTCTGGCTTAAGATCTTGACCTGAGAGGATGCACATAGATTTTAGGGTTCTTTCTTCCTCTTTTTTAAATTTTAAAACTATTAAGCCAAACCCTTTTTTAATGTGAAATATTTGTATTAAATGTTAAATTATCTGTGAACTCAGTGCTGTCAAAGAGTTCGTAATTTGTAACTATTCCCATAAATATATCTTTAATTCGGAAAGAAACTTATAAGAATCTGGATCACGCGCTAGCCCAGCAGAGACGAAAGGAGCCTACCTAATTAATTATTGGAAATAATTAATTCAATCCACGAGACCGTCAAGAACTTCATTTAAGTGAGTGATAAGTCAAACAAGCTCGTTTTAGATTTTCTGCGTATAGTGGGGGAATTAATTAAACGCGCTATTCAAATTGACTTAAATTAAATAAAAAGTCACCACGTGTTGAATAATATCACATAGTTCATAAGAACATTTTATAAATTTATTTGATATATGTAGGAAGCTTACTTCCACGCACGGCCCGAATTCATATAAATCCCTGAGATCTCATGTTTGAATAATAATTTACTAATTATTAATTTTGTTAATTGAACAAAGTATAGTATATCAAACCTATAGACCAAACAGGTTTTTATTTGCAGAATTTTGTATTGACTGGAAGTCTAAGTATCAGTATTAAATATAATATATTCATGAATTTGAAACTCACTATTGTGAATATTGGCAAAACCTGTGGTAATTATTCAGATTTTAGAAAACATTTATTTAAGAAAAATTAGAGATATATTGAGCATTTTATATACACTTTTTTATGGGAATATATTTTGTGTTTTATGTCAGCATACAAATCGTAGAAATTTATTTTATCCTAGTTCATCTCGTGATATACAGTTTGAGCTGTTTTAATACCAACAAATATTCAGCAGCACATAAAATTATTGAATCAAGCAATATTGATCTTATTAAGAGCACTCAGTATTTACCATCCTTTGATGATAATCACTTTAATCTGTCAGAGCAAGTATATTGAAAATTATATTAATAAGGTTCCAGTTATATCATATAAGGATCCAGAGAGCTTCAAGAACTGGCGTTGTAAGTTCTAAGGAATTTTGGAAGGATATGTTGGTGAATACCTGTACTCACGACGAGCGTTTTAAGAATCAACTAGAAACAACTATAGTTGGTCCTTATCATTCTCTAGTGGTACATGGTTACTGATAATCAGTCATCAAATATTCTTTTAATTTCCTCACTGGTATTCTTCAAGAACTTCACAGAAGCAGCGGTAAGAACTATTAATCACAGGTCATTAAACCTTATGGTGATTACTTGCATTTGTAAAATCCATGTATCTACCACTGAGCTAGAGCTGAGGTTTGAACCCAGTAATTTTGCGAGCCGGACGGCCTTAATTTTTTGTGAATTTATTCGCAAAAGAGGGAATTTAGCGACTGCTCTTATAAATACCAATATCATCGCTCTATCATGAGAGGTAATCCTCCAAGGGCAAAGGTTTACAATTTGACAACATGCACATTACAGTATTTATAAACTACTAAATGATTTCCACTTTATGGAGCACTGAATGAAATTTTGCTCATTGGAGCACAAATGTTATTATTGCTATGAATATCGAAGAGTTGGCATTTCAATCTCACACAGTAAAGTTGAATTTGCAGAGCAGTGAAGACTAGGTGACATTTTGCTGCTACTACTATTTCCTGCATACTTGTCACTAAGCTTAGTGGGCTTCTGACCGTGAACTCACATTTCCTGTGACTTGAACCCGCAGGCTGGCAGACCAAAAATAGTGCGGTAGCTATCACCAGAAGCTGTTAAATAATAACGTGCATTGTGGTTGCACCTAGTATATACTAGGTTGCTACTTTACATTGAACTTTATGCAGTAAGGCACTTGAGACATTTTTACGATGTTTGCACTTTCCCTATGGGGTTGCTCATCAAAGCTTTAAAGAGAAGGTACATAGAATGCACTTGCTTTTGAAACTGGATTAAACTTGATTACCTCATGAAATAAGTTTTAATTTGTTTATTTGGGCGTTCATAGTATTGTTTGGAGATGTATAGTTTCTCTATGTATTCTGATGACTATTTTCATTGTGAGACTTCAGATACTTACAAATTCTTTATCGTTTCAAATGAAATAATTCCCAATCCAATCAACTATTCATTTCACTGTTATTTCCTTGATCTCTTCAATTCAAGCGGAGCATTCTTCTTTCTCAATTACATTCAAGATTCTTCGAATTTTTTGAAAAAAAAAATATTCTGTAGGAATTTCCTTCCAATTTATTTCTGATCTTCCAACAACCTGCTTCGGGGATACAATGGTGAAGTTTTAAAAATTCGAAGTGTGTGGTTTTGAACGCAGGTGTCGAATATTATAGCGTCTGGAAATCATTAGAGAAGGTTCAGGTAGTAGTAACCAGTAAGCCGACTGTGGAAGAGCATGTCATTCAAGGCATCAATAATGCGTTTGAGCCATTCCTGAATAATCGTATTATGTGGAAAACATTAAACAGCACTATTCTTCAACCGACCCTGGCTGCTACTGTCCTATCCCAAGGTTTTGTTTGTTGGCGTTGTTGATCCCCAATTTCTGTTCGTAAGAGGGATCCGCTGTTAGTTGTCATCGTTGGTATGCTTCCCAAGTACATCGATATTTTTGAGATCATTACCTTCGTAATCTAGAAACTTCGGTACGATTTATCAAACATTCCTCCGACTTCCACATCAGTGGATTATTATCAGTGACAGTAGCCCCAATCTAAAATGAGGGTCGAGACAAATGATTTCCATTCATGTGTCTATGAAGATTATAAGTCCCAATGAATCTGTTCATTTCAAGCTCTGAATTATTGATGGATGCACTAAAGCTGACCTCTGACGACATGAACTAGAGTTGTCAACCAAATTTATAGAACCTCTCTTTATTGGAACCACTTTGAAACGTTCTGTCATTCTCCTCTTTCTATTCTTCAGGCATACTTGTTGAGCGAAGTCTTGAATTCAATGATAGATGAGTTCCAACTTCTTGTACAAAGAATATTTTCCATTCTATTTTACCATTGTCAAACAAATTCTTTTATATAAATGACTCAGATTTTTTTTAGAAATTTCTGCTGCACACAGAAAATTAACATTCCTGATTCAAATATTTCTTCAAGGGATGTTTCAACCCTATCACAATCAACTTTGTCATTTCAAGAGATATCAAAAAAATTCATATGACCTTTTCTGTTCAACCATAGAAGACGAACGTTCCAACTTTTTATATAAATATTAGCTAATTATAAAAACATCTTTGTCAACTTCATTGACATGGGCTACTTTTTAAATTAATAAAACAATATAAAATCTTATAGCACCCTTTATTTTTTAAATAGTTTAACAACTAGTTTCGGTGATATTACACCATCGTCCAATGTAAAATTTTTCACTACATTCCAGTTTATAAACGCCTGATTTTTTAAATTGTTCCTGTTGTATTTTTTTATTAGAAATCTTCTTTTTTAAATCAAAAGCATTATTTGTTGTTTTGTAACCTAAATAAAAATCAAAAAATACTACTCAAAAATCAGCGTTTGCTGAGCATTTAATTGAAAATAGTCATAATTATATCAATATAAATTCTAATATGAAAATATTAAGCATTGGTAATGAAAGTAATAAATTGAATTAAAAGAACAATTTTATATCTATAAAACTGCGAAATTGAATAGGAATAATTTAATAAATATAATCCAATTTGACTTAGATAATCCTATTTTTGATGTGAATAAATAAAATTTGATATTTAAAAAAAATCTGGTGTGGTACACTCACACAACTTTCCTTGCTCATATTCGAAACTACGATCAGACTTTTGTATATGTGTATATATAATTGTTTTCAGAGTACTTTTTCCTTTGTGTAAATTGTGAAATTCAATGATTTTTTTAAAGTCGTCAAAACAGCTGTTCTACAGATGAAATATCTCGACTATGTGTTCTTTTTATGAACTGCTCTACCTACCTACCTCATGCACGAGAAGGAGGTTACAAAGTCCATTTTCTCAAGGATGGGGGTGGACCCCCCATTAGTTTTCCAGAAAGGAGACTCATGCCAGTTAATAGAGCTGATAAATAACTATACAGAGTATGAATTTGAAAAAAATCGGTCAAGTTATTTTGAAAAAATCGTGAAAAACATGGTTTTTTAGTAATTATCCGCCATTTTTCTCAAGAATATTACGGAGCTCCTGCAATTTTCCAAGGAAAAGACTCATGTCATTTGATAGGACTTATGAATGAATTACCCATGGCTTGAATTTGAAGAAAATCGTTAGAGCCGTTTTCGAGAAAACCGTGAAAAACCTGGATTTTGGTCATTATCCGCCATTTTTCTCAAGAATATTACGGAGCTCATGGAATTTTCCCAGAAATGAGACTCATGCCAGTTGATAGTGCTTATGAATATCTATCCATGGTATGAATTTGAAGTAAATCGTTAGAGCTGTTTTCGAGAAAACGGTGAAAAACATGGATTTTTAGTCATTATCCGCCATTTTTCTCAAGAATATTACGGAGCTCCTGAAATTTTCCCAGAAATGAAACTTATGCCAGTTGATAGGGCTTAAAAATAGCTATCCATGGTATAAATTTGAAGAAAATCGTTGGAGCCGTTTTTGAGAAAACCGTGAAAAACCTTCTTATTTAGTCATTTTCCGCCATTTTTCTCAATAATATTACGGAGCTCCTGAAATTTTCCCAGAAATGAGACTTATGCTAATTGATAGGGCTTATAAATAGCTATCCATGATATAAATTTGAAGAAAATCGTTAGAGCCATTTTCGAGAAAAACGTGAAAAACATGGTTTTTTAGTAATTATCCGCCATTTTTTCCGCCATCTTGAATTGAATTTTATTGAATTTCTTATTGTCGGGTCCTCATGGTATAGGGACCTTAAGTTTAAAATTTCAAGTCGATTGGTTAATTAGGAATGGAGTTATCGTGTTCACAGACATACACACACACACACATACACACATACACACACAGACCAACACCCAAAAATCATGTTTTGGACTCAGGGGACCTTGAAACGTATAGAAAACTTGAAATTGGGGTACCTTAATTTTTTTTGGAAAGCAATACTTTCCTTACCTATGGTAGTAGGGCAAGGAAAGTAAAAAATATAAATTTAAAATTTAAATTCAATAACTTCAACCAGAAATAAATTAATCATATGAAATTAAGCATATGTTCATTTTGTATCAATCAGTAAACATTTATTGATTTTTTTTCTATTTTTAACCAGACGATGGTGTAATATCACCGAAACTAGTTGTTAAACTATTTTAAAGTTTTTTGACTATAAAGGGTGCTATAAGATTTCATATTGTTTCATTAGCTAATTGTATTATTTTGTCGAACCACTGTTTGCTCATCACTCAACAACATAAGAAGTCCTTCAACACGTTTAACAATGATATATTTCTCAATTTCAATACAACCTAATAATCAGGGCCTAAGTTTTGAATAAATTCGACGTACAATCATATCACAATATGAATGGGAAACTTACTTATGGGAATACAACAATATCACATTGAAACTCGGATCAATACACAAGTTGAAGATTATATTATGGGATTGCACGTCTTGGTGATATTTTTCATAATTCTGAAGCTGCGTTTACACCGGAGTTAATAACACAAGTTATTAACAAAAAGTTATTAACTTGACTGAATCGTCAAAAATTTCTCTTGACAAAAGTTAATTACTCATGTTTCTAACAGAAAATTCCTTGTTATTAACAAGTTCTTGTTATCAATATAATTGACTTCCATATGATTTCATTTAACGAGACTATTCATAAAATTATGATATAACAGCCGGAATAAAAAGCAAAAAATTGTCTTCAAATTTGAATTGAAACATGTGTGTGATCATTGAAATAATGATCTTCATCTGATCTGATGTAATAAATTATAATGCGTTTACACCAGAGTTTAAAACAAAAGTTTTCAACATAAGTTAATAACATTTTCTTTTGGTTGCTAGTTTTGTTATCAACAAAAGTTAATAACTTTGTCACGTGTTTTGTCTGCAGCTGTAGTTATTAGGGAACAGCTGTAGTTGTAGGGTAGGGATGCTGGGCGAGGAGGTTGCGGGGAAGATAGAAACTTGTTATTAAAAAAAGTTACCGACTCTCGATGGATAACATAAATCTTGTTAATAACAAGGAATTTTCTGTTGAAAACACGAGTTATCAACTTTTTTCAAGAGAATTTTTTGTCGATTCAGTCAAGTTGATAACTTTTTATTAATAACTCATGTTACCAACTCCGGTGTAAACGCAACTCAACATAATGTTATTAACTTTTGTAATTAACATCAGTTGATAACAAAAATGTTAAAAACTTGTGTTATTAACTCCGGTGTAAAGCTCTAGTGAGTTTCCCCCTTCTAATGTGGAATTTGTCACTATTATGTAATAACTTCATCTTCTCATCTCTTAGATTTCACCGATGTATTTCGCCGTTGTATTAAACTTATTCATTCCACACTCACCTACAAACATCAAATCAAATTTATTCACTCGAAATTCAAAATATTCACAAAAGTATAAAACGACAAGTAGTAAAAAGTGAACAAGATACTACTTACAAAAAGTATAGTATGTTACTGGACTTGGTCCTCGAATAGGAGTCAGATACAAAGTGTTATAAGTAAGATTATTCATCACTTCATATAGATGAAGATGTAGTAGGAGAAGGAGTTAGTAAGAAAAAGGATTTAGAAATTCATGTACGATTTTATGAAGATGATTGAGTGCAATCTCATACATACATACAATACATAATACAACGATTTTTCGTATCATTTACCATTATAAATTTCACCCATTCGTAGAAAGAGAGCGATTACGGTCTATCAATCTACAGAGAAATAACAAAATTAAAATACAATAAATTCCATAGTGTAGTAGAAATAAATGAGGACAAATAGAAATATTACAATAGATTGAAAATAATTCATCAGAAAGACAGTTATTAGTGACAGCATCGAAACAAAAACGTTTATTGCACAGCAAAAACTGATTGAATATTTAGTAATTAATACAAGGTTGATTAGATCAGTGGATATAATTATATTGAAGCTTATCAACTTGAAACCTCGAAGAAGCTTTCCACCACAACTGGCGAATGAAGCCATAGCCAAAGCTTAATATAATATGGGAGGAACAGCTTCAATATTCTGTGTCAAATGCATGATGTTCGAAGTGCCCTTCACTTTTAGAGCAACTAATTAGTAGGACTCTACATCTATCCTATTAACCTCATTGAATGGACGTTGTGCAACATCTCGGAACTATTCTCACATTATATTCCTTTGGATCTTTTCTTGTCCAGGATTCCAAATTTGTTAGATGTCTCGGAACACGATTAGTGATGTTGCGAGTAGGACTTCAAAATGATTCACGACCATATTAACAGGAATGCAATCATAAAATTGTGTCTATTAGTGTATAGTTTCAGTATGATTCACGACCCTAGAGCAGGAATGCAATCACATTACACAGTAGCATGTTTCAAGTTACCTAGTTGACTGCACCTGATCTCTGTACTGCAAGTAGTTGGCTCACAACAGGGAACAGGCATGATCTACAAAGAGCAGCATCCAGCATGGTTCTTTTGTTGTTTGCCAATAATTGTTTGTTAGCTGTTAATTAAACGGCGAAAGCAAGCTGTCCTGGTTCGTGACAGCAGTTACGGTCTGCCTTCGTGGTGAAAGGCAACCAAACCAAAGCTCCAATTTGCACCTTGGAACCCCATAACAAAGCTTACCGTCATAAAACAACAACTCTTAAAAACATTCATAGAACTGATCGCTACTCCGCTACTTCTCTGTACTTTGACTCACTTTCAGTATTCCTTATCAATACAAGCAATGCTTTCTATTAAACCAATGCTGACAGTTTGAAGTGGATATCACTGAAGAGCATGTATTATTTTAAGTGCTGCAACTGCAATCGTTAAACCAAACTACATAGCAAACTGTATCACTTGCACTGATATCCCTCCTACTCATACATTTGGCACAAGTGTACCGTACATTACTGTTTTTCCAGTACCTTGATCGTGATATTACGAAGTTAATACGACTGTTAGACATAATTATGGGTGCTCTAAAATAAATACAACTTTCTCGCCGTTGTTTTACTAGCGTGAGTTATCAATTATTGTGTTTAATTGTTGTGTACATGGTGAATTTATTGTATTTTAATAGCACGGTTTTGAATGACAGTGAGTGTATTTCTAATGCTACTTCAAGTACTAAACTGTGTATGGTTGTTGTTGCGTGCTGTATGAGTATGTCTACTTTGTTAAAATTGAGTGGAGAAATCGTGATCATTATCTGTGTAAGCGTGAGTAGTTTTGAGTGTGATATCTGTTCAAATGACATTTTGCAAATAAAAGCTTATCGTTAAGAATAATATTATCATTAATGTATTAGAATGTGTGATGAATTATTATTCTACTCGAAAGAATCTTTTTATATTTTTCCAGCTCATTTCTATCTGATTCAGGTCGGTGTGTTAATGCTGGATCCGGTCATGTCTTGTTAATTGGTAGGATATTATTATTATATAAACTCGACAATTAATTGAAAAAACAACGCCGATTCATGTAGTTAGATCACAACTATCCAATATTAGGCTGTATTATCGAGATTAAAATTGCATCCAATTTGAAATTCGTTAAATGATTACCTGTATTGTCATTTTTATTGTGAATTAGTGTATAAGCCGGCTATTAATGTATAGTAACTTACTATATAAATAATAAAGAAATCTAATCTAATCCATTTCCCTATTGAAAAATTATCTCCAAATAGACATAATATACATTGTCAACATAGTGTTCCACAATCCAGAAAAATGAATTAGAAATTTTTCATCCAGTTCAATTTTATATCTGTCACTGATACACGTTCCCTTTGTGAATAAAACTGTCTCCAGTTGATAATAAAGCATTTTTGACAAAGCTATATAATAAACGGCTTCTTTCAAAAATCATTTTCATAGTCATATCCTTGTTATTTCTCACAACCAATTTTCTATTTTTGAACAATCATTTCCAAGTATATTTTTGATTTTCTGGACAAATAATGCAATAGATTGGTACATTAGTTACATGTTACATAACAAACCTTTCATAATAGATGTTGGCTAATTAAAAACTTGACTGACAATCTTTTGATTATGACTGACATGTACGGTATATGGTTATTGAAAGCAAAATATAAATTATCAATCTTATTGTGAATTTATAGCAGGATGCAACAGTTATTACAAGATGTACTAAGTGTAATCTAACTGGGCCGGGTTCATTTATCTCTCCTTTTTGTTCAGAAACCGGTCTGAGACACTTTACGTAGGAATGCTTTTTTGCCAGACATAATAATTAATATGTGGTAAGTGTTTATTCTCACTTTATCCACCAAAGCAACTAAATGTTCCCAACTCGTTCCTAATTCCTAAATTTCCCCACTCCCCACCTTTGTCACAACTTCATTCCCCACCTTTTCACCAGCTTTATCTAATTTCTGTTGAGTCTATTCAGCATGCTGTAACGGGCTCGATATCATTCTGAAAAAATATCAAGTTACAAGCCTCTTCCAGTGAATAGTAAACAAGATAAGTTTCAAAGTTATTAGTACTTTAAGCTCTAAATTAACTTGAAAATTTCCTCAGATACCAGCGGGAAACAGTTATTTTTTATTGCGCCTTTATATTACTAACTTGTTTGATGGTTGTTGATGGAGTGGATAGTTTCTTTGTAGGAAGAATTGACACTTAGATACAGGATCATTGACACGCTTCTTGAAGAAAAGTATGCTGAAGATTATCTTGCAGCTAGCTTTATTGGTTGAAATTTAATCTGCCAATAACGCCCATCAAAAATGTTATTATGCCTACAGTTATTATGTGTTATGGAACATTAATTTGAAATATTTTTCACAAATTGCTAGACAGATAGAGAATAGTGACTTAATCTCCAAACTCTTATTGACTCTCTTTTTGTAATTTTGGAGTTGTTCTTTTAATTGGCCGAAGTGAAGCTGACGTCTGTCGAGTGTCGTCAAGTGAATCGAGTGTCGACTCGATCGGCTTTTGTCTGTTTGTTTGTTTGTACCGCAGATACAATTACAGATACAGTCGCAGTTATTGTCCGATTTGGATGAAATTTGCTATGCAAGTTCTTTGAAACAAGGCGCAGAATCGTATGTGTAACGATTTTTGATAAGACCTCCAGTTTTTTGTAATTTAAGAAACCGCAAACCAACCTCCATCATGAATGGACTTTATTGTATCTAGGGTCTTTGAAGATGCAGCAATTCATGTTCCTACTTCTTCGCTTTTAGTATCAACAACACACTGAAGTGTAGAGAGATGGAGCGTTGGATCTCGCACTGTGGGACCCAGGTTTGAATCTCGTTTCGACCAGATTTTTTTTTGCAAATGATACCTTGTTTTATCTTATTCTAATAATATGAATCATTATAAAAAAAATATTAAGATAATATTGGAATTTTTATGATTATTATTATGTTACTTTTATTATTAAATTGATTTATCAAATTAATTGGATAAATTATTGAAAAAACAAATTTTTATTGTATTGGAGTCCAATAATGCAGTTGTAGAAAAAAATGTGTGTGTGATTCCAGCGATAAAGTCGAGTTTTACGCTCTCAATACATGAATAACTAATATCGGGGCACCGAGCTTTGCACGTTATTTTCATTTATTGATAAACAGAACACAATTTTCAAAAATGATCGTGTTTATATTTCACGGCTGGCTATAGGTCTTATGATTTTATGATTTTCGGGGATGCGATATTTTAATTTTTCACATACTCACTCGCTCACTCACTTTTTTACTATCCACAGCTGTTTCAGCCAAGGATGAATTATCTTTTTAATGTCGTTCAGCGAGTTTTCCCAAGGATGAGACCTAGTGCAATCGAATCTTAATATCATAAACCTACTATGTTCCAAATTTCGTGAAAATCGTTAGAGCCGTTTTCGAGATCCATTAAACATAAATAACCAGTTATAAAAATAGCCAGATATAAAAATAACCAGATATAAAAATAACCAGATATTTAAAGAACCAGATATATAAATACAGAAATTGCTCGCTTAATATAATAGGATTATAGTCTATGTTACAGATAAGTCAACTATTTAAGTTGTGGACTATTTTCATCATCATAAAAATTAAATCAAATCAAATCAAGTTTTATTCAATGATATCACTTACATGACAAATTCCATTATACAAATTATATTACAGGTCATTGAATACAATACTGTTTGCTTAAGAAAAATCTTGTCTGCAAACAGGAGTGAAATACATTCAGAACTCAACTAAAAATGCTTATCTATGAAATCATTAGAGCCGTTTTCGAGATCCGTTAAACATAAATAACCAGATATAAAAAGAACCAGATATATAAATACAGAAATTGCTCACTTAATATAATTAATGCTTGATGATTAATCAACTGATAAATCAACAACTATTTTAATTGTAGACAATATTTTTAACATCATTAGCATTTCTTCAATCTCCAACTTCTTTTATTCATAACTATCAGTTATTATTTTAGTTATTTTTTAACTGAATTTTCAGTTTATCAGGTACAATAATTATTGTATTGTATGCATTTTTTGTGCATTTTTGTGCAGCTCCAAAGTGTCAATTTTTTTGTTTTCCTTTTGGTATGAGATCGGAAAGTGATTTGTGAGCATTAACATTCTGCATAGGCATAACAAGCCATAACATTGAATCAGGACCTCCTAAATATTCAGTATTGATGATTGAATCCACTTTTCATGAAAAATATCATTAGCAACCTCCTATTATTGTCACCAACAAACCCATCTTATTTAGAATCATTTTCCATTTCACAATTGTCTGTGAGACGATTCGTCATCGTCTGAATTGCCTACTGCATATTCCATTTTTCCGTCAGTTGATCGATTTCTTATAATTTATTAATTATTAGAAGAGTTGTAATATATGTTAATATTGAAAATATGGAGACGATATAAAGGACTTTGATAAGTCCGGTGTCTCTGGGAACAGTGTCTCTAGCACTTTCAATGGAGAAAATAATAGATGACATGGCTAAATCTTCACAATATACTCTACTTACTGTACTGGCCCTTCTCATTAGATTGAAAGTTGTATTCATGAGCGAGGTCTACTGTTCGCAGAACTACTAGTTTAATCCAATAATAATAATTTAAAAATAAGTAGTATCCATCAATTATATTTATTTTGTGAAAGGATATTTTGACTATTGAACTATTTAACTATTACTGGAAGATATTATTAGAAAATAGTAAAACGATGAAGTTTTAAAAAACTCCTGCATAAAATAATTGAATTTATCGTTTCTGGAGCAGTTATAAGTATAATGGAATATAGAAAGTAAAGATACTTCTCTAATTTCACTTTCCTTGCCCTATTACCATATGTAAGGAAAGTATTGATTTCCCCCAAAAAATTAACGTACCTCATTTCCAAATTTCTATACGTTTCAAGGTCCCCTGAGTCCAAAAAAGTGGTTTTTGGGTATTGGTCTATGAATTTCGGGGATGCGATATTTTGATTTTTTACATACTCACTCGCTCACTCACTTTTTTACTATCCACAGCTGTTTCAGTGAAGGATAAATTCCTTTTAATGTCGTTCAGCGTTTTCCCAAGGATGAGACCTAGAGCAATCGAATCTTCATATTATAAACCTACTATGTGCCTAATTTCGTGAAAATCGTTAGAGCTGTTTTCGAGATCCGTTAAACATAAATAACCAGATATAAAAATAGCCAGATATAGAAATAGCCAGATATATAAATACAAAAATTGCTCGTTTAATATAATAGGAATTCGTCGTCTGTTGATGATGGAAGTAGGACCTCCTGAATACCTTATGTATTTGGCAGGTCAGGATGGAAGTGAATGAGCGAGTTCATGTGTGTGGGACTGTGTCAAAATTATGACTCAGCTGTTGAACTTTTGTATTCATTCAATCAGGTACTTAGTGCCGGTTGGAAAAAAGCCGGGTTATTTTTAATCCTGATCAATTCTAGTAGAACCATCTTTTTCAAATGGTCTCTGATTTGGTTCACGTTAAATTAATCAAGATTGGAATTTAACCGGATTTTGTGCACCGGGCCTTTGTGCAGGGAAATTTTTGCATTCCTCTGGGAATTAATCTCAATTTACTGTGATTAGATAGAACATTTCTGTATGAACTATGAATGTTATTTTAATTCCTTCTTTCGTAATACATTTTTTATGATTTTGTACTCCAGCGCGAAGCTCGGTCCCCGATATTTAAATCATTCACTTTAGAAAGATAGCAGACCTCGTGTGTCTCCAGCGTTATTGTCCTGTCACCAGCTGGCTCAGATCTTTGAATAGTAGACTTGAGATTCGCGTGAACACTAGCGTCAGGTGATCAATTTTCATAACGGCAAGGAAAGTTGTGTGATTGCGCCACACCAGTTTTTTTTCTCTTGTTCTAGTTTATTGAACGTGGTTTTCTTATTGGAATATGGTATGAATCCAAGATTATATTGATGAATATTATATGATATTCAAGATGAATGTAACGTGGATTGCCTTTGTAGATATCCATCATGAAAATAATAATAATATCGAGTGACCTGGCTCAGGTCTGGTGTCAGAATTCTCAGGTCGCACCTAGTCAATTTCAGGGCCTCTGACATTTGAATGAAAATACACAAACAAATCGCTATTATGTATCTTTATAACCTTTGCTCAATAGATAAATAGAATTAAATACAATCTATACTTTTTTAAATGCTCTAATAGATTGATATGAAAGCAATAACATTATTTTAAAGAAATTATTCTCATTTTGGAATTATTTATGTAGTTGATACTAGATCAATGAAGACATATAATATCAGTCATAAAGAATTATCAGAATATATTCCTTTATTTGATACAATAGATTCACATATTGCAGACGTTATCATAGTTCAGACAAGCCCAATGACCATAACTCAAACAACTATTCCAATTGAGCTTCCACTGATGAGTATGAAAACCGAAATTTATTAGGACCTACAAGAGGCAATTTTATTTGTGCTTGTTCATACAAGACGATTGATGTGATGACTCGACAGTATTCCCAGATCATCCAATGGCAAACCGAAATCACGAATCATCATGTTCGACTAACGAGTTTCGATTTGTTGGACGGGAGAAAGCGTCTAACCGCCTTACATTCGGCAAAATCATTCAGCCAAATAGTCTGTCTCTGGCTTGAGAACATCAGCTCCGAGTTGTCTCCCATGACCTATCGACTGACTATCTTTCCAATAATTCTTGCTCAAAATAATTCCAATTCAATACAAAGTAATCAAATGGGTAGTATTTGAATTCTATTGCAAAATAAAAGTACTATACTTGTTAAACTCTGGGCATTACATTCCACAGAGTGCATCTCAAATGAACAAATATCTACATAAATAGATGACTTTTATTCAGAACGACATGATATTTCTGAAATATCTGTTTGGACCATTCAAAATCAAAGAGTATCGAATGTAATACTTATTCTATACTCTCTCGTTAAATCACAATCAGTTGGGACTCTGTCTTTGGTTTACACAAAATGTTGCGAAAATTGTAGCAAAACCAAGAGTCAAATTGTATAGAAAAATGCATTTCTAGGAATTAACCAGAAAGAATGGATGAGTACGGTATTACGAGAATTGGAAGTTTTCTGTGAGTGATAATCTGATAATTCAATATCATTCTTACAATAGCAGATTATAGAGATATTGGCTTACAACTTACCTGATAATAAAAGTGAGTTATTACCAAATAGCTGAAATGGAGTAGAATTCCAGTCAATGGAATTCATTCAATGAACAGTGACTGAAAAACAGGCCAGATTCAAGAGTTCAATCTAAATTAATTTCTTCATAAGGTACCTATGATAAAATTAGGTCCTATTGGTTTTTTGTGTTATAATGTTCATTATCTTCATCTCTGTTGTCTTTATAAGAAGACAGTCTCTGTACAAAGATAATAAGGCTGATTTGTCTTCAACTGAAAGAAAGTGTGTGGATTTATCATGGAGAGATAAATCGGTACTGAAAACAAATAGCTTGATGAATATGAATGAGATTCGAGAATGTTATATTTTCTTCCGCGTGTTCATTTTTTAGTGCACTTTCATGAGATGTTGGTCGTTTGTAGAAGGATTTTGATCCAATCGGTGCTCTCTCGTCTAATCTGTTCGCAAGCTTCTATCCGAGCATAACACAAAAATAGTAGGAGTGTTTGCATTTTATTAGAATAATTCAACGCCGAGAAAGATCATACATGATACCGTGACAGTTGGCTTAATTTAGTGGATTCAAGTTTGAACGTTACTTGGTGCAAATAAAAGTTGTAACGTACTGGATGGAACGTGTTGAAAATAAGTTTAATGCTTCGAGAGATTTGAACGCTTGCAAGGATAAATATTGCGACAAGTTGGAGAAATTGGATACAAATTTATTCCTAGTGTGAATGGAGCAGAATTAGTATGTTTGAATGCTATCGCCGATTGCTGCCTTCAAGCTGTGTGACTCAATCTATGATTGCATTTCCTCTAATAAAGTTAACATCGCATGAGAAAGCATAATAACTGGTTTTCATGTCATTCCTTCAAGTTGAGCAGTCATTATATGAGTTTATTTCTCTGTACATCGAAAACTCATTAATATTCTCTGATTATCAGGTTTTTGAGTAATCATACATTTTGGGGATCACTAGATTCTTAGCTGAGGGTTTTTCAGTTTTGATTTACTTTTGATAAGTGTGAGGCTTCACTCTCATACTAGAAAATAACAATATTTTTATTAATAACTCAATAATTGTAGTATTATAATAATAAATAGTGAATCACTGCAGTAGAAATTAGCTTCCTTGATACAAATCTAATCAATTCTCATCCAAAGACATCAACATAATTTTCTCATTAATACATGCTACTCGTTGGCTTGGAATATGCAGTTAGGAAAAAATCGAAGTCTGTGTTGTGGTGGAAGAATGGATAATTTTGGGCTTGGATTTACTGTATAATATGGATGATAATGAGATACTCTTCACAGTCTTCCCACCAACAAAAGTCATCAAAACTGTATTGTTTATTGTCATACTTCATAAAAATGATCCTAAATTAATATTTATGCCCTCAACGTCCTCTGCATTTGATTATCGTAGCACACTATGAATGAACTTGAAATAAGATACGCATATCAAATATCCCCGTACACGAACTTATTCCACATGCAGGTATTCCATGAACTTGGCGCTTACACATGTGTGTTTAACCATAAACTGTACCTTACAACATTCTGGGTCGAACACGGGTCATATTCAAAACAATAGAAAACGAACAATTTATAAGCTGATGTTCTATCAGGTACACAGCTTTCGGGACTAATAAATTTCGTTCAGAAGTCACAGAGGCGTAAGCGGAAGAATGACTGCTACCGATGCATGTTGTTTTGCGCATGCGCACTGCTCTCTCTATTGAACTCTCCTCGCCTGCACGTCTAATAGACGTCTATTGTGTCGCGAATGGCATGTCTCACCCTGTATTTATATACACATGTCTTTGTTTCGCCCCCAGCCACATGTTTTATTATGCATTGTTTCTAGATACTAGTTCCGATGAACAGTTTAATGTGAAATACAGTATCCGATAGTCACCAGCACACACCTACATCATTACATTACACCGCTAACGTGGATGCCGTCAGTACTGCTCGCTTCCCACACGCCATCAAAACCAGCAACCGTGAATCTGTGCTGTGGCTGTGCAACGTTTATGAGGGATTATCTGATTATTCATTCAACTTGGAATCTACAAACTGAAGTCTGTGTCACCTCTTATCAGCACATTTTCGTTTGGAACTATCAATTGTGTAGATGTCTAGTTGATTCACGTGGATCACTAGTTGATGCGAGTAGATGCTAATTATTGTGTTATAGAAAGTTGTAAAATCGATATTACATTTTTTCGGAAATATAGCATGCAGTATATACGTGAATAATTTTGTTCATTCTTTGATTACTTTTGGCTTTAGCTGTAGCATCATCTTATCAAAAAGGGAACAGCAATCAGGTCTTAGAAGATCTTTGACAAAATTAAGAAGACCGTTGATGTTACAATCTGATGATGTTAGATGTTAGAACCCACTATTAGAATCTTTCAAATTGATCCTCACACAAGGAGATCTATTTGAGTCATTACACATTATCTTCTATCTGATAGTGTTCGACATCTGAGTGATGTTTTTTTTCACTTATATATTGAATTAGCTTACTATCAAGGGATTTCTCATTTGAATATCAACAATCACAACTAATCAAAGCAGAGAATATCGTTATCTAACTGATCCTACTGAGATTTTGATAACGTGAACTCCAGTATAGGACTTATACAATGTATGAAGCACCTAATAATATGATCAAGGAATAGGAGCAGGTTTTCAAGATCACTCGATATCATTATTATATTGTCATTTCTAGTTCAATGGATGTCAAATGTAGAAATGAACGTTCAAAAATCGTTGTGCTTGAGTGTGGACATAGGACACGTTCAACAAAGACCCACTGTGGAGAAACATCTCGATCTCGATCCCCATACAGACACTCAACAAAAGAATGTCATCGTCGTTTCGATAACATAAAAAAGGAGATGGACTAACAAAAAGGCCTGGGAGGTACAGTTCGATTATAGCATCATTTGCATCCACGCCATTGATAGATAAAGATTCACTAAGATTCTTGACAGTTTTCGAGTGGTACTAATAGAATACAATGACTGCAATTCTATCTTTCCTCATACAGTCATACTCCTACGGATCCTAACCTCCCAACGTTTATTCCGATCACTGCTAATAGAGAGCAAATACAGCAGTATTCCCTCCTAGGATTTTGAAAGCTTTGCTAATAAGTGCAATGTCACCCCACACTGAGCTCTCAATTGGTTGTAAATGAGAGTGTATGAATAGAGAATCAACTGCAGGGGTGTTATGTACCATTTAATGTTCAGTGAAGGAAAGGATGAGTGTTTGTTGTGTAATAGTGTGAGTGTGTGGTGTAGGCACGTTCAGGGAGCAGGCACTAGACACCAATGTCCGCCCGGAACCGTTCAACAGTGTTGGGTCAACAAGTTTTCAAACTTTCGGCTATTGATATGGAAATGAAACGAACTGTGCTATTACGCTGTTCAAAAGCACGTCACAACCCTGTTATTAGATGATTATTGGTAACAGAAAATCGTCTTGAATTAATTCAACAGCTTTATTATATTCGATCTCGTTCTGCTCCCCCCTCCACCAGACAACTGTCCATTCTGAAAGCGCTCGATTTTTTCACTTCCATTTTGTCAGCTCATTTTAATAACAAAAAGATTGCTTCTCGTTCCGGCCATAAATTATTCATATCATAGCTCTTTCCTTCCTGAACCTATTTCGATTATTCCAGCAAGTAGGTGTGATGTTTTATGATGAACAATTTCTTTTACAAGTCAAGCGCCGAATTGAGCTGTCGTGTTTGTGAGGACTTGAGGAGGCTGTCCGCTTTCGATAAATACAGCCACCAACTACCGGATCCAACCCATTCACACAGCATTTTGTCCGAAGCATGCTTTCTTCTACTCAATCAAAGGCCGCTGAGTGGGCTGTAGTCTTATGCAAAATGCACATTAAAGATCCACAGATAAGCCTTCACCGCTGTATACGAACATCTAGATCCTAGATAATAGAATATTTCTCTCATGGATGTATAGCCGGTGCGTAGGTAGGCTCAGATTTATAAGTGTTTATCAATGAATGAAAATTATGATGCTTGTCCTTACTGTGAAAAATTGTTTTTGGAAAATTTGCATCGCTTGTTTGTAACATACCTCAAGCTCAGTTTCTTCAAGTGTATACGCACTGCATTAATTCCAATAATTCAAGCCATACTATATTATTCCATTGTTGAATAATATAAAACATTTTTTTGAACTGATTTTAATTCATATTGAGCAATCCAAATTAACAGTGTTTGTCATGTATGAGGACTGAAAATTATCACAAAAACTCTACTGTTCAGTAACAAATGTATTATAGATATTCGATTCTATATAAGTTTTTTTTTTGTTAATTTAGTATTATACCATTTATTTGCTAGTTTGTCCTACTGCAAGCATTTTGACGTTTCTGAATCATGAAGAAACCATACATTGTCCAGTCAAGGAAAGGTTATAGTTGGAAAAGATTGGAAGACAATTTTTGACCCCGCAGTTGTGTTTAGGGTAGTAAAAGGTGAACATATCGAAAGTCCCAACCCCTACCCCCTGTCCTAAGGGGGTGGAGTGGTTAAAAGGTATCATTTTTTGGTTTCTCGCATAAATCTCCAGTTTTGCAACAATAGACCAATGACAAAGGAATTTGGAGGGATTGTTTTTAATAAAATTTTCAACTTTGCAGCTTTGTTGAGACTAGTTAGGAGGAGAACATATCAAAAGTCCCCATTTCCAACTCATGTGCTAAGGGGATGAGGGTTCTCATATATTGAGAACAATGCGTTCAATCGACATCACTAACTATTCACAAATGAAGCTTGATGAATTCTCAAAATAACAGGTTTTTATCCTATTTTTTTGCTCTTTCAGGGCTTATTTCTCTCCAAAAATTCATCGTAAAAATTTATGCTTATCGTAGGTTTGTAGAGAATCAAATTTTCTTTCGGGGTGAAAATCTCAATGCTGCAACAATAATTAATCATTTGACAATGAAATTTGAAGGGGGTGTCTGTGACACAATTTTTCACTTTGGAGCCTAATTTGGACTTGTTAGTAAGTGAAAATAGCAAAAGTGCGCATCTTTATCCCCTCTATTGAAGGTGTGGAACCGCTGAATTGAAACTTGTTGCAATAGGAACAGTTTTGGGCTAGGCCTGTTGGTCTTTTTCTAATCATGTATTTGATTTGTGCATTGTCATTGAAAATGTCACCCCTATATTGAAGCTGCTATAACAATTAAACGAAAACTTGGAATAGTGTAATAATACATCGATTCAAAGAGAATTTGATGCTCTACAAACCTACGTAGAGCATTACTTTTCACGATGCATTGATATGCCGTTGTATTCATGAATTTCAATGAACTGTAGCACTGTCCATTAGACATTTCTTGGCTTGATAATTATACGTTCTCCATAAGGTGTTAACATAGACAAGAATCAGGTGGAATGCTGATTTTCGGAGTGCAACGATTCCTTCAACATAAAGCTTTTAATAAAATCTAAGGATATTCTTGACTATCTTCTAACAGGATTTGAGCCTACGCATTCATTATCATCAGTTATAGAACTTGGAGAGAATCCCTATTTTTATTAAATTTATAAGAAAGACTAGATAGCCTCCTGTTCCTCTATCTACGGGGGAAAAATGTTGAACCAAACTTATTTCCTTGTTATAAATTAGATCTCATATCCATTCATTCCAATTTACACCATCCAATTAACGGAGAGGTCCTTGGAGAAAGATCTGGCAAAGTTATGCAGGGTTTGTCTCGTATTTAAACATTAGTTATCTGACGAAAAAAGCGAAAAAAGGTGACAGAGTGTGACGACGACAAGATAAAGTGAGAGACGACAAAAAGTGACGCCGTATGGAGAAATGAAAAATGGAGAGAAGTGTCGGCATCTCTCGGAACGAGGCACGTACTCAGTCGCATACTGGCTGTCAAATGCACGCTCTCAGGCGAGTGACTTTTAATTTTAAGACATCTATAAAATTTACAACTTTACAGTTGTCGCCGTCTGTATTATTGCTAGGCAGGTGGATAGAGAGGACATCGCTGAAGGATGGAATACTTGGAGTGAGCAGGGGGAAACAGTTCAAGCATTACAAATCTCTTGCAACTCGTAGAATTCGTGGACAAATTGGACAATTCTAACCGGATATTCCTATCCACCTATAACTATCCACTAGAAACAGCCATAATATTTTTTCCTCCATGAGAACGATTCTTACGAACTTCTATACATCGGAAGTGGACTAGACTTTTGTTCCTCTTTTATTCATATATTATCTTCTTTGATATATATATATATATATATATATATATATATATATATATATATATAATAACCACTCTCTGCTCGGTTGAGAAACGTTGAGAAAATTTCCGTTTATGATGTAAGTTTTCAAGTGTTTTCAATCTATTTATGTCTTGTGTCTTCAGTTTCAATTTATATTACAAACTTTAAAGTATTTTCTGTTATGTGCTATATATATAATTTAAAAATAATTGTGTATCATTGAATCAATGAAAGAATATTATGGAATGCACATACCATTGACCATCCATGGATGCTCCGTTCGAAAACAAGCAGCCCTTCAACCAGCAAATTTCATCGACTAATAATTATGGATAGAACCCTATTCAGCTCGTTTCTCACAGGGCGACTTGAAACGCAACGAGCAGAAGGCTGCCTGTTTATACAGTCTTATTGCCGTTCTCAATTCTCTTGTACAGAGCCTGTAAGTAGGCTGCACAAAGATTAGATAAAGCTGAATTTCAATAGGGAATACAAAGTCATTGAATAAGCTTTATTGGTTATGCATTATGCTGGTTGGCCGAACCAGGCAACAACGGTGTGTCCTATGAATTACAATGTGACTTATAAGACAGAACAAACTGCTCCGTACACAGACCCAGCTACCGTATAAAGTTGGGGCCGACAGCTGCATTTGAAATGTATCGAGAGAAATGAAATACAACGCAGCAGCTCAAGGAAGACAGAGAGGAAAGGAAGAGAAAGGAAAACAAGTCAATGAAAGGAAAGGAAGTAAGCAAGGGAAAGGAAGAAGGATTGTAATAAGAACAAGTGCAGGACGGGGGAGAGTAGCTGTGTAGTAGCATTGACGACGACACCTCTACATTAACTGCAGGTCTGGAGTCTGCGGCTTGCGACCGCGATGACAGCACAAAGAGCTCAAATGCAGCGGAAAACAACAATGCAGTCCCAACAGAACAGATCAAACGAGAGTGGTAGAGGACAGTGGAGGCTGCTGCTGGTACAAAGCATCCAAGTCCATAGAAAACAACGATGCAACCTGTTGTATGCCTTTCAGTAGCGGTCGTATCCTGGCGCACTATATTCAATTTCTACTCAATTGAACAATTATATTTTTCCAACCCAATTAAGAAAGTAGAAAAGTCTCGCTGTGATTCCAATCTTTGTTACCATCTCAGAAGAGTATTTGCCATGTTATTTCTTGGAAAACTAGGGCCTGTTCCAGGAAAATTGAAAAGTGCTGTGATGAAAATGTACACGC
Source organism: Nilaparvata lugens (assembly GCF_014356525.2). Taxonomy (NCBI): domain Eukaryota; kingdom Metazoa; phylum Arthropoda; class Insecta; order Hemiptera; family Delphacidae; genus Nilaparvata; species Nilaparvata lugens. Next base: position 21,272,170 of record NC_052509.1, read on the forward strand.
ATTTGACAAAGCACAGTAATTTGCACATGCCATATAATTATGCATATATGCAATGGAATTATCCGTCTATAATAGTACCAGAACAGCATTCATTTGACTAATTCTGAATTAGCTTAGTATATTGACTTCAAGCAGTACTCTCTATGACTTCAAGCAAACTCTATACTTTCTCATAGAATGTGTAATGATCACTACGCAAAGACGTAGAACATTGGTTTAAGATTTATACCAATAAATTATATTATTAACTTACTGGTAATCTGAAAAGTATATTACAGGAGGAGTTTGTAACTTTGTGATTGCAGAACAAAGCAATAGAGCATCGGCTAACATCTAGACAATCTATGTATTCTGGAGAATCAACAGAATGATCAAATTGATCCAAGCTCAGATTGAAAACTATTGGTGATGCTGTTAATCTAGAAATGCTGTTTTGTTTATGTTCTTAATATTTTTTCAACTCTTCAACCCCAATTTAATTGGTTTGGAGGAAATTCCAGAATATTTTTCAAAAGTCAAGGATTGTTCGTTAATCTCATTCGAACAACGGGTTGTTGATCAACATTATTCGGAAACTGCAAGATTTTGCGAACTGGTCAGGAATCCATTGATCCTTTGAAGAAATGCTCCCTTTGGGATTCCTTCCTGATAAATTTCAAGTTCCCAAGCATTCCAAGTTTCCACTGGAACAGGAATTGATTATTATCGATGTGAAGAATTCTATCGCAGATGTTGAACAGATACGAGTTTTTTAGACACAAGATAAACGAGTTACTGATCCTATTTAAAAATTGGACACTCGAGAGATAAGATGAAGTATGGTAGAACAACATCTGACAGGAAGGTGGAATTTCTGTTATTCCACTGGATTCATTCGATTGGCTCATTAGAGATATCCCTGCAACGATTAACATTCTTTTTAAATGGCTTACAAGCTCAAGTGAGAAGTTTTATCACATTTTAAAACTCGATTTATTTATAATGGCATTCGTGTTTGGCAACGAAATTCGGTTATAGCTAACAGTTTTATTTCACTTTGTAACATCAGTTATAAATGATAACCCTTTCTAAATTCCATGCTTTTCAAGACAACAGCCAACAAACATACCGCATTTGAAGTATTAATCGACACTTTTTAGTTTTAAGATATTTTCTTGCAGTAATTAAATCAATACCAAGTTACCAGGTTTCATATGCTTTATTTTTCGCTCTATCCTTGGTAAAATGTTATTCATTTCTTCCACTTGAATCTGATCCATTATTTAATCGGTAAATAATTATGATTTCGGTTTAGCACTTAGTGAATTTTCAACTGAAATTGATTATGTTGTACCACTATGTGATGCTTATTATTTATTATTCAACATGACTGATGGATACTTCTTTACAATTTTATTGTATTGATAGTAAAGGGAAACAATATTAGTTGTGGAATATCAAACCGGTGTGGGCTTACAACGTTACTAAAATAAATTCAATTTTTACAGGAATAATGGATCGAAGAAGTTGGAGTATTGTGGCCTTGGAGACGGATTCCAACTCTTTAAGAATTTTGAAGTAAGTATTTTTCCGAACATTTTCTTTCTGATATTCCCAGTTTTTGCTTCAACTTTACTTCTTTGATAGTTTTTGTTAAGAATTACTGATATCAAATCATCTATTTGATATTTCAATTGATACGCAATACACCTTATACGTTTTATCTGACGCATGCTATTGTACAACCTACAAAGTATCTGACAACAATCTCCGAAAATTGGTAGAACAATAAAGACTTCACATCCTGATAGCTGTTGAAGAACGTTTTTGTTGATCTTCTGAACTGAGTTGAGATGATTAAAGTGGACGTATTCATCATTGACAAGCTGGGATGGTCACTGCCCAGTCATCCTCCTCTTCAGAAACAAGTTTGACTCAACGGATGAATGCTGTTCAGGTGTTGGGCAATCTGATTAATCGACTTTGGCACTTCTCCCTCATCAGAGCTTGTGTTTGAGGCATCTCATCTCATTAGCTTGTATCCCCTGCCCATGATTGCGCTGATTGTCACTGGATGTTCATGGTGTTGTGCAGCTGATGCAAGTGTAATGGATTGTACAAACTCAGGATGTTAATGTACGATGTACGCAAGTTTTTGAATCTAGGAATTGATTAGTACATAAGTGAATGAATGATTATATTTTATTCAGATCCATCAGATTGATTTTCATTCTCTGTGCAAGGTCTCGACAAAGCTATTGCACTGAAAAGCATTACAAAGTACTACATATTCAGATGATTAGATAACATATTCACAATGGTATTATGAAAACAATAGTATTTTTTAAAAATCCTATAGCTTCAACATAACTTCAATTATAGGAATTTTGCAATCAGAATTATAATTATAAGTTTGTTAATAAAACATGGCAAAGCAATCTTGCAAGGAAGCTCTGTTCAGGAGGAGGAGGAGGAAAGATGAAAAAGGTAGGGAGCAGGTGAAAGAGATGAGAAACAGAAGAGCAAGATAGAGATAGAATCAGAGACTCCCTTGTTATCCTATTTACCACCGATTCTAATCCATCTTTCATTTCTTTTACTGTGAAATCATTGCGAACACACGTGTTTAAAGACCAATTCCAAAGCATTGGAAATCAAGTGATCAAACGAAAATATTCAAGCATATCAAGAATTTGAAAAAAATAACTTTGTTGTAGTTCAGACATTGTGTTACTTGTAAATATTTGACTTTTGTTGGAGTCTTGAGGAATGCATTTCACTCCTGAAGAGTGTGCCGGGCACTCTCTTTAATTCAGGCCTTTTCCCAAGTTATAATAGTAAATTTAATACGCAATAGACTATAGCCATTATTGTAAGTAAGTTAGCGAAATAAATTATTTTCTCTCTCTATTATGAACGGCCATGACTTCGAGTTTCCCATGATAGATATTTAAAAATTGTGGCTCCGAGTCGTCGAGGAATGTAGATTATGGAATTATCTCTAAAACTTAGCCTTCTTGTCGCGACATAAAGTGCGATAAGTTTTGGAAAACAGCAAGCATTGAAATTATAACAAACTACCGATTTTGCAGTTACTATTTGGTCCAAAGGCTCTAGAAGCCACGCGACGATTGGTCAAATTGATTCCTTTCGCCCAATAGGAGACCTGTTTCTAAATACAGTAGTGGGGGGATTCCCCAGTCGAGAGACCAGATTATGTTTCGGAGGACACTTTTGCTAGGAGCACTACGAGAGTAAAGATATAGTCATTATGTTTCGCCCTTTTTGGGCAAGTTTATATCATTAGTTAATGTAGGAGCTAGTTTTATTTTTATTAAAGTTTAAATTTTCTAGTAGTGCCATGTCCTGAAAAGTTTAATTGTGTTTCTTCATCATGTACGAATAATTGTTTCTTCAAATAACCGCTAAGGTACGTAAAATAAGGTTAAAATATAATTTAGGGAATTTAATTGATTGAAACTTCCATAAGAGTATTGTATTAACAAAGCCTGTTATTTTTCAAGTTAATAATATTGATTGAGAATAATCATTTTGATTTTATTAGTGATGGAAGATAATTATAAATTTTTTTTCTAAAGAAGCATAGAAAGTTTTCAGTTACGTTACATTTGAGTTATTGTTTCTGGAGATATATTATCGTAGAGTATTGCTGAAAGTCAGGAAGATAGCCTTTAAATTGGAATGAAATTTTTAAGATTATGTTCATATTGAGTTTAAGACTCAATTTTATATTTTTCTGACTGTGTTTTCTCATGGCGTTAAGGCTTTTAACCGAACGCTAATTTATTAAATTATAACAGAACTTTTGAATTATTTGTGAAGAAAGATCCATTAATTCTGATACAAAGGATCAGTAGTTCAAAGATAAAAATCTATATAAAATAAGGATTCAAATAGAATGAGAGAATTTAATTAATTGTAATCAATAGATAACTCCTGTTTTAGCTTTTGATGAATTGTAGGAAGAGTTAGAAATTAATGCTGTAATACATTTATTTACAGCAGTTCATGTGTGTCCCCAAACCAACTTCATGTACCACCCCTTTGGTTCCGCAACTTTATGTAACACCGCTTCAAGACACCCGTTCAGACGACAGGTCTAGGGACGTAAGAGGACGTCGCCGTCAAGCCAAATTGAACCGGTAAAAGTTCACCGCCAAAAACAAGGTACTGTAACCCCGACGATAAAGCAACGTACAGACCAACGAAAGTGCAGTGTAGTGAAACAAAGGTTCATTCGAGAATGTCAATCCAAAGTGGGGATTCAAAATTATTATGTAAAAATACGTTTCGATTTCTTTGTAGGCCTATTCAAAGCAAAACTTTTGAAAGGTGAATGAATGAAAATTTCATTTTACGTCATATGCTATTATTGATCATTGATCCAAACCAGTGATTTTGAAATGAAAATTCAATTAGGCTATTGAGTTTGAAAACGTATTTCTTTGAAAAAAACTGGAATAATAATTTGTTATTGTTATTATTAATATGTTGAATATGACATTGATTAATAACATTCAGATTGGAATATAAATTCCAAGGCAATCCTTGTATTATTTGATTTGCTTGAACATTTTTAGGTTATGTCACAGTCGTAAAATGAGGTTAGTTTTTTACGCATAATTCGGATACAATTTTATTCCAAAATGAACTTGCTAACTATAAATTATGAATTTAGATGGACTAATCAAAATAATTAAGGTATTCCATGACATCTATTTGGCTTTTTATCTACTCCAAAACAATAACTGAATTGTGTTTGCTCAGTTAAGTCTAGAACTTGAATTTAAACCCTACCCCAGTCGAGGGTTTAAAATCACGCTGTTTTAAGTCCTGGGCTTAACGATTTTTGATAAATCCTTGACTCAGAAAGAGGCAAGAATCTAATTCAAGTCCTGGACTCATAAGCCCTTCACTCAGAAAACGAAATTATAAACTCCAGGGTCTAACATGATCTCTAAACTCGAGTCTATTTAAGTCCTCAACTAAGTTAACGCTCTGACTCGGAAAGCCAATTTTCTGACTCCAGAGTTTAAAGCCAGTTCAAGTCTAGAACTTAGCTAAACCCCGAGCTCGGAAACCGGCCCTAAATCTTGGTTTGTTTCCTGTTTTGATATTGAGAGGTCCAGAAAGTTTAGGGCATTGTTCTTTTCATATTCTGCAATGAAATGTATGTTTTTGAGTATTTTGTTCAACTCTGAGAGGAGTTGATCACTTTGTCTGGCATTTCCTTTGTAGAGTAGTACCTACATAAACTTATGTCATCAACATATCTTTTCCAATAAATGATTTTCCCTGCATGTTTTTTTTTGAATATTTTCGTTTCTTCCATGTGTTGCAGGAAAATTTCAGCTAGTATACAAGAGATTGGGCTTCTCATTGGAAGGCACTCTTTTTGACGGAAATATTCTTGATCATGAGAGAAGTAATTAGAATAAAAATAAATAAATAAATTTTGTGATGTTATGATTTTTAATATTTTTATCAGCTCTCTGGTGTGTTCTGGTGGATTGTTTTTGTTGTTCAGGATTTTTTCAATAATAGCTATGGTTCCTTTTACTGGGATGTTGGTGTAGAGGTTCTTGATATCAAATGATGCTAGAGTGGAATTATATGGAATGTGAATGTCTTTGATTTTATTTACAAGGTCCAAGCTGTTTTTAAATATGCAGGATGCTGGTCTACTGGTATTAGTTTCCTTAGTTGTAAATCCATTTGTTTAGCTAATATGTATGCTGGAGCTTTTTTGTAGTTCATGATAGGTCTTACTGGTGTGTTCTCTTTGTGGAGTTTGGGAAGTTAAAAAAAATATAAATCTACGGTAATTGAGATAATACAAGGCAGTTTATTGTATACGCTATGGGTACACTGCAGTGGGTGATTTAATAAACCAAATAAAATTCTCAATAATATACGAGATCGCGATCAATTCAATTGATGGTATGCATAATTATCATGGCCATTATATGGATGAAGATATTATTTATCATTACATCTCTGCATGAATTGAGGATGACTAGATCTCACGCTCCTCATTCAACTCAGTCAATCCTCAGTTGGGGATTTGTTATCTGAGATGCAAGTTTAAGGTACTGTACGGAGATCAGTAGTAAGTGAATCGACGACATAGTCGACATAGTAGAGCCATAGTCGATTAACATGTTTCGGATGCAAGTCGGCCGTGAGGAGTCCTCCAATCGTGAGTTTTCCCATGGCGGCAATTTCGTCCGATTATCGGGTCGTGTTTTCGAAGTAAACCAGAGGTAAAAGGGCTTGCAACCATGGTTTGGTCGGGCCTTTCTTCTAATAATTCAGCTCTAACGACCTCCCAACAGCCTTCCAATCTCCTCCTCCCTAACGTCGACAGAGTTTCCTGCTCCAACATTTTCTCATTCTTCTCCTTCTTCGTCGACTTACTCTTCTCCTTTCTCTTTCTTATTTCTCCTCCTTTGTCATCCCTTATTTGTCCATCTCTTTTTCCCCATTCCACATTTCTTCTTCTAACCTCTATTATTTTTCCAGACACCTTCAACCTCTCGTTGTTATTTTTTCTCTTAATACTTCAAATACCCATTCTTCCAAGTCTTTTACCTTTTCTTTAATGTCTCTTTCTTTCTCTCATTTTTCTCAGTCATAATTTTCTTACTCCTTCCTACATTCTTTCTATTTTTTCTTCTCTTCTTCTTCTTCCTCTGCTCTACTGTTCGAATTATGCTTCCCTCTCCTATTCTTATCAATTTCCCTCACCTCATTTTTCATGTTGTTTTTCACAACTTATTATTAATTTCTCCTCGTTCTTTTCTTGTTCTACTTATTCTCATCCTCTTCATTTTTCACTTCTTTCTCATTATTTCTCTCCATTCTTTCTTTCTCATTCTGGCTCTTCTTATTATTATTATCTCTATCTCAGCTCCTCCTTCCTCATATTGTGTTCTTCTCATCTTAGTGCTAGCTCCTCTTACTTTCCTCCAAAATCATTCACTTCTTCATTCCATTATCACTTTTCTTATCAATTTCTCTTGTTTTTATTCTATTTTTCCTCAATCTTCTTCCATTTCCTATTCATCACTTGAAATTTTCCTTCTTTCCATTAACCACTACATTAACATACTCTCTTCTCTTTCGAATTTCTCCCTTCTTCTCTCCTCTTGTCTTTCCTTTTCTCTCTTTTTTCCCCCTTCTCCCTCTTACTATTCTTCTCTTTCTTCTTTTTGATCATCTTCTAAAAATCGATCTTGATCTGGATCCTCGCACCACACCGCATCGCATACAGTACAGCATAGCACTATCGGCCGATGATTCGGGTCGTGAGCATAAAAGAGTCATTATCTTCTCTGAAAAGAGTCAGATAAAAACAAAGTGTTAGGTCAGAGTCGGAGTCAGAGATGCCGCAAGCAACGCCCATCCATTCCACTCGACTCTTGTAATTGCACCCCAGGCTCCTCCACCTTATCCTCTTCTAATTCCTTTCATCCTTCTTCATCGTCTTACTTGTCTTCCTGTAAAGAATTTATCATTTTCTAACCCTCTTCTGTTATTCTTATCTTTCTCCCTCACCTCACTTTTAATGGTGTTTTACACACCTTGTTATTATTTTCTTCGTCTTCCTATCCTTTCTTGTCTTCTTCCTTCCTTCCTTCATCTCATCCTCATCCTCATCCAATCCCTCGCTTTCTATAACGTTTCCATTCTCTGTTAGCTATCCTTTCCAATTTATTCCCAATTTTTCCCTCTCTTTCCAATATGATCTCTCTACTGTTTTACTCCTATTTCCTCACATTCCAATGCGTCTTCGTCTTCAATTCTGTTTCGGTACTTTCCTTCTTCCTCTTTTTATTTGCTTTTCTCCCAGCTCTCGTTCTGCCACTTTTCAACCAATTCCTTATCTCTCAATCCCATATTTTTTTAATCTTTCAGATTTTCTTCTCTCTCTCTCTTACGTCCACTCCTCCTTCTAATGTATCTCATTCTTTTCATCTCTCATATATCGTAATCTTTTTCTCCTGCACCATCGTTTATTTTTTTTAGATTTTCCCCCTCATCTCATTTTCTCTTCTGATTTTCTTCGATATCTCCAAGTTTTCTCTCCCCTCTTATTTATTATTCGTTTGTGCTACTTTTTCTCTTTCATATCCTTTTTCTCCTTCCTTTCCTTCTTCCTCTTACTTCATCTTCTACATATTTCTTTCCTGACTTCTCTTTGATCATCAGTTTCTTGCTTTCTTCATCTTAATCATCTACCCCCTCATATTCCTCTTCTTTGACTCGCTATTTATCCTACTCCTCTTCTTTCCCAACTTCTTCTTCGACATTATTTTTCCTCTTGTCGTCTATCTCTTTCCGTAAATCCGTACCTGATACTGATAGTTTTATTTCTTTACCTTGATCGCCCTCCTACTTTTCCTTCTTCCTTTTTCACTCCATCTTCTCCTTCCACTCCTCCTCTAAGACCTCCTCCTTTCTGGATCTTTTTTCTACTTCACGACTTTCCAATTCCAACCAACCATCCAATTTCTTCGTTCAATGTCTTGTTTCCAACGGTCGACTTATTATTACATCCAATTGTACATTATAGTTCTCAACCGAAATAAACTATGAGCCCTATATATAGACGTGATGATCGCCCGAAATTTAGAAGTCACCCAAAAGTGGTTACTCTTCGGTTGAACGGTAGTGGGAGTAAGGTTCTCGAAAGTAGTGTATCCTGTTCACTAGAACTCGTTACTTCTCTATGAAGTTATTGAAAACTAATCCATGAATTATTGTGCTCTCTTGAGCTGTGCTCACTTCAAGCAAACATTCTCATCTTCCAATAACCAGTTTGTTGTTATTATTGTGAAAACCAAATTAATTGATTCAAATTACATCGGAATTGAAGTAATTGAGTTTATATTCCAACAATCTTAAACTCCATAATGGCTATTTTTTAGTTCAATATCATCTTCCAAATCGTATATTAATATTCACTTGATTATCATGTATCGTAGTTTTTACCTATTCAAGACGTTTACTGATACACTTTCAGTAGAGTTTGTGGAGTATGAACCGTTAAGTGCTAAAAAATGAAATAATTACTACATTTGAACAAGAATCTTCTATTATTACATTTTTATTTTTCTGCAATTAAAAAAAAGTTGGTGATACCGAGCTTTGCTCGGAATAACAAAGGCCCAATGATGAAAATTTGGAAGTAAATGATCGTGTAGCTTAATTAAATATCATTCAAATCTACTTAAGTATATTTACTTCTGAATCACCGATATCATTTATTTGTTTTTTCTAATGTGAATGTTTCATTAATATAATTGTAATGGAAATAGAAGCTGATGATATATTATGTTTTTATTCAATTTGGATGTTAGCTAATTTGAAATATAAACATGAGGCCCGGTGATTAAATGAACCAATCAGAGTAGCCTTCTTTTCGAAAAAGCCTTCTCTGATTGGTTCTCGGTACATTTATTCATGATTGAAAGTCAACAGGCTTCTGTGCACCATCTCTTATTTATGGCTGCGTACAAAGAGTCAGTGAACCAATATAACAGAAATGAAAAGAACCAATATTCTGAGGTTTCTCCAATCATGCAATGTTTTCGAAGTACGACCAAATTTGGTAACTCAACAGCTATTATATAAACTTTTATTTTCAATGAATTGGTTTGATCCAAGCTTCAATATAAATAATTAATTCTCGTATTAATTTTTTTTAAATTAATTTTTCTAATATCATTATTCTTTTTATTCAGTCTTTTCAATTATGAATGTAAAAAATCTATTTTCTCTTTGATCCAAATTTGTTCTACAGTTGCTGCTCTGTATCTGGCTGCAGCTATAGTACAAATTCTAAACTTTGTAATCACCTGAATATGATTTGGATTAATGTTATTTTCTCAACAAGTAATGCTAATAATATATTATTTCTTCTCTTACTCTTCCTATTTTCAATTAAATTATATTCGTATTTATGTATAATATTTGGTTGATGGGTCATCAATATTAACATTTTGGTACTCGTATTTATCTGGAAATTAGAAAATCTAAGAACCCTTTTTTTAAGTGAATGAGGAATAAATTGAAGGTTTTAAAAAAAGGTACTTTGATTTTTTAATTTCCAAATATCCACAAGAATACAAACATAAATTGCTCGCTCAATAGAATAAGATATTCGAATTCTCGTTTATAAGATACCGGTACCTCTCGTACTCTGATGAGTAGCATAGTAGCTGACTATTGTTGTAGAATTGGATGCTACTACATTCAAGCTGCAATTTAACATTATAAGAATAATCCTGATCATAGTATAGAACTTGAATCGATACTAGATCTCTTCATCCAAAGAATATTCTCTGGAGCAATCAAAAGAATACAAGTACTGTATCCAACTGTAAATATTACTGGATAAGAATTGTGAACATGACGATTTGTAAAAAATTTACGTGTTTCGAACTTCCAATATCTCAATAACATCTCACTGATGATCTATTACCAGCCAGAAATACATGATTTATGTAGCAGACTTCGCTTCTTGCTCTTCAATATCATACAGTTAGAAATAATATTAATCACACCTCACGACGCTTGCTATTAATCGATTAATTTGTGTGATAGCATTTCGTTGTTCCCTGCTTACAGCATGGCTGAAGCTTACTCGTGGCTTCAACGGAACTGGGCCTGGGCAGCTACAATGTTCCAGAACAACTCTCGAACATGATCGATCCTCCTCGTTCTCATAAATCATACTCGATCATTATCGGTGGATGTAATATTATTAGTAAACTCACATTCGATCTCACAAACTGATGTTAACAGATCTGTTAGTCTCGTAATATCTCAGGATAGCCTGTCGTCTCATGATTTTATTGATCATCATACATATTTTCTATTCCTCTTTAACAATACTATGTTTGTATAATATTGTCTGTAAACAGTTTGTATAACTGAAGGATTCCAAATGGTATTGGCTTTGAGGACCCCCCACCCCACGTTCATCTGAAAACAGCTCCTTGACCCTCTTCTCCATCACGTTGTATAATATTTTTGCCTAAAGAATGTTTGGAGATTGTTTGAAATCCAAATTGAATAACGAGATTACACTAACCAATCACTTGAAACAGTAAAATAATGAGTTACTTAAAAATAATTTTATCCAAGAAATTTGAAACAAACTTATTGCTTTATTAGTTTAATTGTTAATAAACTTGTTATAGATATAGATGAATATTCCTATAACATGAGTAAAATATGCAAAACATGCTGATGCTAGAGAAATAAAATGTTGGTGATGAACAACTCATAAAAGCATGGGGTTTCAAACATAACAACATCTCAGAAAAGAAGACAAGGTATGGTTATAAATGTGTTTACCTAGGATAGGTAGAAGATAGGCTAGAGAGGGAACCAGCCTCAAAGCTTTAGTGGCGTCTATGTTTTAATCTTGTGTACAAATCACATAAATCCTGTGGTTTGTATGTTATTGTCTTCCAAGTCGGTCTTAACTTTAAGCATGAGTTTATTCCAGGACCCTTCCCTATCCTCATCTCAATACATAATCCCATCATTTTCATCTCTCTGATTGTAATTTATTAGTGAATTCATTCCGATTCTAGCAGTTCATTTATGGGCGATAATAGATTCATCGACTACACCTTCCGCCTACGTGTAATTGTTTATAAATTCATTTATTTAAAGCTCGGCAAACATCTTCTTTATGATAAAGGAACTCATAAATAATTGTAGTGGCTCCTATTAACAATAGATAAAAAGTATTGGGATCACGTTGGTATTAAATTTAACAATGATTGCTGAGTTTCTAAATAATAATTGATGTCCCTTCTCCAACTTTATATGGATTTAGATAAGCGGTCTCTGGTTTGATTACTCATTTGAATCAACCAGCTTACTATGATCTCATTAATTAGAGCCCAGGAGATTATTATTCAAGATCCATGATGATTTAATAACCGACCAAAGTGTAAACTAGTAATTTCGTTGTTTTGGCTTAATGATATGCAAAAGAATCGTAATGATATACTGTGGCCGGGTTCATGAAAAAAGCTCTTGTGGAACCAAAACAGTTGTCTGTAATACGTGCTTACACTGAACACTATCTTATCACATGAATATGACTTTCTGAACTTGTTTAGTATCTATAGGCCTGAATTGAATGCTGATGTTGAATGATGCTATTTATTTAACTCCAAAATTTATTTGGATCAGACATCAGGTAAACTTTTTTGGTGAATGATGTTGTGTGAGATAAAGATTTCTCCACTTCATTAAGATCGAACAAGGATAAGAATTGTTTTGAATTAATCATTTTCTATAAATAAATTGAAACAAATAGAGAAAGTCATCGATCTCGTCTCCAGTTAGCTTTGGAAATTGCTTCATTAATACGATGGAAGAAGCGTATCAAAGGCTTACTTCGACTCTCTGGTAGACGGACTTAATCCGAAAGAGAATTCTTTAGCAAAGGGATTCATTGAATTGAAATATTTCAAAGATCTCAAGCTAGCGGCTTGTTTCCTGGTAAGTAAAATTATCTTACAGATGATGATGATAATGCTTTAATATAGAAATCATAAGTTTCATTCAAATTTCATTTAGGGTTTGTTGAGTACTGTGCACCTTTCCAGACCATACAGTGACAGGTTGAAACAGTGACAGGAAATAAGAGTACATATGAAACAAACCCAATTCTTGATATCGAATTATTGCATCTGGAAGGAATGGCGAATTGATAAGATAAGATAACATTTTATTTGCCATAACAAATCAGTACTTATATGAATAATATAAAATTAATATATACAATATTAATATAAAATTTTATTTGCCATAACAAATCAGTACTTATATAAATAATACAATAGATGACAAATATTCTTTGTAAGTATGTAGTAATACATAACATTTATATGAAAATGCACTACTGGCATAAGTGAAACTTGTTCACCAGTAGTGAGTGCGATTCAAATGTACAAACTCTTATAAGATGAATCAAAACCAAAAGTTATTATATATTATAATACAAATCGTAACAGAATCAAGAAAGGAAGGAATATGTCAATAACATTGAATATCCAGTGTGAGGTAAATGGAATATCCTCTATTTCATTTCGTAACGATTTACCCTCGTATAGGCCTAATATGAGGAATAACAAGGTATCTGATTTGATTTCCCTGTAGGGGGAATCCTTTCTCTCATTGTTTAATGATTCACCTTCGTATATTATGTGGAATATACATGATTGCATTCAATTTGATCAGAAATCTAAAATAAAAATATGCATTTTGTTCAATTGAATGCTCGGTTACTTCTCACATGACATAATTTCTACATATCGAATGGTAATGACTCTTCATTACTATTCAACAGTAGTTAATCAAAAGAGCTGTTATTTTGCACGTAGAATGAATATAGGAGGATGTATCATTCAATGTCAGTTTACCAATAGTAAAATCAATTCAAGCTTAATTTTAATAGGGTTATTCTTCGGGAATAAACAAACAAAATTACATTAATTTAACAAGGGGACCGGCAATAATATATTGAACAGACATACATTAATGTAGCTAAGGAGCCTTCGAACAGTCAGGTAGCAGTGAAAGTAAAAGACAGGTGAAAACTGTCAATTAATTTACTCACGATATGCACTAACTAAACGCAGTGCGGCATCACGATTTTTCTCAAAAAACCCATTCTCTTCCATCTAAGGCTATGTCGAAAGAATCTTAATGCAATATATATACATATAAATCAAATTCCATTTGAAATTTAGAACAGCAATTGCGTAATCTTGCTTAAGAAGAGAAGAGTAATGTCTATTTAAATTGTTAGCCTATTTATCATGGACTCGCTGTATCTTTGTTTATCGATTGCGGCTCTCCAGTGGTTTCTGCCGCACCTTTGTGAATGCTCTGCTCTTGTTTCTTTTCACGTTTCTCATATATTTCAAATGTCATTCATCCTCATTAGTATTTGAGAAAAATTCAATATAAATAATTGGAGAAATTTTCAAATACAAGAAATATTTTTACAAATAAAATAATCATTAAATTACAATAGTTTTTGGCGTGACTGGAAAAAGAAGGCTTGAGCTCCAGCCACGAGTTCTAAAAATAAGAAATACACTTTTCAATCTAATAACAGCAGTACAAAAAAATGATACAATTCTGTTGATGGATGATAATCTATGGATGTTGAATTTTATCAATAATCAAGTACTTGATAAACAAAATATAGATGCACAGTGTCACGTGGTAAATTAATACCACCAAATATTTTAAAATGAACCAATGAAATATAATAGAACTATAAAATTGGAAAGAAGGTTAGACCTAGTCAAAGGATAAATCAACTCAAATCAAGTATTATTAGCGATTAGGAGTAATAGCATTATCAACAATGATAAGAAAACATGTATAATTGTGATTTAATAATTATGAGAACTCATTGGTAAGATCAAAAAATTATAAAGCGGCTTACTTATTATTGGCGGATATAAAAAATAAAATGCATGAACATTGAGGTTAGAGTTATTTGTTTACATTTTGAAAAGAATTAGTCGATCTTGGATAAATCGATAATTATTAGAATCAATACTGAGCGAATCAGCTGATTATTCGATCAACCCATATGACAGGTTGAATTATATAAAATTTACTCATAAAGGATATATTATGTATACTAAAGGAAGTCGATGTATAGAAATACGAACACCCATTATTTTTGTATAAATATTTATTATAATCTAAAAAAGCATGATAAATCAAGAGTATACAAAACTCATATAAAAACTAAATGTATTAACATCACATGTTAGGATTTATTTATGAAGTCAATTTAAGATAAACACTCCATACATTTGTATAAAAATTCTTTTTTATTTAATTTTTTCTATTATAAAGTCGAGGAAGCCCTGATTCCCAAGGCAACCAATTGCATCGAGTTTATTAAATTGGGCCAGTTTTATTTAATTAAAAGGCCAATCAGAGAGTAGCTTACAGAATTATTCGTGGAAGAGACAAATTTTTCTAAAAACCTCCTTCTTCTGGCTTAAGATCCCGACCTGAGAGGATGCACATGGAGTTTAGGGTTCTTTCTTCCTCTTTTTAAAATTTTAAAACTATTAAGCCAAACCCTTTTTAATGTAAAGTATTTGTATTAAATGTCAATTATCTGTGAACTCAGTGCTGTCAAAGAGTTCGTAATTTGTAAAGATTCCCATAAAAATAGCTTTAATTCGAAAGAAACTTATAAAAATCTGGATCACGCGTTAGCCCAGCAGTGACGAAAAGGAGCCTACCTAATTAATTATTGGAAATAATTAATTCAATCCACGAGACCGTCTAGAACTTCAGTTCAGTGAGTGATAAGTCAAACGAGCTCGTTTTTTCTACGTTCAATGGGGTAATTAATAAAAAAGCGCTATTCAAATTAACTTGAATTAAATAAAAAGTCACCACGTGTTGAATAATATCACATAGTTCATAAGAACATTTTATAAATTTATTTAATATATTTAGGAAGCTTACTTCCATGCACAGCCCGAATTCATTAAATCCCTGAGATCTCATGTTTGAATATTGATTTATTAATTATAATTTTGTTAATTGAACAAAGTATATCATATCAAACTTATCGACCGAACAGGTTTTTGTTTGCAGAATTTTGTATTGATTGGAAGTATAAATATCAGTATTAAATATAATATATTTATGAATTTGAAACTCATTATTGTGAATATTAGCAAAGCCTGTGATAATTATTCAGATTTTAGAAATAGATTATTTAAGTGAATTATAGATATATCGAATATTTTATGCACATCTTTTTTGTGGGAATATATTTTGTGTTTTATGTCAGCATACAAACTTATAGAATTTTTTATTATACCCTAACTCATCTTGTGTTATATAGTTTGAGCTGTTTTGGTACCAACAAATATTTAGCAGCACTTAAAATTATTGAATCAAGTAATATTAATCTTATTCAGAGCGCTCAATATTTATCATCCTTTGATGATATTCATCTCATCTACCAGAACAAGTATATTAAGAAATTATATTAATAAGGTTCCAGTTATATCATATAAGGATCCAGAGAACTTCAAGAACTGGCGTTGTAAGTTCTAAGGAATTTTGGAAGGGTATATTGGTGAATACTTGTATTCACGACGAGCGTTTTAAGAATCAACTAGAAACAACTATAGTTGGTCCTTATTATTCTCTAGTGGTACATGGTTACTGATAATCAGCCATCTAATATTCTTTTAATTTCCTTACTGGTATTCTTCAAGAACTTCATAGAAGCAGCGGTAAGAATTATCAATCACCGGTCCTTGAACCTCATGGTGACTATTTGTATTTATAAAATTCATGTTTCTACCACTGAGCTAGAGCTGAGGTTTGAACCCAGTAATTTTGCGAGCCGGAAGGCCTTAATTTTTTGTGAATTTATTCGCAAAAGAGGGAATTTAGAGACTGCTCTTATAAGTATCAGAAACACCGTATCAACTGTGAAGGATTTACAATTCACAACTTCACACAATGGCTTCACAACGTGGGACTCTATCATAAGAGATAACCCCTCAGGAAGCACCATTTCACAACAGTAAAATAATATGAAAATTTTCGAGTTTTAATCATTTTTACACAATTAATATTGCCAAAAATTGGTGATTCAGCCAACACAATTCTCAATTACAAAAGTAGTTGCTCTATTATTATCAATTGCAAACACAATAATTATAATTAAACGAAAATTCAAATTAAATGCTGTAAATAAATGCAATTTCTCATTAATTACCATCTGCAAACGCAATATTCAACTAAATCAGATCCAGAGCTAGATCTATTTCACCTATCGCATATTAATCATTCTATTTGATGAAATTGTGTACTATCACTAAGAATCATAATAATCTGTGAAAATAGATAAACTATATTCAATCAGCTAATCATTTTGGATACAATCCTAAGTGTATTTTGAATTTAGTCTCGATTTTAGGTCTAATTAAAACAAATTTTTCAATAGAGAGTTGAATCCTAAATGCACATGTTGCAAACCTATTTTTTGGCCAATCCTCAAGTGATATGACTCAATAATCGGTCATAGTGCGTCATTAGTTTTTGAAAGTATTTTCATGGAAAGCGATAATTCCTTTGATAGAGGGGGGGGGGTTCCTTTGATATCCATGTGATGGTGAGTTTTTGAACTAACGTCCTACATGCCATTCCACTACAACTCTTCAACACCTACAGAAACTATGAAGTCAACTTTGTAACGCTGTTATCCATCATTCTCTCCCCTGTCAACAGTTTCTCATCTCATAGGAGCAGATTACGAAAAATCCTAGTTCTTAAGTTGGCTCTACGTGTTCAGTTTCAACATAGTAATTCAATTTTCTTGTCGTAGATGATGGCTTTACAGCCTTTGAAAAGGCACAGGCAAACTTTATCACCAATTACTTCAAATTTATTCGTCGAATAGATGGGAATGTAAAGCAGCTGGCCATCATAAATTGTTTTACACATCATTAGAACAGGTATAAGAGAAATATGCAGAACGAACGAATATAATATACGGTCGAGTGTGAGATGAAAAACCCGTAGAACTGTGAGTGTGTTTTAGCTGTGAGCGCTGCGGCTGCGTCCATAAATCGACTCAAAGGTAAACAAAAGAAGTGGTAATGAAAAAAGGCGTTGTGGAAGTTGTGGTCAGGTTAGGTGCTGCGTACTGAGAAGTGAATCGCGATCAATTTTACTTTCTTTTTCTCGCCGTGGAGGGGTAACAGCCGCGAGGAAGAAGATAATAACACATCAAAGAAACAACAAACACGCGCCATGAAGTCCGGAGCCTCAGCTCTTGCATTTCGAGCATAACTTAAGTCTTTTTTCTATGGTATAGTTCGGCTGATATGGCTCGTTGTTTATGGGACCAGCCTCGTACCAGCAAGGAAGCAGCCCCAGCTTCAGCACTCCTTCTATCTATCATTCATCGCGAAATGTATCTAATGTGTAATTGGAATTCGCTACATTGTTAATAGGTATCTGAAGTAGCGGATGAAATAGGGCCAACGTAATGGCCCCGGTTGAAAATTGAATTGAAAATAGAAAATAATTTCAGTGCTGAGATAAAAGTTTATAATGAGAACGGTTTCGTTGGAAGCATTAATAGGAAGTGTTAGGAGGTTGCTGGTCCTGGATGTGGCTGAGGCATGCGTTTATCAACTCCAACCGCCAAGTGAATCCATACAGAGTGAATACTAGATACCCACTGAATACCTGTTAAAGAATGCATAATGCTATAAGGATCAAAGATTATTGCTCATTCATTTCATAGAAAAATTGAAAATGACATAAGATAATAGGCTGACGAAAATCAAATGACGTGACGAATATAAAGAATGAAGTGTAGTTAGGAAGTAACGGTAATAAGAGTGTAAGCCCTACAGTAATAGTCATGGCTAATCTTTGATTCCTTGAGAAAAGGAACCTTTTTTATCTATAATATAATAAAGAAACAAACTGGTTTATACACGTACAGGATGGGAAATTAATGAATGACGCGTCATCACGTCTGAACTACTGAACTGAGCATAACTTGGAACTTGGAACTTAGCATATAGATTCTTAATTCACCGAGGATGGTTATAGGCTTATTTCAAATTCTTCAAGTTTTCAGTTTGTCAGGTTTCAATTAGACGTTGCGTTGCGGAGCACGGGTTACCTGCTAGTCAGTCTCAGTATGTCCTTCCATCTCAAGGGGAGACACAGAGTTCATCAAACTATGGGAAAAATTTCTTTGATTTGATGATCGACACAAGGAGTATTATTTTATTATATTATTTGTGGCTGGGATGGTTTTTGTTTCTTGTCTTTAAATATATTATATGAATTATCAATAAATACAATAGATATTGGAAGCATGGGTTCTCTATTATCTATATTATGATAACTACCCACAAAATTGAATTTAACAAATTCATGAATAATAAGTGTCTTGTTATATCTGACATTCCCTCTTGATTCTCACAACAAACCAAGTTTGTCAATTATTATTATTATTATTTTAACAATGAAAGCTTTTGAAAGTATTATAACCGATACAACTATCGTCAGTAGCATAAAAAAATTGAAATCTGCGAGTACGTATGAATTATGACACTTGTTATTTCTGACATTTCCACTCAATTCTCACAGTATCGCAATAAATAATTATTTTGGTGAGACGTTTCTCCAGCACGTAGGCTTGACATCCCACTTATATCTGTACAAACTTGTCAATTGTAAATATCATTTCCACTTGCTGATAACTAACTACAATACACAAAAGCGTCAACGCTTAACATTTCGAATAAATCATTCGTATGAGTTTACATTTAAGACCAACGAGAGTTACTTATCCTATCATGATTACCTGAGCTCTGAAATATTGAGTTTGTATGTAAATTCAGAACTAATAAGCTTTTCAGACAGCCACAGGTTTTTAGGTTGGAGAAAACCTACAGTTTTAAAATTATGTGGAATATATTTGTATTTTTCACAAATCAGCTATTAAAAGGTGTGGGAGTATTTATGTGGTATGTAATTTGTGTGTATGCTGGAGCGTACCAACATCAGGAAAGAAGAGTAGGAAAGTCAGGAATCTGAATTGGTCGTTAACGTCCTGCTGTTAAGGAGTCTTGAAAGAGCAGGATGGAAGACGACTCAGCATAAATTCTTTATTTCTCCTCATTACTGTATCATAATGCATTTTTTATCCGTGATTTATAGCGCTTGTCCAGATTTATAAGTCTATTTCTCAGACTACGCCATCATTATAACCGGTGTGAAAAAAGGCCAACAACAAAACGAGCAAATGCTCACGCTCAGGTCAGCTCCATATTATCAAAAATAACTTTCCACTGTTTTAAAACATTTTTCATATCTTTGTTCGCGAAAATGGGCTAATAAATCATGTGGAATTTTTCGTCTTTGCAAAACTTGAAATGTTGTTTTTGGACAGACATGTCTTTGTAATGTCGTTTCTTGTCTCCTGTCAAACATAACCTACTTCAGCTGTATGCCAAATATTTGAGTTGCAACTTTGTAAGTGCCTCAGTTGTCTTCTTTTAGACAGATTATATTTTAGTACATTCCAGCATGAATGAATCATTTGAGCGTTTTACTTTCAATTGAATGGCAATTTTGCTATCCTCGATTTGATTCAATGTTGAATTTTTTGAAGTTACAATCCTATTCCTATATCTTTATCATTCTCCATCTATCTTACATCCTAATAACACTTCCTGTACTGTAGAGTGTTTCAAATGTTAACTATCTGCATATCCTTCTTCAATATTGAAGATTAGTTTCTCTAGCTGTTCAAAGGGTCAGTGATGAGTGGTGTCATCTGCATATATTTTTATTTATTATTAGAAACGCGTTCTATCAGTATTGTCAATTTACAATTTCATGTCCAGGTTACCAAACATGAGAACACATTAATGGATACTTTATATTTTTCATACTTGAAACAATAGCCATCAATATTCAGGTTGATGATATTAAAGCGACATTGATCTTCATGACAATGGAGATTATCTTATATCGTACAAAAAAATTGTACCTATTGGTATATAGTTTTATGAACAAATATTATGAGTCCATTATTTGGAAATCTTCGATATGAATGAAACATTATTCTCTATTAATTTTAAGAAGAGCTCGAAAATGACCTTGGATCAGAACAATACTGAGTACGTACGATCTAAATGATCGTTGATTCAAGATAGTTGATCCTGGCTGTTCAGACCCATTGGAATCCTTCAACTTGGTAATTGAAAATGTTATCTACCTTACTCTATATTTTATTTAAATAGAAAGACTAAAAAAATGTCAATAATAAGACTAGGATATCTAGGAAGACTTATCAAGACAAGACTATTTATTTATCTTGCAATTTCATTACTGTGGAATGTGAAACATTTGAACTCGTAGTTTCAACTTTCTTAATCCGAGTTCATAAAATAAGCAAACAATTATTATAGAACTTGGTCATGCTTTTGAAGAAAATGTATCTCATCAATCATTGTATACGATAAGTTAGTCTTTACCAAGTTTATAATCTTAGTAAGTATAGACAAGATTTGAACGACAAATGACCATAAATTAATTCATCGTTTCTTGAGGGAGTAGAGGTAGTGAATTTATGAAGTCCGACCACCGGCGAACAATTTTGATTTGGATGTAATGAATGAGGGAATAGGAACATGTCTTGTCCAGAGGCCAGATGACAATGACATATGAAATGGCGTGAGTTATGCGTGGTGTTGGTGTGTTGTCTGCTGAGCGGGCGGGGGAGGCGAGTTCTAACAGCCTTCCTCAACCGCAGTTTATCTTGAGTGGAACAAGCGGAATCAATTCAGATGCAATCAAATGCGTGTAATGCTGGCTTTCGTAACGGCCTGTCAAGTCGGGAATTTGTCCCCGCAACGAGATCTTAACAGTGTTTGACGTGCGCCCGTGTAGGCCTACTCTGCTGCTTTGTGTCCCGCTGCGCCAAAGCCAAACCACCAACTCAATGAACAACGCCAACCTTACTTTAGCACAACATTGTAAGCCAGATACGTGTTATATATTAACCGTGACCGGTATTCTAAATACTTTGACCCCGCTTAATTTTTCAGCGGGCCACTCTCACTTTTTCCCAGACCATTGTTATATAAATACTTATTATTATTTTTTATCCTTGTAGCTGGATTGAATTATAACCGCGATTGAAAAGTTGCTGCTAGAGCTGGAGCTACTGGTTGTGAGTGGGCGATGCTTACACAGATATATATATTCAAACTTGGATGCTTGCGGATTTAACAGCCTTGAGTTTCACGTAGAACATTGAATGTAATGTCATAGGCTCTGTTAGTATTTGTTTAGTCATGATGTCATGAGATAATAAATAGTTCTGAGTTGAAGTTGGTGCTGTTTTATAACGGATAGGATTACTGTCTTTGAGAAATATCTTGGATTGGATGGAAAAGAATAGGAAACAATTCTTTATTGGTTTATACCAATTTGAATAAAGGTAAGATCATGGAGGAAATATTTATGAGTCTACTACTTATATAACAGGTCGATATCAAAATAATCTCTTACGTCATCAATGACATTCGCCTTATTACAGGTTTTCAATATTGTAAAAAGAATATAGATTCCAATACAATCGACCAACTCAGAACTGGAAATCTCATTTCCTTAACGTCCTTTGTGTAATATAATGTTCCATTATGTGGTTCAATTTGAATTATCATTTCCTATGTTATTCAAAACTTAACATTTATCAAGAATGTTCATCTATGATTCAATTCACACCCCATTCATTACCTCTAGTCTCAACCATGATCAAATCTAAACATCTCCTTATTGATCATTCTGAGATGTCCGTCAAATCAATATTATCGTAACCAATCTAGGAAGCAATTAATAAAATCAGTCTCTCTGAGCTAGCATTGATATACTGTAATCCTTCAACCCTAGACCATGCCTATGTGTGGATTCATTCATTTTTTATGAACGAGAAAAGTGTTAACGTTCAGTGATTGGGCGTTTAAAGGAGACTATCATAATCAATAGCGAGTTATAAACCATCACTTATCTTATATCAGATTTGAAAAACCAGTATGAGTAAGAAAAATGTAAGTCGGTGGTAAGGGAGAGCGAAAAGAGATGAACGATAGGCTATTAGCTGGATATGGAAGGGATTGGAATAACAGAATCAAGAAGAGAGAAATGCTGGTAGAAGGAATGAGAGGGGAGCGGAGAAAATAGAGGAAGAATAGAGAGAGTAAAAATGATTTTTTTAGTTTTCAATCGTGATAGCAAATGATGCTTACCCTCTCGCTGATTCCTTGAAAGGTTATCGCGATCAAATCGCCTTTTCCTCACAATCAACACATCATCTGTGTCGTGAAAAAGGTACAACGAAAGGGCAAGCGATCCATTTACATATCTATACAATATACAATTATGTAAATTGCATAATTTCATTTTCATTTTTCTTGCAGGTAATTTCAACAGCTCAGTCTATTAGAAGTGAAACATTCTTGTGTTACATCCGGTTTTCCGTTTCATATCAGCGATTGTTTTCAGTCATGTTCTTCTAGGAGAAAACGGATAATATTTCTCCATCTCACTCGGTCTCTTTCATATAGGGCCCACATGGATTAGGATAGCATGTGACAAGTATCGTTGGGCTTAAAATGGTATTGTGAAAATTACAAAATCATTTTCGGAGTGAATTATAGTATTAAAATTGCAGGCCAACTTGGAAAGACAATTTGCAGATGTTAATTGGCTTGATATTGAGGAGCAGCTGACCTAGGAATGTTCAGGTGGACACCTCAACTGCCTTATCATGGATCATGATGGATTACCTTTCGTAATTCCCAATTCTTCTTATTGTACTATATGAAAACTATAATATCTCATATCTATAATATCACATATAATATCTCTATAATATCTCATCAAATCAAGAATAGAATACAAATTCTGGGATGGTTTTAAAGTATTAATTTGAACATATTCCTTCATTCTGAGTGATAAGTTGGACAGTAGCATCTGGAAGTGGATCTAATCTACTGAATTTGAATGGATTAATTGATGAATAGATTATTTTTGTAATTGATTTTGACTCGAAATTGAGGATTGATTCCAGCACCAATTGAGAATGATACTAGGAAAGACAATTTTTCGAAACATAGATGAGAATGAATATAAAAATATCTGATCGAGGACACAAAAATGCATACCTGTCGTTAAATTCATTCCCTTCCAATGTAATTAGACCAAATAGCATTGATTTTTTTCTTAATGGTATCTCTTGTCTCACCCATACTTCTAAAAAAGGAATCCGAGCTGATTCGAGCATGATTAGGTCCATAATTTGATTCTAATGAGTCTAAACAGGCACCTCTAATTTCTCCATTCTCCTAACAATTTTCCATAACTCTTACTTCATCGCAAAATTTGAATCACACTTATTGAGATGCAATCGTGAGTAACCTCCTTTACTCTAGCATATTAATGCGAAATCCGTTTGTGATCGTGACATTATTAAATTTTGTTGCGAACCACATGCGATCATTTTTTGGTTCGAACAATGCTGGTATTGAGTAACGCAGCTACTTAAGCAGAATGCACTAGTTTCAGCTAGGTAGATAAGGTATGGCCTTACCTACTGTGGAGGATAGAGAGTTTATCATCTACGCAATCACTGTTATTATTCGTGTATCTGAGTTAGAGAGTAGTTTATGCAATGGTTTCTTTGTTCACTTGTAAAAGATTTTCGTAGAAGAGCCAAAAGATAGCTACATGGAGATTCAATCTTACTGGCGAAGATACTAAGCCTATAATTATATCTTTATTCGTATCATACTTGTATCTTTAATAGAATTCGTACAGACTAATTTTTTTGTGTTATGATTCCCAAGAGTTCGATTGCTTGTTTGATCTATCCATAGACTCCACACAATAGTTTTCTCGTTAGGGCTACTCTTTAATATAAATAAGATTAGAAATCCAAGTACTCTACAGATTATATTAATAGAATAATACAAAAGTCGGTTCCAAAATTCAAATGAAAGCCTTTCTCTCATTTTTATCCCATGCTGAATAGAAAGACTCGAAGATGTCATAACCAGAAATTGAATGAGAAGTCTAGATACACCATTATAAATCTCTGGTAAAAATTAAACAAGAATAATCCACTCTCACAATGAACTGTTCATACCATGATCCACATCACTGTCGTAAATGCACCAGACGTAGTAATAGAAATCAATGACAAGTAGTAATGCTGGCCACTAAAGATAGAACAAACACATGTATGCACATTGTTGTGTCATCACAGCTGTCATCAGCGAGAGACTTTTAACATAAACAACCAATGACAATAAATGAACCACTGAAAACTTACAAATTATTATTTAATCAAATCATTTAACCTCAAATAGCAGCAAGAAGGAATAAACAACAAAATTAGAGATACAAAAACCTAACCTCAAAAAATTTGCTTGAAGCATTTTACTGTGATGACACAACAATGTAAGTTGACTGTGTATGTTGTGATGAATCTTTCAAATAGACCTCATGAGAAGAGAGAAAAATTGTGATTACCTTTTAAAATGAAAGAATTTGCTAAAGGAATAGTTAGCGACCGAGCGATAAAGCTTACTTATCAGTAACTGTATATTAGATAAGAGTACCGTTCTGTACTGAACATTTTCTAGAAAATTATTCAATAAAATTATAATTATTCTGCAAATAAAGCACGAATTATTTATGAATTGCTCACTGATTTTTGAGGTTACACTTGGTTTACTATCGATCAGATGTTTAAAGCAGCCTGAACACAGCTGACTGATTCAAAGTATTGTCAAATGTCATGCCGGTTTTCATGCAAGGTATAATATCATTCCTAAAAATTATAAAACTATCAATAAAGGACCAAGAATTTCGAATAAAAAATAAAATGTATGTATTATCGTTGAAATTATTTATTATTTAAGAAATTATATTATATGTTAGGTCTTATTGTAACTAACTAGGTCATAGCATGAACAGCATATTATTGATAAAACGGCAGAAATTAATTATAACAGTCTCAAACATAATAAAATTTGTATAAGAATATTAATTTATTAATGATTAATTCAACTGAACCACATGGTAATTAAATCTCTTTGGCAAGCCTAAGCCAATCATAGTGCATAGAAATAGCACCAAAAAGGTGATCGTTTGAAAGCAACACATGTTAATCTACTATCAGACAACAAACCTGCCTTATCATATACGCTAGCACATATACATTGTATGAGAGGAACTATGTCTAGAAGATTAAGCAGTTTTAAGAATTATATAAATTGAGTTATTATTGTAATTAAAGGAATTATATTCTACTGCCTGCCACTGACGTCACGTCTACGTCACAATCGTTCTACCAATGGCAAATTTTCATGCAAATTATTACATTGAGATTCTCAGAAGAAAGGTCTAGCCAAGAAGCTGAGAGAAAAGACAGCACTTCCCTTTTGAAATCCTCACCGTTCAGATCTCTTTATAGTTACCAAGACCTATTTGTAAAATTTTCGTTCGATTTATATGTTCTATTTGTGAGCCAATATTTTAGGCCAATCTATTTGTTATTTGTAAATTTATATTCATCAATCGATAAATTAAAAGTTTAAAGTAAATTATCCCTTAATTAATTTGGTGAAGGAGATATTTAAATTAAAATTCCACACGTGCTGAAACCGAAGCCTGGATTGCTGCCAATCAAACGATTTTTGATCTAAAGAAGAAAACCACGACCGCCAAGGAAATTCACGTGAGTTATAAGTTAAAAGGGGCCCCAATCTACGCTTCGAAAATATTTCAGTGCAGAAACATAAATTTTTCTTCGTTAAATTATTGGCCACGCCGACAAGCGCTTTTTAGCATTTAAGAGCCTAGAATTTATCCATATAGAATTTCTAAGAATTTGTAGTTGATTAACTATCCTCCGCTGCCAGAACCACGACCCCGAGCATTTTAAAAATATTTTATAATTCATTTTTTCACTATTTTTTCAAAACTGTTCAATTTTATCAATTGTAAAATTCTGTTGAATCACGCATGATATCATGCAAGTACAAGAAATTTGCTAATCATTTTGTTAATGTTAAATTACTTTCAATCTGTAAATTATATTCTGAATCTGCACTGTGAGATCATATATTTTATTATAATATATTCCAGTTTTGTTAATTCGTTTTCTGAGTTCGATTATTTCTTAAGCCTGTCAATTATTGTGTCTGATACGTTCTATATCATCAAGAACCGATCGAATACGATCATTGAAATAATTGAATTAAGCTGGATATTGGAACAGGTCTAAGTGGATGTAGCGAGTGGGGTCAGATCGAGATATTTATTCTTTGTCCTTACCTGCTCATATATCAGCTTTTATCTGTTACCAACCTCGACTTAGGAGCGAACACATCAATTGTACAGCAGATGCAGCCAGAGATCATATAAATTCCTACAATAGAGCTTAAAACCCGACAAGACTCTGTTCTCGAAGTATATTCTGAACGATATTTGGTCCAAATACCGTATTTTAATCCTTCAGAACTTATTAGAGACGCAGTCCCGTAAATTATCTACATCGGGATTTTTGCTCGACCTGTATGATTTTGTATGCTCATTCTTCACAGGTAATAATTTTAAGATATCCGTATTCAGTGTTTAGCGTCCGCTACACTACTTATAAAAATTTCATCATTATACAATTTGTCATTAGAAGAATCAAGGGTGAGCGAGCGTTTAGGCCTCCCGCGATTCCGACAATTGTATTGAATCTTGTAGTGAGTCAATCAGTCTGGTGTACACTCAGCGTCCACACACGCAATTGCAAAATTTATAGTCTCTACATCATTGATTCAGCACAAGATTCACTCTACATGTGTGAAGCCGTTAAAAAACGCACCACATGATTTGCCGGCCCAACGTGAGGCATTTGGATACAGCACTACATGATTTGGCAAATCTCTCTACATATGTGAGGCATTTAAATACAGCTTCACAATGTGCATGCATGTTCTACTGTCAGTGGTCAGCCTTATGTATTATTTTTCATGGTTCAACTAGCTCATGCGAGATTTATAATGATTAGCACAAGTATAACAAATGATAACAAGATAGTTCAGCTCTTATATGGCTCTGAATCTTGGATACCTAGGAAAAAAGAATGGAGTAGGTTACAGGCTGCCGAAATGAGGTTTTTAAGAGCAGTAAAAGGGTGCACAAGGGAAGATAGGCTTCATAATGTTGATATAAGAAGCGAGCTCAACATAATTTCCATATGGCAGAAGATTGAAGAAAATCGGCAAAACTGAGAAGAGCATGTTGAAAGGAATGAGAGCGACAGGATTCCCAGGGCAGTCATGTTGTATAACCCGGTTGGTAGGAGAAGTGTGGGCAGACCCCGTAAAAGATGGATGTGATGGTGAGTTTGAAGTCGGAACAGGCAAATTGCCTAATCCTTGTAGGAAGACGACGACGAACAAGATAGTGATTACAAGTAGTAATTCCTCTACCAGGTTTTAGCTAGTTCATGCAAAATCGACAATAGTGAATAATTTTGTGATAAATTAATTTGTGATTGTTCCAACTGTTGAGTCGTCCTAATAACTGAATGAGTCGATTGTTGAAACAAGGGATTTCCTCGGACGTTTGTATTGAAGAATAACTAACAAACAGTAGACTGAAGAAACAAACTAAAAATGAAACAGTGGAGATTATGATAGCTCCTGGCTTATTCTTCGAGTTGTCATTCTCATTTTCTCCTCCAATGCCGGTGCTTTTTCACGTACAGCCAATCAAATCTCTTATTTTCGTGATCATAACAGCGGAATAATGTCTTCATTCCGAACAGCCATACTTATTTCCAAATTACATGTTTTTTGCATCAGCAGCGTTCAAAACCTGCTCAAATTACAGGTTTGTGGTTTTTCAATAGCAAACCAAACCAGTGAGCGCCACTCTTATCGTTATTGTCTCCCCAATTTTTGGACAATATTGTTATTGCTTCTAACGGAAGTTATCGTGTTAAGATACTATTTGCTGTGTTTCTGAATTTTTTGATAATTGAGCCACTTGAAACAAGTTTAAAACGAAATTTTACATTCAGTAATATTTTCAAAAGCGGGAGATTTAGTGAGCTTAAAACTATATTCAAGTGGTGTAAAGATTGAGGCTCTTATACATCAAATACTCAGACTCCTTTTTTTGAGATTTCTTTTTTTGTTTTATTCCATTTTCAATACTGTTCTTGGAAATTATTATAAGCCTAGTTGATTTCCTCAAGCTGCTTGAACATTCATTTGAAATGGAAGAAAAACGTTTGATTATTTGTATAGTTGAGAAGTTGATAATTGTGGTAATTATTCATATTGGATGAAAAAGGCGAAGAAATTGTCAAAAAGCCACAGATTTATTGATACTTAGAAAGACCGGTTTCGGTTATTACACCATTGTCAATTTCTGATAAAAACCACAGATTTATGGGTTTTTGACAATCTGTGGGTTTTTGACAATTTCTTAGTCTTTTTCATTCAAATCGTTTGATAGTTGACGAATGTTTGCTCGTGCATTCAAGATTTTACTGGGATAGGTACTCAATTCTCTCTTTTTCAGATGTGATTGTTTTGGTATCTAATCCCTCAGATTAGATGTGTGGCCAGTTATCAATACTCTTCAATATTCTCTATCTCTATTATGACAAGCAACACTGACATCTATGATCGTCATCATAGATGACGATATACCACATATTATTATATCGCATATATTATACATATACCAGGTATCATATTATTGAATATCTCATAAAATATTACGTCCAACACGAATTCAGATAGTCGGAAGATTCATTTATTCTTAATTATCAGCAGAAAAGTCATTTAATTTATATTGAGGAATCTTCGAGATCCAATGATCGGCAGAACATGGCTTTCCATTGCAAGTCCAAGATGAATTGAAAATTCTAATGTTTTGCACCAAGTAGAAGTAGAGTGCATTATTATGAAAATCAATATTATTCACAGACAACAAAAGTTGAATGTTATTTCTTGATTATGTTAAACGACTAAACGATTTTAATTATTACTGTAGTGTATTAAATTCATTGTAACATTCTGCTTATTTAAAAATGCAGGAATGCAATTATGCACTTGATTACTGATCCTTGAACTATATTTACAAACAATATAATTACGATCGTGCAATGCAGTGTTACTGCATCTTAGCCCAGTAATCACGTAGGCCTACCTCAAGTACTAGATTCAAGCCACTAACATGTGTAATTAACCTTACTTTTCTTAACTCACAAAATGTATCGTCCAAGTAGTAATAACAATTTAATTCTCCTTCTAATGTTACATTACTTGGTTTGCTAATACAATTTTACTACCTATGTTTGCAGACTCCCTATTCGTTTTACTGCATGACTGATTGATACCGTTCCCTTATTGTAATGGTTTGTTATTTTTGTTTTGTAACTGCATTCTTGATGGCTATTACTTTTAGAATAGGATGGACAAGCATTGTACGTTGATTTTTGTACCTCCACTTTTCGATTTCGCATGCTGGCGTAATAAACTTATAAAAATTCATTGGTAATTTGATGAGGGATCTTGTAATATCAATGCAATCCAATCAACATAATATTCTTCTGCAGTCGTGCAATCAGTAGAGATGTTCATTTATTGATGTTCTGAAACAATATTATGAGAAAGACCACCCGTAGTTGATCACAAAGCATGAGTCTTCCGAGTTCAGTTGGTTGAATCTGATTCTCACGTATGAGTACCGTGTTTTTTCATCATCAAACCTATATTATTTGATCGTCTTGGAACAATGACTTGTCTTATAAAATCATATTTGATCTCACAATCGAGAATATGACACACATGAAAGTAATTGAAAAGTGTCAGTTATCAATGCTAAACATTCAATTATTATTTGAAGTAACACATTCAATCTTGTGAGTAAAGTAATAGTGATTCGATAGCAAGATTGCAGACATGCGGCATAAAGTAGCTAATAGTGAACAGTCAAGGGAGGGTTATGGAGGGAAAAGTTTGGGAGACAATTTTTGACCCCGCAGTTCTGTTAAGAGTAGTAAGGAGGTGAGCATATCAAAAGTCCTCACCTCTGCCCCTTGTGCTAAGGGGGTGGGGGTGGTTCAAACGTACCATTTTTTGGTTTCTCGCATATAACACGAAAACTATATATCTTACGGACATAACTGTTTCATACAAAATTTAAGCTTAAATACTTTCCTACAATATTCATCTCACAACTTTTCTAGTTCTTCTCTAATCTTCTCTTCTCTAGACACAATCTTCTCTAGTTCTCGAGATATCCGCTCTTAAAGGTGCGACATTTTTAAAAAACACGTTTGCCTCCAATTTTTCTATTTTTGCTTTTATAACTTTTTAAAAATCGTTGGAAAAAATCCATGATTATGAGCTTATAGAGCATTAAATTCTCTTCAATTTGATGTACAGTTTCACGCTTTTACAGATTTCCCTACATCTGTTGCAGCAGCTTTAGTGTTGAGTGTGAAAACTCCAGTTCTACAACAATAGACCAATTGACAAAGGAATTTGGAGCAAATGTTTTTAACACACTTTTGCTATATCTACTCACTAATTAGTCCAAATTAAGCTGCAAAGTCAAAAATTGTGTCACAGACAACCCCTTCAAATTTCATTGTGAAATGATCAATTGTTGCAGCATTGAAAATTTCACCATTTCAGATATACTGAACCTTCAAATTCAATATTAAAATATAACATGAAGATAAAAAATTAATAGCATTCTGTTAATATTATCTCCCGATAAAAATTGGTCTAACTCTCTCTCTCTTCCACTTTTTCAGATGAGCGATAAAAAATTTGGTTTCCTCTCTTCCACTGAGTAAGTACATCATTCATTTTGCTCAATAATGTTCACCAATGTTGAATATACTCATTCAGCAATTTATATTCCTATACCAATAATTCACAGTGATGTAAGTATTGCAAGTAAGCGAACTGTACTTGCGGTTCACTTTAATCTAACCACTATAACTTTACTTTTTAAATGTGCCACTCAGGTGCAAAAAGTATTAATTGGTTGGATTTTCTTCCCAATTCACAAGATACTGCGCTTTGATATGGATGGAGTAGCTTGGAGAAGTAGTTCATATCATATTGATGTAGGCCAAGCCCTACATGGATACTGAACATGTGAGCATGGTTGTCAAGGTGACTGTTATGGAAACGAACTGTTTTATGAAAAGATAACAAGTTGAAGTTTTATGAGATGTTAAAAGATGATGTTTTATTCTATTTTTATCTTGTTCGTGAATGTAAACTTCTAATGATTAAAGTAATAATAACAAAAGCACATTTACAACAATATCATAGTAGAGTATATAGGTCAAATGATAGCTTTTTATATTAGTTGGTGCCTATTACCAGAGACAAGAAATATAGTCACTACTATGTCATACTACTCACCTTTATATTTGACATACTACTCATCAACCCTCAATCTGCAGTCGACCTCCAGCTCACGAATCCTCTCGTTCAGCCGTAGATTTTCCTGTTTCAGGGCCTCAAACTCCCTAAACAAACGTGCAATGTATCACTCCCGTATGTCAAACACTACTATGTCAAATATAGTCACTACTTTTCAACTTATGCTTATCCTTTATCTATGCTATTACTTGATCTCACAATCATGCTTTCATACTTAATGTTATTGCATTATTTATTTATTAGTTTATTTTAGATACAATCGCATCATTGGTCCCTGGTATTATTCACAAGGCGGACATCTCCTTCTTAAAAACACGAAAACATTCTATGAAATAGTCTCCATTCATTAAAATTAGCATATTCTGAGTATGTAGTTTCCCAATGAATACCAGATAGAATATTGTACATGTTGTAATCCTTCAAATTTCTTCAGAAGAAACAAAACGTGACATTGTTCTTTGTAAGGGTTTCTTACTTGAAAAAAGCTTGTTTTGCTTTTTTAAAGGTGTGTGTTGTGTAGGTGATAAAGATCAGAATTTGCTCAACAAATTTATCGAGTCGGAATTAATATTCAGTCAGAGTGAACACCATAACTTGTAGAGTAGAGTATTATTCAAAAATGCATAATCTCTCACCACTTGTATAGGATAATTCTCTTTAACGGTTAACATTCCAAATTTGGTCAACTCTGCCCATACATTCAGTACATGTGTAAATGATATAAATATTACAAGATGAATGGAAAGTGCAAGTTGAGAAGTTGGCAACATTTTCATTGAGGCTAATAAATTATTGTGTTCTCAGTTAGAAAAGGCAAGTGAGTAGAAGAAATGGAAAGTTTAGAGGCCGGAGACCGAACAACAGCGACTTAATTGCCAGCTACAAGAATATTTAGCCTAATTCCATCCGCACGCAATATGATAAATTGTGGAGCGCGCTATTATAAAAGTTGTCATATCGTATTATTATCATAGCTTGTGTTTTTCTTTTTTGTTGGGGATTAATTATCTCGAGACCGAGTTGGGCAACAATTGGGTGTTGGCACTTTAGGAGATTGTAGATCACATTTGACGCTAGTTGAAACGTTAAAAATTCTCCAGTTGCTGTTACTAAGTGCATTATGCAATGCAGAAGAAATTTACAACTTGAATTTCTGATCCGACTGCATTGATAAGTTACAACTTGAATGTTTGATACGACTGCAGTGATATGACTGCTTCTGTTTAACAGTGCCGATTGACAGAGATTTATAATCGGTATTTATCTGTTGCAGTGAGTATGAAGTTGTTGTTTATTAGTTTTCATGTTAATGACAATGTTGCAAATTCGATTTCATGAACAGATACTGAAACGTAGTTTTAATGCTGCAAACAGGCGGTAACTAACAATTCTCATGTACATTATTAGAGAAATGAAGAAATAATATGAAAACATTTGAAGTAGAAAACTATTTAACAGTATAAAATCTTTGCAAATAACTTTTTAATTATGATTTAAGTTTGAAGTACCATGTTTTTCAAGTCTCAAACAACATACATTTTACAGTACGCTTTGAACTATGGTAAGTTATGTGAAAGATCCAAGGAGCGCACAAGATTGAATCACCGGATTGAATTTACTGTTTACCGGTCGGTAGATAATGACGTTTGTGCAATTGTATCTCAGCAACTGTTTTTCTTCACACTGAATTCTGATAATGTGTGCAATTGCAGTAGAAACGTATGTATGACTGGATGACTATCGCATGGGACTACCATAAACTCGTAAGTGATGATAATTACTCTTTGAGTCAGGCACGATTGGAATGTTGTGGGGAAGGGATGGAGATTCATCTTTGTAGTCAGTGACAGATGGTTTTTTTTGTCGTATTAAGTCGATGTATTTTTTTCATTAGATGTATTTCGTCAATTAAGCAGACTGTCATTGTTCAATCAAGTCGAGGCAATCGTGATGAAGAGTTGAATATTGTGGTAATAGGGTGGACCGACATGCATTGCGTTTCAGTAATTCAGTAGCGCTGTGTCATTTCCCGGCTAGCAAATACCAACGTATTAAAGTGGGAAGTGGGATGGCCTATCTATGGGAGAGTGCCTTATTATGCGGTCTTATCTCTGTGACTCTAATTACAGATACCATCAATGTGTCTTGTCTCTTTTCCACTGTGTTCATTACCTCCTTCCACTCTTATTCTTGTCCTTATGACTCACCAGAGTGTAATCATCCTTCCGTCTCGATTCTATGTTTAGTTATTTGTATTGACATTCTTCTTTGAATTAGCTTTAGATTTTTGATTTATTTATTCACAAAGGCAAATTTCTACAAATATTTTGAGCCTAGGTGATGATTGATAATACAAACGTTTTTATTTATTGTGATTTCATGAATGGAGCAATGGATTAGGATTTCTTTGTGCTCTGTTTGGATGGATGCCCATTCAGTACTAGAAGAGAAGCTACGGAAAAAAGGTTTGGAAATCATCTTCCAGTCAGATCGTTCTCAGGAATAAACAATCTAATGCAATCAATCATATATGTTTCAGTTTATGGTCCAGTCCTTTTCTATTTATTTTGAAACTCTTTATTGTTGGAAGAGCTTGTCTTTGCATCAACGGAACCTATTTATTTTTCCAATTGATTTCAAGAAATTTATCAATTTCAAGTCAATTATCCATTAATCTTATCAGTTATTCAGATGAATCTCTCAAAGCAAGTATAAACTTGTTTCAAAGACGATATTCAATACCCGGAGGATTTAATACGGAAAGAGTTTCGGTTCTAGAAAGGAAATGTTCTTTGTAAGTACAAAAATGTAATTTCCACTTGAAAGGAAAAAAATGGAGTAATCTAACATATGTACTGGTCACTGTTGGATGACCAATTTTGAATAAACAATTGACAGAGGGATAGTTTGATTGTAAACATATTATGATAGACATAATCATGTATACATACATCATAAATAGGGATGGAAAATAGAAACATAATTATATAGGGATGGATATAGTATGAAATGATAAAGATAATAGAAAAGTGGGAACATTTTACTAAATATGAGAGAATTCACAAGATCAAACCCTGTCTCATGAACACATTTAAACACTCAATAGAAGCATTGACATTACTTTTCGGACAGAGTTTAGATTACTTCATAATATATTTATTTTCAAATCTAATATTATCAAATTTATCATCTAATCAGTATCAACTCCTCCCATGAATGGATATTGGAAGGAATATCTTCTTTATATATTACATACTCTCATTATGAGTAAGCATACTGCAAATAGTAATTTTTGAAGCATAAATGTCTGCCTCATAGATACTTCATTACACACCTCTTCCAATCTCCTTCACCAACGTCAGCTGTCCTTCACTCTTTCCTCTTTCCGTAGATAACGTTCGCTTTAATGTCAGATGATGCCGCAGATAAAATCAAAAGGTGCTGACGATATGTTTATCACAATTACCTTACAAGCAATCACGTGTGTCAGTCGATCGTTATGTCCATCATTTAACATAACGTGCATCATTTAACCTGGTAAGTCCGTCATTTAACCTGGTGAGTCCATCATTTACAACGTCAGTCAAGCAATTGGTTGTCTGATCAATTTGTTTTTATTTCCTTCCATCATGTGCGCATACCAAGCTGCACAGTTGAATGTCAGGGCTCCGCATAATGTAGTAAAGCTTGAAACAATGATGACCTTTCCCATTACACTCACAGCTCACAGCGGATGATAAGCTTCAGAGCTAAACGCCTCAAAAGTAGTTATATTAAATCATAATGCTCTTCATTCCACGGCTACTTTGTACCACACCATAGCATGTGCTGCTTGCTGATAGACATCAGATATGATTGCATGTATTCTCACTTCTCACTGTTGTGAGGAGCAAGTTTTTATAAATACACAACTCGATGTCCTCCTCTTAATCCCATCATAATGTTGCCTTTTAATTGTCCTTGATTCGTCATAACTTTTATCAGGAGCCACTAAAGTGACATCAGAAATTGTTATGATGGAGACTTGTATCAACTGTGATGTTCTGTTCAATAAAAAACTTCTGTTTACTGAAACATCACTGTTATCTGTTACATCTTCTCATTTGAGAATTTATGGTCCTCACAACCTGTAGTATTAAACAGTTTTACCATTATACAACAAGTACTTTACTCGTATCCTATCTTCATACCAGTTATAATTCACAAATGTGTACTTATTTCATGAAAACCTGACAGCAAAGATGAATCTGTAGTCCACTGGTAATCTAGGTTAAGCTCATGAAATTTTCTCAACGCCAATTTGATTCGCCAAAGTCAATCATATTGTATTGAATACAGGAATACATGCCATATATTCAGAAGCTTCCTTCTTCTAAAGTCGGAAAAGATTAAGGGATTTGTTATTATTCAGTGTTCTGTTTGAGATTTGAGCTGTTTCATGTTGTTTTGTTTTATTATAATCATAATCTTAAAGTAGTTGCCTGCGTTCCTTCCTATCATATATCAATATTGATTATTAATTGATTGAACAATTAATGATAACTGAAAACGATTGATATAATTGGTTTGCAAATTTGAAATCATGCAGGTCCACATGGTTATCCGGGAGGATGTACAGAGTGAAGTTGGAGTACCTCAGTTTGAATGATCAATACCAAGTAACCTGCTCTGGTGAGGAATCCTGTCTTCACAATTTTCCCTGAGTCATATTCCAAGTGCGCGGTGAAGACATTAAAAGGAGTTATTGCATTGCAGAGAAGAGAAGATGAAAAAGAATGAGGAATACCGTATGAAATTGACACCGGTGCTGACAATGTTGACAAGAGAAGCAATAAACATGCAAAATGAGGCCCATTAAGAGATTCTGCGACCAATAGAATGACTGCATAAAATTCCAGCACTTGGACGCTGGCCGCATATGTATAGCCTACACACAATACAGCACTACCAGTCTGCCTCAGCCATCAGGTGTAATCTAGCCGTAGTATATCATTGTCTAGAAAATTTATTGCGGCTACATGACTTAACGAAGAGTGCAATTTTCATAGTAGGCCTATGCCAATACTTCTCTATTTTTGACCGCTCCATAAACAATGTGCAAGACAGTAAATTTCAAACTTATCTATTAACTGCTGTGTTTTATATATTTACAAAGTGACCGCAGATTCCACGCTGTTTACTCTTGAAGATCATCCTCGATCCTCGAGTTGTTGAAAGGCATAGAATATCGCGTTAAATGCATCGATAAAATATTCATCGTTATTATTGTTTATCATTGCACATTTAAGTTTATAGTGGTTTTAGCAGGTCACTCTTGCTTCCCTGCTCAAGGAAACAAGTTCCATCAGGCACTAGACAAGCACCGTTAGAAACCTTTATCCAATTTTACATAAAATAAGTGAAACGCCTATCGGTTTCAGGTACCTTGTGTCTGGCACACTGAAATGAATGCTTTCAAGATAGTAGATGTTCCAGGTTAGTTTAGTAACTAAAAACCCCTGTTTAGTTACTTTACATGCCACAGTCTTCTTGAATATTATAAGTGTATTTCGTTATTAATCTATAGGGTGATATTTATAGAGATATGGTTCATGCATTTTTTCTTTGTCATGTTGATCATGTCAGAGAGGTATTTATTAAACATTAAAAACATTCAAAATATGTAAAAAAACGTAGGCTATTATCCTTAAAGTAGCATACAGCATCCACTATAGAGTTTATGTGTAGGGATGTATGTTGAATTCTATTTATGAATTTGAATAGGAAAGCTAGCCTACTTGTGATGAGATAAATAGAGATTTTTCAAATAAAAAAGAATGGGTTGTCCAGTCCTACACAATACAGTCTCAAAATGTTCTATCCATAAATTCCTCACTATGATATAATATATTCATTAGAAATTATGTTCAAATAATG
This sequence comes from Nilaparvata lugens, assembly GCF_014356525.2. Classification (NCBI taxonomy): domain Eukaryota; kingdom Metazoa; phylum Arthropoda; class Insecta; order Hemiptera; family Delphacidae; genus Nilaparvata; species Nilaparvata lugens. Next base: position 21,310,197 of record NC_052509.1, read on the forward strand.
ACTCTCTATCGTTAAAAACAATACACCCAAATATATAAGTTATGAATAGAGAGTATTTATTTGACAGTAGATAAAGGGGTCTTCTCTGCATAAGCAAGGAATCTGAATAACTGAATAACTCAATAACTTGATACTCTTAATAGCAATTTGTTACTAGTTGCCTTTTTACAGTTACAAGAAATGACAGCTCTAATACAAGATTGGATCGAATCAACTACTTATTGAATTACCAGTTTGATTAGTTTTTCGATATTCATTGCCACAATGATCCACATTCTCTCTATATTCAAAAAAGTATGTTCTAAAACTACCATCGCATATTGTATCATAAACACATTCTTGTCTTCTTCTTCTTCTTCTTCTTCTTCTTCTTCTTCTTCTTCTTCTTCTTCTTCTTCTTCTTCTTCTTCTTCTTCTTCTTCTTCTTCTCTTCTTCTTCTTCTTCTTCTTCTTCTTCTTCTTCTTCTTCTCTTCTTCTTCTTCTTCTTCTTCTTCTTCTTCTTCTTCTTCTTCTTCTTCTTCGTCTTCTTCTTCTTCTTCTTATTCTTCTTCTTCTTCTTCTTCTCTTCTTCTTCTTCTTCTTCTTCTTCTTCTTCTTCTTCTTCTTCTTCTTCTTCTTCTTCTTCTTCTTCTTCTTCTTCTTCTTCTTCTTCTTCTTCTTTGGCTGTGCCTTATCCCATTTAAATGGGGTCGGCATTCCTTCCTCTTAGTTTACCTCTCCACAGAGCCCTACCCAATGCTTCCCCTCTCTTCCAACCACTCACCCCGCAAGTCAGCCGCTATTCTATCTCCCCACCTCATCCTAGGTCTACCTCGTCCTCTCACACCATCCAAACCCCACACATCCATCTTAACATTCTCATCTCAGTCACTCCCATCTTTCGTTCCTGTTTCTTTGAAATGGGCCATGTTTCTGTTCCATACAGCATAGCTGGCCTCACAACTGATCTATACACTTTCCCTTCATTTGACAATTCACTCTCTTATCACAAAGAACACTACTCATTTTCTCCAGTTCATCCATCCACAATTTATTCCATCTCTCTGTACACTTGAACCCAGGTACTTGAAACTTGCAACTGGTTGGAGTTGGTTTCCTTCAATCTGTAAGGGTAGCCCATCATTGTTTCCCAATACCATGTACTCTGTTTCTGATCGGCTAATTTTCAGTCCCCTTTCCTCCAAAGTCTTCCTCCAGCTTTCCAGTCTTTCTTCCAACTGATCTTTGGTAGGTTCACAGAGCACGATGTCATCTGCAAATAGCATGCACCATGGTGCTGGCCTCTTGACTGCAGCACCCACGACATCCATGAACAGATCAAACAGATATGGGCTAAGTGATGGCCAACTTGCACAGAAAACTCTTGGATCCTTCCCACACTGGTTCTCACTCGAGTGATGGCTCCCTTGTACATCTCCTGCACCAATCGAACAATCATACTTCTCTGGCACACCTTTTCCTCTCATACTTCGCCAAATCTCTTGCCTGGGCACCCTGTCATAGGTTTTTTCCAGGTCAACAAATGTCATGTGCAGCTGAGACCTTAGCTCTCTTGCCTTCTCCACCAGCTGCCGGAGAGCAAATATTGCATCTGTTGTTGCTCTTCCTGCCATGAACCCAAATTGCTCCTCACTGATTGTGGTCTCTTGTCTTAGTCTCTTCTCAATAATCCTCTCCCAAACATCAATTATACCATTCCTTCGCGACTTCTCCACAACCGGCAAAACAATTATTGAAACATGTGAGAGGTCCAATAATTAAGGCTGTGCAAAGGCTAAAAATAAACTTTCTACTGGTGATATTTTTCGAAGTTTTTCGATTTGTATATCATCAAGCTATCGGAATTGAAAAGTTTTCTCAGGAAAACATTTTTTTTCAATCATTAATTTTTGAGATATGAGCGCATGAAGTTTAAATTTTTAGGACAGAACATTTCAAATTCGGTAAGAGATAAATCCATGAGGCTCAGAGGAAAATTTCTACATGGTATTGTTGACTGAATAAAATCAAAATTCTCTGAAAATATCAATTTTTGAGGAAGTTATTCAATTTACTAGAAATTACCAAAAATAGCTTTTAGTTGAGTTTTTTTTTAGTTTTGGTAAATTGAATAACTTCCTCAACAACTGGCATTTTCGAAAAAAAAATCTTTATTCATTCAACAACACCATGAAGAATTCATCCTCATAATCTCGTGGATTTATCTCTTACCTGATTTAAAATGTCCTGTCCCAAAGATTTAAACTTAGGCGCTCATATCTCAAAAATTAATGATCGAAAAAAAATGTTTTCCTGAGAAAACTTTTTAATATTGATAGCTTGATGATATACAAATCGAAAAATATCACCAGTAGAAAGTTTATTTTTAGCCTTTGCACAGCCTTAACTGTCTGTTTCATTTCGAAGAAGATAAGAGAAACCCCGACAAACATTATTTGTGTAGATTGAATCAAAGCAAAAACAGGAAAACAAATTGCAATCTCTCTATTAGCATAAGACGAGTGCTGGTGACGTTGACGGGCTTTGACGGCGACGGTCCATGCTTGAATGGTGGTCGCTGTTGTACCCATAAATAGTAGTAGCTCTTTCAAACTGGCTTCAACCATACATCTTTCCTATCTTATGTATTATAGAGTATGTATACGTATATAACGTTATATTGGTGTGGTATGTATAGTAGTTGTGTCACAAGGTGTTGCTAGCCTGCTAGCACTGAGACCTGATAAATGTTGCTATCGTTCGGCCATCTGGAAGCTGCGAATCGCTCAAAGACACATGTAACTTTGTCAAACATCATTAACTGCTCTCTTGGAAACGGCTGCAAAAGTTCATGTAGGTCAGTGATGACGGTTGACTTCTTCAGCAGCAGACAAACATGGAAGCCTGAAAGGAAACATAAATGTTTGGAGGATTCTTCCAGTGGGTTGCCTCTCTGAATGACGTGGACTAGTTATGTTCGTGAACTGCTCTGTTTTCAAGATTGGGACTAGGCTACTTATTATGCAGTATTCCACATTGCATTACGTATTACTGACAAATAATACTCTTGGAGATTATTTAATACGGATTTCTCTATCCATAACAGTATGAGGATTGCATAGATCAGAGCGACTCCACTTACATGATAGATGAATCACATATTTCTCAAGTATGTAATTGAATGTGAATATTTAATTGATCTTCACTTCACATCCTTCTTGTACTCTCCTAGGTTTGCTTGGCTGCCTCAATTTAATTTTATTAAATTATCTGATTGCCATCATTGTTTCTTGTCCATATCTTAATGATTTAATCATCCAATCGATGGATTTGGAGATCCTGAATTCATTATCTGGCTGATTCAACGCTGAAAGATCATAAGATTAATTGATAATGAGTAAAATAAACGAGATTAAGAGTCAACGTGATTAAATTATTGGGTGAATATGCTTTTTTTCTAGGCCAGAATAACTAGAAATACAAAATCCGTAATTTTGCTTGGTTAGTCTATTCTTAGTTGAGTTTCCAATAATCAGCACGACACTGGAGCCTGAGTTGTTATATGGAATACAGGTATACAAAGGAATACAAGATGACAATTTATTGTTTTATTGACAAAGTAAATTTTACTTGCTCAAAACTTAAGTTTCGATGCTCATAGTTAATCAGCTAATCCCATAAGCATCAAAACGGTGCTTTGTGCAAATAAAATTTGTAATAATCACAAAATATTGTGTTCTTATTTCATTTTAGAACCAGTCTGTGGAGAATAAAGACCCCAATTTATGAGAAAGAATTTAGAATCTGTTGCTACAAGATATAAATTATAATAACTATTATACAATTCTCATGGAAACTATAGAGATTACTCCCTGTGATAATAGGAGGCTACATACGTGAACTTGTAGTAGTTTCACTTTTTCCCATCCGGGCGTTGGAAAAGGATTATAAAGAGGAAGTGAAGGACAAGAGCATCGAAGAAGAGGAGAAGTTAAGAGAAGAGTGAGAAGGAGAAGAGGAGAAGTGAGAGACAAGGAAATATAACCTGACAAGACAAAGAGTGGTGCGATGTGTTGTAGGAGTAGCGATAACAGGCTAAAGGTCGCAGACAGAGAGCAAAGAAAGTTGCATGACGCTTGCCTGTCAGTCACTCAGTCAGTCATCCGATGACAATCTTGACCGCTTACAAGATTAGACCCGTCACCGCTTCAACAGCTTGTTGCCAGATAGCAACCATGCAAATCGCGCGGCATCATAGAACCATCACTGAAAAGCTCACTCACATTAATTATCGTGTTTGGTGAGAAAGAATGGAAAACATGCATGTAGTTTAGAGTTTCCTTCATATCATACGTTAGAATAGATGAAAAGTATAATAGGTGCATTCTTTGTATAGTAATCATAATTACTCCCAATATCTGTAGAATAATAAAATCCTCACTATTAAAGGCACTACTTTGCATCGCTTTTTTATACTTTCAGTAAGTGGTTTGATTGTCTAGCCAGGCCTATTTCTCATCGTTTTTTCCACAAATCATTCATTGCAATATTATTTGTATTATTAGTAAACAACAGAATAACAGAGGTGTGTAGCAGGTAGAAACAGTTTCAGACATGGGAAAAGACGCCTTAAAATGTATTTTCATATTTATGAGGCTTCACGATCATAGTATTACAAAAAAATAGTGAAATATGTAGCTATGATTGCCAATGGAGGTGAATGGATTCAAAACGTTAATAACGATATAATTTTGGAAAAGTTGCTACTCATTAAGTTTTCAATGAAAATAAATTTATCGACCGAGCGAATTGAGGTCTGAGATTCAAGTCCACAGTTTTGCATGTATTTATTTATTTATTAGGTTAGCACAAACAATACAAAGAAAAGAAAAAACAGGCTATTGCCCAAAACTTTTTAAATTTCCTAATTTAGTTGCAAATCGTCCTAATATTATAATTTATATTAAATTCATATAATACTTAAAATAATACTTTTCATTTTATACTTAAAATCTTTGAAGTGTAATATTTATTTGTCTAAGCTTATTTATATTTTGTAACTCGTTTTTTTCTGTAACTGGGCACCCGCCGAAAAACCTTTCGGTTTGGCAGGACCCTCAATAATTGTTGAAAAAAAATTGTTCAAAACTTTTGATTTGATTATAATTTATAATTTAAATATTATATATTTCTCTTTATGTTTATATTTTTGTTTATATGTACTGCATTTACAGTGAAACGCGGCAATAGATTTTCATGAAATTTGACAGGTATGTTCCTTTTTTAATTTCGCCTGGACGAATAAGGTTTTTTAAAATTGTATAAGGTTTTTTTTTAATTTTTGATTTTAAGGATTATACAAAAGGAGAAGGAGTCTCCTTCTAACGCCAATATTACCTTAAAGATCAGACTATAGAATTAGATCAGACTATCATAAATCAGCTGTCGAGTGTATTATTAATTGCATGCAATCACGCATGCAATTAATATCTCAATGTAACTTGGTAACAAATCAGCTGTCGTGTGGACTATTAATTTCATGCAATTAATAACTGAAAGTAAACATAGTATTTTCCAAGCTATCTAGAATACATTGTTTTCTAGGTTCATTGGTATTTTCTCTCAACCTTTTTCTGCTTTCAACTCGGGCTCACCTGTTGCCAGTATGTCTTGAAGAAGATAGCTTTTGATGTTAGCATTTCTGTTACCCCAACAGCCGTTAGCCGGTTTTACACCGATATCTCGCCGACGCGACATACAGACAGGATTTACTCTGATGGGCAGTATTAGAGGAGGCTGTGGCTCATAACTGCGCGAGGTCTACTGTTCACAGAACTACTAGTAATATTTCGTTTCTAAATAACTCATATTTAGAAATCTCAAATAATAAAAAAAGTTAATCCGCTACGAGACATCAAGCTCCAGAGATTGTATATTTTCAACGGGTACAGGATAAGGAATGCTGAATAAGGCATACCCACATTGGTTGTCATAAATCATTTTATCAGTGAGAAACAGCCACTGCAGTAACCCATTATATTGCCGTAACTGTCCCTAGTTTCTTGCTTACATTACTACATTGTATGCTATTACTGTATTGCTGTATTCGTCAGTATTTTGCAGCCACAATGGGCAAACATATGGTCGACGTTGGACCGGCATTCACTGTGGGTATAATTATTGTCTGTTGAACCAAAGTAATAAACATCAGAAGAGAAATTGAATAATGCATTACAATAATATGAAAGAGATTGAGGAACACTTTGTAAGGAAGGTTTGTGCATAATCAACGCTTTGTATTGAGATGACTAAATTAAAGTCGGCTGTAGTCGAGGATGGAAGGTATTGATATTCGTTCAATAGTTTCAATTCGTTCCCATCGTTAGATAAGGAAAAAATAACCAAGTCTCATCTAGATGTCTATATACAAGATACATTGAGACCTACATTGATACAACTTTATATCGGAGGAACGTGTTAGAACGAATTAACAAGTTCTTCAATTTGAATCCAGATTAAGTTGGACGGTTTCTAGTGTTGTAGTTGTTAGGAGCTGGTCCGATTCTCGAATTAACTTCTGTCGTTGCATTAAAATTAACTGCTTTACATTTTAGCGGCATACTAATGGCGAATTAACGCGTCTGCTTCAATCGAAATGCCACTTTTGTTTTTTTTCTTGGAGCGAGCTAGCGTCAGTTTCTTGCAACTTCCGAATGGGAACATTAAAAACAAACTTCATCGCCTTTGGTTTTAATGGTGGGGTTGTTTAATCTGTTATAGCTTGAATTTTTTGGGGGGAATTTCGTATCATAGGTGGAGTTTCTGTTGAATTAACGATCGTGTTATTTGCCGCGAGTGGTTAATAATGTAATGGAATCGATAAGTACTAAAAAAAAACATTTTATTGCGGAACATTTTTTGGGAAAGTCGTTGATTTTTCAAGATATACGATTTGCATTAGACTTTCAACTCGTATTTCATTTTTACCAATTTGAACTTTGTGAATCATTTTTATTATAGGTAGTTATCACCTGGATTTATTGATGATTTATTTGATAATATCGAACATTATCTTCATTGCATCGCGGTGTTCGAATTATGCAGCATACACATCGAAATTGATGTAAAAAAATGAAAACAAGCCGACTTAGCTACAAGTTCAAGGACATAGCATGTCAATCACCTCAGGGCTCTCGAGGTAAGAGCAGTTAGATTCACTTTGTTCTGTCAGCATCTCTTCAATAGGAAATATTGATACCATTTATAAGAAATACTGATAGCTTGAAGTGAATCTCGGTATAGAGTGAACTCGCTCCGGAGCTGAGAGAGGAGTAACACAGCATCTTCTTTAATAACAATCATCTTGATCATATCATGGATGCCTCCTTCTTCGCCATACACACGACCACAGTGGCGCCCCCCCTCCACCCACCCAACCATGCCAACAGCTAATGACTCAATCCTCTTCGAACTCTCCCCTCCCCTCTTCACCACTCACTTCCACTTTGTCGGTCTCTTTCCCTCCCAACTTATATTCTCATCATCTTTCAACCACTTCATCATTATCACCCGTTCGGTCTCATCTTGAACACACTTTTTATTTCTATCCCTTTGTTATCTTTGTTGAGCTGGCGATGCATCTCTGTAGGAAGAGGTATAAATTGCAATTAGTAGCGTTACGATACCTCTCCAAGTATATTTATTTCTCATGACACTATATTTGCGATGAGAAGATGTGGTAAATAATATTGTAATTGTGATATTCATGAGGAATTTATCATTTTTGTATAATTTACGGCAGTTCTTCTCTCGAAAATTCTGGCTGAACATAATCTTCGAAATTCTATTTTCATTGGATTTGCAGCAAGATTTGCAAGTTCAATAGCTAAAAAAAATTCACTTTACAGGATTTTTCAAATCATAGTGTATTTTCGAGCGATGTATAATACTGTGGTTTTCCAAGTTATGGTACTCGTTTGATCTTTAGGATTACGGATGAAATTCTCACTGGACTACTCATATTTAGTCTGGTCCAATAGCGTCTATTAGCGTTTCTTTGGCCAAATACTATACAATATACTTAAAATAGTACTATTATTATTTGTTCCTTCTCATGGGCTCACGATAATACAATGCTCACTTATTTCTCCTGGTTTTACAGTTCAGTTCATCCCTGAACAATGTTATTTTCTTATAGTCCAACTTTTCAATTACACTGCATTAATTAATACAACATTCTCATGAATACTCACTCTATGTGTCAAATTCTATTCAATACGAATAAATTTTGTCATGAAGATTATTCATAGCTTCACTAGTCTATTCTTAATCTGATATCGATGAATCTTTCTTTGGTGTCTGTCTTGTTATCATCATGGAATTTTGAATGTCCATACTACAAAGTTCTCATATGGTCGGTGTCTTGCTTTTAATAGTGAAACATAAAATAACATAATTTGTGTGCTTGAATAGGAAGTTGCAGTTTTTGTTTTTAACGTATAATTTCAAGAATTCTAGTTACATCACAAAACCATGACTGATACACTGATCAGTATGCAGAGTCACGGCATGAGTTTATGAATGTTCTGTTCTCAAATAATATTATGTGTCAGACTGTGATTATTCTTCTGAGAAACAGAGTTTTCTCCTAGAGGAATAGGCTGTAACATTATTTTGTAGTTTATTGATGTTTTAGCTCGCAACTGACTATTCATTGAATAAATAATAACATATTTCATTATAATATCCTCCACTGTAATAATTCAATAATATCTGATCGCATTGAATGTGAAGATAATTAAATATTTTAGGAAACCAATCGGAAATCAGTCGGTGGAATAAACAAACCTTTAGAAAGAGTTTATCACAAATATTCCGTAAAAGGTTTGTTCCAACGGACTGTTGAGGTTTTTTCCTGTTGGACTCCTGAAATAGGAGCTACATTAGGCCTATTGTTTCGAAAATCATCAATCAAAAATATCAATTAACTGAATAATATAATATCAATATGAGGGGGTTATCTGTTTGATGTGAACACTATGGATTAGTTCCACATTTGAACAGTTCTTTTAAGTTTGCAATGGAAAAGTCAGGATACCCTCACAATTATTGAACAAGTGAAAATCGAAAGCCATGAATGCACAAATTTTTGTGTAACCCAGCCATATTTTACCCTAGTTATTAATTATACAAATACCAGAGGCCGAGTAGCAATGCATACATATTAATGTGTGCATACGCTTTATATGGCGTTTCCGAATGGATAAAGCCAACTAGCAGAGTGACCAATGGAAAGAATGATGGCTAATGAATGCACAGCTATTTAATTGGCTTTCGCAGTGAGGAATCTATTGAGTAAGCCGGAGCCTTCAACGGTTACTTCGCTTTTTCAACAGTTAAATTCGAACGCCAGCGAGTTTATTTTACATATTAATAGTGTTGCTATTCTAGTTCGAAGGCTTCTACTGGTTATTGCTTTCTTCGACAGCCAAAGGCTACATATTCCTCCTGTCCAAACAGCTGCTCTTTTTATGACTTTTCAATTTGAATTCGCTCTCACTTTCCCCGCCTGTGTATAAAATCGATTTTTGCAGTTATGTTACAGTTATTACGAAACCTCCCACGAAATTCATTCATGAATAGAAAGATATTCCAAAGAAAAAGTTGTAGGACGAACAAGTATGTAATTGTATTCGAAAGAAATATGATGCGGGAGTTTCAAAGTAAATGAATGAATCTATGGATTGATCCGCGATAAGTATTTGCAAGTTGTATTCAATATGAACTATATATACGATTGATACTGGAATAAGTATGTATGAGGGTCATTTTTTTCCAACCTCCGATCTACATAAATAAAGTACTCAATCAATCTCATATCAAAAGACACAGACAAGTGGTAGGGGGGGGGTGACTTTTACAGAGCTGAACAGCTTATCATCTCCACCAAACGCCCTGTGATCGGTGCTGATCGTCAAAGTCGAGGTATAGACCCACAAACATAGCACATGTACGAATTACAAATTAACAAATTTGGTAAATTACCAAGTTTTTCTAAATTAAAAAATACAAGAACAAATTACCTCCTCAGTTGAGTCTGCCGCCAAGAGTCTTCAGCATAAATCCAACGAAAAATTATCCAAGTTTACGCAGAAAACGTTATGAGTGATGATGACGTGCGTGAATGATCTCGGAAAATGGAAGACTTCCGGAATCATTGTTATGTATGACAACTCGGACTCACAATGCTGGTGCAACCAAACGTCATCTCCATCAAATCAAATGGGATAGTTTCGATCACCCACCATACAAACCTGACTTGGCCACCAGTAAGTAATACCTTTTTACCAAACTTAAGACTTGACTTTGAGGGGAGAGCTTCCTCAAACTAACGAGGAGCTCCAAAACAACGTCATAGCCCTCTTAAACTCTTTTGACAGCAGCATTTCATGAAGAGGGTTTCGGTAGGCTGATCCACTGGTATGAAAAATGCCTCAACCTTCACGGTAATTATGTTAGAGAATAATCATAAGTTATGCGGACGACCTTTGTAGGAAGTGGAAGCAACAAATTCACCCAGGTATACAACTAACACACAATATTGCTGTCAATTCAGTATGGTTTGCAGATGATCAAGTAATATTGCAGGAATCAGAGGACAATCTGCAAAGAGCAATATATCAACTCCATCTCCTGAGCTCAGAATTTAATATGAAGATTTCCTTGCACAAAACAAAAGTGATGGCGTTTCTGGGGAAGTCTCCAATACGTTATAAAATAGTTCTCAACAACAGAATACTGGAACAGGTATCACATTTCAAATATTTGGGATGTGATATTACATACGAGGAAGACCACGACTTGAATGCAAAAATTAACAGATTCCAGTACATATGCGGAACTATTAACAGAACTCTCAAAAATAAAGCCCGAAAAGAGACGAAACTAAAATTTTATAAAGTAATGGCCGTCCCTACACTTTTGTATGGCTCTGAAACCTGGGTACCAAAGAGAAGGGAGTGGAGCAGGTTACAGGCGGCCGAAATGTGATTTTTAAGGTCAGTGAAGGGATGCACCAGAGAGGACAGGCTTTATAATATCGATATCCGTAGAGAGCTCAATGTAATATCCATACCTCAACAAGTTGACGGGAATCGACAACAGTGGAGAGAACACGTTGAGAGAATGGGAAACGGAAGAATCCCGAAAGCTGCCATTGCTTACAAGCCAGAAGGGAGGAGAAGTATTGGCAGACCAAGAAAAAGGTGGGAGAATGTTTGAAGGCGGAACAGGTATTAATGCCTACCCCTGTAAGAAGACGACGACGACGAATAATCATAAGTGTAAGTTACTTTGGTGAACATTTTCTTATATACATTCGTCTTTCATTTATTACCAATCGGAGATTAAGAAGTAACCCTCTTACATTGAAAGTATTCATGAATGAAAATCTCCATCGGAATGTCGTCCAATTTGAATACTGATTAAGAAATAAGCAGTAATAAGTGAACCAGGAAAATTTTCAATCGATATGAAATCAGGCGAATGATATGCAATAAGCCGTACACTTTACGCGTTTCCTACATGCATCTTGTATTCTATTTTCCAATTGATATACTGTTCTACATTCTCATTATTTGGATTTGAATATTCATTACGATTTTTTCTTTTTTTAGGTGACTACTGTATGAATGCTGGCCATATATTGTAAGTACCTGACTACTAAACTCTCTCTATTTAAGTAGAATCATGATTCGAATACGGTATCCAATTACATAATTATTATGAAGTTTTCTATCAATTATTTTCTTTGATAATACAGCAATAGAGAAAAACTCAATTAGTTGGAGTTCAAACCAATAAAGGTATAATTCAGAAATGGGGTTCATCACACATTGAAGTGAGTGAGAGTACAACTCTTAAATAGAGCGGGATTGAAATTAGTTATTGGGTACTTTGAGTTCACTTTTGAAAGGCTGCAACATTTATAAGAGTATTTGAGAGATACAAGGTACCTAATTTGGACTGGGTTCAAAATAGGATAGATATTTCTACTATTGTTGGTAGGTGAGAAAGCTGCTAATATTAAGTATTACAAAAGAGGATACAGTTTTTATTTCTCTATGGTATTTATTACTCGATAATATTTGACTTGAGAATAATTCAGTCTGGGTTCAAAATAGGATATTTCAGCAATTCTGGAGTTGGTGGGGAAGAAACTCACTGATATTGAATCATTCCTTGGATATATTGAATTACACGAGGCAGAAGTTGTACAATACATACATGGAGCGGGCTGCTCCAATTTATATCGATTACAACAGATGGAATCAGCAGGAGAACATGACAGACATAATTTAATTCCATTTGAGTTTGTAATACTTGACCCACACAATATCGGAATGGCAATCAAACTAGCGATTTTATTATTGAGACATTTGCACTGCCCACGCAGACTTATGTCAGTGAATATTGTGCAAACTGAGAGCACATTTCATAAAAGTGTGTTGAGACAGTGTCAGTGTTTGTGTTGGTCTCACCTTGAGAATGCAATCGTTAACATCAGTTATCACAGTTGTTTACACCCTTTACAAAAATCCGGGTCGCGATTTGTGAACTAGAAAAGGTAAAATTCGAATTGTATCTTAGAGAGCAATGATAGAGAAAGAAATATCCAGCCCACGCAAATAACCAACTACAATCAGCCAATCTCATGCCGACTGTCATAAATGAGTTAACATTAGAAAGCCTATGGACAGCAATCAGTAAATCATATTTTCACGCCTCAACTTATCATTATAAACGACTGGCGAATAAATCGATCGCAATAAAAGTGCAGCCCACGATGTTTCGAGTGCGAGTGTCTCATAAACGTTGCACACGCAATAAATCCAAGATGAATGATGATGAGTTGACTTGGAGGCAACAAACACACTGTAAAACACGTTGATTATGACCATCGTAACTATTGTCATAATTCCAAGACACTTGTTGTCTAGTCGAAATAGTAATCGTAATATACGTTTGTGGCGAGGATCGTTTCGAATCGTATTTGCCAGATGATTTAGAATGATCAATCTTTGGGTGGTAATAATGAATTCATACATTTCGATTAGATTTTTTATTTGTGTTATTCATTGTCCTGCTTTGAATTCATGTCAGAATGCCATATGGAAAATTATATGGAGATTCCACTAAGCTGACCAATTATATGAATTCCATTCAGCTGGCCAATAGCTAAAATTCCCACTTATTGAGGGATTCCTGGAACTGTTTGAGGGATTGAGGAATCAGCGTTCATTCAAAAATGTATTTTTTTATCATATTTTCCAAGATTGTAGAGAACAAGGAAATGCTAGCATTTCCTCAGTAACAAACCAAAAAACGAAACCTCTCAAATATTTGAGAATATTCTGATTATTTAAGAAAATTCGAATTTTCGCTGTTAACTCGAACAAAGTCATATCCCAAAGAATACAGGAGCCTTCCGATTACATCCCATCTGCTTCTACATGAAGAAACAACAAAAGAAAACTCATCGAACTCGAATTCCGGTCCCGGTTGTGGGTTAGAAGGATCCAAAGTACGTGAAAAAAATCCGGTTCGACATCGGTATACACCATACACCCACCCCGTTATTGTTGTGAGTCCATGGTTATGGGGAGTGCGTGGTGAAGGCGTGGTGAAGACGAATGAGGGTGGGGAGGGGTGCTCTCGACTCGGATACGGTAATTCAATATTCCAATACAACGCAATAGGACACTGAGATGAATATGTTGTCAACATTATCATTATAATAATCACGATCATCATCATCATCGCTATCATCAATTTGTTGATGTAGTCAGTATTCGGTTACTACACGAGTGTGGTCGCCTGGTCTCCATGCGTAGCCTAACCATGCGTGAAACATTTCAATATCCTGGGTGGGGATGAAATTTTGTAATTTGATAACAGGTCATTTATATTCTGGGCTTACGACGATATTGCTCAAAACTTGGGGTCCACCTTGGAATATACATCACATTATCCTAATCATTATCCAGTTATAGTAATTATAAATCAGTGATATGCTAATTTTGAAACACGAATATCCTGGGTGAGAATGAATTTCCTGGGTGGGAAGAATTTCTTATAAAAAAAATGTTCATGTATCTCTGGAAATCCAGTCTCGAAATGTTTGATGGAGTTCTCAGGTTTTGCTGAGGTTGAAGCCAATGGTGTACAGCTATTTTGGACATAACCTTTGATTATCAAGTTAGAATACTAGAGCCATTTGAAGGCTTGATAAACCACGATATTGAAATACCTCTTCAACCACTATTTGTCATACAGCTTTAGTACTTTTTAATGTTTTGTATTAATTAATCATTTTTCTCCATCTACCGTTTAGATAGTAATGTATTTCTTGTTTTTTTTTATGTAGTATACCTTTATGAAATTGAGTGAAACTTGAAACCAACTTCGGTAATCCACATTCAAAGTGCACATTCGAGAGCGAAATTTATTCAGATTCATTCACACACTTTCTTCTACATAAAATCATAACAGCTTACATCATCACGTTGCTGAACTTTCTAGTACTTTTTGCTCGTGATCTTCAGAACGTTGGATCTCTCCCGGAGAATTTCACGCTGCACCACCATTACACATCCAAAGCCATTCTCTATAACTATATCTGAATAAGTAGAAGAATACCAACCTTTTAAACAACCATAACGATGGAAAGTGTCACTCTTTCTATGTCATCGGGAACAAGAAAAAGTTTAAAAACTTTAACGTGAGCGTCATAACGTGAAAAAAACAGCCAGGACAACTGTTTTAAGGTTACATGCAGGTGTGCTCTGGAATGGCTCTCGCACCCGCAGTATCGCGCGATATAATATTATTATAGACACCTCATTGCAGTACACCACTGTACATTACTGCACTGTCAAGTTCACACAACCTCTTCCTCATACCTCTGGACTCCAATAATATCATATTTAAAAGCTCAACTATATCTAAGTGCCTTTCACATGCAATGCGATTAGATAAGAGTCTGATCTTCTATTTTAATCTTATTTGTCCTTCATCCCTCTCTCTCTCTCTCTCTCTCTTCCGTTTATTTTCATCATCTCCTTTCCCTATTTCAACTCCATATTTCCTCTCCTCAAGTCAAGTTCATCTGATCTCAGCACGCAAGCAAACTACAGCGATGTATTCTTTCGTTCTGATAATAATAACCATTAAGGAAAGAATAGCGATATTCCAAGAGCTCCCAACATATCTGTCTGCTATCAAATGAGGAATGATATGATTGTTTCAGATGCTGTTCTTGGTTGTAAATTCATCCAAGACGTGGGTGATGATTTATATGAACCTAAAAGATGGGACAAGCATGTGATCTCTGAACAATCAACTGAAATATATGTCACCCAACATCACCAAATTAATCTTAGTCAAATTTAGTTAAGAGTTTCAAAATATTAATTCTGTGGGTGATGAGGACTAGGAAGTAGACTATTAATACGCAATATGTAATTGGCTGAATGTGCTACCCGGCCGGAGACCGATTTTTTAATTAATCGTGAGATCATTGAATTCGAGATCATTAGAAACGTTATTCTATTATAAATGAAGCTCTTCAACCCAGAATACATCCATATTATGTTGATAGAGCTAAACAGGCATTTCATCAATTTATTATATGGGGATTACCTTCGATCACTGACACAAATGAAAATAAGAACCTGGAACGTCCGATATGTCAATGAAACAATAGAAACAAGTTAATAATTTTTCCCCAGAATATTGAGTCAAAGCTCGAGTACTGAACATGCTATTGATAATTATTATCAACTACATTTCATAATATTGATTGGTACAATGATAATTTTTTCGTCATACTTGTATTTGGTTTGTATTTTGATAGTGCTTCCAATTCCAAATCGGAGACTTATTAAATTTTTCTAATTTTCTCCATATCATGCTCTTTGGAAATTGTGGTTTTAGTATCGTAGGAAATACTGTATGTGGCACACAACCGCTATATAGCACGCTCAGCACCTGTCAAATGGTTTGAAACAATGGACAGTAGTTGCAAATAATGTTAGGAATGACCGTAATATGCTATTGCCAGAACTTACAAGTGAGTGCCCGCCCCCATTAAAGCAATTATCTTCTAGGATTAGACTTGGCGGGCGGAGTGTTCACCTTCTTGCCGTTGTTAGCTTGCTGTGGAGTTTTGTCGTTGGCATCGTGATTCGTGATTGGTCACAGTAATTTCGAGAACGGCCCTCATGAAGTCTTGTTGTAGGCGGCAGCGTGCTGTCAATACCATTAGCATGAGGAGACTGAGGAGGACCTCCACTCCTCACGCCTCACGAGAGAGGATCAAGCCGTTCATTATGTTTGTGAATCATGACTCAAGGATCCTGAGAGAAAAAACGAACAGACGAAAATGGGTTATGTTGGAACGGTGGAGTAGGCCTAAGCGTAATGTCGCTATTCACACTGGTGTCGTGCAAATTTGTGAGTCGTTATTGAGCTTGAATAACATAACGCGAGGTTTATCATGGCACTTGAGCTAAGCTGAATGAGATCTTTAGGCGATTTAATGGATCAATTAGACTCGAACATTGTTTTTTGTTATACCAGTATTAAATCGGAAATAACTTACTTAACCTCAATTATCGCATTAAGTGTTTAGAAATGCTGTAAGCGAACGAATCTACAATTGAAGTGTTTTAAAAGAAAAAAGTAACTTGATGAAAAAGTTCAATAAAAACACTGACCATCAGTGATTTCCGACTCTATAAGCCTTGTCTTTGAAGTCACTCAATATTATTCATTAAAATCGTTATAACTGGTGGTTCAAAACCCACCTAATGTAGTACGTCCTCTCATCTCTCATTGGCTTAATCTTTCTTATTAGCCATACACAAGCCTGGAGCTTACGTAAGCTATGCCCACAGCAAACAAAACCGTGTTTTAATTCTTTCTTTTAGTACAGTTCCGTACTGAGGAAGCATCTTAGAAAGAAGACACGGCGTCGGTGACAGCAGTCGTGACCCAAGATATAGGCCGAATCAAATAATAAACTCAATAAACGGTGAGACTCTGAAACTCCGAAATATAGGCCATAAATAGATGGCTGATCTCCCGCATCTAGCTGCGAGGGACATGCATGGCTTGAATACCACTCAGCATTTAGAAAGGTGTATCCTGTTCAACGTATAAAGCTCAGCAGTTAGCTCTTGAGCTTTTAAACCATATGCCATAAATTAGTTTTCAATGAAGTAGGAGACAAACAATGGACCGTTTTTCAAGTTGAGAACTTGTGATAAACAATTCCAGATTTTAAGATCCGGAGATAGTCGTGCACTCTGTTCTTTTTGTTATTATCTTTCTTATTTTCTATTCGCACTAATCCTTCTGCTTCGTGCACTTTGTCCTGTCTTCTTTCTACTTGTCTTTTCACTATTCCGAGTACCGACAATCATCTTTATTCACTACCGAGTACCTCCTTCTATTCACTATACTACCAGAGTACTGTTCTTTCCTCTTTCTATTCATGTACTGCACATACCCATAATATACTTCTAGCTTTCTTAATCGGATGAGTTTTTTCGCACACAAACTCATTTTGCCATTCCATATCCTGCCTCCTTGTTCCATACCGAACTTTATGGGATAGTTATGTAACTTAACTCTTCTTATTAATGTATTATGAACTCAAAAGAGTTTGTTCCTATAAAAAAGCGATAAAAGATACGCCTTATTTCTCTCCTCATTTTTGTTTTTGATCTCATTCTAAATTTTTTCAGTTACTTAGTTCTCTCTCTCCTATTTCATTGTTTTTCTGGTTTTTCATTTGCTCTTTAAACAATCGTGAGAGTCTTCTCCTGATTGAATTCTATCATATGAAAATCCTTTGTTTGTTTTTTAATACATGCTATCTATTGAATTGGTCATCATGTCATCATGTCTCCACATTTCGTGAAAAAGTTAGAATTTTGAAATTTTCATTTTTCACTCAGTTTTCGCTCCTCTGTCCTCTTATTTCGACTAATTCTAGTTGTCTTGCTCTGTCCTTAAGAACTACATAACTGAATCCATGTTTCTATTCTAGAAAAACCATGACTCTAAACTATCTTTTCAAAATCATGCTTTTCCTAATCCATCGTTCATCTAGCTTTATGTGATTTCATATAGACTATATGAAATGATTCTAGAGTGAATTGAATCAAAACGAACGAATTGAATTCATTCAATTTACTTGATTGGTTGAAAATATTGACAATTTATTCAATTGTTTGAAGCGATTGAATGAATTATATTGAACTGGTGTAACATCATAAGATAATGAGTATCATCAAGAATTAATAGAACAACTGATTCTATATCCTCATCTTCAGACCTTTATAATCGCTTGTCACATTTCAATTGTTGAATAGCAGCACCATTATGTTGCTAGCACTTGCTTCACTTAATCACTCATTCATGATTCATGATTCACGTGAACCACATCCGGTGAGCACACTCATTAAGAATTCTTCAACACTGTCATAATAATGCCTGATAATTTATAACTTCATAAACTTACCATGGCGTTCGGCCTTATTACGGTCATAATAACTTCATTACGACGTACGGGGAAGCTTATATCTCGTCGGTGAAATTATGTTGAACGTCCAATAAACAATCCCAGAGAGATGGAAGCGGCTTATTTGAAAGAGACCGTTCAGATTTTAGAAATTCTAATGCTTCTTTGACAGCGAGGTTTGATGGCTGAATCAAAGCCAGTGAAGCGTCAAGTAAACACAAAACACTTCCCCATCAACCACTATTGAATAAAACTACCGTATATCAAAATGATGTTAACCCACTTGGGAGTTGACTGGCTGCTCATATTCTCAGATCATAAAATTCTTACAAGTCAATCACTCTCAACTTACTGTATTGTCTAAAATGCAGAAGTGGATTCTCATCGTGGCAAGTTGTCGTTCATATAAATCATTGGTGGATAATTTATACCAAATTATCATCAACTATAAGTGTTATTATTCAAGTTACGTAAGTAATATAACCTTTAGACTGTGTATTCCAAATTGAGGTTTGAAGCAGTTTTGGGCAAATGCCTTTTGTTTTTACCTGGATTGCATAAGAATAAATGAACTAAATCATTTATCATTCACCTAGCTGTAAACTTGTATATCCTTGAACGTTTTTGAGTATTTCAAGTGAATTTTTAGGTAGTGAATTTTATTTACTGTACAAATTATCTGAAAATAATACTGTCATGGGAGTGTAATAACCAAAATAAAAATATTAACAATGGAATTATTTTCTTTTATTATATTAGTTAAAATTGACAAAAGCCACTGGAAACTATTGGTTCTGTCTTCTGTGAGAGATTCTGGAAAATCTCAAACCCCCCCCCCCCCTATCACACCAACCCAGGGTACAAATCATACATATGATCATATCTTATATCAATAAGTTCTTAAAATAGCTGTATCACACAGCTACATTGTTAAATTGAATAAATACTGTGTAAGAGTGGAGTTTTAGTTTTCTAGCAACCTCCTACATTCAGATTGAACTTTTATCGAAATTCAGTTATTTCTCTCGAATGCTTATTCAAAAGTATGAAGCTTGATTTATTCATCGATAAGCAGTTTCCGTTCATAATAAGTGCGTTGCCCAGTTACTAGTGACATCTCCATCAGGATCAAATCGAAGAGTTGTACCCAGCATCTATTGTCATCTACCGACAAAATTCTAAAATGTTATTCCGAATTGGTAACCGATCTAGAAAGAGTATGCGGAGCTTGAGAATGTCGATAGACATGGATATAAACCACCTTGTAACTACAGCCATCTACTGGTAGCATTTATAAGTACATCATCACGAACCAATCAGGAGAAAATAGGCGGAACTTGAAAGTGTCTGCAGGACTGGTTCGTTACTATTAGAAATCCATACGAACGTCTTTTTATCATTTTTCCATGATTTTTGTTGCATCGTGATTGCATGGAAACTCTATGGCTGTGCTTCTTAGAATCTATTTTTTGTCAGTAGCTTTATCTTGTATTCAAGAGTTCCTCTATCATTTAACTTGACTAATTACTATTTCAATTTATAATTCATAGAAATTTTCTGGTATCTATAATTATCTCCAACTTCCTGCTATAGGAAAAAGCCAACATGAAAAAAAGTGAAATAGAATTATATGTTGAATTAATTGAATATTATGTAGTATTCTAATAGATCATGATCGATCACTCTTGAAATTTATCAAGAGATACGAAATCTAGTGGTCGAGTTGATCACAACAATAAGTTTCAGTAAATATTATCCCAGATCCCCCTTTGAAAAAGGCTTTCATTCTTTATTGTAATACAAATAACTCGTCATAGGATTAAGCATTTTATCAGATGATCTTGAATTATTTAAGGTCCGGTTACTGCTCCTACACAACCTCAACTTAAAATTCTCTTAATCCCTACGTTTTATTATTTTGATTGTCATGTCTTATCTTCATCAATTTTTTTCGTTTCTGATTTGCATAAATCCGTTGAAAAGTTTGAACCCGTTAATAACCGCTACCGAATGATTCAATGAATCTCGAAGTGGATAACAAGCTGTTTAATCCTCTTAATGGATGGTTTATTCGGAGAAAAGGTATGTCTGTATTTCAGATAGTATACGAGTAAATAGTAGAATTCTTGTCTTTGGAATCTAAAATATTATTCCTTTCACTAGAATTTCAATGTTATTTCCATTAATCTCAACTGGATAATAATCTATTCTTCAAAGCACACTTTTTTATGTCAGTAGAGCTTTTTGTACATTAATTGATTCTTTCAATTTATTATGCTATCAATATGTGTAATAAATTCATTAATGGCTTATTAGAATGCTTTAATGACGTATTAAAAGATCATTAATGTATGATGTACCTGACCATTATTTAAAAGAAGTTATACTGTACTGTATTGTTTAATATTTCGAAAAAACAGTCATAATATAATGTATGTTTTCATATTTTGTGATGAGCTGAACAATTGATTTTAAATTCAACATTATTAAAAAATATAATAATATGTGATCAAGTACCGGTACCTATCTGAAAAAATGAGACCAAAGTGAATGCCTCCCAAATAAAGCTTCGGTCATTTTTCATCCATTATTTTGAATTTCTGGATCATAAAAATTTGGCTGCATGTAATTCGAATATCAAATCATTTCTTTGTAATCTCTTTACTAAATTAATTCTGCAATCAAGAACCAGGATTCTCCAACCATAATAATCACAATGCTGAAGAGGAAAAACTGTTTTGTAAAACTGAATCAGAAGTACGGCATCCTGAGCATAATGCAAACATGAACCTAAAATGTTCTACATTTTTGTAGAAGTCTTCATTAAGATATTTTCCTATCTTATCTTCTCCTTCTTCTTACAAACAAGGATTAGGCTTATCAATTCGAATATTTTAATGAAAAATTCATCTTTTATTTTTTCGATAGCACATTTTACACTATTAGTCGAACATATCCATCTTCACATTAATATTGTTGTTAGGCTTGGTGTTTTCATTAGAATTCGAAACTAATGCAATTTAAAAATACTGAAGTATAATATCAGGTATCAGGTTTGGATGATTAAGAGTTATAATTGAAAAGCACATAGCCATACTGGGGTACATTTCAATCTTAGTGAAAAAGGACTCAATAAAAGCTGAATAATCATTGTTCTCTGTTTGGGTAGTGTATTGAGAAGTACATTTCAATCTTAGTGAAAAAGGAATCAATAAAAGCTGAATAATCATTGTTCTCTGTTTGGGTAGTGTATTGAGAAGTTTGATTGGGGTTGGCGAAATTGCTTATCTTTTCCAGTTTGATTGCGTGTACTTTATCAATTAAATGTGCAAGTGAGCAGATCTTGTGTCTGAGTGGAAAGTGATTGGCTCACTTTGGCTTGGATTGCGAAACAATAATAGATCGATTTGTGGTGAGATTGAGATCGTGTAGCCGGGTCCCATTCATTGGAGGTGCGTCTATTGTGAGACTCACTTCAATTTGGCAGTATCGGTTGAATGGGTAGCGTTGATTTCATTTGTAAGGGATGCTGATGGTTGAAAATGAATGTGAGTATAGTGCCTAGTGTTGCGTGAAATTGAAACTGAGCGGCGGCCTCAATTGCATTGCTTTCTTCGGCTACTGTAATCGACAGACTCTGGTTTACTGCGTCCTGTCACGGCATGCTAATTCGCGTAACGTATATATTTCCAAACCAATTTCTTGCTTACCTACATCAAATAGTAATGCATTTTTCAGTTCTCATTTCCGATGGAACTGTTGGATACAAATATAAATGAATGTTTGGATATCATTGTTTGGTTGCTAGAGAGTAGATACAAGCGACCACTACCATCCTCAAATCAAATAAGAAATTTCAAATCAGATATGCCTTGGAGTGATTCATTACTGTTTTGATACAGCGTCTATAGCAGAAGGCATTGAATATACTCATAGGAGTTTCAGAATGGTTTTGGGTTTTGTTTGAATGTTATATTTCAATCTCTCAGACTTTTGTAAGAGGAAAAAGGTAATGCAGCATGTTTGCAAGAATCGGAAGATATAATAGCAAGAGAAAGGAAAAGGAATTATTAGAGAAGATTAGTAGATATTAGGGAAGTGGAGGATTTCAATGTGAAGAAAAACTGGGTTAAAATCGAGAAAAAGTTCGTGAATCTAGTTATAGTTTAACTTATAAGCTTCATTCTAATTATTGGGATGTGACATACATGTACACAGACTGTATACTGGGTTGAATTTATAATATAGTGAGTTATTCTTTGTTGGAATATGTTCATTTTTGTTGGAATGAAGCTCGATCTGCTTTCTTTCTACAATTGAATCCAATAAAAATTTTAGCTGGGTAAAATCAGTTTTGAAAGGTTGTAACATAATACTAGAATGCTTCACTTCCAAGAACATTTTTGATCTAGCTTCATATACATCGTATTCGGACATAAGAAGCTTTGAATCATTATTGATCATTTTTATTTTGTTATTGCTGATGATGCCCACATGAGCTTTTTCTTGTGCGTAGGTAATAGAAGTGCTGGTGAATTGATGAGATGGTCGACGTCCATGCCATCGGCGGGATTCGAACCCACGAATCAGACGGTGCTAACAGTCAGAAGTTAGTAACGCTCCTTACCACTAGACCAACCCAGCCGACTGAATGATATTGTGCAAAATCATGAAGTCAAGGCATGATTTAAACCTGAAATGGATCTGTAAGATTTGTATAGTGCTGAGAACTTTTAAATAGCTATGAAACTGGATTTTATAAGCAGGTAGAAACTTTTCATGAATACCTTCTAAGTTACCATTAGATCCTGAGAATTGTTCAGCGGGAGTCAAAATGAAAATCACGAGTATAATGAAGAAATCATACCCAGACCGCAAGCCACGAAAAAGTTCATCTCTGGCCTGAATCCCCTAATTCATTTTTTTGGTTCGACCCTTTCTGACTCAGCTAAAGTGCCGCCTTTTCTGAACACTGAAGTGGTTTCTGTGCGCCGTGTGATTACCTCTTGGCTACCGCACTGCGCGGTCCAACTGAGGCTTAGTCACGCCCATTGTGGAGGATAGCATGTGTAGCACTTATTGCCAGCTATCATTCAACTATGGCTTCGATTGATTGGTGCAAGTAGAGGAGAGAATACTCAACGAGATCGAGCAGAAGGAGACAGAGGGTTAGTTAGTGTGAAGAAGTTGTGGATGGGTTGGAGTGGAGGATGAGGTGGAGAAAAATCTTTGACTTGCGAAATATGGTCTTGAGATGGAGTGATGCTAGGTTTTTGAGACCCAGGATCTACTGAACCCTGAGTCGTACTCATATGGATATAATTGATTTGCATTATATTGATTTATATTATTAATGGCATAAATAATAATAATAATTTTATTTCTCAATAAGCATTCATTACAAACACAACATTACTACAAGAAATAATTATTCTATTGAGAAGACACTCCCGAGAAAAATTCTATTTTGGGAGTTGCCATCAATGTCCATTTGTATAATTTATTTGATGCAATCAATTAAAAATAAATTAACTTAAACCATAAAATGTAAATATTCTAACGAAAGAGCTTACAGTCGTAATTTTTACAAAAGTTATTAATATTTGAATAAAAAATGAAAGTGAATGATGGAGACAGTGCTACCTTATGTCTAGTAGAATATTGTAGTGTAAAACTGAAAGTTTTTTTTTCAAGAGAATATGAAGAATGAGGTTATGACAATGAACATTAATCTATGTTGAAAATGAAAAGAGAGAGATGAATGATGAAAAGCGGCTCTGCCAGTTATTGTCAAAAACAAAAGCAAGCGTGAGAAAGAAAGAAAAGAAAATAGCTCGTTCCGTACCTTTCAAGCTTTTATTATTTAATTATAATTCTGTTTGTGTATTGTGGCTTATGGGTGCAATCTTAGCTTGTGAATTTAACTTTTTTTTTAAATAGGTCTTCGATCTCATCCATTGTTAACAGCCATTTTTTAATTTCTTTTTTGAGTTTTAGATAGCATGTTTGCTTTCTTGCCACGATTGGTATGTTGTTGAATATTTTAGGGGCTACATAGGAATAAAATCTACGAAAGCATTCTTTGTTTGGTTTTGGGGGAGTAGACTTCCCGCTGAACGGAGTCCACAAGTTTCCCGCCGTGGATTGACAAGGTGTCCACTCCTATTGTAAAAAGTTAGTAATACTTTATAGAAGTACAGGTATCTCAAAGGCAAAAGGCCCCATTCCCTGAACAGCGGCAGTGAACTTGTTAAGCGAGGTTTGTTTGCTATAGTGCGAATTATGTATTTTTGCCCAGTTAAGATTGGTTTTAAAACAGAAAAGTATGCACCTCCCCAAACCGTTATTCCGTATTGCAGCCTGCTCTCGACAAGTGCAAAATATAGCGTTCTCAGCAAGTGCTTAGGGCAGAGTTTGCGGATGAAATATAATTTTCTACATGTCACCCTTAACTCTTCTCTCAATTTTTGTATGTGGTGTGCCCAGCTGAGCTTGGAATCGATTATTACGCCTAAGTATTTTACAGACTCAGACTCCTCAATTCTGTCACAGTTGCAGTCTATGTCAAGATTTTTGCACTTATCGGTATGAGAGGGAATAGCTAGAGGTTGTGTGTTTTCTGCTTTAGATTTTAGTTGGAAGACGATAATTTTTGACTTTTTAGCGTTGATCTCGAGGGAGTTAATTTGAAACCACAGGTTCAAACGGCGTACATCGCTTGTAATCATTTGGGTCAGCTGAGTCTTAGTTTCAGCGCAGTAGCTCAGAGCTGTGTCATCAGCAAATGCTGTCAGCGATCCAATAAGGTTTCCTTCGCACAAATCATTTATATAGATCAGGAATAATTCGGCTGATAATCCTGATCCCTGCGGAACGCCACAGGATGAGTATCTCTTGGAGCTTAATGCGTCACCTACTCTCACTTGCTGCGATCTGTCCGCAAGGAAACTTGCAAACCATTTGTTACATACTCCCCTTATGCCGGTGTTATTCATTTTATTTATTAGAATTTTATGTTCTACTGTGTCATATGCCTTCCTTATATCAATAAATAAACTTGCACATTTTTTACTATTATTCACACCATTGTATATTTCTGACGTTAGTTTGAGCATAGCATCTTCAGTGTTACGTCCTTTCTGAAAACCGAATTGATTTTTACTGAAAAATTTATTCTTTGATAAGAAACTAACTAGCCTAACTCGTACCAGCCTTTCCAATAATTTGGCAAAAACTGACAAAAGTGCAATGGGTCTATAGTTGTTGGGGTTTTTTCTATCTCCTGATTTGAATAATGGTATGATTATTGCAGTTTTTAGTTGTGTAGGGTAAATACCAGAGCTCAGACTTAGATTATATAAATACGTCAGTACGTCAGCCAGGTGTTCTATCATACTCTTCAACAACTCAGCTCTAATATTGTCAAATCCAGGAGCTTTTCTTGATCTCATTGACATGGCTGTTGCTTTGACCTCTGAGACTGTAATAGGAAAAAAGACCATCGAACCTGGATATTTTACTTGTTGAGGAAATAGCTTGTCTACTAATTCTGAATTCCTTGGTTCCAGAGGGCCCTCCCCATCTAAAACATTTCTTGTGGATGATACTAGAGCAAAGTGTTTATTGAGTTCATCGGCAATTCCAACCTCGTCCTCGATCGCTTCCCCATTATTATTGACAATTTGCTTTATTTTCTTGTCGCTTTTATTTTCCCCGATTAATGAATTTAACAATTTCCAGCTATCTTTAGAGTTACCTCCCAAATTGTTAAATGTATCCTGAAAATATTTACTTTTGGAATCGTCTATATCAGCTTTTAATTTATCTCTGTATTGTTTGTAGTGATTATTTAATCTGATATTATGTGGTTGTTTTTTTGTTTTTTTATACAGTTTATTTTTTATTTCAACTCGATTTAGTAAATTGGAGGTCAGCCACGGTTTGTGTTCGTTTAATTTCCGCGCCTTTATGAGTTTATCAGAGCTAACAGCATTGATACAATCCTTAAAAATTTCGATAAACTGATTGAAAGCAAGGTCTACCTGTGATTGATTATAAACGCTAGTCCAGTCAACCTCTTGTAGCCTGATGGAAAGCGCTTGATAATCAATCTTCCTAATTTTCTTGTTATTCCTAGCCTGAGATAATGACTGATTTAGTCTATTTGTACATAGGTTAAGATATAATTCAATAGTGCAGTGGTCGGTAATTCCGTTATTGCAAACATTAGTTGTTGGATTGAAACTATTTTTAGTGGCTGTATATCTAAAGAAAAGGTGATCTATGCATGTATTTGATGTGTTAGAAATTCGTGTGGGCTCATTCACATATGACATGAATCCAAAGCTTGACATAATAAAGTTGTACTCTTCAGTTTGTATGTCATCTTCAAGAAGGTCGATATTTATATCACCGGTGAAGATAACATTTTCCTCATTTCCTAACGCTGATAGCAAAACTTTTATCTCATCAAAGAACAAATTCTTAGGTAATGAATGAAATCTATACAATGCAATGATGCTCAGTTTAACATTATCAATAGTGAGATTAACTTTCAAACCGTCTGCCGAAACTATTGTAATCTTATCAGCAGTAGCTACCACACTTTCGTCCAAGTACACAGCCACTCCACCTGCTCTATAGTTATCATTACAATTTGTGAAACATTTATAACCTCTTATTTGATACAAGTTAGATTCATCACTGTAAATCCAGGTTTCTGTTAATATTATGCAAGTAGGTTTTATAGTACACTTATTCACAAAAATGGAGAATAGTTCAAAATTTTCACGCAAACTTCTAATGTTTTGAATCAAGCATGAAATTATGCTATTATTATGAGTCATTCATAATGGAAAAATAGGGGTTCGACAATATGAGACCAGATAAATTAATGTAAATAAATTCATTGTTATTCATTAATTAATACACTTGATTCATCATTACCTGCATCAGTTAGATTGACGGATTCACCACGCTGTTTGCTTTTCGTTGTTTCCAGTTTATCTAGGTCATCAACTGTCTCAAGAGATATTACCGGTTTTCCATCACTTTTCCTCATGAGAATCTTTCCATTTCGTATCCATAGGTATTTGTACGCTTTTTCAGTTTTTGCAACTTTCGCCAGGGCTAACACTTTTCTTCTTTCTGGAGCGAGGCTCTCGTTCACGTACAGGGGAATGTCGGAAGGAAGATTTAAGTGACGGGTCGAAAAATCTCTCTTCACTCGGCGCCTTCGTAGAATTTCCTCTTTGTCAATTCTCCTTGTGAGTTTGATAATAATCGGCGGAGTTTTTTTTTGGTCGCGCGTTGGGAGGCGGTGACAATTGTCAATTTGCATATCCGTAAGCTCGTGTCCTAACGCCTTGCTCACAGATTTCACTACACCGATCAAGTCCTCGTTCTTTTCCTGTGGATAGTTGTGTAGCTCGAGGCAGTTGGAGCGCGTATACTGCTGAAGATCGGATACAGCTCGTTGTAGGTTATGATTTTGTTTTTTCATCTCAGTTTTTTCACACATCTTCCTTCTTGTTAACTATTTCACTTTATATTCTTTTGTACCCTCTGGGTGTACTGTCAAGATAATCATTCCAATTTTTTTCGCTCTTTGAAATGTGTCCAGTGTTTTTACATTGCAGTTAAGTAGTGTTTAACGAGGTTCCTCGATCAAAAAAATGTTGTTTCTTCTCATAGTTCCAAAACATGGATGAAAGTTTGTGCTGTAAAATAATGCTGGCCTCAATGTCATACAATAGATTATTCTAAATTCAAAAATCAGAAAATTTCTCGAATTAATGTACTGGAAAAAAATACAGTATGTCATGGATGAATTGATATTATAGATTCCAAATAATGTTTATTTGTTTTTCTGTGATTTACAATAAGGATTTGAGGGATTGATATTTATATTTCATTCATTCACTCGTCAATGGTTTGAATGTCACATCCCTATCACTATAACTATCACCATTATCTACATATTCCTAATCATGATCGAAATTAGATGTTAGTTGTGACTTGTGGGTGTGATGTGATTTGATAGCTCCGATGTTGGTCACGATCTTCGTATGACGATAATTATTGTTAAAAAGCCTGAAGAAAATGTCCCAATGCTTATTGAACACTCCAAAATGTTGATACTGTTGTTGTATATTGATATTCATTCATTAAGGGGAAATCTATTATATTTGAAAAAAGCTTCTCAGCAAACCATATAGTCACTAGCTCTCAAAAGAGACATGCCTGACAATTGAGATAGGACACCAGAGAAAGGTGCATTGGAGACTAGTCAATTACTCTCAACAAGTCGAAGTCTCTGGAACAAGATAACTGACAACAAAATATAAAGTAGCTTGGATGTAAATGGTTGCAACCAATCTGGGAATCGATCGCTAGTGTTTGGTCCATCATCAATTCACTGCACTCAATCAAAAACGTAACAGAAGGTTGGTTCCCGGCGTTATTTATCATTATAACAAGTCAATCAGTCAAGTTCTTTTTCGATTTTGTCTGTAGGGCAGCCTCATTAACTGAATAATCAGTAGGCACACTGCTTTTCTTGTTTGAGAAATGCATGCACGTTTAAACTGTCACCTGTGTGATGTGTAGAAGAAATTTATCGTGTCGGTGATGATGGAAATTAACAGGCAGACATCTTTGTTCGACTGCAAACCACAAAAACGGGCGTAATTGGCTACCCGCGGCTCTACACCACTATCAATCACTTTCTGGAGCAGAGCTGTTAAAATAATCAGGGTGAGATGAACCCTTTGCGGCCAGCCGGTCCTGCGATGCGAAGCTTGCTTTATTGGGTCGTTGAGTTTAAGGGTTGAGTTGAGAAAAAGGGTTTTTTACTACCGCATCTACGGTTTAACGAATCATCAGTTGAAGCATTCATTTAATTGGTGGCTGAGCGCTGAGGTGTGGAATGTGAGTCTCGAGACACACGGCTGTCCGCCATGATTAGGAGTTCGATGTTGAGGTAGTAGATATTATTCTTTTTTTATGAAACTCATTTATATTATTCAAAACCAAAAATTCTCAGTATCATAAATATGGTTAGTTGCTACTTGATAGTAATCAACCAAGTTTCGGTATTCGATATATGTAGCTGAATGATGATCTCCCAAGGTTTCTGTTCTAATACTATTTCCACATCCATAAAAATCACAAAAGAATTATATAGTACTCAATAGAATTATATAGTATAGTATTGAACCCGGTAACTAACTCTTTTAATAGCGTAGTGATATAGGACTATTACGACGTTTCAGACCACTCTGCTAGCCCTAAAATAATATTGTAAGAAAAAAGTGTGTCTCATACCCACATTATGAGAGAACAAAAGAATTCATGAAATGGAACCTTCAAGAGCAAATTGCATCAAGCTGTAAATGAGAGCAGGCAAAGAGGCAAAAAAACAGAAGAAACTAGAAGAGTATTCAATGAGAACTCTTAAATAATAACTCTCATAAGTGAACTGTTTCAAAACAAGAAGACACTTCAAAGAATGCCTGTCGATTAAGAGAAGGCTGGTTATGATGTAGCCATACGCAAGCGCCTAACAATATCCACCAGAAATCGTTTGAAAAGGAAATGAAAGAAAAAATTGTCCTGATCCGCAACATAAACTTTTGAACGCTTCTATTCATATTGAAAATGAATTTTTTATGCAGAACGGAAACGATCGTAAATATCAAGTCTTCAATAATCGTTGTGAACGATTTTCCCAAGCCGGCAAAGTCTCTTTGAAAACTTCAATTTTTAGCTTTCAAAACCTATGTTTAGTTGCGTGAATTTCAAACCATGCTCCAGACACTCCGAAACACTGTAATTTTGTTGAATAGCCTGCTGCACTTACAGAAAAACATTTCAAACAGTTTGTTGGAAAAAAATGCTGAGAAGTTCACCAGGTTATGCGGGAATTACGAATTACCATCTTGTAGGAATATTTTCAGTTATAGACTAGAACACCTGCGCGTGCAAAATAATGTGTTTTTCTTGTTTGTATTCCAATACTAGCTTACCCGGCGAACTTCGTACCGCCAAAAAGTCAATGTATCTCATATCACATTTGACTTTATTTGGTGAATCATGAAATTTATCTGACAATCAATATTTTCATCTACATCTCAATACGGACTTCCTATGTGCTTAGTCATGCAGCATTTATTATTCCGACGTTGCAACATATTCTCGATCAATTGATAGTAATATCTTTCAGTAAAGTGTTGAATTAAAAAAATATATACCGGTAGGTTAATCAGCTTAAACCATTCCCAATATTCACACAACATATTCCCAAATTATCATGCCGTTCTGTCACGTAGTTTTCGAGTCTATAGGGAACAAACAAACACACAAACAGACATTCATTTATATATATATATATATATATTATATATATATATATATATATATATATATATATAGATTATTGTACTTTTGAAGTTCACTTTCCTACCAGCCTCTCATCCCCATCAAATATTTTTTTTCATTGGAAAGTGATCTACCAATGTTATTACCTAGGATGTGTTTTTCAATGTACTAAAATAAGAAGAGAGTATAGAATCAGAAACAAACGATTATCTAGAGACTAAGAATTATACTGTTCTCTCTAATGGATTGTAAAGGTGCGTACAGACTTTCGCTCTGCTCCGCAATCGAACGTCACTCGAGCAGATCGATTGATGATTGACCGGGGAGCAAGAGTGGAACACGAGAAGAGCTAACATCTCCCGTAACGTTCATGATCGGAGCGATTGCGGAGCGAGTGCGGGGCGTGTTGGAGGCGCGTATATCTGTACGCACCTTAAGAACTACATTCTATATTCTCTGGTACTTAGCCACGGTTGCACAAAATCCAAGGCCAAGGCCTCTTTGATAAGACGGCTTCTCTGATTGGTTCTCGTAGTATTAATCACGATTAAAAATTACCGACTTTTGTGCAACCAGCACTAGTCTTTCACTGTCTTGAGCATGTAATTCTCCTCCAAGTTGAATGCTAGATTAATTATTATTCCTAGAATATGTTATTGTAATACAATCAGTGTCTTAAACTAATATGACTCTCAAGTTACATTTCTCATTGAAACTCCCTTTTATGAACAAAATGATAAGGCCTACATCTGTACGTCTTGTAATGGGAACAAGTTTGCTAGATTGATTCTACGATGCGAAGAATTTCAAATCTGGAATCTAATATCATACTTTTATTGAGAAAATAGTTCTCTCAAATCTTTGTTAATTTCATTTATTATTAATGTTTTCTGTATAAAAGTAATTCAAAACTTTTATTCCAAAGTTATAAGAAACCGACTTGAACATTGTTAGGAATATTATCGGGGTACGTTTTCTCTAATCAACTTCATTACTGATTTTGTGAGTATCCCCATTCTTTGCAGCCGATCTTTGGTAGGCTTCTTTGAGATCTTAGTTAACATAGTTGGGTTGTAATATTAATCGCCCTCCAGTGTCCTATAGTTGGAAGATTTTGCTAAACCACAAACTAGTATCATACAACAAATCTAAGAACATAGTTCAGTTACAAGTGTTGTTGACAAAAAGTACACACTCACGTGTTTGTCTAATTTCGCCCGGTTTTAGACAAGAAATCTCCAGGAAATTCCGACGATACTATCAGTGATTTGAGAAGAGTTGTGAAAACACAGATGCTCACAGAATTTAAGCATTGTTTGACCGAGATTGTATCTGGAGTCTTGTTCTGTACCACAACAATACACGGCTCCAAGAATTATCTTCTGCTTATTTTTTTCTTCCTGATGAAACCAGGTATGCGCATACGCTATCATGCACTAATACACGTATATATCAACCCGTATATCTGATAAGTGGAACGTAAATCTAATTTAATGATTGGACCGAGGAGAGTGAAAACAACCGATTTATTACTGTATTCGATCGGTATAAAGTTATCATCAGAGAATAAAGGCGCGTTTACGATCTCACTAAATTACCAGACTCCGAACACAAAAGCGAATCAAAACTGATCTTCGAGAATGAAGCAGACACGTTCGCAGTACATCTGATGATCACATAGATCGAATACGTTGACGTTTATCGGTAAATGCACTTCTGTGTCTTTGAAATCAAACCATAACTCAGAGTCACATGTCATGGAGCGTTCGTTTTCAATGGCCTATTCCTATCTTGGAACAGCTTGAGGAATTGAGATCTGCTCTAATGAAACAATAAGTTTTCATATGTCTTCAAAGTTCTATAAGATTATTCAATTAAATGTGCTTACAGTATGCTACATAGATGGTTCAACGTTTTTCTTAGATGTTCTTCTTATAGTTTGATTCTCTTTGGCTGTCAAGACAACGTTATATCGTCATCTTCCAAATAGGGCTGGGTAAACTGAGTTAATTGTTCAAGATCCAACCTGGTTTCACTTTTTTGTTATCTGTGTGATATGTGTTTATCAGTCAGTACCTATTCATACTTTATAATAATGTTGAATTCCATAGATTCTTTTAGTCTATCAGTAAAAAGTTGCAATTTTGCATTACAAATTTAAGTAGTACATAGTACTGTGAAATTTGAATATATATCTTCAATACAGACTATGTAAATTCATAATTGATTTGAAATCCTCAAGAGAAACGAGAAATATCTGTTCGGTTCGAATATTCACATAAATTCACATTCATAGAGAAGTAATGATTACATAGCTTAAAGCAAAGCAAAGATAGCATTCATTGTGAAGTAATGATCGTATTGGGATTCTCTCTATCTGCCCATCAAATCTATACTTATAAAATTCTTATCTCACTGACTCACTGATCACGATTTCTGGAAAACTACTGGATGGATTGCAACAAAAATTGAAATATAGCTTCCTTATACGTCCTAGGTGCTCACTAAGAAATATTTTGGCGATAATTCAACTCTAAGGGTGGTTTTAAAGGGTTTAAAGTTCGTCTTTCAGCATGTATATACTTCTTCTCCTAATCTCTTAATTATAATTGAAATGTCCATATCAATATGTTACTATAGAACTATAGTAACTTACTTCGAAACAGTTGTTAACTGACAACTAAATTAATAATTTTGTCAGGTTGGCATTAAGTTGGGATGACTTCATTAGGTTGACACCAAGTTGAAGAACTAATTAGAATGCATTTATCGAGAACAAATTGATTGGGCATTTCAGTCGCACTACTGGGAGTATAGATCATTTTTATTTTTCATAAAACAAACTTTTATGACGGGAGTTGCTCCTATCAATTGATTCTATTCTATCGAGACTAATATTTTGTTTGTATATCCAACAGATCACAAAAACTGTTTATATAATGTCGATGAAATTTTAATAATTCAGTATGATATATGGAGGGTATTTTTAAAACTTCAGAAGTGTCCGTTGTGGAATCTGTTTGCAAAGAATAAGGGAATTCGGCCAAAATTCAACTTGGGCGAACGAAAGGGGTTATTTATTGAAACGGCCAAATAGCTGTTGTTGCTTTTCCTAATGTAAAAATATATTCCATAGAAGTAAGGCGCTTTTCCCATGAATCAATTTATTCTCAAAGATTGATTGTTTTACCAAAGAAAATAGAAGGAAGCTTTTGATTGAAATATTGGAGAATATGCATAACAGTTCGTTGACTGTCAGTATTCCTCATTAATAGCATCAATGCTCCCCATTCAAAAAATTCTGACACATTTATGTGAATCTTACTATAAATTGGTTACTTCAGATCAGATGAAGATAATAATATTAGACAATAATATAATAGATAATGTTGATGATCGCTACTGTTTCAATTTCAATCATGTTTGACATTTTTGCTTTTGATGCCTTCAATGATAATCCATTATTATTATTATGTAATTATGTTATTATGCTGCTGTTATTATTATGTGAAATAAGCTTTCATCGAACGAAATCATGATCATTGAAGTCAATTATACTAAGAGAGCAAATTCTGTTTGGATATGTGTGTTTGTGGATATGTATGTATGTCGGACGGATCTCGAAAACAGCTCTAATGATTTTGATCAAATCAAAAATATAGTGGGTTTGCGACAAAAAACATTATTTTGGAACAGGTCTCAACTCTGGGAAAATTCGCTGAAGTTCCTTGAGAAAGGATTGAAAACGTAAGAGAGTGTGAGCAAATGAAAAAGATTATAATAGCTGTAGTTGAGTTACCAATATAGGCGACCTTATTTTAAAACATTGCAGTATTCATGGAACATCTGGAAGAATAGGTTCAGAAAGTGATCGGATGATAGCAAAAGAAATTTGAAATCGATCTCTCCAAACATATGGTAGTTGAATGTATTGTTCATTGTGAGGTGATAGAAATGCGACTAATAGTAGTGAAGCACGGGTGCCCTGCTAGTATCTATATAATAAGAGAGAGTAGGGTTGTGTTTGTTTGCATCAAAACATGTCAACTTGTGGGTTGCATACCGAAAAAACGGGAATGATTCAGATCTCCAAATTTTGCACATAGATTCTAAAAATATCAATTTCGTGCACCTCGAAATCCAAATTTCAATTTTCCTTCTAGATTTTTCAGAAATAATGTTAAAATATCATTTATGGAACATCATATGACATACCTATTGTTGTAGAATTTGTTTGTATAAAGGAAGCTCATAGAGAAATTGATATGCTGGTAACAATGTGAAGCATATGATATATTGCAGACTTACTATTATAAATATCGGTAAAATTTTGCTGGCTGAATAATATTACTTTCATCAAAGGATGATAAGTAATGAGTGCTCTGAATAAGATCAATATTGACTAATTTACTAATTATATATGCTGCAGAATAAAAATGCTTGGTACCAAGACAGCTCAAACTGTATATCACAAGATGAATTAGGAAAATAATAAAAACTTCTAAGATCTTGTATGCTGACATAAAACACATAAATATTTCCATAAAATAATACAGATATGAAAATTTCCTTATAAATATAATTTTTTAATGAATAAATTCTTTAATATCTCAATAATTATCACAGGAGTTGTTAGCATTCACAATATTGTGAGCTGTAAAAATATATATTTATTTATTAATACTGATATGTGAAACTTCAGGTCGGATCAGAATTTAACAAATTGGAACCTGTTCAGTCTATAGATTCGATAGAACATACTTTCAACCAATGAATAATCTATATAATAAGAGAGAGAAGGGTTGTGTTTGTTCGTGTGTTTGTTTGTTCGCATCAAAACATGTCAACTTGTGGATTGCATACCGGAAAAACGGGAATGATTTAGATCTCCAAATTTTGCACATAGATTCCAAAAATATCAATCTCGTGCACCTGGAAGCCCAAATTTTAATTTTACTTCTAGTTTTTTCTGAATTAATGTTTAAATTTCATTAATGGTACATTCGAATTCATTAAAAAATCACCAAATCATATGGTCGAAATTAAAAAAGGAACATCTGAATATAAAGAAAATAAATAAAAATCTCAGTACCCTTTTTTTAAAAAATTTTATCACGACATGTTTCGGTCATTTATGCCATTATCAAGTGATATGAATTAAATAAATAAATACTAATGGAGGATTCTTATTTTGATCATATGTTAGTGTATTCATATGTTTTTATGAACTAGGACTGTGAATTTTGGGTTTAAATTCGCATGATTCTATCAAAAATGGGGTTATTGGTGTCTAATTGGATTAAGTTTATTATTTTATCTCTGTTTAATTTTTCTGCTTTTTAAATATGAAATTCTTCTTTGACATTCAGTTTTTGACTTTTATTACCATAATTAAGTATTTTCATATTGGAATTTATATCTGTAAAATTATGGCCTGAATCTATCAAGTGTTCAGCAAATGCCGACTTTTGTGTATAATTTTTAGATTTTAGTGCTTGGATATGTTCTTGAAACCTGATATGGAAACTTCTACCCGTTTGCCCGATATAGAATTTGTCGCAATCACTACATTTAAGTTCATAGACTCCAGATTTTTTAAACTTGTCTCGCTGTACATTTAAATTTGATTTCTTTTTTATCAGTTCGAATGCATTATTTGTTGTCCTATAACCTAGAATGAATTTATTTTTTGTAAAGGTTTCTCTTATAGCTTTATTAAATTTTGTGTTATATGGAACACAAATATATTCTTCATTTCCTACATTTCCTTGATTATTTTGAGTTCTATTCTGTATTAATTTTCCTTATTGTTTGTAAATCATTCTATCAATAGTTTTGGTATTGGCAATAACAAATGGATATAATACCAAAACTATTGATAGAATGATTTACAAACAAAAAGGAAAATTAATACAGAATAGAACTCAAAATAATCATCGTCATACAATACAGGAAGCTATGTTTGGATACAGGAGTTTTGATACAAATGCTGGCAGCTTATAGTGATTGTGATAATATTATATTATTGCGAGATGTTAATTTTTGAATAACAACATTTTATTGATTCTCAATCTTTCAAATTTTCGAAAAGCTGTTTTTTCATCTTTAAATATGATATTAAATACTGAAAATCATCTACCATACAACACTACCGCCACCGGTATGAGTGGTTAGTTAAATTATGTTATAAAATTATGTAAGAGTTTGGATTTTAATTTTAAATGAAATCAATACAATAATATAGCCAACATACAATATTGTTCCGCTGACAAATTCCCATATCGGTGAAATATTGACAACTTTTTCTTAACATAAGAGATGTATTTAAAGTATGATGAAGGTTAGGTACGTACCATATGTAGTCTACTGAAATCCGTGTATCAGAAACGAAAATTTGTTGAACCCAATTACTGTACCAGCTATATTATTCAGCTTTTTGAACAAACATTTTTAATAATATGTGTTGAATTATTCTCAACAAAGTGCTATGAATAATCATTTTTCATCTATTTTGGGGCGAATTCAATCACGGTCCATCCTAAAATATAACAGCATATATGAATATTGCCGGCATTTTCTTCAATTTATTTGTATCACTTCACAAGTAGATGCAAAAATTAATGAATATTGTTATGAATTATAAGACAGGAGCGAATTTAATCTTTTTTTTCAATTAAATATACCACTATTTTCATTCTTATCTAGGTAGCAAAATAAGAATAAGGATAATGCGATGCGATAGAGGTTATAATGTTGTTACAAGACAATCGTTTCCAACCGCAGTCGTGGCGTATTGGTAAAACAGTCTGCTTTGAAGCGAAAGATACTAGGTTCAAATCCCAATACTTCAACTTTTTTTTGTTCTTAATTTTTTCCCTCAAAACGTATTATTATAATTTTTTTGAAGGAAGTTGTTTTCATTATGATTGAACTTGAATTTGATCAAATAATTATTTAATGTCACTTTTTACTATATATTATGGTAAATTATCAATCGGGTACATCCGATAAGCAGGTTCACTTACTTTCTGACGGTTCATCATCATCTCAAATGACATCTTCGGAGCGCAAGTAATCTTACACTGACTCCTGCCTGTGCTTCGAAATTCTTCCTCGTGGTCGAAGGGAGTACCTCCTCCCTTCTCCTTCATCCACGTGTTCAGCCTGGCGCTGCTGGGTGAATGGAATTCCCGGAGAATTGTCTGGATTTTGTGATGTGTTTGTTGTGTTCAGAATGATTTTCCAAAGAGAAGAGATATTTGTACTCCCTTCGACCACGAGGAAGAATTTCGAAGCACAGGCAGGAGTCAGTGTTAAGGTGCGTACAGACTTTCGCTCTGCTCCGCAACCGAACGTCACTCCAGCAGAGCGATTGATGATCGACCGGGGAGCAACAGTGGTTCGACCGGGGAACGCGAGAAGATCTTACATCTTCCGTAATGTTCATGATGGGTGCGTGGGTGGAGCGACTGTGGTTCGATGGAGGAACGAGGGCGGTACGAGGGCGGAGCGTGCTCGGTGCGGGTTGGAAGCGCGTATATGTGTACGCAGCTTAAGATTACCTGCGCTCCGAAGATGTCATTTGAGATAATGAAGAAACGTCAGAAAGTAAGTGAACCTGCTTATCGGATGTACCCGGTTGATAATTTACCAAATTCATCCATCTGCGAATTTTTAAAAGTTAACATATATATATATATAGCACATAACAGAAGACACTGTAAAGTTTGTAATATGAATTAAAACAGAAGACATAAGACATAAATAGATTGAAAACACTTAAAAACTTACATTAGAAACGGGGGAAATTTTTTGGAAGTAAGTTCCCTTCCTCAACCGAGCAGACTCTGTCGGACTCTGCCGAAAATTTCCCCCATTTCTAATGTAAGTTTTTAAGTGTTTTCAATCCATTTATGTCTTATGTCTCCTGTTTCGATATATATATATATATATATATATATATATATATGAATAGTATTGCAGGATTTCATCAGCATTTCTTTATTTACCTGCTTATGCCTTCGCTGATTTATCATTGACAGTATCTGTTTTAACATTAACTGTTCAGCAGATCCTATTTAAAAATTCATTAACAGCATTTGTTCATTATTTATACGGTAATACATTATCTTTTAAGCTATCAGAGACAAAGCATTGTTTGTTGTTGAGTTGAATCGATAAGAGGCCACCGATTTCAGTGAGTTACAACTGCACTGATAACCGAACTGTCCGGGTCGGGAGCAGATTGCAGGGTGTCCGTCCGGTAGTGGCGCGTTATCGCCGCCAATTTATAACGGCCGGTGGCTGGTGTGTGTGGCCGATCCGGCAGAACGGCAAAAAGAGCCACCGCCGCGATAGCAGGGAGCGTCCATGTTTACGAGGGGCCCCACGCAAGCCGGCTCCACTCCACCGTAGTAAGTATCGATTTATTGTCTTAAGGCAGATTTACGCCACTCGGAATGCTGTTATTATGATTATAAGTTAATATCACACGGCCGTAAGCTAGCCAAATGGATGGAGAGGTGGAGGAGTGAGTGAGAGACTGTAGGAGTGTGAGTGAGAGGGTAGATCGCCAGTGGGAGTGTGAGTGAGAGGGTACATCGCCAGTGGGCCAGATTCCCCCGAGCAGATAGCCGGTATGAGCTTCAATCTTGGCCTATGGGCTGAAAAAAGAGAGAGTCTGTATGAGATAGAGAGAAAAGAATTGAGGATGTGAGGAGGTAAAGACTACCTAGGTATGAATATGAGAAGGAGGAGGAAGATTGGGATGAAATGAAAATTTGGAAAAATAATGTAATGAGTTGAAGGTGAATGAGGATGAGAAAATTGAGAATACACTGAGCGACAATTAACAAGATAATCACTTTGGGATATTACCTAATGTTATTCACTCTGACACAGATATTTATTAAATCATAATATATATCTTCATTGTAAAATTAAAATTATTTTAAACTCAACAAAACATAATGAATAATTAATAAAAAAATATATAATAAACTCGAAAAAACACAATAAATGAAACATAACTCATCTCCTGAAACTAATCAAAATTATTTATCCTTATGAAGAAGAAATAATTCTATTGATAAGAAATAAAGAACTTACAAGGAATAGAAAATTTATAAGAAAAATATTCACATTATCCATATAATTTATAAATTTATATCATCTATAATATAATAAAGGAAAGAATTGACTTACACGTACGGAATAGGAAAATTATCATTGACGCATCATCACATCCAAATTACTGGACTGATTCTTAATTTATCGAGGATGGTTATAGGTCTATTTTAAATTCCTCAATCTTCAAGATAGGTCAAGTTTTCAGTTTGTCAAGTTTTTAATTTGATCCTTGCGGTGCACGGGTTACCTGCTATTAAGGAATAAGTATTTCGAGATTAAAGCGTGGAAAGAACAGCATAAAAATGGAGTATTGAAGATGTGGTGACTCTGTGAATGCCAGTTGGAACTAGTTGGTGCTCTACGGCCACACTCGCATCACTGTAAGCATGTAAGCAATTCTAGTATTTCAGCTTTCTGCTAAATAAGTTGCTTCTCATGATGATTTTTCAAGATGGTATGGACAGTGATGAAGAAGAAAAGAAAGAAGTAAAAAGAGGGGTACGATGAGAATGACAGTACATCCTTACTGTCATACTTTAAGAATAAAAGTAGAAAAATGAGAACGACTCTGCTTGTAAAAATAGGATGAGAAAGCAGAACATCAGGAGGAGGAAAAGTATCAAATTGAGAATTGGAAGGGAAAACTACATCAAATAATGTCAAGAAAAGGGGAGAAAGAAATAGTAACAGAATTGTAATACAGAGAGAAGGAAGCGATTTTGATGTTAGAATAAAGTCAAGAAGAGAGGATGACGAGAAGGACAAGTAGAGAGGTGAAAAGAGAAGAATACAAGGAGGAAATATTAGAATATAAGGAAATATTAGAATTAGGAATATAAGGAGGATAAATTAGAATACAAGGAGGAAATAATGAAGTGGAAGTGAATGATGTAATATTATAGTACTGTGATAAATAGTGTGGAGAAATGAAGAATAGAATAGGCAATAAGGAGAAAGAGATAAGAAAAATAAGTAGCGTAATGAAAAGTTGTAATTTGAGAAGAAAGAATTGAAAAGTTGATAGGCAATAAAAAGTAACTAGAGGATATAGTGCAGAAAAGGATTAGAGAAAAAACACCAGAAGTGAATGGAAACATGAACCCATCGAATCAAAAATGATTGGAAAAGGTGGCGTGTGGAAAAATTGAACGAAATATATACGTGGAATGGCAACTTCTTCTACTGAAGCAAGTTAATTGCAAATGAGAAGAAAAATACCTAACAACGAATAAGGTAAATATAAATTCCGTAATTAGGTCGAAAATAAGAAGAAAGAATAGAAATAGATTAAAAATGTCGTAAAGACTGGGAAGCATGGGAAGGTACTGTAGTATTATTGTAAGTCTTATTATCGGATAGTAAACTTACTGAACGAAGACTGAGTTAGAAAACGAAAGGTGACAAAGAAGAAAATCAACTGAAAGAGGAGTCTAGACCTCTAGACGTCGAAAAACGGGTGAAGAAGAGAGTAAACAGTGGTCGGTGCTCTCAGTTCGTCTTCTTGCAAATT
Source organism: Nilaparvata lugens (assembly GCF_014356525.2). Taxonomy (NCBI): domain Eukaryota; kingdom Metazoa; phylum Arthropoda; class Insecta; order Hemiptera; family Delphacidae; genus Nilaparvata; species Nilaparvata lugens. Next base: position 21,351,780 of record NC_052509.1, read on the forward strand.
TATTGATTGCCTACCAGATATTAATTAATTATTTATTTCCATTGACAATCACAATTCATTATTACAATATAATATGATTAGGAGAAAACAACAGCCATAGCCCAAAACTGTCTCCCAAATTTTGATGAATAAAAGTATCGAAAAAAGAATGAGGTAATGATTTAACTTTTCACAAGTCGAATTTTCAATTCAAAACTAATGACTGAACAGAAAATTTCAAATTTTTATGTTTAAAAACTTATAAAAAAAGAAAAATATATCATTCAAATCTCTATTTATTGGAAATTTTTGAGTAATTTTGCAAAATTTTGAGCCAGAAAAAACACAACTTCACTATTACATCGGACAACGAGAAAATCGAATCGACGTTATTGTAAATTCATAAGTTTTTATTATTTTCTTTCGATGGTCCTGTCGTCGTGGTTTTGCGAATTTGAGCTGTGATCACAATGTAGGCTATTACGAATTTTCAGAATTGAAGCTAACCTGTGCATAAATGATTAAATTTCATTGAAAACTGATTGAATAGTAATGTCTTTATTTAGTAAACTCTACTAGTCCCATTCTCCTATTCAGGTTAAATGAACGAAAAGTCCAGTCCCAACTTTCTTCGTTCATGTGGAACTTTGCTGATTATCCGTTTTTTAGTTGATTCAATATTTTACTCTGTATAAATTATCACAAAAGCTGAATATATATTTATTTTGCATTGGTCATAATGATGCTAAGTGATGTCCAAGGTAATTATTTCACTTTTACAATATTTCCTGAATGAAATTATTCTAAACCAATATTAGTTGAGAGTCTTCTATGTTAATCTATGATAGCTGTTCTACTGCAAATTGGATGCAAGCTATTTTCAAGAAGCTAGTACTTATCTTCTGTAGAGATTCATGGGAAAAATTTTCTAGGTAGTGAATGTTGGAGTAACAGTACTGGCAACCATCGGTACAGCATATTTTTTATAGAAAGCAACTCTGAAGATGGTATAGAAATGGTATTAAATGGTATAGAAAGTATGTACAGTAACAGCTATGAACTCTAAATACAGTAGCTCTGAAGTATGATAAGACGAAAATTGATAATTCAAGAGTGTCAAATACGCCCACAATAGCAGCAACAGAATTTCTCAATTTACTTATAATAAATAAGTGCAATCATACTCATGACTTGTTTCAAATGGAACCGCTTTATCTCATACTGATTTTTACTTTCCTTGCCCTACTACCATAGGTAAGGAAAGTATTGCTTTCCAAAAAAAATTAAGGTACCCCAATTTCAAGTTTTCTATACGTTTCAAGGTCCCCTGAGTCCAAAAACATGATTTTTGGGTGTTGGTCTGTGTGTGTGTATGTGTGTATGTGTGTGTGTGTGTATGTCTGTGAACACGATAACTCCATTCCTAATTAACCGATCGACTTGAAATTTTAAACTTAAGGTCCCTATACCATGAGGACCCGACAATAAGAAATTCAATAAAATTCAATTCAAGATGGCGGAAAAAATGGCGGATAATTACTAAAAAACCATGTTTTTCACGTTTTTCTCGAAAATGGCTCTAACGATTTTCTTCAAATTTATATCATGGATAGCTATTTATAAGCCCTATCAACTAGCATAAGTCTCATTTCTGGGAAAATTTCAGGAGCTCCGTAATATTCTTGAGAAAAATGGCGGAAAATGACTAAAAAACCATGTTTTTCACGGTTTTCTCGAAAACGGCTCCAACGATTTTCTTCAAATTTATACCATGGATAGCTATTTTTAAGCCCTATCAACTGGCATAAGTTTCATTTCTGGGAAAATTTCAGGAGCTCCGTAATATTCTTGAGAAAAATGGCGGATAATGACTAAAAATCCATGTTTTTCACCGTTTTCTCGAAAACTGCTCTAACGATTTACTTCAAATTCATACCATGGATAGATATTCATAAGCACTATCAACTGGCATGAGTCTCATTTCTGGGAAAATTCCATGAGCTCCGTAATATTCTTGAGAAAAATGGCGGATAATGACCAAAAACCAGGTTTTTCACGGTTTTCTCGAAAACGGCTCTAACGATTTTCTTCAAATTCAAGCTATTCTTCAATTCAAGCTATTCATAAGTCCTATCAAATGACATGAGTTTTTTCCTTGGAAAATTGCAGGAGCTCCGTAATATTCTTGAGAAAAATGGCGGATAATTACTAAAAAACCATGTTTTTCACGATTTTTTCAAAATAACTTACCGATTTTTTTCAAATTCATACTCTGCATAGTTATTTATCAGCTCTATTAACTGGCATGAGTCTCCTTTCTGGGAAACTAATGGGGGGTCCACCCCATCCTTGAGAAATGGACTTTGTAACCTCCTTCTCGTGCATGAGGTAGGTAGGTAGAGCAGTTCATAAAAAGAAGACATAGTCGAGATATTTCATCTGTAGAACAGCTGTTTTGACGACTTTAAAAAAATGACGACTAAAAAAATCATTGAATTTCACAATTTACACAAAGGAAAAAGTACTCTGAAAACAATTATATATACACATATACAAAAGTCTGATCGTAGTTTCGAATATGAGCAAGGAAAGTTGTGTGAGTGTACCACACCAGATTTTTACTTTCCTTGCCCTACTACCATAGGTAAGGAAAGTATTGCTTTCAAAAAAAAATTAAGGTACCCCAATTTCAAGTTTTCTATACGTTTCAAGGTCCCCTGAGTCCAAAAACATGATTTTTGGGTGTTGGTCTGTGTGTGTATGTGTGTGTGTATGTGTGTGTGTGTGTGTGTATGTGTGTATGTCTGTGAACACGATAACTCCATTTCTAATTAACCGATTGACTTGAAATTTTAAACTTAAGGTCCTTATACCATGAGGACACGACAATAAGAAATTCAATAAAATTCAATTCAAGATGGCGGAGAAAATGGCGGATAATTACTAAAAAACCATGTTTTTCACGATTTTCTCAAAAACGGCTCTAACGATTTTCTTCAAATTTATACCATGGATAGCTATTTATAAGCCCTATGAACTGACATGAATCTCATTTCTGGGAAAATTGCAGGAGCTCCATAATATTCATGAGAAAAATGGCGGATAATTACTGAAAAACCATGTTTTTCACGGTTTTCTTGAAAACGGCTCTAACGATTTTCTTCAAATTTATAGGCCTACCATAGATAGCTATTTAAATGCCCTATCAACTGACATGAGTCTCATTTCTGGGAAAATTGCAGGAGCTCCATAATATTCATGAGAAAAATGGCGGATAATTACTGAAAAACCATGTTTTTCACGGTTTTCTTGAAAACGGCTCTAACGATTTTCTTCAAATTTATAGGCCTACCATAGATAGCTATTTATAAGCCCTATCAACTGACATGAGTCTCATTTTTTAGAAAATTGCAGGTGCTCCGTAATATTCCTGAGAAGAATGAATTTTGTTAAATTTCTATCACGATTTTCTCAAAAATGACCGATTTTTTTAAATTTCATACCCTGTATAGTTATATATCAGCTCTATTAACTAGCATGAGTCTCCTCCTTGAGAAATTGACAGGGGGTCCACCTCATCCTTGAGAAATTTACTTTGTAACCTTCTTCTCGTGCGTGAGGTAGGTAGGTAGAGCAGTTTATTCAAAAGAACACACATGTCGATATTTTATTTTTAAAACAGCTGTTTTGACAACTTTTCAAAAATCCTCAAATTTCATAATTCAAACAAAGGAAAATGTACTCTGAACACAATCACAGTATAATCGTAGTTTTAATTATTTAGCCGCCAATCGGCATAATGTTATTCCCTAAATTATCCTCGTTAATGAGGCTTATAGATCAATGGGCAAGGAAAGTTGTGTGAGTGTACCACACCAGATTTTTCTCTCTACTGCTTTGAATAGTATTGATTAATAATGTGAATATCTTCAAATGGTTTGCGATTGCGATATCGATATGCGGTTTCCGCCATTCATTTTTTCTTGAAATTCCGTATCGAAATCATGTATTGCATGACCACCTTCCTATTTGAAACAATGAAGTTGCATTAAAAATGGCAGATCCAAGATGGCAGACCAAACTTTTAAAGTCATAGTAAGGTAGTTTTTTCAATTTGCGTAGGATCCCCAATCACACCCACCGTCAAATTACCTCTGTTTATGAGATATTAAGCCGTTCTCGGAATTTTCACCCACCCTGTATATACTTATTATGGGATTAGTAGAATTCGAATTTATAGCAAAAATTTTGTGAAAAAAATTTATTGAAAATCAGTGTAATTGACTCTCATTCAAATCCATAGTCACGTAAATATATTTTCAATAATAAATTATGATATGGATCATATCTGCTTCATGGAATGATATTATTATTATTATTATTATTATTATTATATTATTATTATTATTATTATTATTATATTATTATTATTAATATAGAATATAATAGTATTATATATATATATTGAAATATTGAAATATAGAATTTCAATTGTTAAAAATAAGATGAAACACTTTCTGTTAAATAATTTGAGTGAATTTGAATGATCTTCATAAATTCTTTCTTTTTTTATATATTTTTTCTTGTGTATGTTTTTTTGTGATAAGCAACAACTGAAATCCCATTGTTCTATTATTTTATTGCTACATATTGCTACACAATACAATTAGTAAATGAATTATTATCAATTAATTTTTTTCTACTCAAGATTGACAACTATTTTTCTTTTGATATGATTTAAATTGAAAATTATTTATTTTGGGATCACTGATTGATTATATCAATGTACTATTTCTATGGGTTTTTTTAATATAATGTAAAACTTGACTCCTCCAGTCAAACCTTCTTTAGGAGGTTTTGGAGAATTTATATTTCGTCTGGTTTATAATATTTGTAATTTTCCACTGAAAGGGAATCTTCTTATCTTTTGTCATTCTTGCTTTTTTATTATTCTTCATTTGTTTTGTTTGTAAGATTTCTTTTTATAAGTGTATTATTCATTTTTGTTTGTTATATTTTCTATAATAAACTCCCTTCTTCTGGGGGGTACCAGGACGAAGGAAAAAATTTATTATTATTATAATGATTCACACAATACAATTGAATGATTTATTATCAATGTATCAATTAATTTTTTTTCTACTCAAGATTGACAACTTTTTTCTTTTGATTTGATTTTAATTGAAAATTATTATTTTGGGATCACTGATTGATTATATCGATGTACTATTTCTATGTTTTTTTTTTTAATATAATGTAAAACTTGACTCCTCCAGTCCAGTTCTTTAGAAGGTTTTGGAGAATTTATATTTCGTCTGGTTTATAATATTTGAAATTTTCCACTGAAAAGGAATTTTCTTATCGTTTGTCATTCTTGCTTTTTTATTATTCTTCATTTGTTTTGTTTGTAAGATTTCTTTTTATAAGCGTATTTTTCATTTTTGTTTGTTATATTTTCTATAATAACTCCCTTCTTCTGGGGGGTACCAGGACGAAGGAAAAAGGAAAGGGAAGGAATTATTATTATTATATATTATTATTATTATTATTATTATTATTATTATTATTATTATTATTATATTATTATTATTATTATTATTATTATTTTATTATTATTATTATTTTATTATTATTATTAATATAGAATATAATAGTATTATATATATATATTGAAATATTGAAATATAGAATTTCAATTGTTAAAAATAAGATGAAACACTTTCTGTTAAATAATTTGAGTGAATTTGAATGATCTTCATAAATTCTTTCTTTTTTTATATATTTTTTCTTGTGTATGTTTTTTTGTGATAAGCAACAACTGAAATCCCATTGTTCTATTATTTTATTGCTACATATTGCTACACAATACAATTAGTAAATGAATTATTATCAATTAATTTTTTTCTACTCAAGATTGACAACTATTTTTCTTTTGATATGATTTAAATTGAAAATTATTTATTTTGGGATCACTGATTGATTATATCAATGTACTATTTCTATGGGTTTTTTTAATATAATGTAAAACTTGACTCCTCCAGTCAAACCTTCTTTAGGAGGTTTTGGAGAATTTATATTTCGTCTGGTTTATAATATTTGTAATTTTCCACTGAAAGGGAATCTTCTTATCTTTTGTCATTCTTGCTTTTTTATTATTCTTCATTTGTTTTGTTTGTAAGATTTCTTTTTATAAGTGTATTATTCATTTTTGTTTGTTATATTTTCTATAATAAACTCCCTTCTTCTGGGGGGTACCAGGACGAAGGAAAAAATTTATTATTATTATAATGATTTACACAATACAATTGAATGATTTATTATCAATGTATCAATTAATTTTTTTTCTACTCAAGATTGACAACTTTTTTTCTTTTGATTTGATTTTAATTGAAAATTATTATTTTGGGATCACTGATTGATTATATCGATGTACTATTTCTATGTTTTTTTTTTTAATATAATGTAAAACTTGACTCCTCCAGTCCAGTTCTTTAGAAGGTTTTGGAGAATTTATATTTCGTCTGGTTTATAATATTTGAAATTTTCCACTGAAAAGGAATTTTCTTATCGTTTGTCATTCTTGCTTTTTTATTATTCTTCATTTGTTTTGTTTGTAAGATTTCTTTTTATAAGCGTATTTTTCATTTTTGTTTGTTATATTTTCTATAATAACTCCCTTCTTCTGGGGGGTACCAGGACGAAGGAAAAAGGAAAGGGAAGGAATTATTATTATTATTATTATTATTATTATTATTATTATTATATTATTATTATTATTATTATTATTATATTATTATTATTATTATATTATTATTATTATTATTATTATTATTATTATTATTATTATTATTAAATCATCTATTGACCACCTTTAATATATAGACTATATAGACACACCTTTGAATGATATAGAAATCAATTTTATATTCTCGATGCTGTCTGTAGGTTCAATTTTCTTTTTTGAGTCTGTAAAGCCAGAATTATTTCAACTCAGTAGAAATATAATCAATTGATTACTTTTGATCATTTTAAAAGTTTACTATAATTTATTGATAAGTTTCTCATCTATTCTTCTGACCGTGGAAGTCAGAAGGAGACTATATTTATATCCAAAGAGCTGTTTGTCTGCAGAAGAAATAAATAGAATTGATTGCAACTTCACTTTATTGAAATACTATCATACAAACCCATTTTTATTAGAATATGTTTGGGAAGTGAATACATTCCTGTATTAGCATTACAAAAACCTTGACACTTTGTAAATGTGTTGGGTATGATCGAAGAGCTGGGTCCACTTATCAGTACAACTTTGTCTTATTCCAGTTCATTAGTCACGTATTATATTATGTTTAGTCTATGGTTGGATTTCGTTGAGCGGACTTCAGGTAGCAGAATGCACTTCTGCTGAAGTAATATATCTCGGGAGAGGAGTCCAAAAGATATGTATCTTTCTGTGGAGTCCTGTGGCCCCGTGCTGTGTGAAACATGGCGTTTGAAACCATGGGGTCTCGACACAGTGGGCGAGGCGATGTGCCTATGCCACAGGTTTCGTCTTGATTAGTTTTGAATAATAACTTTTCTCGGGATGGAGGTCGATGCTCTTGCCGAACAACTAGCTGACATTTCTCTGATGAATATGTTTGTCTGGTGAAAGAGAGAAGAAAAATATTTCCTGCGATGAAGCATATTCGGGGCAATGTTAGTTCGATAGAATAAAAAAATATTTGGAAGAGATAAAATAATTCTGTGACGACTAGAGAAAGTTACTATTTCGGTGAGAGAAAAAATAGTGTGTGGTGTAAAAGAAAAACATCTGTAGTGTATAAAGAGATTCTTGCAAAATGTTATTTTGATGAAAGAGAAACTGTTTGTGTAGTGGAAGAGGGAGAATGTACTGTGTTGAAGAAATAAATCTCGAAATGCTATGAAAAACTTTGGGGAGAAGCTAAAGGTGAAAGACAGTTTGTCTCTTTGTCTCCCAAGATGTTTTATAACCGAACATCCGATAAGATTGTGTTGTCTGTCTATTGTTAGAGCTACTTAGGTAAGATGGAGATCTGTGATTAATCATTTTGCGAAAAATTGGGTAAAGGTAGCAGACACTTTGACTTGTATAACCTAAAGTGTTTCTACCTGCTGGCCTTCTGAATTGCCTTTATGTACAATGCCTAGTTGTAATATAGCTGCTGTCCTGACAACATCATCTATTTCTATTATATATATTCGAATTTATTTTATACTTGGATAATAAAGAGAGACATTACTGTTTGCATTGAATCACAGTTTCAATGGCAGGAATGTCAGTTACAACAAGAACTGCTAACATTAATTTGAGTTTGCACATTCAGGCATAGAAGAAAGAAACTGTTCAATTGGATTATTCGTCTCTGATTCAGGTGAGAATTCGGTGACAGTTCTGAGCAGAAAACCTGTTGGCTTTGTCCAACTCTTGTAGGACATTGCGGTACCCCTAATGTAATTATTGTTTTGCTGAGGTCGTTGATTCCAAAATAATATTTAGGTATTGGGATTATGTAAATAGATGAATAGAGCTACAGTTTCCTGTGGGTTCTGAAACATCAGGAAGTGATTCAGAAACTTATACTATGAATAATTGGTGAAGCTAGTCTGAAATGGTATATGCTACCTATATTGGAAAATTTCAAGAAATTGATTTAGAAAAGAACAGAAATCAATCTTGAACTAAAAGTTATTCTTTCCAACTATAAGCTAGATACTAGCTATATCAAAAATAGTATTTCTCAGACAAATCGTGGGTGATTTGAAGAAAGTGTAGTCAGTTTGTTGTGATTGGAGACTTTAAATAAAACTACCTCTCGCTCTCACAGTTCTCCTCTGAGTAATTTGATTAATGCTCTTGATTCATATCTCTCAAGTGCAGAGCAAGTCAAGAAGGATGCAGCATGCAGGAAATCTATAATCATATCCACGTAGGAGGAGAAAAGCAGTCATTAAATACTAGAAGAAAAGGAATACCCAATTTTCGATTCGGATCGGTAGTTAGTGAAGCTCTTTATTAGGACTGTGCATAACAATGCTATCACAAATTCAGTGGCTGTCTCACATCTCGTTGAGCAATGAAGGCCCATCCCGTGTGATAGCGGCCCGTGCTTTATGAAAATCATAATCGTTTATGTGTGATTCTTTCGATAATAGACTATAATTCCATTGTTCTGCATTCAACACCCGGAGTCATCCATTGGCTGCGCGGTGGCAGCCGTACAAAAATCGAGGCGATTGTTCCGCAAATGTTCCATTGTTGTACGTTTTTAAAGTACACATTTCGGCTGGAACGCCTTCTAATGATCGGCCCTCGTATTTGAATGAAGTAATCAGGATACGTGTTGGTTATCGCTGAATGTAAGAGGATCGTTCAGCTGCAGCCATCTTTTTCTGTACAAAAACAGCTCTTCATTGCTCACGTTAATTTGAGCCACTCATTCAGTCTGCACTGCACGTATCTTATCTTTGAATGAGACAAGCCTTGAAAGCCTCAAGATACACTGAATAGATTGAGTTCACGACTCAAAATACATTATTTAGAATGTTCATACTTTTCGGAAATTATATTCAGTTTTTTGTTTGCATATTCTTTTCAGAAGTTAATGGACCAGATAAAATGCAAAGATTTTAGATTTGTGCTTCCCATGTTTTCAGAGACAGCATTATGTTTTTGATTATATCATTTGAAATGCCAGAGCTCAATAGTCGTTCAGATTTTATGTTCATATTTTATAGCTGATTGCTTCCTTGACTTGTTGCCCTGGGATGTTATACATGTTGTACATTAATGGTATGAGAAAACTACCAAGACGCTTCACTCGCATCTATAAAACTCTTACAATTAAGTAATCTCGGAAATTTATTATTCTCAATTATTTCCAAATTCAAATGGAATAGTTCGAGTTAATTATTCTCATTATTTTCTGATCATCCGATCTCGCTGAATTCCTGAATACCTGACATCGCTGATATCAGGTCTTAGATTGGAAATTCAAAAGAAATGTCAAAACCTTTTTGTTATACCCCCTGAGTAGGCCCACTTAACCGAACTTGTTCAACTTATTAAAACTATAATGGTTTCTATTCAAAATAAAGTCACAAATGTTGCAATGTAACGTTCAGTGGAATTTGTGCTTCTACCATGTTATGTTCGTTCTAGTAGTTTGTTCCCATGAATGTAATAAACAAGAAGTTGAATTATTATTAATATTACTAGTCCTCTATTTCGGAGTACCCAGTACCCAAGGATAATGTATAGTCTATACAATATTCTTGCCCAGTACCTACGGTTAGAATATCTGAAAAACGTACATTGTTGTTCAATCACAAGGAAGAAGGATAAGCTTTGTTATTTGTCTGTAGACGTGGTCTTAAGCTGTATGTTGTTCCTGATTAGTCTTCGATTCTCATTCTTCCCCCTACTCAATTATTGCGTCTTCTTCAAATCTCTTCATATTTTCCTTTAAAAATCGAATCGAAAAATCGAATTTTCACACTACCTATCATTTTAACCTATCTATCACCATCTATAACCAGTGGGTTTATTGTAAGAGGGGGCTCTTATTGCCTCAACTTCGCCCACATCATATGTTATAAAGTGCAAATAAGAGGGCATCTATCTATCTAACAATCTAATTAGTTTGTTGACTATCAATTCATATTTATTTATTTTCCATTATAAGATTATAAGAGTAATTAGATGAGCATTGATTAGCATTATATCAATCAATGAATTTAATTTTCATTAAATAAGATGAGCATTAAATAGAGGATTCCTCCATTCCTTTTTATAGAGTCTCCTATTTGCTAGTATTTCTTCTCTATTCTGTTCTTCTCCTTTTCTTGGTTCCTTAATTATTTTTCTCGCTCCTCCCATACATATCATTGGTACCTAATTTTTTATGTATCAATTACAAATATCCATTCGATATATTATATTTTATGGAAAATGTATTGTTATATATTACTTTCTATACCTTATGATAAATGGATGAGTTAGTGTTTTGGCTTCAAAATCACTTCAAATTGTTTCAGGACACGTAGAAAAAGGTATTCTTCTTCTCTGTGTTTAGGATCAAATAGCACTTTAAGTGTTGAACAGAGCTAACCGTGGGAAGTTACCCCCTTAATGTTTCCCATTCATTGAGATATAAAGGTGCGTACCGATTTACGCGCCGCGAACATGAGCAATTCACTTTTAATCAGCTGATGCCAAGATTTTTATAACTGTATCTTACCGTTTCTGTAAAAATACAGATGTAGTCAGCTGATTAAAAGTGAATTGCTCATGTTCGCGGCGCGTATATCTGTACGCACCTTTTACGTGGGTACTTTAAAGAACGTACTGAAATTTCTTCAAGTTATGTAAGTGGAATGTAATAATCAACGGTCTCACTGTATTCTCCCCTAACAATGCATCAAATTTATGTTTACTGCTCGCGTAAAGAAAGAAACCCTCTTACTAATTACGCTTCGAAAACAATACATTTAATTTATGTTTCCAGCTCACTTATCGAAACTTCCCTCTAGCATAAAAGCGTAAAAAGATGAAATTCCTTTCAGCCAGTTGGTAATAAACAAAGATAAAAAGGTGAAAACCAAAAAAATATATATCCGCACCTTGTTTCCGAATAAATATTCAGGCCTAGAAAAGAAAAAAGCACAGACTGTTACTGTTTCCTTTTATGACTATCTTCCGGGAAGTTTAATTGTTCGAAAAATTAACTATGCAAATTTTTCTGGCTCTCAAATTCGTTCGGCAGATTTATTGGGCATTTAATTACGAACGATAGCTTGGTTAACTAGTGCGGCCTCGAATTATTATGCGGGTGACCAGAAGATACATGTGTGAGGGACGAAGAGCTGGAGAAATAATAGATGAGGGAGCAAAGAATTCACAGAGTAGACGCTATGTGGGTCCTAAGAATTTAACACCTAATCTATCCCATTCTTGCGTTTCAGCTACTCATAGTAGGAATAATTCAAAAACTACTATCTGCTTTGTGGCTTCTACTTCCCTTGTACATTAATTAACGCAATAGGGAGACCAGAGACCACTCTAGACAGCTGTTTATTTTGGTCGTTTAAGTATTTTATGACATGATAATTTTCCAAAGAGCCATAGAGACATTATAGCAATGCATGGAGCGGAAAGTTCCGGAAACGTTTTCGTACAATAATATTTATGAGGTGCCGTGGTCAATTCAAGAAGGAATAGAGAAAAGAGTCTATAATCAATAATTTTTTTAAAATTTGAGTTCAAACTCAATTATACTGTATCAAACTTATGCCAGTGAATCCAAACTTGGTTTGTAACAATCCAAACCATTGAATGGATTTGTCCGAAGTTCATGGTAACATTTTATCTCGTAGATTTCCTTAGTTCTTTAAGCAGAGTTTCCTGAGTTTGCAGGAAATTGAGAAAAGTGGTTGGGGAACTTAATGTAAATATCAAATGCAAGAAAGTATAATTTAACAAGTTTTATAGGCTATATTGAAAAACAATTATGGATTGTGATACAATAATGATTGAAAATACATTGCAATTCATTATAAGATAATGATAATTTATTGATAAGATGTATCTACAGGAAACAGCAGCTCTTTTATAGCTCATGGAGAAAAAGAAAGGTGAGTCAGCAGTCTTCGTGAACTGGAAGAAAACTCATTTCATAAGATATAAATTCACAATCCATAAAAACTGGAAACTTATAATTTTCAGTTATAAAAGGATTTGTGAAGAAGACTTAGCTTTTTAATTGCCGAATGATTCTCAACAGATGGCCTTAATAGAGAAAAAGTTTTTAATAGATTACTATGTTTTGTGAGCGAGTCTTCTCACCTCCCAGTTGTACTACCATTTTGAAATAATTACAAGCTGACCAATTAGAACTCCCACTTTTTTTATAAAGCCTGATTTCGACACACCGAAGTGTGTTGGTGAGTTTCTCGGACCCTTCTAATTTAGTGGTTTAATTTCCAGCCGCAATCGTTCTCGCCTCCGAGAATATTAGCACCTCTTCGCGTGTCGACTTTTTTCTTGAAAGTCACGGTGCTGAAATTCACACTATCATGACATCAACTGGATAGCTAACCTGGAATTAGTTGTAGAATCTTGACTCCCGAACAAATAAGTCACAATCCAATTGAATCGATCTCGCAATATGCATGATTATAGGTTTCAGAACAACTACTGTGTAATTTGTTGTTGAACGTCTCGTAGATTGATAACGTCTCAAGGTGAACCGATCTCAGTTGATTTTATCATTCTTCTAGAATGCTGTGCTCAGGAGAAATAATAATTGTTAATTAGGCATGATCCATTTAATAAATGCTGAATAAATTATAGCTCATGTATATTTTTATACATCATAAATATGTAACACAGACTTGTATACAGACCTATCATTCATCCATGATGTAGGTATTATTCTATATGTTTATTACTACAGTATACGGAAATATAGCAGTTCTCTAGTTCTCCACACATCATCCACAATATTATTCTATCCACTTATGAAATAAGAAGCAATCGTTATTCTTGTATTCACTCAATATTGTGTTCTGTGAAGTTTTTTATTCTCCTCGGTTCTAATAGGATTGAGATACGTTATTTAGATAGGCTTGGAGGAATCAATATACCAGTAAATCTATATAGGCATTGAACTCATTTAGGGGAGAAAGAGAACACAAATAGAACTTGAGCAAAACAATTTGCGGTTCAAATAATTAATCCCAAATATATTGATTTATAAATACGGAAGGGCTGCTTTAAGGTCAGCCCTTCATTAACTTGATTTTATTTTTCTGGTGAATATGGGTTACTTCCGATAAGTCTCGCTGTGTTAGCCATCTCTATTGTTGAGTTCAATCACCATAGTCAAGTAACAGTCTTCCTATATATTTTTTTTCAATTTTTAAAAATGTTGCTATGAAACCATAGTTCACAAAATCTCAGTATAATTGTTTTTCCAATTCATCTGACTTCATTCATTGACGTCTGGTCTAGAAGGCGGCAATAGTTTGAATACACCGTAAATTTATCCATCCAGTCCTTTGATATCTTTCGAGACGGGTCCTTATCGTTAGGTGCTTTTGTCTGATATGACTTTAACAATACTTTTATGATTGTTGAGAGCATTGATCTGTAGGTCGGTCGAACAACTGAACCTCCCGATGTGGACAGCCAAGTGATTTGCCCAATAATGGCTTCTTTTGTGAGCCAACGCGAGCTTTTATCACTCATTGTTACAAATATGAAATGATCTCAGCTGTATACATGTCGGTGTCAATATCCGTTTTGAAGCACCAGACAGTATTTCAGTAAAAATTTATGTGAATTAGATTATTAATAATGATAAGGTGGTTCTGTATAGTACAATATTGGTCCAAATTTGGTTGTAGATAGTGATACTGATCATTCATCCTTTTTTAAATTTTACAACAAAATGTCTTGAAACATAATGAAAAAACTATGTAGGATATGCTTCCTCTATAGAGAAAACGATTTCTCTACTCAACGATTCAACAATTCTAACGAATCTCCCTGTTGCAAAAAGTTCATTTCCGTATGCAGATTAATAATCCTCTACAAATTGAGTTATGAGTTAGATAGGAGTTATAAGGTTGGATGCATCGTCAAGTACTCATCAGAAGCACTTTAATAAAAACTATGAAAAATAGTTTTCTAGTTTTCAAGTTCACATACCTTGTTGTTCTCACTTGTTTTGAAATTATATGGAATTCATTATCAAAATAGATGAATTCATATTCCTCACTCTTGGAAGATTTTTAATTGGCATTCAAATAATTTTTCCATCAAGGTACTTTACTTCAATCAAAAATTTCTTGTTATTTTAGCGGGAATTAATTGCTTCGAAATAAGTTTTTCGTGAAGCTGCTTTACTTCTATTGGAAATGTCATTCAATTGTAGCGGAGATTAATGAACAAGTATGAAACTATTCCGTTTGAAATCACTTCTTGTAATGAACCCCAACCAAGTTTATTTGTTCATCAGATTTATCAGTTACAGCCCATCGACAGTCTCTGCAAATTGTATACGTCCTTGTTTGTGATATTAATCGTGTTTTCTCTCTATAACGACTCAATTAAGGGTCATAACTCATGATGAAAATTGAATAATGTCTTAATTTCTAACAGGAACATGCAAATAACCATTGTGCTCTTCCCGAAAGCAAGCAATTAAAAATTTTCCACGATGGATAAGTTCGTTGTGGCATTCCTGTAATTGACCACTCAGTTCGGAGTAATTGAGCTGATCCATATCAATCACGTATCTACACAATAAACTTTCATAGGCATCAGCTCTACAAAGGCGGCGAGTCTTATCAGCTCATCTCTGAGAACTCTTTCCATAACTAATGATTAATTACTCAATTTTGTATTCTACTTCACAAAATATTCCACATTTTGCGTTCATAAACAGAACAGATTATGTAAGTTCACCGTTGAATCTCAAGCCCTCTATGTAAAGGGATGTTCTACATTTTTCCACAAAGGATCAAGATTCGAGTATCATAATTGGAGGAAGGAGAATAATATTTCTGAAAAGCCCGTTACACATAATGTACAGCATGTTTTAATCTGGTTTGGTTTGGATTTGGTCAATTACAGAAAAAAGATTCACATCATTGAATGAAAAGGTGAGAATTTGTTCTATTAATCAACAAATAAGGAAACTCACTGTTAAATTTCAACTCTTTATCAACCTTCTAATTCAGTATTAATTCAGTATCAACTTCCTCATTCAATTAATATGAATGATTCTCCAGGGCCAATGGATAAATGGATAAACCTACCTCCTCCAAGAAATTTAAAAAAAAATCAGCTTTGAATTCAGCTAAATCCCCCCTCCCACTGAAAATTGGGAACCTGGAAAATGATGTCAGCTTTCATTCTATGAAAGGTCAGCAGTTTGCTGCTTTTTTGGTTTTTGGGACCCTCCCAAGATCTGATTTTGAGCGACCTTCCAACAAAATTCAGGACTCAGCCTGCGTCCAAACCCTCCCCCCTTCCCTGTGTGCTCCCCTGGATTTTCATTACATTTTGTTATGGTGTCTATAAATTGGAGAATTGCGATAATGATTATAGAAAACTGTCATTTTCTTTGCACAATATCTTAAAGAGTAGTTTACAGTTGCATGAATGGATGCAACTAGTAATAAGTAATAAGAAATAATTATACTGAATCTATTAACATTATTATATTGTGTTACAGTGTGCTATTGGTGTATAGTACAGTACAGTGAGATGTACCGTGTCTTGCAAAAGTCATTTTTTTAAAAAGATATATAGATTCTCAAGTTGAGATTACACTGCTTTCAAACATACATTGATCAATCAGTATTACTGGTAGTCAAAATAAATTCATATCTAAGCTCCATGATGGTTCATGACAGTTGTCAAGTTTTATCAAAGATTCCTGTATTTTGCAAAAGGGAGCGTTCAGTTCAACTTCAACTTAATACTGCAAACACTTCATCGCTACGTGTCAGGCACATTTAAATCCCATCAAGATCAAGCAAGGCATATATTATACAGTTGCGTTCTTGACAAGTTAGTGCAAGCGTTGTGATGTAGAAATTTACATTCTCTCAGTTACATATATCGGCAAAGTACTCGCAAGTCTGACGGGAATCAAAGAGAGAAGAATAAGAAGGAGGAACATTTTCTTTCTTTCTGCATATTCTTCTCTCTTCTATTTGCACATTGAGAAGAACATATGAATACAGCTGCCCGCTGCCCGCTGCCCGCTCCTCTGTTCAACTTGAATTAATGTTTGGCTATAAGTTAAACAGCTCAAGTCAAGGATGCTCTCACTATCTGATCGGCTCTCACTAATCTAGCAAATTATAATGAGAGAAGGGCTTGCGTTTATCTGATCACGAGTTGAATGAATGTTTTATTTGCCACCGACATGGCTCTGTGCTTTGTTCTGGCACGTCTGCCTGCTTTAGGCCAACTCATTTCCATGTGTGTGTATCTCTTCTGTAAGTGAAATCCACTTCAAACCGTCAGAAATCCCTCTATATGACATCTATGCTCACTGTTCAACCAATGCTAACAGTCTGAATCTCACTATTTAGTATTTCTCGTACTATAGTTGAGTTTGTTGTACTTGCATATGAATGCAGTACTACTACATTAATCAGCATTGTACGAATATTGAGATCCATTTAAAGTATCAATAGGAAAAGGCTTAAACTGTAATATAAGACTAGAAATGCACATAAGCTGGAGAACTGAAGCTCTTCAGCTGATCCTATGGAAATATCGTGTAGCCTTTACAAACAGTAGCTTATCATTTCAATGCTCAAAATGTACGATTCTTCAATAGTAATCTATATTTCCTTGTTCAAAAAATATATTTGAGAATATTTGAAGCAAGATGAGGTACATTGAAAATAAAGTCTTATTCATCGTCCTTGAATAAAATTTTGATTATCTGGAATATAAGCTGTGAGATTCTTAATATACATTAGATTCTAATCGAACATTGTCTTTGACCTTATAATTATTATCTTCAATATAATTTGATTATTTTACATATAAATAATTTTATTGATGGTTGTGTTTTGTTGCTCAGGTGGTTGTGATGGGGGAGAACGATTTGTGGGAGGTGGACGATTGGGAGGAGGGGGTGGGTCCCGGTCCGCCCCCAACGAACTTCCCGCCGCCGCCCCCGCGACCCCCCTACCTCGAGGACCATGTTCCCGCCGACGGCCTCACCACCTGCGACCTCTGCACCTGGGCCCGCCTCCAGTTGCCACCCCCGCCCAGACTCGATGCTCCACTGGGTAAATAACAAAATTATAAAGTTCCGAAATTCAAATTTCTTTTATCACGAAAATGAGCATACAGTATACAAATAGACAAATAGATAGCGAACTAAAAAAGGAAAAACATAACTACTGGACATAGAACTGAAATTGAAAATGTCTTCAACATTGCTCATGTGAATAGAAAGTTTAGCTTAAAATCTTTAGAATTTATAGAAAATTGCTTGAGAAATCGAGTAAAACCAATGAGACGTTTGCACTACTGAAAACGGGCTGAATGCTCCACTGACTAGATTTCTGACATGCTCCTTATAATATTAATAGTCATAGATATATGTAATGAACTTGTAACGGGACGCACCTATCGACTTGATTCTCTAAAGTTAGCGAAAGGTGACCAAATTTCATCCCCAAAGAAAATGACAAAAGCTCTCCAGTCCATCACTGATGTTATTTTTTCTATTTTTAGAAGTTATCATCATCTCGTGAATTATCGTAGAACTTACCTCAATCAAACCTTGAGGAGGCTGAATATTATCATGATATTAACTAATCAATTGTTGGCTCGGCTCTCAAGAAACTTGAAAGTGTTATAATGTATAGTCAATGAGAAGTACTTCATTAAATTTATTGCAAACGTGATGTTTCAAGTTAAAATGTGGTTGACTGATTAACTTTAATATTTTAGTGGTGAACACGGAATTTATTTGTCGAGATAGGTATCAAATACATTTCATATGGAAAGAGCAAATTACATGAGAAAGAGGGACTTGGACCTATCTCTCGCAGCAAATATCATCCATCACTACTTCTTACAGGTCATTGAGTGTCAGTTCCAAAAAATCTGCAGGCAGGAGAAAGGCAGCATATAGTATTAGCGGGAGATCGATTATGATAAAATAGCTCGCATCTCACTCAGTCGGCAGTGACCTGAAAATTTAATTTGATAACTCATATTACAAGAGACTAAATATTTTGTGTGAGAACTGAGAACTTCACCAAGCCAAGTCCCTCTCATCATATACTTCGAACACTGTGGTATACAGTTATGAAATGTCTGTATATCGTTATACTTTGAACACACTCACTCACAGACAAGGACGATAGCAGAGCAGACGTTTTCTTTTTGGCGCCTTTTTTTGGCGTCTCTCACCACAACTTTTCCTTCTTTCTCTTTCATCTATGTGTGTGTTCGATTATTTGTTGCGCCGGGCGGTACTGTACTAACGACCACCTGTGTGCCGATCTTTTCGAAATGACATCAACACTGCCAGCCGCACGGCTTTTCTTCGGAAAGCTTGCTCATGTGTGAAAAATGAGGGGTATATGTGACGGCGGCAAGTATTAAATAGATCTTCCCTTTATTCAAGGCTTCATCGACGTCATAAACTTCTCTCAGTCCTCTCTCTCACTCTTTCTCAATGTTTCTCTCTCTTTCTCTCTCTCTCCATCTATCTCTCTCTCTTCCTTTCTTGCTCACTCTCTCTTTCTTTCTCTCTAACTTTTTCTGTCTTTTTCTCTCTCAGAAACACCTTTTCTGCCGTGTGTGATCGTCCATTGCCGAGAGTGTTGAGTATTTACATGGGTATAGTATGTTATTCAGCCATACAGCCAGCGGGGATCCTCATTAAAGCACGTTGTTTGCCTACCTATAGTGAGAATGTGAGCTTGGTCTCACATCTAAGTTATTGCTCGCCCGCGAAAGATGATTCCTCAGCCAATTTCCACAACTTGTTAGAGAAATATTGGCACAAAATTGGACTCGTAAGTTCAGCGTTCAACTTGTCTTCAAGTCAAATATCACATACATTACTCGGCTTGTAATTTTATATGTTGAGATTTTGTGCACCGAATCATGATAAAGTATGTTTATGTTGTCTGTAAAGAATAACTTCCATACTAAGAGAATATCAAAAGGTGGAAAAGTAGAAAAGTTTTGTTCCAATATCACTGCCTGAATAATATTTTTCTGAATTTGCGAAACTCATCTCTTATTTTCTTATTCAATCTGTGATTCACATAACTTGCGATAAATTATAGATGATATATCAATATTCTAAAAACTTAACAATTCTTCAACTCAACAATCTACACTAGAACTGGAACAATATATTATTATGTCTTGCATCCTTGCATGTTACTCATGAAGGATTATTCTCTGGTAAGGAACTTTCGAAAAGTGTAATTGTCCTATTACAGATAAGCTATAAATTGTTATATAGTATATCGTTTTTCTATGGTCATTTGGTTCAATGGTGTTCTAAAACAAGTAGGCTAAGTCTGGATTTATCTGTCATGCATATCTCATCTGTTTCGAGTAACGGTGAAGGCACGAGATTACCACATTGAAAAATCTTCAGTAGTGGTAGTAAGATCCACTTTAAACTGTCAGCATTGATTGAATGAGGAGAGTAAGTGTTATTCATAAGGAATGCTGATAAAGTGTAATATTGACGTGGGATAGAGAGCGGCAGCGGATATGAGACTTGAAAAAGGTTGAATTTTCGAGATGTTTATCTGTGAATCAGTGAAGCCGTTCTCACACAGATACTTGTAACCACCTACCAATAAGTTTATTGGGAACTGATAACAGGGTGGCTAGTATTATGTCCGGTCAGGACCCGACATATGTTCCTTTTGTTTTCAAGGTAGAGAAAGAATCGAGAAAGAGTTGAACGGTGATTTTTTACCGAATTAGTAGCCCATTGTGAAGTGTGTTAGCGTGTTAAAGCAGAAGAAAGGACCACGGCAAAGACGGTTGGGCCCACATAAAGTGTCGGATCTTTGTGGGCGACTGTCTTCTCCAAGTCTCTCACATTTCTCTCTCTTTCTGCCTTATTTCTCCCTCTCAATCTGTCTATCTACATCGATACTTGGATTCCTGCACCCCCCAAACTCTGTATTGTTTTCCTGTCTCCGGTAACAATCTGGTAGGTATTGTATGGCTCGGCTCCACAAGATTCATGGCGCAAGATTTTTGAAGATGTTTTCGGAATGCTGCAAAACGCACAATTATGTAAATGTGATATAGGAATTTGTCCAGCAACCAGATTCGCAGACATTCTTGGGTGAATAACCTACTAATATTGTCTTCAGAAAATGATGGACATGTAATAATAATAATAATTTCTCTGATTGCCAATGAATTTCAACCAGAGGAGTTTATTGACAAAACATATACATAGTTGTTATATTATAAATACAAAATTGCTAATACTAAACTTGGTTCCAATTATGATACCCCACTATAATAATATGTGCCGAGGTGATCATAATATTCTTTTCTAAAACATGTATAAAAAATGTAATTAGTAGTTTTAGCTATAAAGGTTTGTTAGTTAATAAAGGTAGAATAAAAAGAAGACAGTAGTTCATTCTATATCCTATTTACAATGAGCTCCTCGGTCTGGTAAATGCCAGTATCATATAACCAATTCCGTACTGCTCTTTTAAATCTATTTATATTTATTTCGTCCTTTGCGATCTGCGGGATTTTATTGTAAATTCTAGGACCTAAATATTGTACAGATCTCTGACCAAAAGCTGTGTTCATTCTGGGAACGAGAAGAAAATTCAGATTTCTAATTCTAGTGTTGTGGCTATGGAAAATTAAATCGGTGAAATTTATATTCTTCTTAATATAAATTACTAAAACTAATACATAAAATCTGGTGTGGTACACTCACACAACTTTCCTTGCTCATATTTGAAACTACGATCAGACTTCTGTATATGTGTATAGAGTATATAATTGTTTTCAGAGTACTTTTTCCTTTGTGTAAACTGTGAAATTCGATGATTTTTTTTTAGTCGTCATTTTTTTAAAGTCGTCGAAACAGCTGTTCTACAGATGAAATAACTCTACTATGTGTTCTTTTTATGAACTGCACTACCTACCTACCTACCTCATGCACTAGAAGGAGGTTACTAAGTTTATTTCTCAAGGATGGGGTGGACCCACCATTAGTTTCCCAGAAAGAAGACTCATGCCAGTTGATAGAGCTGATAAATAACTATACAGGGTATGAATTTGAAAAAATCGGTCAATTTATTTTTGAGAAAATCGTGAAAAACATGG
The DNA here is from genome assembly GCF_014356525.2 of Nilaparvata lugens. Lineage (NCBI taxonomy): Eukaryota > Metazoa > Arthropoda > Insecta > Hemiptera > Delphacidae > Nilaparvata > Nilaparvata lugens. Next base: position 21,373,660 of record NC_052509.1, read on the forward strand.
TTTTGAATTAATTTACTTGCCTTCCCACTGTAAGCCAGGCCAAATCTTAGATGAATATGGTAGAAATTATATTATAATTAAATTAGAGAGCCTCGCTCTCACACCTTCAGTTCCACGGCCGGCACCACACCTCTGTGAGTACAACATAGCCAACAATCAGCAATCGCCCATTCAATTCTACATACATCTATTTGAGACATTTCGAAACTATTCAGTGGAGCTATATTTGATGAATAATCAAATTTATCATTAGAATTAGATAGGACTTTTCCGTATAGGGAATATTACAACAGCTTTATAAAATAATTTGTAATTTTCGAAACATTTAATACCGAACATATTTTACAATGATAGTGCTAGTACATAGAAAATGTAGAACGTTTTGCAAGTTTAGTATATAGGTACTCCTTTATTAGCATTTGATCTAAATTCTAGTTCTTAATTGCTCGTTATCTAAAAATTATTCTCAATGCAAAGTGTTTTTAAAAAAACGAAAACAAAAAAATTAATCTGAACATTATTTTGGTCACACAATAAAACAATCTGAGTAAACGTTTTCTCAGATTTTATACACTCTTAATGGACATGGCTTTTGTTCAGTAACAACACCAACAAATGTTTGACAATATTATCAATCATTATTATGATAATTATAATGAATGATGAAATCTTAAATACTAGTAGTTCTGTGAACAGTAGACCTCACGCAGTATTCTCATCCACAAGTACCTGATTGAAACTATAGGCCTTATGGAAATACAGCTATAGACTGGCTTGTCAGTTGATTTATGATGAATAATTCTATAGTCTGATTTTTACTCTAATATTGGCGTATGAAGGAGGCTTCTCTTCCTTTTATATTATCCTTGAAATGCAAAATCTCCAAAAACCTTGTATATACGTCGACGCGCAATTAAAAAAGGAACATACCTGTCAAATTTCATGAAAATCTATTACCGCGCTTCGCCGTAAATGCGCAACATACAAACATAAAAACATTTAAACATTAAGAGACTGATAGCTTCTGCTGACATCAAATCTAAGGCTGTATGGAATCTAATCAGGAAGGAAACTCCCATCAGGGTGAGTACTGAGTATCCAATTGTGATTGATGGCCTCCCAGTAGGATCACTTTGTGAAGTTGCTGAAGTATTCAATGACTACTTTGCTGGGGTGGTTTCATCGAATAATAGGCTCAGTTTGGGGGTTTTTGACGGTCCTTCTTTTTGTGATTTACTTGTAAATTCTAACCCTGGTAATGCTGCTGTCTCTGAGATGCCAACTTGGTCTGAGCAAGAGGTTGTATCCATTGCTAAGAAGCTAAAAATGAAAATGTCCAGTGGGTCTGATGGAATTCCTTCAAAAATACTAAATGAGTTTTTCCATTGTGTCAGTGGTCCTGTCACTCAGCTTCTGAACAGATCATGTGCTTCTGGGTCATTCCCCGCCTGCTTCAAGGTATCTAAGCTAAAGCCAATTTTCAAAAAAGGCTCTCGGAAGGAAGTGGATAAATACCGACCTATAGCTAACTTGACCTCTTTGTCCAAGGTATGGGAGAGAGCAATATATGACCCCTTGCTGGCTCACTTCCTGAATAACAATCTTTTAAGTGAGTGTCAATATGGTTTTAGAGCTGGAATGTCAACCGTAGATGCATTGGAGAGTTTCATCAGTGATATCTATTCATCATTGGATCAGGGTGTTAAGGGCATGGGGTTTTTCGTTGATATGAAGAAGGCATTTGACAGCCTGAACCACAGCATTCTCCTAAGGAAGCTTCATTACTATGGAATTAGAGGTAATTTCTTGTCGATGATTGAGTCTTATCTTAGTAACAGAAACCAGATGGTTGAAATAGAGGGCGATAATGGTGTTGTCATTAATGGTAAATTCAGGTCTGAACTTCGTCCTGTTGGGAGAGGGGTCCCACAGGGATCAATTTTGGGCCCCCTTCTGTTTCTGATTTACATTAATGACCTCCCTGCAAATGTACATCATGCCAAATCAGTTCTCTTTGCTGATGATTCAAATTTCCTAATAACAGCTAGGAATAGTGATGAACTTCAGCTGACTGCAGACTCTGTGCTTAGTGAGGTGGCTCAGTGGTGCAAGGCAAACTTGTTGGAGGTAAACATTAAGAAAACCTCATTTATTGAATTCCAGATACAGCGATCACAGCTGGGCTCTTTTCAGTTTGATATTGATGGTGAGGAGGTTCAGCCCTCTACCTCGGCAGGGTTCCTGGGAGTGACTGTCGACCGGAATTTGGCATGGTCAGTTCATGTGGAATCACTGATAAAAAAACTCAATTCAGCAGCCTTCATTATCTCAAGATTATCTGGGGTTCTGGCAAGAGATGCTGTGATTGCTGCCTACCATGGGTATTTTGAGTCACTACTCTCATATGGCATACTGCTTTGGGGTGCTTCAAGAGATGCACTGATGGTTTTCAAAGCCCAGAAGAGAACTGTTAGGATCATATTTGGGAAGCCCCATAGATTTTCTTGTCGGTCCATTTTCAAGTCATCAAGAATCATGACAGTTCCTGCTCTTTATATTTACAACCTGGCTATTTTTGCTTATAAGCCAACCCGGTTAAAGGAGGCTCAATCACTTGGCCTGTTCAAAAGAATGACTAAGGACTGGTTGATTGAGGAGTGTCCGTATAGTTGGCAGGCACTCATAAATTAAATCCTAGGCCTTCCTTTCAACATTTTCAAGATTAATTACTATGTGAAAGAGGCTGATAGACTGACTATATTTTAGTACCGTACTCTACTATTCTATTTTTTATCTATAAATGTTTGTTTTTTGTGTAACTGGTATCTATAATAGTGTGCATCATAGTCATAGTTACTTTTGTCATCTTAATATAATGCATTGTTTAGAAATAAGAACTAGTATTGCTAGATTAAGTTATGTTTTTATTGACTGATTTTTGTATGACAATTGTCCATGCTTTTCTTGTGATGGCCTATGACATGTATAAACAAATTAAATTAAATTAAATTAAAAAAGAGAAATGCCAAACCGTCGACTTGAATCTTAGACCTCACTTCGCTCGGTCAATTAGAATCAGAATATTATAATATAATATTATATGTTCATTAGTTTGTGAAAACTCACTAATGACCGATGTATCAAATTTTCCAGCGATGGATTTATACTGTGTATTTCACCAAATAAAGAATATTATGAGAAATCTTTTATGATTCTCTGCTGAGAAAACGGTTCAGATTAACTTGACTAGCCATTCTAGAAAGAATTAGCCTATTCATAAATTTCAAAACTATACCGTACGGTAGTACTGTGGAATGGATCATAATTCCTCAAAAATGCAGTTTCTCCTAGAAAAACGAATTAAGTTAAATTGATATTCGACAGAAATTTAATTGAGACATACAAATATATTACATTGCAATCAAATTATTGTGCCATTAATTTCATTTTTGTAGTGCTTTATTCAATTATTGTAAACAATTCAAATTTTAATCATCCACTATAACTTCCTATGGAGGCTGCAATTTGCTTATAATTCAAGTGTAATTTTGTTTCAGAAGCAGAAATAGATAGCACGCTCTCGTGGACTCTGACTCTGGTCATTGTATCATTGTTATCCGCTCTGTTGGGAGCTATTATTATGGTCACACTACTCAATTGTAGGAGGTAAGATATGAATTACATACCAGCCTACTACTAATTAATATGGCCAACTTACAATACTTTTGGTTGAGAATAGAGTAGCAGGCCTCAGGCCTATGTAGAACGTCTTCTGACTTTTCTTCTGACTATGAATAGAATGAAACTATTACAATAAGGTCAACCCATAATCTTATTTAAACACACATTCAAAACTCGAATCTGTAAAACTTCTTCGGACGTTAATAATTTGATAGTTAAGAAATTATCTTCAGTAGCAACCTAAAAAATAAAAAATACATGAGAATTCAGCACATGAAAGTTCTTGATTTGCACATCTCTTACGATCTCTTACGATCCAGATTTTTCAAATTAAATATTGAGCAAGCAGTATAAATTCGTATCTTGAATAGTACCGGTATTTGATAAACTTTACAATTAGTTTCATTCACTCTAGATGTCTACTTTATTTATTCATTTACTAGTAGTTCTGTGAACAGTAGACCTCATGCAGTATTCTCATCCACAAGTACCTGATTGAAACTATAGACCTTATGGAAATACAGCAATAGACTGGCTTCTCCACACATCTGTGTAATCACTTGTCAGCTGATTTATGATGAATAATTCTATAGTCTGATTTTTACTCTAATATTGGCGTATCAAGGAGGCTCCTTTTTCCTTTATATTATCCTTGAGATGCAAAATTTTCAAAAACCTTGTATATACGTCGACGCGCAATTTAAAAAGGAACATACCTGTCAAATTTCATGAAAATCTATTACCGCGTTTCGCCGTAAATGCGCAACATATAAACATAAAAACATTTAAACATTAAGAGAAATGCCAAACCGTCGACTTGAATCTTAAGTTACATCTGGTAACACCTAATATTATTGCTGACGCTGTATTCCATTGTAATGCTCGATCATAGTACTTTTAGTCAGTCTACTGCCAAACTTCACCGAGAGCACTTCTCTCTTTTTCGATGTATATTTTATAATTATGTGTTTGAAAATAAAGTTTTCTTTTTAAAAAGGTGTTTGGTTACCCCAGAACTATAACTGGCGCCCGAACTACCTTCCTTACGTTTTTTCGAGGTTGTTCATTTAACAACAAGTTTTTTTCGATTCGCGATCTTTAATTTCGACTTCGTGAAAAATCCGGAAAACCAGTGAGTGAGGTGAACCCTTCAAGACAAGTTCTCTGCGTACCACACCTGCGACCTTCGAAGTTCAACCTGGCAGACAACGAAGACTCCTTCCACAAATTTGAGACGGAAGTAAAACTACCATCAACTGTAAGTACAGATGCGAACATTTTCTTCACTTCATCTTCTACACTCATTCGACCGTCAAAATTAGACCCTGTGATCATGTCAACCAAATCTATCCCGAAATATTTGCTGGACTATATTCCAAAATTCGATGGAACTTCCAATAAAATTCCAAAATTTATCAAATCTCTCCAAGACATTTTCAATCTGTATTGTAACGATAAAATTGAACAATCACAACGCGAAGAAAATCATTGGCTGTTATTTACTGCCGCCCTCCACAGTTTGGAAGGTGCTGCAGATGATGTTGTACAAAATTGCGAGTGTTCCAACTTAGCTGAACTTATTGAACTTTTAACGAAAAGCTTCTCTGATAAACGCACGGTCCCTGACCTAATAGCCGAAATTGCTGTAATGAAATCATTCCAATACGAACACCCCCTCGACTTCCTACAAAGACTCAGTGAAAAACGCACCAGAGTGGTGACCCGCTATAAGCTTGATGGTGTAACCGGGGATCTCCTGAAAAATCTTCTCGAACAACTCGATACAACTCTTGTCCGCACGCTCATTCACGGTGTTCATCCAACACTCGGAGCTCATCTTCAGGTATACAAACTCAAGAACTTGGACGACGCCCGCGATACCCTGCGCAGTGATTGTAGCATTGTTTTGAAACAATTAAAATGTGCAGAGCCCGTAAGTGACAAAAGTGCAGTGAGTGAAAAGCAAATCAATTCTCAGTTCCAACCGCGGAATTTCTTTCAACCACAACCAGTGTTCAATCAATTCCGACAATTCTCTCCTCGGAATTTCCGCCAGCAACACTTCAATCAGAATCGGTTCCAGCAACCCTTCACTACTCTGAATCGGTTCCAACAACCTCATCAAATCCATTTTCAACAGCCTCAACATTCTAATTTCCAACAAAGTGTAGTTCCCTCTACCTCTACTTTTCAGCAGTCGCAATTTCAAAATTTCCAACCGAAATCTTTCAATAACAATTCTCGTAACTTTTCAAACGGAGCACGAAACATTCAACAGTCTCACAACTGGGACTCGCAGAATACTGTCTCCATGCGTACTGCTTCTACTAATAGAAATGCTAACAATTCGGCAAGAAACAATCCTTTCCAGGATCTTCACTATCTCGATGAATCAAATGATGATATCAATCAAGTAAATGCATCGTCTCGTATTCAATTGTTGCAATCGCAACTCAACAATCTAACATCAGCTGTGAATGAAATGGCAGATCATTTTTTAGGGTGTGGCCCAAATCCGGCGGAAACCCCCCCATAGAGCTTGAATTGAATATTATTGATAAATCGCTACCCTATTTTGTCGATGATGTAAACAGAAAATGGCTTGTTGACACTGGATCGATGATGAATTATGTACATCCTGCAATTGTACCGCCAACTGTAACTAGATATAAGGAAAAATTTGTTGTAAAAACCCCGGCTGGTACAAGTGGTGGACATGAGTATATATTTTTTGGTCCATCCACATTATTTCCGAATCTTTCTAGAATTAAGATGTATATATATGATTTTTCCGACAGGTACGATATTCTTTTAGGTAATGAAACAATGCAACAACTCAAGGCCCATGTAAATTATGAGACTAATACGTTAGATTATGGCAACGTATCAAAACCGTTATTATCTGTAATTAATTCTAGTAGAAAACAAATTGAATTGAAACCTGGATTTAATGTAATAACTATCCCAGTTAGGTCTATTCCCACTGTAGGACAGGGATTACTTAAACCTATAAATAATTCTAACTATTGTATTGAAGAAGGTATAGTTGATATTGTTAATGGTGAATGTACTTGTATAGCTTTCTCTCATGAACTCATGACCATCAGTCCTGAACCCATGGAAATTGAGGAAGTAGAAACGATTCTTGACTCGCATAATGACTCAATGACCACACGTCCTGAAAATTTTGCATTGATAAAGAAATTGATCCATGAAACTTTACGAACTGACCACATGAATGACGAAGAAAAAAGAGAGATATACGATTTAATTATCAAATTCCCTGCGATAATAAAGCTTGATAATATTCCTCTTGGTTCAACAAACTTATTAAAACATAAGATCAATACTGTAGATGACAATCCTGTGTACACACGAAACTATAGGTACCCACAAATATTCAAGAAAGACGTACAAATCGAAATTGATAAACTGCTGCAAAATAAAATCATTCAACCCTCCAACTCTCCATACAATTCCCCAATATGGGTTGTTCCAAAAAAACTAGATGCTTCAGGAAAAAAGAAAATAAGAATGGTGATAGACTACAGGAAACTTAATGACAAGACGATAGCTGATAAATATCCTTTACCAAACATTGAAGATCTTTTCGGTAAAATTGGGAGAGCCACTTATTTCTCCACAATAGATTTGTACTCAGGTTTCCATCAAATCGAAATGGACCCAGAATCTGTTCCTAAAACTGCTTTTTCAACGGAAGATGGTCACTACGAGTTTCTTAGGCTCCCTTTCGGGCTGAAAAATGCACCCCCATTCTTTCAAAGAAATATGAATATATTGTTTGCTAAAATGCCGAATGTATTAGTATATATGGATGATATAATAGTATTCTCTGACAATTTGGAAGAACATTTGAAACATTTAAAATCTGTTTTCAAGAAACTACAAAATCACAATCTCAAAATACAGCTTGACAAAACCGAATTTTTCAAAAGAGAATTGTTATACCTTGGCCACATTGTTTCAGAACGCGGTATTCAACCCAACCCAGCCAAATTGCAGGCCATAAAGGATTTTAAAATACCTAAAACCGAAAAACAAATCAAACAATTCTTAGGGTTAACAGGCTACTATAGGAAAATGATACAGAACTATGCAAAAATCGCAAAACCTCTGACTCAGGCATTGAAAAAGGATGTAAAGATCGATATTAATAATACAGAATATGTAAATGCATTTGAGAAATTGAAAACAATGTTACAGAACAGTCCAATCTAATGAATATCATCTTAGTAACAATGTAGACAAGCAATTTGCTGTAAATCAGAAATTAATTAACGAATTCAATAATGAGATGAAAGTAATCAGAGCGAATAATCTAAAAATCAGCAATTACTTTAATTCTTTGTTCAATGAATCCAACCGAATGGAAATGAATCAGCAATCCTCTTTGTTATTCGACTCGCTCCTGCTTCTGAATAATAAAATATCTGACATTGTAACTAGTCTCGAATTTTGTAAATTGAAAATACTGCATTCTTCTATTATTTCTCATGATGATCTTTTTCTCCTACAAAAAAACTCAAATGTCAGCTTTATTTCAAATAAAATTAGTGTGTTATGGAAACTAAGCAAAGTACATTGTGGAATATTTAAAGACCATATTTCATATTTTGTGGACGTACCGCTATTGTCAACTGTTTATGAAACGTTTTTTCTATTGTCTTATCCTGTCATTGTCGGTAACGAAATTTTAACAACTATTGCACATCCTTCTTTTGTTCTTCGAAATGACAAATTATTTTCTGGAAATTGTGAACTCATTTATGATGATTATTATTGTAGTGAAGTAAGCGAACTTAATGATAAATGTATTGAGCAATTATTAAATGATAGGAATCTAGACGGATGTAGTAAGGTAGTTTTGAAAGACGGAGATTCTTTCATAAAATACGTAGAAATAGTTGATAGTTTTATATTATTTAATTTTAGTACATGTATGGTTCTGAATACTGATGTGAACAAGAATATTACTCTTTTTCTTAATAAGAAAACGCAATTGTTGAAAATTAATAGCTCAGAAACACTGATTGGTTACTACAAACCAAATATATTTTGGGAAAACGAAATTGTACTTCCAACTGAATTTGTAGAAAAAAAACGACTATCCAACCTCAACTTTGATCAAGTACATATTGCTAATATAAATTTTCAAAAACTTGATGTTCTAGATGAGTTACCTCTGACCGATAATCGAAACCTATGTATTATTCTATTGCTTATTTTTACTGTAATTTTATTGATTGTTATAATATTTCTCAAACGGCTGTTTATCTGGCACAAACTTTGTAACTTAATGAGTTGTAAATCTGAAGTTGAAAATGATACTGTACAGCATGAACCAGAACAAATATGCCCCAGACTACCATGTACTTAGTTTATAATACTTAAATATAATATATGTTTTTTATTTCTTTGAAGCTGAGGGCAGCTTCACTCTTAGGGGGGAGGAGTTACATCTGGTAACACCTAATATTATTGCTGACGCTGTATTCCATTGTAATGCTCGATCATAGTACTTTTAGTCAGTCTACTGCCAAACTTCACCGAGAGCACTTCTCTCTTTTTCGATGTATATTTTATAATTATGTGTTTGAAAATAAAGTTTTCTTTTTAAAAAGGTGTTTGGTTACCCCAGAACTATAACTTTAGACCTCACTTCGCTCGGTCAATTATTATTTATTCATCTACTATTCGTGGACAGAATCACAAATCATATAAATATGATTAGGAAGGAACAACAGGCTTGGCCCAAATCTATCCCATTCCCAGATTTTGATAAATTAATAAAATGTCCAAAAAATAGGTTATGTTTCTACTGTAAAACGTTCAAGTTCAATTTTTTATTAATTTGCAATTGGCTAGGTACTAATGGAATTGATATTTGAATAAAGAGATTTTTACACTTCAAGAATATTATCCTAATACAAAATACAGAAAGACTTCCTAATTTATTTACATATAAGTATTTGTTTCTAAATTACTGCTGATACTCATGATGAACTCAATTCTAGAATAATATAATATTGCTCATGCTTCGTATATCTAACACAGTCGGGGAGTATGTTCAAAATATTACAATCATCTTGTAACAGCCTGATATCGCATCTATCAGATCATCAAAGCCTTTTCATCTATGACTATGATCAAAGCCTGATTAAACCTCATCAGTTTGAAATTAGTGACTAGTAACATTGCAATATCGGGGGATCGAGCTTTGCTTTGGAGTACAAAAGCATAAAAAATTTGTAACGAAAGATGAAATTATAACATATTCATAATTTATATTTATTCATTTATCCATTCATTTAGTCACGTACAATTATTTTTACAGTTATATAAGAAGGCACATCAGGCTTATGCCCAAAACTGTCAAATTTATACTACAGTCCAGATCAAAATCTAGGTTAAGCTACTATCACTCATTAAAAAACAATTCATTCATACTTCAAAAAACAAACACATCATGAATTACAAATAGATATACTATGAATTCTATTTATAATAATATATTCCGTTTGCCACAATATTTGTTAATACATTATGTACTATTCTACACAATCAGCATTTAGTTACTATTTTAGACTTTCTGGAGTAAACACGTTTTTTATAAAAAATAAAAATAAACAAAAATTTTTTTTATTGCTAGATTATTATTTTCGTGAGGAATAACCCATAAATGCACTCACTCACTCACTTCCAGTACGGTATCGACAGACGACAAAATTTCCAGCTGTTTTTCCAATGACGTATTTATCCTTCTAATGTCCTTCAGCGAGTTATCCCAGGGTTGAGACCTAGTGCAATCGAATTTTCATATCATAAACATACTTTATTCCAAATTTCGTTAGAGCCGTTTTCGAGATCCGGTCACATACAGAATGATAATATATAAACATATAAACATAAATTGCTCGTTTAATAGTAAAGGATTAACGAAACTTAATTCATGATTTCTTTAAGAAAGGCTACAGTTCAATAAATTATCATTTTATTGAAATTCTTTATTACTTTCATAATTTACTCATACATTATGTTTTTTCTATTTTTCAGCAGACCCTCAGATCGAGGTGCACAACCTTCACCAGACAGTAAGTTCAAACTTTTTTTCCCAGCAAGAATTTGAGTAATTTTAATGAGATTTTTTCAAATTATTTTTATTGATCATTGTTAGTTAGTTTCACATATAATTGAACTACAAATATTTCGAATCAGGTTTAAGCAAATAAGTGATGGCAACACCGGAGTATGTACTTACTCAGAATGTGAGATGAAATATTTCTGTAGCAAAATTTGTGATGAATCAATAAATCATTATTGATATTTCTCTATAGGCTATGAGAAATATTTGGAATTGATAATGAGGAAACAAATCTAATAACATAATCTCAATCTTATAATCGTCTAATCATGCTTTCAAGTACTGGATCAAATTCCTTGTTGGAAATATTCAGGATAAAATGTTCGTTTGAAAGTTGTTACTTGAATGAGACAAATTTCATTTTTCAATAGTTAGAGCCTCCAAGTATCGAATTCAGATTTCAAGATTCAACCTATGGAAACAAAACAATCTAAAATGAAACAATTTTCATAGTTGAATCACAATTTGAACTTTCAAGTATAGTGTCAAATTTTATTTTTAGAGATACAAATAATTTTACTAAAATTAGACAAATTTAATGATTGAATAATTTTAGACGTTTGTATCGAATTATGTGTATGGAAATATCAATCTACACGTTGTTGAAATGAGACAAATTCAAGATTCGATTATTATTAGACATTTTCATGTAGGTACCGTTTGGAATATGATATTATTTTTGAGAGTTAAAACTCAAGCTTATGTTGTTGAAATGAGAAAAATTTCAAGATTGGATAATTTGAGCTTTCTAGTAATTAAACGTAGGATACAATCGTAGCTAAGTTTCAATACAAAATGGTTAGAGCTCCCAAGTACCTACTGAATCAAGTTTAGGGTGGATTCCCACATATCATTGCGTCAACGTGTCCGGTGTAGTGAAAATATAATTTTCATGTGTTCTAATGAGACTATTCATACTTACTCAGCCGGCCTGAGTGGGAATAGTCTCATTAGAACATATTGAAATGATATTTTCACTGTACTGCACATGTACTCTGATACCATAGTCTGATATGTGGGAATCTAGATTGAAACAGAAATCTGATTCAGTACTTGGAAGCTCTAAGCATTCTATATTGAAACTTAACTACGTGGATTAGCTTAAGGGATACATTTTCAAAATCTAAATCATTTTTATTTTAGTACGGCAGTGTTTAATAAGCTCTATTTTCCTTTTTCTGTTGACATGTTTATCATATAACTTAACTAGTTGTTCGAACTCACTGCCGGCGCACAAGTGGTTCTTGCCGGTAGTGCCATACATTGTAATAATTATTTATTTGTAGGCCTATTATATCATTTCTATTGCAAATAGAATGAAAATATTATTTATACGAGTCATTTATATACATTTATAAAAATCAAATTTGATTTGCTAAATGAGACAAATGTTTGGTTGGATAGTTAAATTCTTCAAAAACGCAATCTATAGTGTGCTAATATGTAATGGATTGATGCTGCAGATATTTGGTGCCTTGGAAGGAGAAGAAGACGGAGGACGAGTGGTAGTGGGGATGAAGACAGTGGTGCAAGGGGGGATCGCTCGAAATCGGCCGCCTTCCAGATGAGAAGCAGTGACGGGGAGCAGCGGCGGGCAAGCAGCGGAGTGTGGTCGTGGATGAGCGGGCGCAGTGCACCGGTGCGACCGGCGGCGATCGTGCCGGCGATTGCACCGGTCGCCAACCACTACACCCTGGACGAGGCGTACACGGCCGTCGAGGAGGCGCTTTACGCCGAGCTGGACCGACCGGCCTACCAGAACACCGCCTACACCGGCGACGACCCGGCGTCCTCGGCACCGAGCAGCGCCTACTACTCGGACCTGTCGGCGTCCGACCGCACCTACGAGGTCCCCGCGCAGACGTGGGAGATGGTGCAAGTGCCCCCGCCCCGTCCCCGCACCACCGCCCCACGCCTCGCCGCCATCACCGAAACTGTAACCGTTCCTTCCGACTATGTTTGAAGGTGCCTCAACTGCGTTTGAAGGGTCATTATTGTTCTAGTAACATTAGTGTAAATAAGCTCCTCTCTGTTCATCACCGACTTTGTAACCGTTCCTTTCAACTATGTTTAAAGGGGTTACTGGGTTGAAGAGGTATTATGTATTGTCTGCTACTGAAACTGTAAACATTTTCAAATAAGGGTGGAATTCCTCAACATTTTGTCATTCCGTCATCATGAAAACACTGTAATCATTGTTCCTTCCAACTATTTTTAAATAATTTTTGTTTTCTGAGTAAGTTAGTTGTGAATTGAAGGTGATATTGAGGTAGTTATCCATACTGAATGAAAATACTACATAGATATTATTGCAACCACAGATTTATTAAAAATCAAAATACCGGTTTTTGCTGTTACACCATTATTAATCTCTAGTAAACTTCAGTTCAGAACATACAAAAATAAGCTTTTTTACTGTTTAACAGAGATTGATACAGATTGAAGGTGTAACAACCGGAACCGGTACCTCGATTTTTAATAAATCTGCATTGGGGCAAAAAACTTACTGTAACCCCGTTCTTCACAAATAATAATATGGTTTAACCATTTCATTTTATCATGTTTGAAGATATACGGCTTTGTTCCTAAAATAAATTGTAACTTTTTCTTACAACTTTGTTCAAAGAGTAATCATAGTCTATATAAAGCCATAATCATAGAAACTGTAACTGTAACTTCCGCCTGTAAAGTGTTAATTAATGGATAATTGAAAAGTTTAATCGACTGACTGGTGACGGTTAGTTGAGGTTTTACTATAAGTTCAAAGGATGATTATGGAAGAAGGCGGTCATCACATTAGAAGCCATATCCATGATAATACAATACCGCACGTTATTACTGTATTACTGTATTACGTAGTACTGGTATCTATCGTTGTCATCCCTGCTATCTGTAATTGGTCCTTCCAACTACGTATGCTCAAAAGAGTAATAACTTAGTAAAGAGTAAATATGAGGATCATTTCCATTTCAATCTCCGATTAGCCATAGAATGTATATACAAGAATAATTTTTTCACCGAAAGTTACTTACACTTATGATTATTCTTCAAAATAATTGCCATGAAGGTTGAGTAATTTGTCATACCAGTGAACCAGCCTACCAAAACCCTCTTCAAAGAGAGCCAAGAGAGGCGGTCATGTTTATGGGTTTATAACTCAACATCAATATTGACGATCTGGCCGCACCGATCACAGCTGTTTGGTGGGGATGACAAGCTGTTCAGCTCTACGAAATTCGCCCTCCTACCCCTTGTCTGTGTTTTATGATATGTGATTGGAGGTTGTAAAAATTACCCTCGTACATCAATCATGAAAAGTCTCCGTCATAGAAACTAAAATCTTCCCTTATGTTATTAAAAGGGTTTCAATCAGAAAGAAGGCTGTGCTCTCTTATTATATTATAGTTGATAGAGATATTTAATATTTATTAATAAATATATGTTAATAGATTTTGTATATATATTTTGTGCGTGTCAACTAGAAATAAGTAGTATATTTTGTGAAATTCGTGAATTTTTCATGACTATGATGGTGTTATTCATGTCAATTGCTAATTGAATATTCTTCTGAAGTGGCGATTCATGTATCACGTTATGAAATTCAAAAATTATTGAAACTATATTTTTTAATAATAAAACACAATCCAAATGGAACTAGCCACCTTAGGTATTTCGATTTCACCCCAATAATTCAAATGTTCATTACAGTAATTTTATTATTATTATCATCATCATCATCATCATAAGTGTTCAATAACGTACTTACTTAAAAAGCATTTCACTGTTATGAGAATACTGTAAACTTCTTAAATTTCTGGGACTGGATTCAATTCCAAGAAGTTACACTTGATTGTGGAATACATTCTATAAAGAAGTTAATTTCGAATCATCTCAAAAATATAAGTGAATAATTGAATTAAAAATGAAATACTCCTCGTTTCCTGAAAAATCAATATATCTATTTTTATGATTTCTCCCTTTTTGTACTATGTACAAAATTAGAACCAAACTGAGCTTCCAAGTTGTAAAATTAACAGTTTGAAATTGTTAGACAAACATCTATTAACATATCATTGAGTGCTTTGAAGATTGTCAATTTCAATATTAAAGGAGAAGTTTTTTTGTGGGAAGATACACAAACGTGGGATGTACGTACACTACATGAAAAAGTTTCTATTACACTTAATTTTGGAAAAGGCAGACATTTTGGTGCATGTTTTGTCTGCCCTTAGACCTGTTTTTCTCCCCTGGTTCACTAGATACGAATATAAATACCGTAGTAATTATTCAACATGCAGATTTCATAAATGTTTGATCTCATGCTTTATGATTGATACCTTATTATTTCACTCTAAAACGTTATGTTCATCAAAATGTAGAAATCTGCTTCAATCAAACCCTATTTTTAAAAAAGTGATTTGTTTCTGTTTGCAGGTGTTTTGTGAATTACCGTAATTCAGAACAAAAAAATATATTTTCACAAAAGATTCATAAAAATCTGTCTTCAGTGTCAATTTTATTGAACTGATGAGAATATAGATGAAAAATTTCTTCTATTTGTAATGGCTACCGGTAGGCTATGTATTTTCAGTAGGAAAATGGTGTTTATAATTTTTTTATTGAATTAGATCAGTTTCGAATTTAACTTTGATTGTACTAATTTTGATTTCAAAACATAGTCTTCAGATCCAGATAGTAAAATATCCTGTATTTCTTTATTCTTTCTTTTCTTCCATTTACTTCCTCCATTATACTTTTTCAATCATGGTTGTTACCAGAGAGAAATTTATAAGTTGTACTGTTCATTGAAGATTCTCTTGGTTCGATTTTTTTAATTCTCCAGATAAGTTAATTCAAGGTAATTATAATACTAATTTGTGGTTCAATTACCCTGAGTCAATCTGTGTAGATGGATTTTATCTTTCAAAATAATATTTTAAATAATAGCCTATTTTGATAATTATAAAAAAATATTATTTTCCCATCTTGTTTTCTCTCAAGTTCCATTCATCTACTAACCTCGGGCAAGGCAGGACCTCAAAAGTGTAACTGAATATAGATGAGTTTGAAGCTGATCAATGTCAATCAATCGGGTTTGAACTGTGTAACTTGAATTTTCCCATTTTTTATATGATATCACTGGATACTGATAACTATAGTGAGGTACACGTTATAATGACAGTATTTGATTAACTTTGATGTTGCTATCCTTGTCTATCATTCGACAAAGCAGGTAGTACTATCCTTTTCTAGCTCCGCAACGATGCCAAATCTGTTTTTGACAATGCAGAAATATAATTAATTAAGGCAGAGAATCGACAACGCTGTTCTCTTATCTTTATCCACTGCCATTATAACGTGGACCTCACTATAGATAACTGATACTGATAACTGGATAGTGACTTGTATGATAAATCTCAATTGAAATTTAAAATAAATTTATATAAATGTTTATGTTTCAAGTCTTATCAATTACTTGTCTTGTAAAATAAAGGAGTAGTTGTATTTTAAATCGGAATAGAACAATTTTGTAAATGTGTTATGATCATATGATTACTACTTTTGTGTTGATTATGTCTGACAAATATTTCAATTGAGAATTATTTTTAAGGACAATACCATGATATGCAATGGCATTAGTTGGATGGTTTCTCCACTAATCTTCGTCCAACATTTTGTTTTTATCTATAAATCGGAATTCTTAATACATCTAAAAGTTATTGCTTCTGCGCTTTCAATATAATGTAGAGTGGACCTTTAAAAAAAGTTTCCTTGCCATTGCTGTATTTGATTTAGATAAATTTTACTAGCTTGAAATTTGACCATTTATCTCAAATTAGGTACATAAGAAATGAATCAATATTAGGTTTTGCATGTGATCCTATATAACTGAAGCATCTATTGTGCCATAATGATGATTATTATTGAAACTCAAAGCAATGAAAAGATGAAATCATTTTACAGAATTATTTTTCATTCAACAAGAAATATAGGCCTTACACATAAAAATTGAAGTACCTAGTAGTTGAAGATCTTTCATCAAGCTCTTTCTTATAATATTATTTGTGATGGGTTGTTTTTCTAATTTTGTCTCTATAATTTACAATTTTTATACTTTCACCTTTATCATGTGCATTGTAATGTAATGAATTTCATGTACAGTATAAAAGAGTCAATCAATTGAGGCATTTATCATTGTTTCAATAGCAAAGAGACTGAACAATTTTGTTGAAAATAGAATAGTTCATTATTTGAATTTTGAAACTATTGTATGTATTTCTGTATAGTAAACTATTTGTAAATTTGTGTATTATTCTAGAAATAATTTCAGAGAATAGTTTTTCAAGATTTTATTGTTGCTCCTGTAATATTAAGACGAAAAAAATATATTTTGTGTATTGAAATTTCTTATTATTCCTGAACCATTATTAGGGGCACTAGGCCTATCTTCCTCCTCCTGTTCCATCAAATAGCTCGTTAATTGATCTTTTTTGGTAATTAATCATTTATCAGCAATTACAGTCGAACCTCTATATAACGAAGTCCATTATCCCGAGAAAAAATTCGCTGCTGAGAGGTATTCGTTATTGAGATGTTCTGTCAAGAAAACTGCCACGATCCTATGGATCTTATAATATCGTATCACAGCGGTAAATGAATGAATATGGTACATAAAGCATATCATCGCGAAGGTAGGTAGGGTACCTATTAGGCCAATATTAATATGGAAATTTGAAAATTCATGCTGTCGATAGAAAAACATGCTTTTTGAATATTCGTAGAACGTAATAAGTGAGTAAACTCACCAATTTATTTCTAGAAAGCTTGATTTGTTCTATTTGTAGAGTTTAATCGAAGTACATATTCTGTAGCAATATTTTTCAACTTTTTACACTACTATTAGATGAAACGCAAAATACGGTTATTTTGTCAATATCTTCACAATAAATACTATAATAATCCAAATTTACTATTTTTTTGTTTTATATTTGAAATGTGAGTAATATCGGTTGAATTTTGCATTTGAATAAAACATCATGTTTGATAAATGACTCACATTTATTCGAACAGTCGGACATGTCTGGTACACTATTTTTCAGTTTTAATCCTTGCCTGATAATTTTGAAAGCCTCTAGAACTCCTTGATCTGACGGATTCTTCTCCTCATGTTCGTCACAGTCATCATCATCATAGTCAGTTCAAAAAATTGAAATGTGTGACAAAAGCAAGAATGGGAAAAAAGTCCAGTCGTTCACCTGCCTGGTCTACAATAATGAACCCATCGACAAAAGACAGAGAAGAATGGCGCAAATTGATACGGAGAGCCCACCCCAAATGACATGGGAAAATGATGATGAAACATTTTATGAACTAATAAGAATATTAAAGGGAATTGGATAAAATATTAATTCTATTTCAACTTGAAAGCTCTTGGAATTCAATTTCCAGTAACTTGCATTCATTTCCCGACATGTGTTTCACCCTCTATTGACTGTCTACCACTCTATCTTCTTCCTTCTTCCTACCTGAATTACCATTATTTTTAGTCTATTGACCTTTCTGCTGAAACTAAAGAATTCCTTGAAAATGACCGTCTGCTTCCTATACACACTACACTTTGTATGTTGAAGTCAAGAGAAAACTTTGTTGTTGAGAGGACCAAAATTCGCTAAATAGAGGCAAATAAGCAGCAAAAACTCTAAAATGTCATGGGACCAGGTAAAAATCCGTTGTGTAGAGGATCTTGTTAAGTGGAGGTTCGTTGGTAGAGAGGTTTGACTGTATAATAAATTAAAATCTGATCAAAAAAATGGAAACCAGTTTTTATCAAGAATCAAATCATGTAAAACGTAAAATTTATTACAGATAACAGGACTCTCTGTTAAGAATAAAGAATTATTCACTATACCTTATAAAGAACTATAGTTTTTTATTTAACTGAAATCAACCAAAAAAAGAACCATAAGAATCGAAAAAATTGGAGAAAGTATTTCATCCATATTAAAACGTTTTTGAAATACTTACGGTACAGATATTTTAGATAAAACCTTTTTAGAAATGAATAGGTTGGCGTAGTAGGAACTATTTTTCCTGGGAAATATTAATTTCAGCAATAGGTTACAACCTTTTTTATGAACAATAACAACTTCATTTTGAAAGATGAGCACATGAGAAAATTACATGGTCTATTATATTGTGACTTGTATCATCTAGCATCTATAATCAATAAATTATTAAGATTGCATTGGAGTGAAATGCATTCCTCAATACTCCAACAAAAGTAAGTGTTTTTTTCAAATATTTACAAGTAACACAGTGTCAGAACTTCAACAAAGTTATTATATAGTGTTTCGCCATGGAAAGCAACTTCAATAAATTATTGTTTTTATATAAAAATTGATACTTAGGCCTAAAAACAAAACGTTGAGCGGTAGCAATGATATTCAATCACTGATATGGATAAATATTACGAGTGGTTTCATTGTTAGCTGTTGAATGGTTTATTTCCTTTTGAACAGTACTTTAATCTTCTTTTTTTAATTTTCTTTTGATGGCTTGAATTTATACATTCGAGCGTGGTGGAGA
The DNA here is from genome assembly GCF_014356525.2 of Nilaparvata lugens. Classification (NCBI taxonomy): domain Eukaryota; kingdom Metazoa; phylum Arthropoda; class Insecta; order Hemiptera; family Delphacidae; genus Nilaparvata; species Nilaparvata lugens. The sequence goes on from NC_052509.1 coordinate 21,393,089, forward strand.
GTGGAGACTACTGTCAGAGGGACTCCCTAACAAAAAAAAAGCCAAACTAAGTTATTATTATCATAGTTTTCTGATTGGCTCGCGGCAGTGAACAAGAACAATAATTGATCCAGATCAGTAAAGTGATCCGAACCTCCCATCAATACTATTACAATGCGGAACTTCCTAACAAGATGGCGGATTTTTGCGCCAGGGTACTATAGTGAGGTCCACGTTATAATGGCAGTGAAGAAAGATATAGTGAGGTCCACCTTATTATAGCAGTGGATAAAGATAGGAGAATAGCGATGTCGATTCTCTGCATTAATTAATTATATTTCTACACTGTCAAAAACATAATTGGCATCGTTGTGGACCTAGAAAAGGATATTACCACCGGCTTTGTCGAATGATAGACAAGGATAGCAAAACCAAAGTTGAACAAATACTGTCATTATAACGTGGACCTCACTATAGGAGAAAAACGTTGCCAAGTCTCTCCATTTTGCCACTGACTGTACACAGCTGTTACTCAATTCATCCCATTAAATTTAATCTAATAGAATCATTTCCTTGATAAAATAATTAATTTAATGTCAAATTAATCAAAGGAATATATTTTTTCATAATCTGATTCAAAAATTTGCTTTCATAACTGAGATCTGATTTTTATTTTTATACAAACCTGAAATGGCGGCTAATTTGAGAAGCTGTGACACAACAATCTGAATTTCAAAACAACAGAGATTAAGTTATTTGGTAGATATTCTACTCCAATTTATTTTTAAAATAATAGAAAAATAGAAATCCTATTCAAAAATAAGTAATTCCAATGGATTAATTCTTAATTTCACGAGAACTAATCAGAGGTCTTTTAGAAAAGACGGCAACTCTGATTGGTTATCCTGAAATTAATCACAATTAAAATTTAACCGGCTTTTTTGAAACCGGGCGTATCTTCTTCTCTAAAGAAGGCCTTCCAGAAGAGACGACTTTTCTGATTAGTTCTTGTAGAATTGACCACGATTGAAATATAACAGGCTTTTGTGCAACTGGGCCTCAGGCTGCTCCATTTCAAACTTTACCGCGGTATAGTTTTTCGTAGTCGACTCGAAGCAAAAGTGTCGATGCTGTAATCTACTCTTGATATAAGAATTGGACTCAATATCGACTTTCTTCTCCAATGTCGATATATCGAAATATGTTCAAGTGTCGATATAGTTTTTTTGAGAAACAAAGGTGGCACTCAAGGAGAATCGTGGAGTAGGCAAAACCACGGTAAAACCACAAAGTAGGCAAAAGTGTGGGCAAAACCACAAAGTAGGAGGAATTTCTTCTCTGTGGCAAAACAGAGTTTGGCTGTCTCAGCACATTCTGGCCTGCGCATCTTTCGGCCATCTTGGTTTCACCAAAACATTGCACTTGCACTGCAGTCATAGCATTGAAATCTGTGCTAATGTGTTCATTTAATTGATTTTTAATTTTAAAAAATGAAAGTTTTGATAAAATGGTAACCTGTTGTGCATTTAGATGTACAAACAGAAGTTCAAAGAAGACTCCAGGAGTGACTTATAACAGATAATAATTCATAAATTTACTAATTTTTTCACTCTTGTTAAGGTTAACCTGTGGATAGATGGATAGGCCTATAGTGAGGTCCACGTTATAATGGCAGTGGATAAAGATAGAAGAATAGCTATGTCGATTCTCTGCATTAATAATTGATTATATTTCTGCACTGTCAAGAACATAATTGGCATCGTTGTGGACCTAGAAAATGATAGTACCACCGGCTTTGTTGAATGACAGACAAGGATAGCAAAACCAAAGTTGATCAAATACTGTCATTATAACGTGGACCTCACTATAGATAAATGCCTTTTATTTACACTTAGATCAATAGATAAATAATTTTATTGTTCAGCTCAAGCATACAATATCAATCAAATCGAATGCAATACCATAAATACAAGTTCCATCCAAGTAATTCAAAAGTAACACAATAAAAAATTCTTAGGCATGGCCTAAGCCATCAGCTAGCTTAATGTATAGTTTGTGTAAAACAAGTTGACAAATCATGTAAAATTGCAACTTTCTCAAATTTCCAATTCAATGTCAGAATTGAATGTATAATATCATCCCCAATATCCTAGTGTGCTAAAAAAGTTTCAGGGTTGAAGGATTAAAAGGAAATTTAACTTTTATGATAAAATTGGAAACATCACGAAGATTTGTTTTTCTTTTAAATATCACTTCTCTGAGAATCATGTAGCGTCGTAATGTGTAATAATTTTATATCAAATTAACGGGAAGACTGTCTCCTTTCTATTGGTGTCTGGATCATTTTTATCCGACCCATGGATATTTTTTAATTAATAATTATGCTCGTCAATGTCAAGACATTTTGAGCAGAAAACATGAAATTTTTGACATGCTGGAAACTTTTTTGTTTTGAAAGATAAGTAGGTGGTGAAAGCAATACTGTAAAGCTTTTTGACCGAAGCAAAGCTGAGTCTGTTTGTTTGTTTGTTTGTACCGCAGTTACAGTCGCAGTTATTGTCTGATTTGGATGAAATTCGGTATGCAAGTTCTTTGAAAAAAGCCGCAGAAACGTATGTGTAACGATTTTTGATAAAACCTCTGTTTTTTTGTAATATTTAAAAAATCCAAACTAACCTCAATTCAGAAAGGATGTGTCTTTGAAGATACAGTGATTCATTTCCATACTTTTTCGCATCTATTGTTATGAGCACATGGTCGGCGAGTCCGTTAGACCGTGGTCTGTTACTCTGTGAGACCCAGGTTCAATTCTCATTCCTGCAAGATTTTTTTGCAGATAATACTAATATTGTTTCATCTTATTCTAATAATATATCATTATAAAATAAATTATTATGATGAGATAGAATAAATAAATTTAATCATCTTCTTATTATTATTGATAAATATGTGCCTGATATATATCAAAATAACTTTTCTGGTAGCAAAATTAATATAGGACCAGGTAGGCTGAGTCCTGAATACAACTCGTCCTACCAAAACAATAGGTAATGCAAATAATTGCAAAATCAAGTAGTGAATAATTGTTATTTTTATTGTTGAATTAATTGTGATGTAAGTTTCAAAATACATAAGTTGAATGTGATGCCAATTGTAAAGACTTTCAAATTGTAAAGAAACAAATTGTAAAGAAACAAGATTCAAAAAATAAAATGATTTTGTATTCAAAATTTTGAATATTATTCAATGTCCTGAAATGACAAACTCTTTGATTGCCTTTGTAGGCACAGCTCATAAGTAAGATAAATCTATATAAGTAAATGAAAAATAGCAGTATGAATGATAATGAATGAATGAAAATAGATAGATGAATGAATAAGAATGGATGATATTACAAATTTATGATGAATATACAATTACTCAACCTGAGTATCTTGAGGATGTCGAAAGCTGTTGAAGATTGTAGGCATTTGTAAGAAATGCTCCGGCAATGGAAACACCATACCGGCCAGAGAGTGGGAGGGTATACGTAACCCCAAAGTGGAATGCTAAATTGCACAGTCGACCAAGTGAGTGGGAGGGTATATGGAACCCCAAAGTGGATGCAATTTCGACTGTCAATAGAGACTGCAGACCTTTATTGGTAGATTTGATCGTAGGTAGAATTGTAGAACAGATTCGGTAGCAGATTGATTCGAGAGATGTAGAGAGATTGATTGAGTTTCCCAAAATCCAAACTGTGGACAGAGGAAAAGAAAATACCCTACGGTAAGAAAATATGTTGACTGTAGCAACAGCGCTCTGAACTACACAGAGTTCAGAGTACAAAGAGTTTGAAAACAAGAATATGAAATAAAGATTTGTAGAAACATCAAGCAATCTTGATGATCTTGGATTTTTGCAGAAATGCAAATAATTGAATGCTCTTGAAATGTAATGTCCGAACAAAGACAAAATCGGAATAGCAACTTGACAAGTAGATCACTGAGAATTCAATGGAATCAAAATGCTAAATTGACATTTTTTAAAAAAAGATTGAAATAGATGAACAATGTAAAATTGGAAAGAGCTTTAAACTAAATTCTAAAAATTGAGTTCAGACAAGCGTGTTCAAATGGAAAGTGAGGTTACACCTACCAGAAGTTTGAGATTCAAACACAATCCGTGAAGACATACAAGTTGTTTGATTGCATAGCTTCCTTGTTCAATGAGTATTTTGTTGAATGTGCGTCTGAAATGTCCGGCTCTGCTAGAACATGTGAGAGCAGAGAGTACCTCAAGCAAATAAATAGGCAGTATCCTCCTTTCAAGTTCAGAAGTGTCTCAATAAGTGTAGTTAGGAAAGCCATAAATAGCTTGAAAAATTCTGGCTCAACTGGGTGGGACGAGATTTCATCACGAGTGATAAAGAAGGTTAGTCCCATTATCTTGGAGCCTCTAACATTTATCATTAATAGGTGTTTGCAGGAAGGAATCTTTCCCCAAAAATTAAAGTATGCTCTGATCAAACCAATTCACAAGAAGGGAGATAGGAAGGATCTTAAAAATTATCGACCAATTGCCCTCTTAACTGTATTCTCCAAGATATTTGAGAAGATTGTGTTTGAGCAGATGATGGTTCACTTAGATGAGAATAACATTTTTCATAACAAACAATTTGGATTCAGGAGGGGATTGTCAACTAAGTCTGCTATATTTGAAGTTGTATCAGATGTGTTGGATGCTCTGGATGGATCGCGGAAGGCTTTAGGGCTTTTCTGCGATTTATCCAGGGCGTTTGATATGGTAGACCATGAGCTGTTGTTGAATAAGCTTGGATTCTATGGATTTGTTGGTAGTGCAGGGAAATTTTTCGTGTCCTATTTGGAAAATAGATATCAGTCAGTTAAATTGAGTAATGGGAGTTCACTGGTATTTTCAGCATGGGAAAGAGTAAAGCAAGGTGTGCCACAGGGCTCTGTGCTTGGACCGACTCTTTTCAATTTATTCATAAACGACCTGCCAAATAATGTAGATGGCAAGCTCATTTTATATGCTGACGATACAACGGTTCTGGTTACTGGTAAGGATGATAGCGAAGTTATGATTAGGGCTGAAACGGCTATGCATCAACTCAACAATTGGTTTGGTCATAATGCATTGAAGTTGAATATGACTAAATCCAACTATATCAGGTTTGCCGTGACGGGACATCATGCTGAACCTTCAAACCTGAATGCTTCAAATGGGAAGGAGTGCTTGTCTGTTGAAGTGACTAGTTTTCTTGGAGTGGAGTTGCAAAAAAATATGAAATGGGATAAACACTTGGAAAAACTCATAAAACAGCTCTATCATGCACTTTTTGCACTGAGAACTGTGAGGACTGCATCCACTATAAAGACAGCTCAGAAGGTGTATCATGGATATTTTTTAGCCCTAATACGCTACAGCATCTTCTTTTGGGGGAATAGTAAAAATAATTTATATAAAATATTTAAGATGCAAAAGAAAGCTGCTCGTGTTTTGGAGGGCTTGCGGCCATCCAATTCATGTAGGCCCATTTTTAGAAAATACAGGTTTCTCACAGTCCCAGCATTGCACTTCCTTGAGACTGTAAATTTTGTCTTCAGAAATTCAGAGAGATTTGAAGCAAATGTAGTTTGCCATGGCTATAGCACAAGAGCAAAGAGTTCAGCTGTATATCAGTACCCCGCTCACAGACTGACACTTTTGGAAAAAGGACCATATTATTCGGGACTGAAGCTCTTCAATTGTCTACCTGAAAGAATACGGTTATGTGGTAGTCATAGGCTTTTCTTGTCTTCAATTACTAATGTACTTGTGGAAGCGTGTCCCTATACAATGGAGGAATGTTGTGGAGCCTTCATACTTTGAGTTTATTCAGATGCATACACTTTGCATAGAAAAATGTTCATGACATGTTACATGCCACTTGAGCTCTGCTCAGATTTGTGGCTTCACGTAACAAATGACAATAATAATAATAATAATAATAATAATAATAATAATAATTGAATTAGGCCAATATTTATCGCAAATATGCCAATGAAACATGAAAGTATTGAAAATTCAGCTGGAATAAATTCAAATTCGAAAATTGAAAACAAGAGTTGGCCAATTTTTACATTTTGGAATCGAGTTGAAACGAAGAAGCAGCACACCAGCGCCACGGCAAGCCGAGTGGAGCAAAACCTACCTACAACGATTTCCACAAGTGAGAAATGCAAGAATAAAGATACAAAACACAAATATTATTCAAAAGCAAGTGAAAAAGGACAAATTTGAAATTAATCAGATAATACTAGACAACAAATTGAAATTATTACAAAGATACAAATATTGAAAACAATGCAGACTAAATCTGCCAAACGTTGGCTATACTGGCAACGCGCTAAGTTCAAAAATCAAGGATGATGCAAATTGAGTTTTAACAATTATTAAATTGATTTAACAAATTAATTGTGTAATATTACAATTTTATCAATTAAAAAGTGAATCTTCAATTCAATATTCAAGATATCGATGAGATAGAAAATAGCAGTGTAATCGATATGAGGACTAAACTTTCACTGGGAATTTATCAGATACACTTGTGTTGAACATCCTACTGTAATAAAGTTATATTTCTGAATTAACAGATAATTCTAAACAACATAAAGGGTAGATAAATTTGAAATAACTTTAAAAATAAAGTTTTATTGAGTATAATAAATGAAATTTGTAGAGTTGTATTCTTTATTAGTGAGGTTGGCATTGATGACATTTTCAAGGTGTGTCCTTTGAGAAAGCAAGCTATGTAGCTCCCTCAGAAAAGAATGGCTGCTGGCTGAAATGGAATCGTTTTTGTCCTGTTGAAAATTTTCTGTTTAAGTGAAGTTTAAAATGTTTTATTTGAGATCTGAATAATTTTATCATTTTCTAAATGTGTGTTCAATGTATCATATAATTTTGAAGTCTGTAGCCAAACAAATGAATTCAATATGAAGAGAAAAGTATCTTTAGCTTGTAAGAATTTTCTGTTTAAGTATCAAATGGTTTTGTTCAGTAAAATTCTGTTGTAAATTGCCCAAGTATTATGAAAATTATAAGTTGATTTGCTCTGAATTGTATTTCTTATTCATAAACATTAGATCCATTCATGATATATCAACATATTAGCTTATTTGGAACCGATGACTTTCCTTAGATGATAGGTAAAAGCTATCCAACCTATTTGGATAAAATTTGTTAACATGGCAATTGGATAAATTATTTAAAAAAATCTTTATTGTATTGGAGTCCAATACTGCAATTGTAGAGAAAAATGTGTATGTAAAGGTATAAAGGTAAATTTTTTCCCCTTTTGTGTAGTTGAGAAGTTGATATTGTGGTAATTATTAACATTAAATTAAAAAGACCAAGAAATTGTTAAAAAACCACAGATTTATTGATATACAAAGAAATACTGGTTTTGGTAATTACACCATTGTCAATCTCTGATAAACTCTGATAATGACTGAAACCGGTCTTTCTGAGTATCAATAAATCTGTGGTTCTTTGACAATTTCTCAGTCTTTATTATTTAAAAGGTATGTAGGCCTATTTGATATAAAAGTACTCCTTGATAAGTCTGGTGTTCCTGGAAACAGTGTCTCTAGCACTTTCAATGGAGAAAATAACAGATGACAATCATGGCTAAATCTTCACAATATACTGTACTTACTGTACTGGCCCTTTTCATCAGATTGAAAGTTGTATACATGAGCGAGCTCTACTGTTTGCGGAACTACTAGTTAATTTCCAAGTAGCAGGTAACAAACTGCTCCAACGAATGTGTTACTCAAACAGATACTACGCTTGCGCAGTAGAAAGGACCAGTTGTACAGCGAGTCTTGCCCTCTCGCCTGGCACTACCATAGAATAGGTACAGAATGGAAACTTGTAATCAATCGCCCATCCAACTAATGCTTTTTACATGACGCCAATACTAAACACGTCACGTGACCTTGGAAAGTTCCAATCCTGGTCTTCTGATTGGCTCGTGGCAGTAAATGAGAAGCTACCATCAATACTATTAACCATTGATATAGAGAATAAGATTAAGAAGAGCGAAGTCCGCTATGATGCCACTGCGCTAGTGTAGCTACCAGAAATTTCGGGCAAGAAGTCGGCTATTTGTATTCGCTGTGTAGAAAAAGAGCCTTTTTCAAATGATAATATTTTTTTATTGAAGTAATAAAAAATATTCAAAGTATGGTAGCTTCATGCAGTGCTTATGGATGTACGAATCTGCATGTTTCAGATAAAAATATTTCTTTTCATACATTATTTTCCACTATCAGCTGATAGTTGCAGTGATAGTAGTTTTAATTTTTCTGCTCTAAATTTTCAAGTTTATTTCAATATTATTGGAACTTTCAGATTGTTTAGTGTTATTTCCGGCTCTTATCAACCCTTCGAAATTCAAAATTCATCAGTCATACCTCAAATAGGTATTCTCTGAGTGTTAATCTTTGGTTAAAACAGAAATTTTAAACTTAACCTCACTTTGGACTATTTATGTGCCAAAATCAAGGAATTGAAGAAGTTTTGGGCATTGAAGGTGATTGCCTGTTTCTCTTTCCAAATATCGTGTTTGTGACTGTTCTAATAAATAAGTAAATAAATAAATAAGTAAATAAGTATTTTTATATTTTCATCGGTCATGTTGGTCACTGGGCTAAGCCTAGTGCCAAATGATCATTTCAAGGAATATTGTGCTTAGGTTGATTCATTACGGTATCATTATTTGCCAAGTAATAAAATATAAGTTTCGGTAATATTATATATAATATTTTATTTCCATAGATTCAATATAGGTATCCATATTCCATACCATTAATTTGTCTTATATTGTAATATTTTGTGAACTATAAAAATATTGTATGCTAAATTTGTATTATAAAAAATATTATTTGCTAAAATTGTCTATAAATTCTTCATCATTGCTATTGTTTTATTTTTCCCTTTCTTATAATATGTAGTTATTTATTATCTTATATTAAATATAGGAGTAGAGTACGGTATAGTCTAGTTAGGTACCTATACTTAAGTTGCAAAACGAATGAGAATTACAGTTTCACGAAATATTGTGATAACGGTTAATTTATTATTACGCTGTGGCTACAGTTACGGTAACCGTAACTCCATTCGCGTTCCGGTAAACATTTGCGCAGGCGCGGCTACCGCTATTTACATGTGCATTGTGGTGTTGATGGTTTTTGGTGACATGGTTATGATAACCTAACTGTAGCCACAGCGTTATTATTATTTGCCGTCTGTGATAAGTTCTAAATCGTGTGTTTGTCTTTTTGGTCTCAAAATTTTATAGTTTCTTCAAAGTTTGGAATTTTATAATCAATTGTGGTTGATTTAATTTAATTTTAAAGTATTTTTTTAATTAAAAAATGATTTTTGTGTATTAAGAACTGTAAATTGAGTGTGTAATTGATGAATGTGACACATAACCTATCTACATTTTTTGGACTGTTGTATAAATTAGAATTGGTACCGTTTTGGGCTTATAAGCCTGTGGTACTTTTCTGTAAGTTGTGTAATTCTGAACGATTAAATAAATAATAAATAATAGAATATACTGTAATATTAGCGATCTATAATAAATTTTTGTTTTATTTTTCCCGTCCTTATAATATGTAGTTATTTATTATCTTATATTAAATATAGGAGTATAGAGTATAGTTATACTTAAGTTGCAAAACGAATGGAAACAGTTTCACGAAATATTGTGATAACAGTTAATTTATTATTATTTGCCATCTAATAAAATATATGGTAATATTAGCGATCTATAATAAATGTTTTATTTTCCATATCCTAAATACATGGTAATAGGAAAATATTGTAAAAATGAGATTCATTTGCTAATAGAATGGATCAAAATCTGTAGTAAGGTAGGTTCACTAAATTAGATGTTTGGTCGAGTTAAAAATAATGTTCAATGAACAAATCATTGTATCATATGGTAATGGAAATGACAAAAAGTTGAAAAAAAATTACATTGAAATCCATAAAGTATGTCGAAAGATATAACGCAATGAAAGTCGATGTTTTCCCATATAAGTCTGTCTGGGCGCCTGACTTCTTGCCGATATTCAATGGCGACGAGAAATGAAGGAGGCATCATGCTTCCAAACGCTTGAAGGTATAGCTTAGTCATCTAACTATATATATCAATGCTATTAACAAAGACCTTAAAGATATCTCTTTAAGGTCTTTTACTATTACAATGCGGCGCTTCCTAACAAGATGGCGGATTTTAGCGTCAGGGTACTAGCCAAGTTTCCATACTGTATGTATACTGTGGCACTACACTCAACACTGATTAGTGATTACTGCAGAATGCACAGAAAACCCAATGCATCTGAAAGATTGTTATTCTGTTTTCATTTTGACTTGAAAAGTTGTTTAATTTACATTTTAATAGTTTGTTTTGCCGTCCAATCAAACGAATCAATAGCTTGTTTAAAATGAAGTAATTTTTGCCAATAGTGTTCAACGTTGATGTGTTGTTTGGGAAAACTGTCATTATTGAGAAAGCATTAGTGACTGCACTTAAGTTTATGTTTTATTTACATATTATTTTTTCATAAAATAAAAGCTACGAAAATAGCTTACTCTGACTGAAAACTTGAAATTCAACTATATGTGAGTATTAAGCTGTAAACATAAAATAGTCTACTGATTTTTGTATTTTTCAAATGCGTCATAATTTGCCGCAGTATAAATATGCACAACTATGCGGCATAATTTTGTTATACGATTCTACCTAAGTGATAAATAGGCTTGGATTAGCCTATCAGCTCGTTTAGTTTTTAAGCTATTTGAATGTATTTTCAAAAGTTTAAAATGCTTTCTTCATTTGCGTTTATTGTATCAAAATTTATCTTAACAATAGCTCTTGAATAAGACATGTAGCCAACCTTGTTCCTTTTGTTGGTTAGATAGGATTTTCAAGGAAAGAAAAAAATTTTCTGCTTTTTTAAGGTACCCTTACTAGATGAGTAAGGGGTTCTCTATACAAGCAGCATAATAGTTATAGACCTATGTTTTTCACACACGGTACCTATACTATTAGCTTTTTTGGACCCCTATCCCCTGAAATTTCGGCTTTAGATGCTTTCGTTACCAATTACTGAAATATATCACAATTTTTAAATTGCGGATAATACCCTTATCATTGTTTTGTCTATGCTTCAATAGCCTAATGTGAAGTGCGTGGGTGTTTGATGAGAAGATCATCTAGGTGGGATTCGAACCCACGTACCAGGCAGTGCTCTGTAGCAGAGAGGTTTGTAACGCTCCAGACCTCAAAGCCAACTATGCCTGAAAATTAATAAGTAGTCAATTTATTTGTAATCCTATAAATCCTATGCTATTCAGTCTTACCTTCAATAACTTGAGAAATTATAAATCAACGCCGGGTTTTAAAGACAAGTAATTTAGGCTATGGTTGAGTAGGTGTTGAATATATTCTCTTAAATATTACTACATCCTTTAAGATTTGTAAATTGGTTATTATACATCAAATACAATACTAAGGCCCGGTTGCATAAAAGTAATCAGCAGCTTCTCTCATTGGATCTCGTAGCATTTAATCACGATTAAGATGTAACATAATATACATTTCTGCAACCGGAAGAGAATCTTATATTAATAAATAGAATTGACAGTTAATAGTTAACTCATTGAAACGCTACGCCGCTCTTGGTATTGATACAGAGCATGCAGACATCTTAAGTGGGTGTAACATGATTGTGAATGGTTTATATTTTCCAATGGCAGATGAAACCTCTATCTACATTTTATTGTCAATGCAGCTAGCAGCATTACGGTTAATATATATAATCAGTTATTGATTACTGGCTCATCACCCAATAACGATTCATTTAGATATGAATACTCTTATGATGTTGATATCTTGATGCATGATACACTTATACATGCTTTAGTGCTGCCCAACAATATGTGATACAACATACTCAATAAAACTCAAGGACAATAAAACTTTTCAAATGTTTTTTTTTTAATTATTTTTCTATGATATCATGTACAATTTAAATAGAGCAGTGCAGATCTAGATCATTTTTATAATATATAAAAATAATGGCCAGATGAATTCTTTCCATTGACCTATTTTGTTTTTCATAGCTCATGCTATATAATTATAAATTTCATAACTCCTTATCCACCAATCTATTAATTACTTGATGCGACAAATAACTCAATTCATTATTAAGGTACTTTATATATTATTTAAAATGAAATGCGATTTGTGTTGTTGTTCATGTATGAGAAGAAAATGTTAATCATTTATTTTAAATTTTCTCTTGTAAAAACAAAGCAACTGGGATCTTCAGTCACTGTAGCAAGGAATTTTGGCACTAGATAAGAGCATAAGAATTAGGCCACTAAATATACTTTGCTTCTAGATTAGATCAATGTTCCAGAACGGGCTCTTGTTGCTATTTAAGAAGACTGGCTCCTTGAATATTTTCTAGTACCAACTAGTACCATTTATTGCTTTTTCGAAGAAGGAATAATATTTTTAAGTGGTCCTAATTTATAAGATAAAACTATTCAGTTGTTTGCAATAAAGGTTGAATATCATATTTTTCTTTAAACAGCATTTATTATTTGAACTAAATCCACACCAACTGAAGTTTCCAATGTGAGCTTTCCAGTGAATGATTTCAGATTAAGATCAGATTGAAACGCTTTTTATAGTTTAGCCAACACTCATGCATTGTGCCGATGTGGCTCTTAAACTTAATGCTTCGAAAGTATTGATTAAGTTTGCATGACCTGTACTCTTTTATAATGTGTATCGTTCAACAAAAGACCCTCAAGTGGGTGGGGTGTGCACTATGTAGAGAACAGACTGCAACTTTCCACCCAAACTTGGCTATTCATGTCAAAATTGACAAGAGTGAATTGATGCTTGCTAAGCATTTTAGGAATCCTTGTTGGATTTATAATCAGATACTTATTCAGTCGGCTGGCTTCAATGGATGAGCTTGTGCGTTGTGTCAGTTTCCATATATATGTTGTCTACATAAAAATAGATTTTATTTACAGAAAAGTAGAGAATATTTAATATTACTTGTTCTCATACGAGTGAAAAGTATAAAAAATATACTACTACACTTATACAAGGTAACATTTACTACTCCATTGAGAATACTAAATCACTTTACACTATATTCAAGAGTCAATCTGCAATAATTTTTATGCTTTTATTGAAAACCCTCTGACAAGTGCTGTCACATCCATGAATAATTGCTTTATAATTATAATTTATGTCATGATTATGATTCAATTCACTAGAAGCATGTATGGTAGGAATGTTTGCTTTTTCTAAAGTCTTACACTTAGTAAATCTGTTGGTTCAGCTTGCAGATGCAGAAGACAGATGTAGCATTTGAAGTAGAGAGTTCGTCAATTAGCATTTCTATGCTCCCTTTCAATTGTATGAGACGTTTGTTTTTTTCACCATTGTCGTCGGTTCGTTTAAATGAAGGTTATTCAACCGTTCGTTCCCTACCTTGGGACTTATAATTAGAAGAGAACAAGTAAGCCTCGTTTGGAAATGCAATGTGAAACATTTTTATCAAAATGTGAAGAATTTATTTTGTGTCGAACTCATAAGTCAAGAAGGTGTGACTACTACTAAATTATTTTGACAATAATCAGAATCATTTCCTTCTCAAGGTTCAAAAGTTTGAATTTGATAATTATCTTATGCCATGTATTGCTCAAAGCAATTACATACTGGCTTCATATTTTTTGTGATTCATCTGTACTATCATACTCCATGAACCAATAAATTGCTATCTACACAGGATTATCTGTTATTAGTACATCAATTTTCTAATCCATTTAATTTTATTATTATTGAAGTATCATTTGGATTGTAATTATCGCATAGATAAGATTGTTTAATTTTGAAAAAAAATTAAAGAATGTATAGAAAAATGTTTGAATCATCAGTCACGGTTATAGTTATTGTAGTGTTTAAATATCTTGTGATTATTGTTGAATACGTTTTGATAAATGTCAATTAGTTAAATGATATTGGCATGTAAATAATGCTTATGAATAAATAAATACATTTGTTCACAACAATAAAACAGACTTTGAATTGAGAATTGGTGCAATACATCTAAATCCTACAAATAATAGTAACCTTTATAAATTTTATGTCAGTTAATATTGGAAACATTGATAAGAAATCAATAATTATAAATTGATATTTTCGACACTTGTGAATGACTCACAATTGATTATTGTCCTAATGTCATTTTGATGTATTCCAGATGGAAATAAATATTTATAGAATAGTATAAGATAAGACATGAATAATCAATCATAGAAAATTACTGAAATCAAGTAGCTCTATTCAAATACTTTGAAATAATTGCAAATTCTGGGTAAAAATGCTTGCTCTGTTACCGAGAACCGACAGAGAATGGAATAATAGTATGCTCATTCAAGATGGATAAATCATGACAGCAAGAAGTCACTCAACGTCCTATTGGTCAAATTGTTCGCAATTGCAATTACGTTATGTTGTAGCACTGTAACAGTGTTATGTTATGATGAAAATATAAACTAAAATAAGACAAAATTATTTATAAAATAATTTCAATTACTAAGGGAAATTCAAGCGTATATTACCATAGCTCCAAAGCTTATGTGATTGAAAAATATTAATACGGTAATGATTATTCGAAAAAATAATTATTTGAACTGGGCCAGACATGGAGAATAAGTGACGCTTTTTGACAGAACTGCTCGGACGCTAGTGCTAGATCAATCAGCTACATAAATAAGACGGCAGAAATTTTAGAGTAAAATATTTACGGCGTTTTGCACTGTACATGTTCAGAATAGTAAATGATGATTAGCCTATATTTACTATTCTTATTATTATTTGGAATATTGTTGACTGGGTGTTTTGTGTTTTTTATATATGCTCCAGAAACTTCGAAGATGTCGATGTCATAATCAAGAATTATCAAAACTTGGTCTCTAAATAAAGAAAAATGTAATAGTAGAATATTTTGGGCTGTAGTATCAATTGGCTCTGATAGATCGGTTATAATTTATTTATGAAAACCCTTTAATGGAAGTCAATGAATTTTTCTGTTAATATACACAAGTGCATAATCAAGACACCGATTGGGAGTGAATCAACAGGATCAGATTATTAGAATTGATCAATTGAAAACTTGCCATAGCGAAAATTTTCTTAGTGACTTGAGTGAAATGTTTTTAATGAATAACAAACCAGAGACATTATTTGTGATGAGATTGATTTGTGTAGTGACAAGTGTTGTATGCATAAATTTACTGTCAAGAGACATTTGACTGATGGGAATGACGGTGTTTGCAGAATGAGTGAGAAGAAGCTAGCGGTGGTGACAGTGGTGGTGGCGGCGCTCTCTCTCCTGCTGCTGCGATATGAGAACACGAAGGCGCGTCAACTGGTGTGCGACGCCGACTTGTGGCGTCGCTACGAGCACGACGAATTCGAGGGATTCGACAACGAGACCGGCATCCTCACCGGCGACCTCATCGTGCCAAACTACGTCCACTTCCTCAGAATGGGCTCGAGCATGCAAAATGTCAAGTTCATTGATGCCATGTGTATGTTGGCTGCTTTCAAAAAACAACGGCCTGACCGCATCTACATACACACCGACCAGAAGTCGTTCTCTGGTTTTCACTGGGAGTACCTCATCCAAAAGGTTCCCGGGTTCAAAGAATCGTTGACCATAGTCGCCACCCAACTCCCTGATACTATTTTCGACCAGAAATTCTCCGAAGCCTATCATCTCTTCCACTCCAGTGATGTGTTGCGCATACAAGTCCTCATGAAGTTCGGTGGTATATTTCTTGATAACGATTCGTTCCTTGTGAAAAGTTTGGACCCGTACCGGAAGTTTGAGATGGCGATCGGGTGGGACGAGGGAATGTTTTTGGGAACACAAGTGCTTGTCGCGCATAAAGACGCTCGCTTCTTGCGGCTGTGGCTAAACAGCTATCGGGGGCACTACTACCCCACTCTGTGGTACTTCAACGCCGGTGAATGGCCGACTGTCAGTATTCTGTGGGCAAGGCCTGAGCTGGTGCATCGAGTAAAGCTGCTGTTCGGAGTTCACCCTCTCATCGACGAGGTCTTCATCAGCATTTGGCCCGACTGGCGGAAGCAGTTCGCCATACATCTGCTCACCCGTCATCTGAACGCCATGTTCGCCAGCTGTGGCATCAACTTCACGGGCTCGGCTGATCTCACAGAAGGCTTTGTTAGCTCCTACCACAATACTCTGTACGATATGATCGGTGAAATTTACGATTTGAAATCGAATTTCAATGGACAGGTTGTTGAAAAGTTCAACTGTAAATCGCGATAGTCAATTATTTTCTACTTCACCAAGCCTTATAAAAGTCTGATATTGTATTATTAGAGTTACCATTTATGCTGTAAATAATGTTTGTTAGCTTGAAGAAATTTTGAATATTTTTTCTATTGAAACTAGATAAAACATTATTGAAACATACTGCTTTCAACTTGCCCTATGGGAAGGTGCGTTTGGTTCCCGAAATATCTAGACTAGATTGAAATATTATTTATAGTGTTGGAAAGCTCGAACTATATCTCAATCCAATTGAATAGTTTGCATTGAATTTGAATTTTTTATTATTGGGTCCTGTAAATTGAAATACTGTTTTGGTTTATATATATATATATATATATATATATATATATATATATATATATATATATATATATATATATATATGAAATGTCTTAAACTATCTTTTTGTCTTAACTCCCTTGGAAAACATATTCTAATCTAATCATGGAATTCTAATCTAAAATATGTACTTACTATGACACTCATATCTTTATATTTTAAGAGTTGAGATTAAAAATTAAAAACTATTTCATTGAACCATATTGATAAAAATTCTCAAAACATTGATAAACTTGTAAATACAGTTGTAGTAGTAATGAGGAGAAACCAATATTTTGTTGGTATCAAAAGTACGGTACATAGTAATTCACCATAATATCATTGTAGTACTAATGATATACCGTAGTGTTGATACTAATGGTAATATTAGTGATACTGATAATATTGGTGATACTAGTGGTAATAATACTAATGGTGATAGAAATCAACGAGCTTCATACTAATCACTCGAACCTTATTAACAAACAAACATACTAACTATGATTGTAAAACGGTTCAACCAAATAAATTCCAGTATCGAACTAGAATTTCAATATACTAGACCACTAGACACTAATAAAGATTGTATACCGTATGTAATGTTTATAAAAACATCACAACTAGACTGAACAATACTATCATTTTTGTTTTACTCACTTTAAAAAATTTCCTTTGTGTACCAATAATCGATATTTGAATAGAATATTGAAATACTTTGTCAGTACTTTACTTGAAAAAATACTTTGAATCTATTCATAACTCACAGTTGACATCTAATCTTGTGTAATATTTATTTTTCAATTAGAGCTTCAAATTTGTAATCACAATTACATAAAAAACATTCTCTGCTATCCAAAGTCAAAGTTTAATCTGCTGACTCAAGCTTCCACTTACGACTGCTCTTTGTAAATGATATTTATAAAAATATCATTGATTTGTAGTGGTATTTATAATCAATTATTTGTAGCTTATTGATGAATTTTACGAGCAAATGTGCAGTAAATCTTACTTTAATTACAGACAATTGTAAACATAAAAAACATTGTAATTGTTCACTCTCTTGAAATCATTTCAATATGATGACTTCTTGGGAACAGGGTTGAACCTCAAGCTTTAGCTCTTTTGCAACATGTTTAAAATTTATAATCTGTGGTTATTATAAAATATTTCATTTTTATAACATTTGCATTTTAGTTAGGGAAATTATAATAGTTAAGAAGTATGTTTCTGGTTATTAATTAATTATTGTGATGTGTGTTCACTCTCCTCTACTAATCTGTTACTTAATGGCAATTAAGTAATAAGCAATCAAACTACAATTTAATAATAATGTATAATACTCAGATCTTTTCATTCAGTACTCAGTCACCAGGTAAATTTCTAATCCAGGTTGCGTTAATTTAATCGAAAATAAAAAGTTGATAAGTCTAAAAATTCAGAAGATGGGCTCTTGCTATTCTTAGTTTGATAATTGCAAATTTAGCTGCAATTTTCGAAAAAAAATATACGAGAACTATAACACTGAATTTAGATTGACAAAATTTTGCGAGTGCCTTTAAAGTGGTTTTGTAGAAAACATTGAAACAATCCAAAATATCTATTTTCATGCAATGAAAAATCTTCAATCTTCTTACCACCAACACTCACCTAAATTCACCAAACTCATCTAAATTCATAAAAAATTAAATTCTCATGCTCTAATAAAATTTGTTTCAATTATATTTTCTTAGCAAATAGTTCTCAAATATTTTAATTGTATGTTCAAGGCCAAGCTAGCAATTCAATTGTCCTGAAGGCTTGTGTAAAATTCTAAGATATTTCATTATTACAAACCATAATTTCCTAAAACCCCTTTCAGAAAACTAGTTCCAATTTATGCTGAATGCAAATTAGACTTTGAGTATTACTGTATGTAATTAAAATTGAAACACCAACCATCATAAATTGGTTGAGTGTTTTCAATCCATTGAATTGATTATTATTTACTTTACAAAGCTATCATGTCAGACCGACAATCAGATCAGAAGTTCCGGATGTTAATGTTAACGGTTCGATTACCGCTACATCGTCTGCAGTTTATATGAGCGTTAATCGAATTTCCTTGCACCTGTTACTTTTGTTGTCAATATTTGCAGTTGCAGAAGTTTTCTGAGTATTTGATAGCACAATAAATAGAATTTATTTTGATTAATATTTATGTATTTTATAGAATTTGAATAATTACAATCTCATGTTTATTTCTCATTATTATATTTTCTCATGTCACATTACTGAGGTTTTACTTTGAATCAAGTGAGAAATAATTGTTAGTTCTTGGTGAACTGCTATATTATAAAAGTAGTGTCCTAGAATAATCTAAATTAAAGGTATTTTTATGAATGAAAACATAGTTGAGCGCATGTGTGTGTACTACTATACAGGGCTTTCAATAACCATAGAATGTAGTATCAGTGTATGAGATTTGTTTTTGTTGGTGTTCCACCAAAATATGATCAATCTAAACATTCAAACCTTGAGTTATACTTGGAAAGTTATATTGCGAATCTTACATGATTGGCTTGATAATAGTGCGGTCACATGGAAATGATATTAATTAATGCGTGTATTGTAGAGTTCGGATTCAAAGCTTGGCAAATCAATATTGTTGAGAGCGATTCATCATAAAAAAATTTGTACATTTACATTTCTACAACATAATTCAGACCCATGTATGGATCTTGCTTGTGCAATGTAGATTGTCTTATTGTTTTCATTTTATTAAGATTACCAATATCGTATCCTTAACATAGTAATATGATAATAATCTTCCTGTTGTTAAAGAGAATCCTTTTTATCATTATCATCCATGCCGAGGACTCTTGCGATTATTATTGTAAAAACAACAGCAGAAATAGATGGTCGATGAATGAGACTGCACGAAATATTTTTGAAGGCAATATTTCTCTAATTTTTCAAGTTTTGAATATGATTGAATAATTTATATTCAAAAGGTCGTAAGACCTCTTGTTTTAAGACAAGTCAAGTGTGCTGGATTCGAATCCTGGCCAGGATAAATGATTTTCCAAGTAGTATTCATCAATATTTATCAGTCAGCCATTAATTTTGTCAATTTTTTTCAGTCGCAAATGTCTTGAGGATGGTTGTTAATACCATACAGGATTCTCGTTTAATTGTTTCACTATTAATTAATTGCGTCATTGCATTATTTCCTCCATCATACAATTGTTTCTTATTGCTTTAGTCTATCTAGAGTCTAGATTTATATATTTTATACATTTCAATCTTGAACTATTCCAAGCTTTTTCGGTAATTCCTTATGAGATTAGCCTAGGCTAAGTTTCTCAGGATTTTTGTTTTCAAGAATATTATTAATACTTGCAAAAATAAACTTGTTCCTATTACAATATATGAAGAATTTAGTTTGAATAGTTCCAAACTAAGCCTTATCTAGAGATTTTAGTTTTTAGTTTTAAATCTTGTTTGTAGAATGCCACCATACGTACTTTTGTTATGTTGTTGTTTTTTTGAATAATTTTATCTTCAATAAAATTTTGGTTTACTTGTCTTCGGAGTCTTATTTCAATTAACCATTTCATAGAGTAGTAATGACTTCGCTATCTGTTGAAACCTTTCAAATGTTGAAGAATTCTGATGATAGTATCAGCACAGAAAAAGGAAATAGAGTCGTTGCATTGCTTTGGTGTTCGTAGACTCGGCACAACAATGGACGAATCGACAGTCGCTCGTGTGGCAGTACCTTGTGGTAGGTGAGTGACTGCCCTTAGGACCAAGCCAAAGGTGTTTTCATACGGTACTATAGTCCATACAGATCAAGTCCATGTAACTTGAAGGGATATGCGGAGCAAAGAAAAGAAGTGATAAAGCGGCGGCGATGTTGCCTTGCTAAAGAAGCTAGCGTTTTATAGTCTCTAGTGAGTTTTCAACTGCTCATGGTACGCATATGTAGTTTGAAACCACTGAGTCGACTGAGTCTAATCGACAAATTGGCAACTGCGCTTCTTTCTATTACTCTATTAATCTCAGTAATCAGTTGATCTCCCACCATTTCTCTGCTCCGTATATTCCTCCAAGTCGGAAGTAATTTTGTATGAAATATAGTTAACAGGGCAGGAAGCTCTCCGATTGGCTGATTATCAGCTGATTCCCGAACGCCAACCAATTTCTGTCCTGCCGACTCGTTGCTTTCTCCAAAAAATTTAAACAACAATTCTAGTTAAAACCATCAGCTGACTCAATTGAAACACATTATTAGTCTGATCCAAGGTATCTAGAATACATTCTAGGTACATTGGAAGAGGAGAGAGAAAATGTGGCCAGCCGACCCGACCCAGTCCACACTCTGCCCTCCTATATTGCTGCTTGTTTTCAGGCAAGCCAGGAGTGAAATAGCCTATTTACAGTAGAAGAGTGGAGAACCGATAATGAAAATACAGTCCCATTTCTATTATATCAGTGCTATTCAAAAAATTTGATTTATCTTGAGCAATTTTTTAACCTCGTCAAAATCAAATCCTATAGGAAATTTGCATATTACACATAATATAATATTGATATACACTCTTTTTGTTCATCTTTCAACATTTTGATAGTAACTCCCACATGACTCTCAATAATAGCAGAGACAAATAGACAATTTAACAGTATCTATGATAATAGTATATCTATTTTTCACAAAAGTAGTATTGCTTCGCTTTGTAACTTTTTGCCTCAATGTGAAAACTTATTTTAATGTATTATTATTTACATCGTTAAAATGAGCAATCACTCTTTACTGTATCACATGTAGGACTACTGTTGGATTGTAATTTCAGAATTTCCAACCCCTTTGTTTATAGAAATATCCAGCAACATATTTCAATATCACTGTTTCTCACCTCATTATTAATAACGATCATGATGAATAATCCTTTCACTTGAAGGAAAATGTAATTCTTTGAAAGGCTGATGAATAATAAATTAATGGAATTAAATACGTTTGCAGGTTTAAAAATTGCAATAAAGCAGTAAATCCATTCTAATCCATTTTATTAATATTTCAAGGTATAATTTGGCATCAATATTAGCCTACCTAGAAGTTGAATTGTTGTTTCTCTGTTATTGCAGAGTGGAAATGTATTTGGATGGTTAGAATGAGGAGAGAAGTGATGATGCAGTTGAGACACCTCTACTGGACTCTAGACCAACGGCGGGTGTCGATCCTAGTCGCTGTCACAGTCATCATCGCCCTCATTGTCTTGCCTTTTGTTTCCGAAAAGAAAGTCAGGTATGAATTATAATTTTATTCTCATATCTCTTTCACTCAATCAAACATCTCTATTCATATATCGTTGAAGATCTCTTATCAGATTTTATTCTCAGATCTCTAACATATCATTGAAGATATCTTTCAAATATTATTCTTACATCTCTTTCACTTCGTTAAGGATATCTATTAAATTTTACTACTATACTATTTCTTCCTCATAGTTGAACGTACATTTTTTCTCAGATCCTATTCACATAGTTTATTTTATTCACAAAAAAGAATATTCAAGATTCTACGAATTTTATACTCAGATGCTTATTATACTCAAACAATTTACTTTTTCAATGAGTAGTTCTTGAATGGATTTCTCAGATCATCCTACTTTTATGGGAAAATGTAAATACTAGTGCTACTGTAACTTTCCACTAGGTTCCCTAGTTGCAATAAGAGTAAATAAATTATTGTAAGATACTACCACAGTAAATCAATCATTTCTTACAATGTTCTATATATCTTGATAAAAATATTAATGGATAATTTTATTTTCATCCTCTTGAAGTAGTTGAAATAATATTCAATGGATTTGTAAGATTCTACTACAGTAAATCAGTTTTTTATTACTAAAATTTATATATAAATAATAATGCTCTTTGGATAATTATATTCGAGTTAACTAAAGCCTATTAATAATATTCCTGAATATTGTATTTAATCATCTCACTGAATATTTGGAAAGTGTAGCCTACTTGGCACCTTCAAATTCATAATTATTGCAAAATAATTTCATAATATGTCTTACATTACATTGATATAATTTTATAGAATATCTATGTTATTGTTGTTATAATAAATATATCATTTTAATACTTCAATCTGGTATAAATTCATACATTACCGTATATAAATTCAAAATTTTACTTCAATTCTATACTATTAGAATACTATTATTTTGTATATTTACTCCTTGTTTGCTAAATTTTCCAAGAAGCTATAGAAAATATTGTAGATCCTACTGCTATTTAAGAAATACTCATTTGAAGTAGGCCTACAGTCTTGAAAAAAAAAACAAAATTCCAAAGAGTCAATGGAGATTGTTTTCAAGCGATTTGTGGCTAGATGTAAAGTTCTTGAAGTAGACCTACTAGTTAGTACGTGGGTGGGAAAGATGATGAGTTTTAATTGATGAGATATTGTGTCAAGGCTTAATAAATTGAAACTTGAACACCTTTTTACTAATTACATTGTTGGAGCAGCACCCTTGAATTTGTATTGGTATCACATTCTCACTTGATCGTTGAATGCTTGTGCTATTACAACATATAACGCTCTTTTAGCAAGTATTATTTATTGTGTACCACAAACACATTATTGTCATCTTTCCATTTGATCACTATTACTGAATAATATGATACATCATATCAATCGTTACAAAAGTTCTATTTATATATTGGTAAAATAGATTGAAAGTTTCAGCTTTTCATTTTCTGATAATTCTATACTCACACCAAATCAATATACCTTTAACCTTTCAAGAGAACCTCTTCTACATCGGCACTTAAATACATTTTCCATAATATCATATTATTTTTTACATATCATTCATTCATAAATTTATATCTTATAGATTTTCATTTTAGATCTAAAATAAAGCCTTGTTCCAGAATTGTATACTGATGTGTAAAAAAGTTCTTTGGATGTGTAAATTTTTATTCTTACATTTTTTCAAGGTCCGCTGTTTCCAGACGTTTCCAGACTTGTGATAAACAAAATAATATTTTCCATTTCAATAATTAAAATATGTTTATGTGTTCGAAGACTCAGTTCTCAGGTCTTAAACTCTTACTCTACATGTATTTATGTAGGTCCTCTGCTAACAAATACTATAAAACTCGTGCGTAGCACGTTATCGAGAATATGCGGGCTCAAATTTATGTCCATCATTTTAGAATTTCCGTGTCCAAATATTTTTTCTAGATGATAAAACCAAAATTTGTCAGTTTTGTCATCAATTATTGTACAAAAGTTGATGCCTTCATCATATAAGAAAGATTCATGTATTTCTTCAAATAATAATTAGTACCAATATCATTTAAACGATTATTGTTATTCCCTTTTTGCTTCAATATATTCATGTAAAAATGTGATATGAACCGCTAGTAATTAACATAATTTTAATTTTCTTTGAAGATTGAAATATTTATAGATGAAATTTTTTTTATAAAACTCATATTTTATCCTAAAATTTTCAATTTCGACAATTAATTGACGATTAACTATTTCCGTGTGTATCCAATATTTTCTCACTGGAATAATAAAACTTATAACAAGAAAAATTGGGTTATATGGTGTGCCACAGGTTATCTGGATGCAACGAGATTGACTCGAACTCTTTCTCGAGAACTCGGTCGGTCTTTAAAGACGCCAATGGCTGTCATGGGTGAGCAATGATGAGACAATGATGAGAACAGCTCAATAGACATTGACTGCTTCACTTTTGCTGATCAATGATGATGTTTATGTATTTCATTTCTAATCACGTAACTTATTTGTTATCAGTTTGTTTGTTTATCGGTGTAGAAAACACAACTTGTAAATAATAAATGAACCAAGATCCTGCAGATATCAATATGAGAATTTTATTGGATGTGGTTTGATAAAACATCAGATCACATCAAGCTTGATGGCCACATGTAAATACTATAATGTTGATGTTTTCATTAAAGCCAGCCCCAGTGTGAAAAACCTCAAAATACTACGTTCATGTTACTCCTAATCGAAAACTATAATTATATACTCGGTATAGTGTGTTCCTTACTTAATCGAGGAAGGTGAAAATTAAACTGTCGAATAAGTTGAGGCAACTTCTTATAGAAAACAATAATCGGTACTGTACTTCCATTCTCTGTTCAAGGTAATGACTGGTAATGAATTATAATACTCCTAAATACAGCCTAATATTATTGTCACTTCTACCAATATTATTTGAACAACTATTGTTATTCATTTTTTGCTTCAATATATTCATGTTATCTAGGAGAGGCAAATTTTTAATCTATCATGTGAGCTATTCTCAATGCCTACTCATCAACAAAAAATAAATAAAACCCACACCTAACACGAATTTCAATTTTCAGAATTTAGAATTGAACTTTCACTTATTGAAGGTATAAATTTAGTAGTGTTGAAAAAAACTTGTGTGCAAGTTTTAGGATCATTATATCAATCGATTTATTTTTATTTTTTTTTTAGATTTCTTTCATCATCGTTATATTGATCAGTGATGCCCTATTTATAAGTATTATCGCCGAAACAAAGTTACAATTTACTAGATGGAGAAAAAAATTGTCAGTCCTTCTACTATTGTGTCAGCTTGTTTTTGAATACCGAGATATTTCAAATGTCTTTTTCTATTCGTAGATTTGTAAGTTACTGCATTTATTTGAAAAGGCTTTTTGGTATTTTATTATGACATCATAGTAATTTTCTTCCACAATAGATTATTGTCAGTACAGTAACCTTAGTTGACATAAATTTTCAATTTATTTTACTATTAAAGCTTTTAAGAAGCTGTAGATTTGGAGAAAATATATAATTCTTATAGATGTGCCCAGAATACTCGAGTCGGAAATACCTTAATAATTATTTAAAAGATACTTTAAATATCTGTTAAATTTTGAATCTCAATTCATAACTAGAACATAGTATAATAATGTATGCATATATGTCACTTCATACTCTTAAAACACATTGTCAATGTGTACCGGTATTGCTATTTGAGATATATTGCTTGATTGTTGTGTTGCATTTACCCTGAATGCAGCAACAAACAAAATCCATTTAATTTATCACTCTTCTTTTACTCATACAATCATCCAAGTTTCACTGTCATATACCGTCAAGTCCTCTATCCCATAGGATATTTTATCAACTAATCTTTCAATTAAATAAATAACATTTTTATAGCAATTCAATCATCCACAAAATCTCGAACCCATAGGATAAACATAAGCGTTTATGAAGCGTTCCAGAATTCACTCAAAAATAATTTTTTTCACTATATAAATCTTATAACCCCGATAATTATCCATTTTTTTGCAAATGCCCTTGAAATCATTCGTTTACCATGTAAATTTTACAATCCCAATAACGTTCTAGTTTCTTTCAATATAAACTTTTAACTCTAGTATTCATTGGTCTAGTTTTACTTCGTAATTACATAGTAGGTAAGCCTGGAACTAAAACTTTTACATTTATGCTTATCAGAGATGCTCACAAATCAGTGAATGCTTTTAGATGCTTTGATTGTTGATGGCATAACATTATACACACACAATTTATCCATATTACCTTCTCATATTTCACATTTTTCAATTCACGCATGACATACATTTTCAAATATTAAATTTCATTCCAAAATTTTTCCATTCAGAACTTTTCTGAAGATTTTTGTTACATATTGGAAATTTTCATGACACCTTTGTTTCACTAATTTTGTACAGTAAATGAATATTTTTAATATTATTTGTTATACACTAACATTTTCTAAAACTGCGTGTATTTGTAAAAATATTGGTATTTTTTATTTTGAAATATTGCTATACTTATTTTATTTTTTATAAAGTACTGTTAGAGATATGTGATTTCAAAAAATTGTTATTGCATATCAAATGTTTTGTTAAATGGTTCAGTTAATACTTTCTGTTCCTCATATTCCTTACAAAACCTTTTACTACACAACAAATTGAGACTAGAAAGAAAGAGTTTTTATTTTTAATTGTTACATTATAAATTGATAAAAACTCTGATGCAGTTTGATATTCCAATGTGACGGACCACTTATTATTTTCAATTGTTTGAACATTTTAATATTTCAATCTTTTGTCCAATTTGTGTGAGTTCATACACTTACGTATTTACAACATATAGCTCTGAGAACAATTTGTGGTGTATTATATGAACAACATACAACTGTGAGAACTATTTATGTGAATTTATACAAACCGCATTCACAAAAATAATAGTGCTTCTGCATTTCATCAACAACAATCATATCCATAAAAGCATCACCATTAAAGCTTTAATAATCATTCATCTCTTCCACCTCTTCAATCAAAGTAGTACCTTAATAAAAGTTTGTAACTTTTATTTTTCAATAGAAAATAATATAATCATTACCAGTTCAAGTTGAATAAATTCACTAATACTAATTACATGTTAAACTCATCTCTAAAACTAAAATTTATTGTTTCAAAATATTTGAATCACAATAAAAAAGCTAAAAGCCTTTAATCCATAGTCTTTATTCACCTGAATCAATATTGAATACTTATTTACCCTCAGAATGCTACTATACTGGAGTGTACTCATACAATTCATTACTATTGCTCAACCAACTGTTAGGTCCATCAAAATATATTTTTCTAATAATGTGATCACCTAGCGCACAAGAAACATTTGCATGTGCTAGATGTTCACAGAACCCCAAAATCACATGCATTTGGCATGTGCTATGTGTCTTTGTTAGAAGTCTAGAGTTAGTTGAGTCCTATCTCCTAAATTTATTTCTTTAGCTATTATTTGAACACGTAAAAAGAATTGCAGGATGCACATGTTTCTCTGTTCTGAAATATATGAGTATCAATTAACAGGACCATAGTTTGGTTTAATACCAGAAAGGCTTCAAATACAGTGTTGTTCAGTTATTGACACCTATGATCCTGTAACTAGAATATTTTCTCACAGTAAAGTTGACAACATCTTCAACTCTTTTCAATTATGGACGGCTTCCACAATATCAATGAGAGTTCCACAAGTTTTACCTGAGCAAGGATTATAAATTCATTGATTATAATTATTCTAATTGTTCATTAATTGCAAAGATATATAAAAGAAAATGTAAATTTTAAGTAAAAATGCTTATTATTTATTATTTACTGCTACACTATTATAAACTTACTAAGTTGCCGGGTAGTGCAAAAAGCTGGGAACAGTTAGATTTAATGTCAGTAGAACTGTGAAGGGCGGAGAAAAGGGACGAACATGGAAAGTTGTGCAGTAGCATTGGAGATTCAGCCATGGATTAGTGGAACGTACAAGAACGTGTAGAAGCTGTACTCGCTTAGTATCAAAATGGTGATAGTTTTTAATTTCATTAAAAATCTGAGGATGTCAGACGAAGCTCATTTTCACTTGAATGGCAAACAAAATTTTCGCTACGGGGTACAAGAAAACTCTTCTGTTCTTCATAAACGTTCTCTATACAGCCCCAAGGTTGCAGTATGGTGTGCAGTTTCTTCTCGAGGAGTGATATGGCCGTATTTTTTGAAGATGACCAGAGAAACACGATGACAGTTACTTCTGAGCGTTATGTTACCATGCTTGAGACATTTTTGGCTGCACAGTTTACATGATATTGACTTTGAAAAGACCTGGTTTTAACTACACATACTGCATGAGTATCAAAGCGGTTTAGGCTCATGTGTGATGAACACGTCATTTCCAGAAACGGTAATATTGTATGGCCACCTCGATCCCCCAACTTATGATTTTTCCCTGACGTGGGCGATTTTTATATTTATGGGGCTACTTGAAGAGTGTAGTCTACAATATACGTCCCAAACCCCCACCTGTACTCGTATCAAGGATTAGAGAGGAGATCGTAGCAATACCACTCTATTCTTTGCGCCAGGTAATGCATAATTTTCAAAATCTATCTGCTGAATGCATTCGGCAAAACTGACATCACATCCACTATATTATCTTTACAACTTGAAAGTTTCTTCAATTTCTAATGGTGTGCATTAAGAACCCTGAATCAAGTTTGAGAAAAAACTTTGGTTTTTTCTTTCTTCAAAAGTTCCCATCTTTTTGCGCCACTAAGTATTTTTAACCAACCAAGAAAATAGCATGCCAAAACGTTACATATTAAAGCTTCTTCTGATTAAAATGATGGATTATTTTGAATTTGAGGAAGCTGTTCACTTCTCAAGAAAGTTATTTATGAGTAGCCTATCAATCATGTTTAATATTAGTTAGTATACATGCATAGAGATAAAATTTATTTCAAAGAAGAAAAAATACAATTGTAATGATAAACTTAACTAGGTAATCAACTAGCTACCTCATCCAGTAAACTTGGTCATTACTTAATGTGATATTGAAATAACTGTTTGTAAAAAATCCTCAGTTGAATGCAATCCATTCAAGTGAAAATTGTGTCATTCTTCAATTCACTGTCTACACAGTATGCTCTTTTCTGTTGGCAGTACCATAAGACAATTTATTTTTCAGTTATTTAATTATTATTTCCTGCAGTATTTTCTGTAACCTATATTTTATCGAATATCTGTAATTTATATTCCTATAAAGGTACTGTTGATACAATTCATTTTATTATTGTTTGTGAATTATTGAGTTTTTGCATTAAATAAATGTCGAATTTGTTGATTTGTTTGTAGGTACTCACCATGCCAGCCGCACCCGATTGCGCACGATGCGAACAGATTTGAGCTGGACAACTCAGGCGAGCCGTTCGGCGACGAGATCGCTCCGAACATAGTGCACTTCTACCGCACAGGCAAGGACATAGAAACGCTGACCCTGGCAGACGCCGTCTGTCTGATGGGGGCCTTCCACAACGCCAAGCCCGACCGCATAATGATCCACACTGACGACGTTGACCGACTCATCCACACGCTCGTCGAGTCGCAGTACGGCAAGCGACTCATGAACAACGACAGGTTTAGGAGGAAGCTGGATGTCAAGTACTGGCCGGCCCCGAAACATGTGTTTGGCATTGAGTTTAGCGACGTCTACAAGAAGCAGCATGTTCAGGATGTCACACGCATCCGGATACTAAGGTTAGCTATCATCAGTTTTGTTGTTACTGCGGGTAATATAATTATAAGCTGTAGCTCATACAAGTTAGTAAACCCAGCTAATACATCAGATTCACTATCCCTATTAGTCCAACCAACGAAAGATTATAGAGGGAAAAGTTGGGAACACAATGTTTGAGGATAGTAAGGGGGTAAACATATCAATAGTCCTCACTCCTACCCCCTGTGCTTAAGGGGTGGGGTTGGTTTGTAGTACCATATTTTTGTTTTTTGCTCATATCTCGAACAATATGCATCTTTCGAAAATTTTATTGGAATAAAAAATTAAAGTTTGCGAATCAACCTACAAGTTTCATCTGTTACATTTTCCATATATCTTCTAGTTTTCCTGGTATGAGCTATCGAAAGTATCACATTTTAAGAAAACCCTTCCGGCTCCGATTTTTCTATCTTTTTTGCCTTATAACTTTTCAACGATTTCTTGAAAAAATCCGTGCTAATCATGAGCTCATAGAGCATCATATTCTCTTCAATTTCATGTATTATTTCATTATTTTTCGCATCTCCCTACGATTGTTGCAGCCGTTATAGTGTTGAGTGTAAAATCTTCAGTTCAACAAAAATTTATCAATTGACAGGGAAATTTGGAGGGGAAGTTTGGAACACAATATTTGACTTCGCAACTTGGTTTGGACTAGTTAGAAGGTGAACATATCAAAAGTCCTCCCTATCCCTTGTGCTTAAGTTATGAGGGTGGTTTAAAAGTTTCGTTTTTTCATTTCTGGCTATTTCTGGCTCATGTATCTTGGTAAGCCAGACATGAAAAAACGAAACTTTTAAACCACTCTCATCCCTTAAGCACAAGGGGTAGGGATGAGGACTTTTGATATATTCACCTTCTAACTAGTCTAAACCAAGTTGTGAAGTCAAATATTGTGTTCCAAACTCCCCCTCCAAATTTCCCTGTCAATTGATCTATTGTTGTTGGACTGAAGATTTTACACTAGACACTATAACGGCTGCAACCATCGTAGGGAGATGCGTAAAATGATGAAATAATACATGGCAGGAGTGAGGACTATTGATATGTTTACCCCTTTACTTGCCTTTAAAAGAGCTGCGGGGTCAAAAATTGTGTTCCAAACTTTTCCATCTATACCTTTTTTTGAGCCTGGACTACTATGAATATAATTTTTGTTGATTTTACAAAAATAAACTGTTCGGTTCTAGAACCAAAACGAATCACATTACTTAACTGGTGCCGAAACCATATTTCTTTAACTTATTTGTTTAAATTTGTTAGATTTTTGTCTTCGTTTGGATTACTTCCTTTCACCATGGCTGATGATGAACCTCTTCAATTAGCCTTTATGAATGTGCGGTGTTTGATGGACATGGTCAATAATTCAATTCATCAGTTCACAGGTGAGGTAAAGGAACTTTCTTTGTTCATGGAACGAATGGATTCCGTACATTCTCGAATAATACAAAATAGTTTTATGAGTTGACAATGGATAATTTACACTCTTACTTTCTTTCGAGAATCGATACCTCAGTGTTGTTAGAAATAGGAGTATTATCATTCACATCCTTTTGGGAATATGTAAAAAAGACATTGAAAGAGCGGTAAGCTGGTGCTCGGACTCCAGTGGCAGCGAGTGTGTTGTAACTGTTACAATTAAAGTCCGGATTCAGGAGAATCAATTTTCGATTTCACCAAACGTATGACACAATCACTAGAAAGACTTCAATCAAAGGTTTTAGACTCTTGTCTGAACAATGATGAAGGGATTTTGAAATTCACATCCCCAAGAATATTGAAGAGATGAAAACATTTTTAGGAATGGTAGGCTACTACCGAATATTCATTAATAATTTTGCACAGATGACAGAGCCTCTGACAAATTTTTTAAGGAAGGGAGTGTGGTTCAATATGTCGTCTGATGTTATACAAGCAGTAGAAAAAGACTTTTTTTTACTGCAAGCAAAAAACAAGCAGTAGACTTTATACAATTCGAGGAATAACAGTCATGGGTAAAATCTATTGTACAGGTTGTTTACGAACTCCCTAACAATACTCTAAGGCATTGTTCCTGTGTGAGAAACATATCTAAATATCATATTTAAATTGTCCGGAAGTCTTCAGTTATTCACACAGCGGCCATTTTGCTTTTGCATTTTTTACTTACTATTTTTTTCTAAATAATGGCTAAACATGCGAAATTGAAACTTTGCAAAATCATTTATAACCACTAGACAAAGCTAGAAAAAATTATGATAATTTTTCAAATTCATAAAACAAAATGGCGGCCATTTAGAATGTTTTTCATAAATAACTCAGAAACCGTTGGTTTTACAAAAAAAATTACAGAAATAAATTTTTCCGTAAATTTAATTACCTATCGATTGGTACCTGATTTTTCAAGATTGGACCAATATTAACTGAGATATAGCAGCTTTAGTGATAGGTGACCAAGACCAAGAGGGTTGTGTAACATTAATTATTGTTTGAAATAATCTAAAATAGCTTACAAATAACATTCATTCATTCATTGTCATTGACTGTTGCATTGTTGTGGCAGACTTTAGCCGCATGCCTTGGCATGCACTGCAACTAACCCCCAGCGGTCACCTATCACTAAAGCTACCATATCTCAGGTTATATTGGTCCAATCTCAACATATCAGGTGCCAATCGATAGGTAATTAAATTTACTAAAAAAAGTTATTCTTGTAAACTTTTTGTAGAACCAACGGTTTCTGAGTTATTTAAGAAACAAGATGTTAAATGGCCGCCATTTTGTTTTATGAATTGAAAAATTATCATAATTTTTTGTAGCTTTGTCTAGTGGTTATAAATGATTGTACAAAGTTTCAATTTCGTATGTTAAACCATTATTTAGAAAAAAAATAAGTGGAAAAAGCAAAATGGCTGCTGTGTGAGTAACTGAAGACTTCCGGACAATTTAAATATGATATTTAGATAATATTGTAAACGACCCAGAATGGGGGTAGAATTAAGAGATCTCTAAATTCTAAAGGGCGAGTCATGGGACTTAAACAACAAACTTTAGCATTCTATTAAACTTGTACAATTTTATTAAATGAATTAAACTAATTCAAATTTGGACTATAACAAAAATAATCTATATCGGTTCATTGCACCTTCTAAAAATTCAAGATGACTGCATGTAAGATTTTGCTAACTGCTTATTTGGATTCTAACTGTTCACGAAGGTAGCGTGGACTTTACTCATTTCTCAATTACAAATTTATGATACTAGGGACTCGGTCATTCAAGGGTTTTTAGCATGAGCTAGAAAATATAATGGCACTAACAATCGATCAATTTATAAATTCATTACTATTTAGAAATTTTCACTACACTGATTACTCCCGGATAACTTACTAATTTAAACAAACATTGACATATTCACTTCAAATAATTAATAAACTACTTCAACTTGACTCACGGCGAAAAATAATACATATTAACAAACTTAAACAGCAAACAAATTCAACACACACGTTAATTTTGAGCCCTCGAGGCCCGAGGCTACCTCTGGATTTTAAATGTGAATTCGGCCGCGGCTTGATTGGAACTGAACTATTCCACGCAAATTATGTTCCCCTTCCACCAACGAGACAACGGTCCACGTGGAGACGAGCATAATTCCGTGGGAAAGGAAAATAATGCAAGTTTGAAATATTCCCAAATACACGAGTATTTTCCATCGCTAACGGAAATACAGTTCCGTGAGAATACCTCAACCCTGCATAAAATTGGATTCTTCCCGGACGCAAGTTAGCAAAATCTTAATGTGAGAAAATTATTTTTTAACAGAAAAATAAATTTCTCACGATAAAAATGTACACACAAAATTCAGCTACAAGATCACTAAAGTCTCATTGTTGAAGTCCTAATTCTACACTTTTCGAATGAACCCATACTAAATTTATCTCTATGAAAACACAAACCCATAATTAATTTATTTATTTCAATATTATCACCATCACACTATGTTTCTTACCCAGGAACAATGCACTAGAGTATTGGTTGGGTTTTCGTAAACACTCTGTTTATGTGGAGTGTACAGAAAAACGAATGCTACAAGCTCAAGGTGAATTCCGAACTCTTTTGAGACTCATAAATTACAATTTTTATTCTGTATAACCCAGTGTTGACCTATTCATAGACATAATTATGTTTTTAAGAACCATTTTTATTGTATTATATGTTGTAGTAAATTTCTGTTTTGAAATAACCTAAATAGTATTATAGATCAGTTCAAATGGTCTTACGTCTAACGGGATTAGTAGGCACATCTTTCTTATCAGATGTGAGTCTTTGAATTGGGAGAACACTCAACTTGTAATTCAACCGTAGCTGGATGTTCATTCATTTACATGAATGAAATGATGAATCTGTTGGGTCTTTTCCAAATGCCCCAATTGTGTTAATCTAGAGTTGGACAATTAACCAATTAATATACTGACCGGGTTGGTCTAGGAGCGTTACAAACTTTGGTCTGCTAGCACCACCTGGCTCGTGGGTTCGAATCCCGCCGATGGCATGGACGTTTGATCATCTCATCAATTCACCAAGGCACTTTCTATTACCCACGCACAAGTAGAACGCTCATGTGGGCATCATCCGCAGTAAATAAAAAATAATATAATGTTATGACTAGTTAATATAATTCACCCATGTGTGCCAAAGAAGATAATTTTGAATAAAATTTAGAATTTAGAAATAGGCCGGCACATCTAGAAAATACCTGAGTCTAGACCTAATTCATGCAGGTGAACGGGCTACAGTCAAGAAAACTTCAATTAATCTTGCCATGCCTGATTTAATAGGTTTATACTATAGAATAACACTACACTTTGAAATAATTAAACAAAAAATACAAACAGCTTCAATTACATTGGCAACTAAAATCGAACAACAGAAACAAGAAACAAGAATATCATGTTAATTTGTTGACATTCTTCATCTGATTCGGGGGCGCATTACTATCCCCGTTTAGATAGCAATACGTCACAAAACCAAACAAGATCAGTCACAAAATAACCAATTAATTTCAACATGGAATTACTCAAGAAAGAAAAACCCGTTGAACCCAAATTTCGTCGATAGTAACCCATATAACCCATTTCATAATAATTTTGAAACCCCACTTTTGATTGACATTCTCGAATGAACCTTTGTTTCACTACACTGCACTTTCGTTGGTCTGTACGTTGCTTTATCGTCGGGGTTACAGTACCTTGTTTTTGGCGGTGAGCTTTTACCGGTTGAATTTGGCTTGACGGCGACGTCCTCTTACGTCCTTAGACCTGTCGTCTGAACGGGTGTCTTGAAGCGGTGTTACATAAAGTTGCGGAACCAAAGGGGTGGTAGTACAAGAAGTTGGTTTGGGGACACACATGAACCGCTGTAAATAAATGTATTACAGCATTAATTTCTAACTCTTCCTACAATTCATCAAAAGCTAAAACAGGAGTTATCTATTGATTACAATTAATTAAATTCTCTCATTCTTTGAATCCTCATTTTATATAGATTTTTATCTTTAAACTACGGATTCTTTTTATCAGAATTAATGGATCTTTCTTCACAAATAAATCAAATTGAAATGATGCTAACTTATATGATATTTTTCGTTTGGTTTGCGAAATCAAATATAATTTTTCATATAGTAGCTCGGCTAGTATTGTTGGAAACTTGTGCGCCAGCCAACATTTATTTTTATTTATTATTTATGAACTATAGGACGCAATCCAAGTGTAAATAACGGGCATTCGCCCAAAACTGCTCAGAACCTTAATTAAAAATGAACATTCCAGAGTTTATGATTTGATTTACCTACAAATACAAGTCCAAAAACTAGTATCAACTGAAATTATGAATTTATCACCTAATAAAACAAGACACTTTATAACACAATAAAAGAAAAAAATATTGAAAATTTCACTTTAAGGAAAGATAATGTTTGCCTTATAAGATTCATCTTGTGGAATTTTTACCTTTAATTAAATAAAATTAGTAAACACATAGAAAGTAATTTAAATTGTATTAAAATTTGAACATTCATTAATATTAATTTCCTGGAAAAGAAAAACTTTCTTCTTCGTCTATTAAGATTTCTATCATAAAAAATTTACTAAATCATTCGACAGCCTTAATGACATAAGAAAACAGAGTCTGAAAAATATAAATTAAAAAATGTCATAAACTCAATATGAACATAATCTTAAAAGTTTCATTCCAATTTAAAGGATATCTTCCTGACTTTCAGCAATACTCTACGATAATATATCTCCAGAAACAATAACTCAAATGTAACGTAACTGAAAACTTTCTATACTTCTGTAGAAAAAAAATTTATAAGTATCTTCCATCACTAATAAAATCAAAAGGATTATTCTCAATCAATATTATTAACTTGAAAAATAACAGGCTTAATTAATTCAATACTCTTATGGAAGTTTCAATCAATTAAATTCCCTAAATTATATTTTAACCTTATTTTACGTACCTTAGCGGTTATTTGAAGAAACAATTATTCGTACATGATGAAGAAACCCAATTAAACCTTTCAGGACATGGCACTACCAGAAAATTTAAACTTTAATAAAAATAAAACTAACTAATGATATAAACTTGTAAACTTGCCCAAAAAGGGCGAAACATAGTGACTTCATCTTTACTCTCGTAGTGCTCCTAGCAAAGTGTCCTCCGGAACGTAATCTGGTCTCTCGACTGGGGAATCCCCACTACTGTATTTAGAAACAGGTCTCCTATTGGGCGAATGGAATCAATTTGACCAATCGTCGCGTGGCTTCTACAGCCTTTGGACCAAATAGTAACTGCAAAATCGGTAGTTTGTTATAATTTCAATGCTTGCTGTTTTCCAACTTATCGCATTTTATGTCGCGACAAGAAGGCTAAGTTTTAGAGATAATTCCATAATCTACATTCCTCGACGACTCGGAGCCACAATTTTTAAATATCTATCATGGGAAACTCGAAGTCATGGCCGTTCATAATAGAGAGAGAAAATAATTTATTTCGCTAACTCACTTACAATAATGGCTCTAGTCTATTGCGTATTAAATTTACTATTATAACTTGGGAAAAGGCCTGAATTAAAGACAGTGCCCGGCACACATGTTTCAATTTGAGTAAATTTGGAGGAACACAAAGCTGTCTTCTATTTTTTATATATAGCCTATTCGTTTTATGTTAACTGTAGCTGATTCTTCTGATGTGCCTAATAACGTTTTTTTCAATTCAATTTATTTATTTATACATTTATCTATTGTATAGAGCAAACCGTTC
Organism: Nilaparvata lugens; assembly: GCF_014356525.2. Lineage (NCBI taxonomy): Eukaryota > Metazoa > Arthropoda > Insecta > Hemiptera > Delphacidae > Nilaparvata > Nilaparvata lugens. The sequence continues at coordinate 21,430,291 of NC_052509.1, forward strand.
AAAAAAATATAATTTTATAACTAATGCAGAAATAAATTCCCCATCTTTAAATTTTGTAATTTTGTAATAAAGCAGATTACAGCGTTTTTCTATGTTTCTGTTGAGAGATTTGATTGTTTTTTATGATTTTTCTCATTTCTCTGATTCAATTTATTTAAATAGAAATGTTTGATTATTTTATTTTTGTTAATAAATTCAAAGGTTTGTTATTCTGGCGACACCTCTAATTGAATTTATTTGAATTTCAGGAAGTACGGCGGCATATTCGTGGACAACCGAGCCTACGTGACGAGAGACTTGTCGCAGCTGCGGCGCTACGAGATGTCGGCGCTGGAGAGCGAAGGCCTGCTCAGCAATGCGCTGATGGTGGCGCACCGCGATGCGCGCATGCTCGACATGTGGCTCAAGTCCTACCACATGTACGATCCCTCGCTCGAGGTGCATCACCTCGGCACACACATGCTCGATCTCTACAACAGCAAGGCCACTCTTGCGCACAAGGCCCGCAACTCCATCTTGAAAGGCAACGTGCACTCGCTGATTGACGACAACGGAGCACTCAAGTCCAACTTCGACACCATCTTTGCCGTCGAGATAGATCCGCACTTTGGCGGACTCGTCTTCGAGCCGGGCATGGGTGAGGAGTACATTCTGACACTCGTCGAGAAACAGTTCAACAGCTGAGTAGGCCTACCTACCAATTGAACTAGTCTGCTATGATGATTGTTGGACATTTCAACAGCTGAGTACCAATTGAACTAGTCTTCTATGCGTATTGTTGGTTAGACGATTATAAAACTATCCAATTCTAAATTAATGGTTAGATAAAAAAGTCTAAAGCTATTCAATTACCAGTTAAATGTCTAAAATTATCCAATTATTTGTTAGAGCTCAAAATCACACAGTCGAATGAAATTAGTTCTTAATTTGTAGCAAAAACATAATTAAAATGATAATGCTTACAACACAAAAAAGTCACAAAGAATACAATATAAAATGAAAAATGGAATACCAATTTAAATAGGATTGAATATAAATATATTAAACGGGACTTCCCCCTGCAAGGTACGAAAAACCTGAGCGCAGAGTTGTTCAATGATTAACAATAATTTAAGAAATAATAATGGGATAACATGCAACTTAGTTTTTTTATCCAAAATTTATCGAGAAAACCGGGAAGAGAAACAGAGTGTGAGGAATATTTGATCAAATTTAACTAAATTTTATGAAAGATTTGATATTCCCCATTAGACTATTTCATATTTTGTGAAATAGTACCTACCTATTACACCAACAAATATGTTTGACTTCATATTTGACCGTGCAATCGGGCATTTTATTGGTTAGAGTCATTGTCTGAAATCATCCATAAATTTGTCAAGATATTTGTCTAGAGTTGTTCAATAATTTATTAGATAATTGTCTATAGTTACTTGTCAGATAGTTATCTTAAAAGATAACTTATTGATCCTGATGAATATTTTCAATCATTTATAGTTCTGAAACTTTTTACTTTTATGGTGTCGTGTATTATTACTTATTAGAATGTCATTTTCTTGAACACTTGGTTAATTGTTAATTTCTAATATCAGATTTTCTTTAATTTTCACTTTCATAGCAGTACTTGGCGTGTGAAAGTTGAAAATAGTACTTGAAAGTGTAAACTTTTCCTACTGTATAAAGTATTGTAAGAGTTTAATTGTATATATATAAGAGTTTTGAAAGTTTACAACAGTGTAAATTTGTACTTTTTCAAGTCCGTTAAACTGTGGTAAACTTACTGCGATGTCTGAGTTAGATTGAGCGGTTGATAGACAGATACTGGAAAAATCATACCAAATTGATATTATGCATGACCATAACTGAAACAAGTTTGTTCAAACTTATTACACGTAGGTACCAATATGTCTAAACAAATCAATCTGTTCCAGTAAAATAGACGAAACTCAATTTATATTGGGTGTCATTCATATTGTCTGATATTTCAAATATACAAGTATTGTAACTCTTCGTTATTTGTCTTTAAACTCCGTTTACATTACATTATTCGATCATGTTATATTACAGTGCCTCTTATTATTTGATTATTATCATAATTTAGGCCGATTATATAAGCGTTTTTTGCACTTTGCTCAATAGCACACTTGTTATTGCAGTTCGGAATTACTTTTTAGAATTGCTGGAATTGTTATTTTCTTATATGAACTAAGCAATGTAAAAGTTGGCTGTTAGCAAAAGTATTATCATAGTGCCTTATCAGAAACTACTATAATGGTTTTCAATGCCGATTTCATGTTTTATTTTTTGGTTTATTAAGTTACATGTAGCTTGATACTTCAAGTTGGTTAAGTATTTACTTAACTTCCTCTTCTACTCCCTTATGTTCAAATTAATGAATATTTCCAATTCTCCTCTTTCAAGTTTCATAAATCACCAAAATTACATAGCAACTGTTGAAGTACCTAGATGTCTTGTCATTTTCCAGAGCAAAATTAAATAGTTTAAAAGTAAAAGAGCTTATGTAGGCAACACCCTCTGCAAACAAAATCTAATTAATTCAACTAATAGAACGTCTTTAAATATTCGTATTTTGTAGCAAACTCCCTCCAATAAAAAGTACCTTCATCATTATATTTTCTAATTTCGTAATTCTAATTATTATCCTAAATCTGAATTTTCAACTAATTCTTATAAAAGTAGGGTTCACTCCTTTTTCTAATTATAAATTTTGTATTTAAGGGAAATGTTATGAGACTTATTTTTCTGACATAAATATAGTGTATCTTTCTACATCTTCAATATTGTACTGAATCATTGCTAGGTATATTTAAGTAAATTTTATAAAACCAAAGAATAATAATATTATACTGTACGTTTTCATTGTATTTGTTTCTTTTAAATCACAACTTATTTCCTCCTTGAAATATATCTTATAGTTATTGCTAATCATTGGATTATTGACTTATTTCTCTGATAATTTGAGAAGTTTTGAGTGGGCTTCATTAAAATGTGTAAATTAATTCTGTTGTCCTCTATGGAAAAAGTGTGGTTTATTATATTCAGAATATGAATATGGAAGATTGTAAAAGCTTTTCTCAATTTATTGGTTAAGTCGATATTGATTTAAATGTATTAAAGGTTGTGAAATAACTGGACGTTTAAATGAAAAATTACAATAAGTGGTATTTTTATGTTGGTTATAGAGACAATATTTTTTAAAGTTATACGATATTAACACATCAACTGTATTATTCCATATTACTGATTAAATAAATTTAGTTCATGTACCAAGAAGAACACTCCCACAAAACAACTGAGGAACTGAGACTCATACAGTAGGCTACAGGCTGCACTCTATGTAAGGAGAGAATGCAAGATCAGGAGGGTTTATGCTGGTACTTATTATGAGTAAGATATTGGAGGAAGCATACACATTGAAAAACTGTTTATTAACAAAACAAGTGTATAAAACATTATTAAATGCACAATTCTTTCCAGCTATTTATAACTGATCAGTCGAGTGATTGGAATGTATAAGAAGGCTTATCATTATTTCCACATTCAAACAATAATAAATATAAGGCGCATTAGTTTATTGTTTTAACAGTTAAAACAATAATAAAAAAGGCTTATTATTGTTCCAACATTCAAACAATAATAAATGTGAGACTACTTATTATACGTTGAACAATGATAATGGAAAGCTTGAAATTGTTTTGCAAATTTAAGTAGAACTGTTCTTGTAATCAGTAGCTGCTGCTTCATCAAGAATCCAAACAGTCTTTCCTGGTTGAACAGTTTTCACGCGTCCAGCAGGGTATGACTCGTCCTCAAGTACATTCTGCAAACAAAAAAATTTATAATATTATTTCAAGATTTCTTATGCTCGATAATCCTTCAAAGAAACAGGTTTATACAATGTAATTATTGTAGACCTCTGGTCTTCTGAGCATTCTCATCTGAAGGTACAGCTATATCAATTATATAAGCTCTCTTCTCCAGCTGATCCAATACTAGGATGTCTGGCTTGTTGTGTACTACTCGCCTGTCTGTAATCATTTGGACATCCCAGTAGATCTTGACGTGATTGAACTCAACCAGAGGAGGAGGCTGATAGTTATAGTAAGGGAGGACCTCTGCAATATTCCAAAACTTGATCTGCAGCTCCAAGTGCACAATTTTTGCCACATTGTTATGGCGCAACATATACTCTGTTGGCTCTGAATTAAGGTGCCCATAAAACCGTCCATATAACTCTCTTGTCCTCCATTCTTCTTTTAGGTCTTGAGCAGATAGCAGCTCGCTCCCTCTTTGGTTTCTTAAATCAAGGGCTGTGTAACCATTATACAGCTGGCATACCTTCACAAACAAATCTGAATCAGCATTCTGGAAGTAAGATCTTAACTTCGTTTCCTGTCTTACACACAACCTTGATACCCTCATCAAACCGCGACCTCCCATACTCCTTGGTAGGTAAAATCGAGCAACTGAGGCACGTGGATGATGCATCCTGAATTTAGTCATCCTTGTCCTGACACACCTATCAATCTGCTCCAATCGAGTATCTGACCACTTCAGAATTCCAAAGGTGTAGGTCAATGCTGGGATCACCCAAGTATTCACAGCCTTGATGCAATTATTTGCAGATAGTTTTCCTTTTAGAACCCTATCAAGTCTGCTGCGGAATTCACCTTCCACTTTTGTGAGCATTTCTGTTTTTGAGATTTTTTCAGAACCATAGTGGGCTCAAGCTATCTCCTTGATAGATTCCTCGGTAGATCTGGATTGATTCAGTCTGAATTTGTGTTTCTCCACTTCCTATTTTCAGTTTTACACTCCACTGGCTCATTACCATCCTCATGAGGTTCACAAGAGCTACATCCACCTTGTAGAGCTGGAGAACATACAACAGCCAGCTATGTGGAACCGAGTCAAATGCTTTAGCATAATCTATCCAAGCTATTGATACATTTCTTTGCTTTGCACTTGCTTTCCCTGCAATAAAAGAGTCCAGAATCAAAAGCTCCTTACAGCCTTTAGCACCCTTCCTACATCCAAGCTGCTCTGTTGCCATGATCTTATTAAGAGTGATGTGGCTATCAATCTCGGAAGCGAGCGTGGATGTCATTAGCTTGTAAGTACTGTTCAGGCATGTGATTGGTCTATAATCTCCAGGGCTCATATTCCTCTCTTTCTTAGGAATCATGAAAGTAAGTCCAGATGCAAAACCCACTGGTATTTCTGATCTCTGTTGTAGTAGGTCATTGAAGCAGCCTGCAATCTTAGAATGCAAGCTTGAAAAATTCTTCAACCAATAGTTTTGGATACCATCTGGCCCTGGGGCTTTCTAATTGTGACTCTTCTTCACTGTAATAGAAACATCCTCTGTAGAGATTACACATTCTGGCATTCCAGCAAGATCTCTCATCTTGCTTTTCACCTGATTTATTCAGTATGCATTTTCATTGTGCATAACTGGCTCCTGCCACATATCCTTCCAAAATTTTTCCATATCTTCAACACCAGGATGTTGCACTACACCGTGTTTATTGCTATTTAAAAGTTTGTAATATTTCCTTCCATCGTTGGAGAATAACGTTGCCTGATGTATTCTCGACTCAGCCTCTGTATATCTGCGACACCGATTATTATTATTAGCCATTAAACTATAGTTGTAATGGTCCATTAGATTTGGATTAGAATGTACCATTATTTTGATAAGGTTTAAACTTATTTTATTAAATGCAATAGACCATTAATATAGTTGAAATGGTCCATAGATACAATAAGTTTCCTAGAAACCGGGCCTAAGAATAATGTAAATAATTATTTTTTAATGATATTTTATTGTAATGGTTATTCAATTGAAGAGTGATGATGGAACCAACCTTGACCATAGCCGCTTTCGAAGCACCAATAATGGGGAAAATGCAGAAGCGCGCATTGTTGAGCACAGGGAAGGTGAAGGTGATGCGGGAGGGGGGTGGTTTGGGGGAGTCGGTGATGGCGGCCACCCACACTGAGGTCTCCTTGAGCAGCTTGTGGGCGGGGAAGAGGGAGCAGGTGTGCCCATCAGGGCCCATGCCCAACAGCAGCACATCCAGCTTGGGCAACGTGTCAGGCGGAAAGTAGACACACATCTTCTGGATATAATCCTTGGCTGCATCTTCGGCTGCAACAAAAAATGTTTTCAACTTGAGTATTTCAATTCATTTTAATGTCGTGTATTTTTACAATATTATGCTATCCCCATGCAAGGGTTTTCACACTACCTGAACAAAACCTTCATATTACCTAACCGTTTGGAGCTACTCAATTATTTGAATAAATAAATAATAATTGTGAATAGATCGTTAATGATGAGAGTAGATCGTAGTAGAATGTGAGTAGATCGTTAATAATGGTTATCATTAATAGTAAGGTTCATTCTTATATTTTCATTTATTTATGTAATCTTATCGTTTCAATATTGTTTGAACTATAACTGTAAGTTTTTCAAAAGTAATTCCTCAGTTGAGATTCTATTAAAGTTTGAAATAAATTACTCAACTCACAGTCCGTATAAAATGAGACTTGGCCGTCCATCCGCAAAAATAACAGTGTTGTGTAAAATTGCAACAAATAAAGTTCTTATTCAAACTACTCTCAACAATTAGATTAATAATTTCAATCACTTCTGAGAAACGTCCACGCTTTCACCACAAACTTATCTCTTGAAACAAAATCATTAAATTGATAGTTCAAGTATTTATATTTATATATTATAGTTTGAATATTCTGACAGTTTACTTTGAAATATATGAAAAGCTCAGTTTACCAACCTGATAAACCTGGAGTAATTGTAACAAATTGAGATTCTTCAATTGGGAATGATCCGATGAGAGTTTTCTTGTAGGCGCCAAATGTTGAGTCGCTACTGTCAAATGGTACAATACGCTCATCACAGAAAAAAAACCTCCATTTTTCCCATTCTGTTGAGATGCTTTTCAGAGATTTCGGTAGCATTGTAACAAGAGATCCACCTTGAATTTGAAAAAGGAAATCCATCTGTTAGATTATTTTAATTTTGTTAAAAACGCTATAATTTCGAAATAATTATTCAATTTTTTGTATTATATTTTTTATTTTGCATAGCAAAGTGAATTTTATATTGAAATGGCTGTATTGTATTTTGGATGTTTCTTGTTTCATAGTGCGTATTGTGATGTTATAGGCCCATGTGAGCTGTTGTGAAAAGGATGATGTTTCATGTTAATGTTTGTTGATATGTTGAGTCTGTCTGTTGTGTGGCATACAAGTGCGCAGGGGCAATGTTGATGTGTGTGCATGAGTTGTGTTGCATTTTAGCTTTCAGCACCAGAATAGCAATTTTATTGTGTGGTGATATGTTGCATTGATTTTTTTTGCTTGAGTGGAGAGTCGATTTTTCGATAGATTTTTTGTAGAGTTGAATTGAGCTGTTTTTTTAGAGTTTGTGAGAGTTAATTTATTTGAGTAAAGTGACTGCTTTCGTTGTATTTGATTGTTTAGCATTGAATAATAAATGTCAGTTTTGTTATGTTTTTCTTTTTAATTTTATACAGCATCGTACATGATTTTATTATTTTCTTTGCATTGACTTTATTATATTGGCTTTGTTATGCATTTAATTTTGTAAACTATTATGTTATGTTTGAAGGGACGGATTCAAGGATCCAAAGGTTCAAAGAACCCCATACGTCAACAGACGCTTGTTGTGTTCCCAAGTACGTTAGTTGCGGACAAGCCAATATCTGTGTCCTTTACAAGATCCAGGAGGTTTTCCCTACACTAATATCCCGTTCATCACCTGGTTGCTTGCAGCCAAACAGATGCCTTCTTCTTGCCCTTGGTCTCTCGCAATCCAGTGTGATATGCTTGGCAGTCTCTTGAGACTGATAGATCCTCGTGACATATGTGAGTTCCACTCCTTGCCTTCTTTGTAGGTCCTTCCGCTGAGGAAGGGGTCGCCAAATTACTAGGACGCCTGGCCACCCTTGACTCATCCTCTTGACCCACATTTGTGCCTGGAGTTTCACCCATCTCTGGTCTCATCTTTTTTTTCTTTTTGCCCCTCCGAAACTTTGCAGGTTCAAAAGCCTCACCTCTACTAAGAAGTTTTGCCTGAAAGGCCGCCCATCCTTGAGCAGTGGTGAGGTTTGTTCTCTCCACCCGCAATCTCGTGACCTATGTGAGATCCACTCCTGGCCTTTTTTGTAGGTCCTTCCGCTGAGGGAGGGGGTCGCCAAATTGCCTCAAGAGCGCCTGGCGACTGGCCACCCTTGACTCAGCCTCTTGACCCACATTTGTGCCTGGAGTTTCACTCATCTCTGGTCACTTGGGTTTTTTATTTTTGCCCCTCCGAAACTTTGCAGAGTCAAAAACCCAACTTCTTCCAATAAGTTTTGCCTGAATGGCCGTTCTTCTTTGAGCAGTGGTCTGAGAAAAGCTCATCCTTCCTCTCCAGTTGGGATGGTATGGTGTGATTGAGCTTATGTCATCCATGTTGTAATCAGTGGAAGCCTTTTCAATCTTGATAGCCTCTACATAAGAGTGTAACGGAACCTCCTGTTTACCTGAAAGCACCCATTTCAGATTGAGGAACCTGCCCTGATGGGGCAGATCCCGATGGATTTAAAGGCAAGGCAACTTCTTGAGTAGCCTTGGGGTTTGGTTTGTTCATGTGGTCCTCACGAACAGCTTGGGAAGTGGAGTCAACCCAGACAGAGCCCCGCATGTCCAGGCAAGGCTAAATACTACAGGAGAGGCGCCTGGTATCCTGCAGGCACCGTTAGAGACATCATATAAAAGCACCACCCATCAGAAAGGACCACATTACACCTTGGGTTGGCCTAAGAAGAAGTTAGAATATGACCAAGGAAGGCCGACAGACAGAAAAAGAAAGAAAGAATGGCACAAAGCTAAGTCAATGGAAAAAGAGCCATTCTAGAAATGAAAAGTTCCAAAGCGTTATGAAGGAGAAGGAGGGCTTTGGAAAGGGGGTCCCTTTTAGTCGCCTTCTACAACAAGCAGGGATACTGTGGGTGTATTCTGGTTTCCAACAAAATAATACTTGAGTAGGATGTTCGACTCAAAGCTCCCCCAACCAGCAGGGGGTTTGTAAACTGTTACAATAATAATTGAGATTGAATTCATTTTTAAGTTTAGTGTACCTTTATAGGCCTGTAGCACTTTTGATGTTTAAACTATAGAGTGGGATAATATTATAGTTTATAAACGTTATATAGCCTTATATTCTTTCTGTTGGGGCAGCTTTATTGGCTCTGTTGAATTTGGTAATGTGATGTGATTGATGCAAACGGGCGGGTGTGGGGAGGGAGTTTGATTGTGCGTATTTTGTATCTATTTGGCATTGATAATTATACCGTTATAATATACCGCCATAAAATTACTATCTAATTGTACTGGGTGGCTCAAATAATATAAATGAACCTAACTTGAATCATCTTCCTCAAGTAACAGAAAAAATCAAGGAAATTGTGCCACTCAGCAAAAAAACAAACTTAATAATAAGTACTATTCCTAATAGGTTTGATAGGCCAGAATTAAATGAAGCAATCAATTCGACAAACAAATCAATCCATAATACAATCAACAGCCTAAAAAATAAGAATTCTAAACAACTGGGGATTTGTTTTCTAAATGAAAGGCTGAAAAGACATAACTTCACTAATCATGGGTTGCATCTAAATCGATCTGGCAAAGTAATCTTTTGTAATAGATTGGCAGAGCTGATTGAAAGCCGTTTGCAATCCTCTGGTTTAAAAACAGTCAAAAAAACAAATAACGATTTTTTAGTAAATTGGCTCAAAACAGGGAAAGGGAAATAGCTACAAATGCTAGAGATAGAGTAGCACAAGATGGTAAGGTTTTTAGTATTTATCATCAAAATATTCAGTATCTTCGCAACAAAATTGACAGATTAGAAGTATTTCTTAAACAGGAGGATCCTGACATTATTTTCACAGAGCATGGCTTAAAAATAAAGGAAATAAATCAAGTTAGGATTCCAGGCTATTCACTGAGATCAGAATTTTGTAGAATAGCTCATAGAAGTGGTGGTGTATGTATATTCACTAGCAATGCTAAACATACCCAAACTTATGAACTGGATTTTGTTAAGAGATTTTCTGTTGAGATGGATTTAGAGGTGACGGGACTAAGGTTAAAAATTGATGATCGATTTGAGGTAGCAGTGTTAGGTATCTATAGGTCACCAAATGGAGACTGGCAAAAATTTTGTGAGCTGCTCCATACACTTTTGGAAATTACAACCGCTCGTTTCACAAATGTTATAGTAGTAGGAGATTTCAATACCGATTTTGCCAGGCAGGATAAAATGACAGAGGATATTAGAGATATTATTAATATGAATAATTTAGAAATTAAGGTCCACGAATATACAAGAGTAACTCGAACTTCACAGACAATTATTGATAATATCCTCACAAATATAGAAGGTTGTAATGTCAGGTTAGGTAGCTCAGATCTATCAGATCATAACTATCAAATTTTAGATGTTAAGTTGCAGGGCCAGAATCCAAGCAGAAAAAAAACTTTTGTGAAAGAAATTCAGCAATATGAGCTAGGAAATATAAATTGTTTGAAGCAGGAACTGCTTCAAGAAAATTGGAGTAGTGTTTATAACAGTTGTAACCTAAATTACAAATATAAGCAATTCATTGATACTCTAAGATTTCACATTAGTGTATGCTGTCCATAAAAAAAGTCAAAGTAAAAAGTAAATTAAACAAAGTAGATGAATGGATAACTGAAGATATTCTTACTCAAAGAAATATTGTTAGGGAAGCTTATGAGGAATTTAAATTAGTGAGGGATGTTCCGAGTGAAGTCAAATACAAATGTCTAAAGAAAAACTATGCAAAAGAAGTGAGGAAAGCTAAGTGTAAGAAAACAGCTGAAATATTAACAACTAGTACCAATTTTAACTCTGCTGTTTGGGAGGTAATTAATAGAAATAGGAGAGCAGCTCAAAAAGATACAGTTACTAATGTCCCTAGGATAATCGATGAACATGGAAATTATATGGATGATAGTATAGACATTTGTAACTTTTTCAATAAGTATTATCAACAGGTTGCATATAATCTCCAAAAGTCACTGAACACTAATACTTATAATACAACTACATTAAATGCTGAGCCAATTGAAAAGGTATTTAAATTTCATCCATTATCAAGAGATGAGTTGTCAAGAATAATAAAAAATTTGAATAACAAAAAAACAGTAGGATTGGATGGGGTCTCAAGCAAAATTTTAAAAGAATGTGAAAATGAATTACTGGACCCTTTATTGCATCTCCTTAATACTTCACTAGAGCAGGGTATTTTCCCTGATGATCTGAAACAAGGAAAAATTTTGCCAATTTTCAAGAGCGGTGATTCTGAAAGAGTTGAAAATTATAGACCCATTAGTATTCTAAATGTAATAAGTAAAATTTTTGAAAGAGTAGTTTTAAATAGGCTATTGATGCACCTGGAAGAAATTAATTTCATATGTGATGAACAGCATGGGTTCCAGAAAGGGAAATCTACTAAGACTGCAATAGTATCCCTTGTTGAAAGACTAATAGATATAATAGATTCAGGTGAGAAGGCAGCCGCAATATTTCTTGATTTATCCAAAGCTTTTGATTGTGTGAACCATAGAATATTATTGGAAATACTAAAAACTGTAGGTGTGAATGGTATAGAACTAAAATGGTTTGAATCATATCTCATAGGTAGAAACCAGTGTGTTGAGCTTACCAAGGTGGATGGGAATGAAATAGTAAAAATTAAATCTCAAAAACTGGAGGTCCAGGCTGGAGTACCTCAAGGCTCAATTCTGGGTCCCTTACTGTTTCTGTTGTATGTGAACCAATTACCAAAAGAGTTAAAAGATCACAGAGCTCTGTTGTTTGCTGATGACACATCGCTTATCTTTAACAATTATTTATTAGATAGTCTAGAAATAAATGCTTTTACTGGAGTACAGTCAATTGTCCAATTCTTGAAGCAAAGGCAATTAACAATAAATAGTAAGAAATGTCAATTCCTACAATTCAAAAGTAAATATAATTCAGTAGAGGATAGAGAAATAAATGTGTTGTAGAGGAAAATGAATTAGACCAAGAAGAGAAAGTAGCATTCTTGGGAATTTTATTGGACAGGAAATTAACATGGCATCCTTACATTGAGAGGATATGTAATAAGATATCATCTGGGGTATTTGTCCTGCGGCAGCTTGCTAGGCTGAATGATAAAAAACTATTTTTTAATGATATTTTATTGTAATGATTATTCAATTGAAGAGTGATGATGGAACCAACCTTGACCATAGCCGCTTTCGAAGCACCAATAATGGGGAAAATGCAGAAGCGCGCATTGTTGAGCACAGGGAAGGTGAAGGTGATGCGGGAGGGGGGTGGTTTGGGGGAGTCGGTGATGGCGGCCACCCACACTGAGGTCTCCTTGAGCAGCTTGTGGGCGGGGAAGAGGGAGCAGGTGTGCCCATCAGGGCCCATGCCCAACAGCAGCACATCCAGCTTGGGCAACGTGTCAGGCGGAAAGTAGACACACATCTTCTGGATATAGTCCTTGGCTGCATCTTCGGCTGCAACAAAAAATGTTTTCAACTTGAGTATTTCAATTCATTTTAATGTCGTGTATTTTTACAATATTATGCTATCCCCATGCACGGGTTTTCACACTACCTGAACAAAACCTTCATATTACCTAACCGTTTGGAGCTACTCAATTATTTGAATAAATAAATAATAATTGTGAATAGATCGTTAATGATGAGAGTAGATCGTAGTAGAATGTGAGTAGATCGTTAATAATGGTTATCATTAATAGTAAGGTTCATTCTTATATTTTCATTTATTTATGTAATCTTATCGTTTCAATATTGTTTGAACTATAACTGTAAGTTTTTCAAAAGTAATTCCTCAGTTGAGATTCTATTAAAGTTTGAAATAAATTACTCAACTCACAGTCCGTATAAAATGAGACTTGGCCGTCCATCCACAAAAATAACAGCGTTGTGTAAAATTGCAACAAATAAAGTTCTTATTCAAACTACTCTCAACAATTAGATTAATGATTTCAATCACTTCTGAGAAACGTCCACGCTTTCACCACAAACTTATCTCTTGAAACAAAATCATTAAATTGATAGTTCAAGTATTTATATTTATATATTATAGTTTGAATATTCTGACAGTTTACTTTGAAATATATGAAAAGCTCAGTTTACCAACCTGATAAACCTGGAGTAATTGTAACAAATTGAGATTCTTCAATTGGGAATGATCCGATGAGAGTTTTCTTGTAGGCGCCAAATGTTGAGTTGCTACTGTCAAATGGTACAATACGCTCATCACAGAAAAAAACCTCCATTTTCCCATTCTGTTGAGATGCTTTTCAGAGATTTCGGTAGCATTGTAACAAGAGATCCACCTTGAATTTGAAAAAGGAAATCCATCTGTTAGATTATTTTAATTTTGTTAAAAACGCTATCATTTCGAAATAATTATTCAATTTTTTGTATTATATTTTTTATTTTGCATAGCAAAGTGAATTTTATATTGAAATGGCTGTATTGTATTTTGGATGTTTCTTGTTTCATAGTGCGTATTGTGATGTTATAGGCCCATGTGAGCTGTTGTGAAAAGGATGATGTTTCATGTTAATGTTTGTTGATATGTTGAGTCTGTCTGTTGTGTGGCATACAAGTGCGCAGGGGCAATGTTGATGTGTGTGCATGAGTTTTGTTGCATTTTAGCTTTCAGCACCAGAATAGCAATTTTATTGTGTGGTGATATGTTGCATTGATTTTTTTTGCTTGAGTGGAGAGTCGATTTTTCGATAGATTTTTTGTAGAGTTGAATTGAGCTGTTTTTTTTAGAGTTTGTGAGAGTTAATTTATTTGAGTAAAGTGACTGCTTTCGTTGTATTTGATTGTTTAGCATTGAATAATAAATGTCAGTTTTGTTATGTTTTTCTTTTTAATTTTATACAGCATCGTACATGATTTTATTATTTTCTTTGCATTGACTTTATTATATTGGCTTTGTTATGCATTTAATTTTGTAAACTATTATGTTATGTTTGAAGGGACGGATTCAAGGATCCAAAGGTTCAAAGAACCCCATACGTCAACAGACGCTTGTTGTGTTCCCAAGTACGTTAGTTGCGGACAAGCCAATATCTGTGTCCTTTACAAGATCCAGGAGGTTTTCCCTACACTAATATCCCGTTCATCAACTGGTTGCTTGCAGCCAAACAGATGCCTTCTTCTTGCCCTTGGTCTCTCGCAATCCAGTGTGATATGCTTGGCAGTCTCTTGAGACTGATAGATCCTCGTGACATAAGTGAGTTCCACTCCTTGCCTTCTTTGTAGGTCCTTCCGCTGAGGAAGGGGTCGCCAAATTACTAGGACGCCTGGCCACCCTTGACTCATCCTCTTGACCCACATTTGTGCCTGGAGTTTCACCCATCTCTGGTCTCATCTTTTTTTTCTTTTTGCCCCTCCGAAACTTTGCAGGTTCAAAAGCCTCACCTCTACTAAGAAGTTTTGCCTGAAAGGCCGCCCATCCTTGAGCAGTGGTGAGGTTTGTTCTCTCCACCCGCAATCTCGTGACCTATGTGAGATCCACTCCTGGCCTTTTTTGTAGGTCCTTCCGCTGAGGGAGGGGGTCGCCAAATTGCCTCAAGAGCGCCTGGCGACTGGCCACCCTTGACTCAGCCTCTTGACCCACATTTGTGCCTGGAGTTTCACTCATCTCTGGTCACTTGGGTTTTTTATTTTTGCCCCTCCGAAACTTTGCAGAGTCAAAAACCCAACTTCTTCCAATAAGTTTTGCCTGAATGGCCGTTCTTCTTTGAGCAGTGGTCTGAGAAGCTCATCCTTCCTCTCCAGTTGGGATGGTATGGTGTGATTGAGCTTATGTCATCCATGTTGTAATCAGTGGAAGCCTTTTCAATCTTGATAGCCTCTACATAAGAGTGTAACGGAACCTCCTGTGTACCTGAAAGCACCCATTTCAGATTGAGGAACCTGCCCTGATGGGGCAGATCCCGATGGATTTAAAGGCAAGGCAACTTCTTGAGTAGCCTTGGGGTTTGGTTTGTTCATGTGGTCCTCACGAACAGCTTGGGAAGTGGAGTCAACCCAGACAGAGCCCCGCATGTCCAGGCAAGGCTAAATACTACAGGAGAGGCGCCTGGTATCCTGCAGGCACCGTTAGAGACATCATATAAAAGCACCACCCATCAGAAAGGACCACATTACACCTTGGGTTGGCCTAAGAAGAAGTTAGAATATGACCAAGGAAGGCCGACAGACAGAAAAAGAAAGAAAGAATGGCACAAAGCTAAGTCAATGGAAAAAGAGCCATTCTAGAAATGAAAAGTTCCAAAGCGTTATGAAGGAGAAGGAGGGCTTTGGAAAGGGGGTCCCTTTTAGTCGCCTTCTACAACAAGCAGGGATACTGTGGGTGTATTCTGGTTTCCAACAAAATAATGCTTGAGTAGGATGTTCGACTCAAAGCTCCCCCAACCAGCAGGGGGTTTGTAAACTGTTACAATAATAATTGAGATTGAATTCATTTTTAAGTTTAGTGTACCTTTATAGGCCTGTAGCACTTTTGATGTTTAAACTATAGAGTGGGATAATATTATAGTTTATAAATTTATAAACGTTATATAGCCTTATATTCTTTCTGTTGGGGCAGCTTTATTGGCTCTGTTGAATTTGGTAATGTGATGTGATTGATGCAAACGGGCGGGTGTGGGGAGGGAGTTTGATTGTGCGTATTTTGTATCTATTTGGCATTGATAATTATACCGTTATAATATACCGCCATAAAATTACTATAATTATATGGTACCGGTATTGTCAAATGCTGATTGCAACATGTAGCAACCACCTGTCGGAATATAGAACAATAATAGTTACGGTACGGTACATTCATGATCCATACCTCTTTACCTAAGTTAACCAGCACGGTAAAAATAAAAGTTGAATTTATTTTCTCACCTGATAATCCAATCTTGAACAATCCATCATCCTTGATCGAACGATTCGCTTCTTCTTGTAATATGTGAGCAAGTCTTTCAATAACGTCATTCTCTGTATTGACAACAGCTATTTCCCTAATAAAATTACTATTCGGCTCAGCCATTTATTCAATCACGTTTATTAGTTATTAAAATTGGATATCTAACGGTAAGTTAGGTACAATGACTTATCAGTGCGAGAATGTTTTATCAGTGTACGAATGGAGTTTACCTCTGATGAATAGCGGTACCTACACTACCTAACTTTTTTCAATTATTGATAGAATTTAGTTATCACAGTCCAACTTCTAGCCTACTTGTTACAGAGTAGTCCAAAATGAAGCGGAAGCCCACTGGCTTATGTTAAATTGTGAAAGGCAAACGTCAAAACTTCTGTGTTATCTCAGCTCATACCGGTATAGTAGCCTATTTGGTCGTCAATCGTCAGTGAGTAGGGCATGGGCGCAGGTCAAGGTCATTTTCAAAGGCGATTGATTTGGATGTTTTTAGCAAGCAATCAATTATCATGGGCTTTGGCTGGTAAAGTGAAGTTGTTTTCTTGATAAATTAACTCAAATTATCAAGCTATAATATTGGTATGTTGTTTTTATTGCAGTGAAATAAATTATCGTAGATCACTGATGATAGGCTACTATTCAACAACTCGTCAATCAATATTCAATATTGTCGATTCATGCGGTTGAGAAGAATCTGAAATCAGATATTTTTGCGCTAAATTCAGTGATCCACAAAAAATAGTAGGCCTAACTACTTTTTACAGTAGACTTGAGACTTTGGGAGCTGAAACTGTCGGGTTCGGGTAGCCCGATGAGAGCTTTCCTCAGAGCATCCTATCTAGCCGAATGGAATTCGGTTCGGTACCGGACCGGTAGAAATTTTTCGTCGTGAAGTTCGACCATTGTTGAAGGAATCAAAAAACAAACCATCATACATAGCTACAGGTGAGCATTAATTGAGCCAGTAAAGAGGCGTTTACATTGTTACCTCTAATACAACATAATTAGAGTTGGCTGTGACATTGTTCAAGTTTTTTCAACGTTCTAGTTGAATATTAGGGGAATTTTGCATGGAAAAATTGGTTCTGGACCTCTCTTATGTATATAAACAATAAATTGAAAAATCAGAACCACAATATTATTGCAAGCACTCCCCCTTTTTCATGTCTGTATTGACTGGACTATTATCGTATTATGCACAGTAAATGAAGACAAAAGAAAACAGGGTTCTGCCAGAGACAAATGATACTATTATCTTCACTTAAACAGTATCTTTGATCTATGGTTTTGTGTAAAAAATTATAGGAAAGCTGAATTTTTACAGGGTGTTAGTATACATCGTACATCGCCTGGAACTGAAGAGTCCCCATTGTTACCGTACACTACTTGTAATGTCAAATTTTATCTAATAAAAGCTTATGCTTCCGTTTTTTGAGAAAAATGTTCCATTCAAAGGTTATAGCTCGTTTTAACACCTTTGAAATGATTATCATGAGTCGATTTTTTTTCAATGTCCCAATTGCTAATCTTAATAAATTGTCCAGTTAATCTGCACAATATACACGTTTTTAAGTAATACTACCACCAGCATGTGTTTTTAGGAAAACTATAATCAAAAGTGCTTTTTTTCTGTTCTCAATGCTATCTATTGTCCAATGGAAGCCCTTGATGATAGAATTGAATTTGGTCTGAAGTGAGGAGAGCCTGGAGTTCTCCTTTCACGTGTGTTAGATGAAATTAAGAATAAATAATTTTGGAATTTGGTAGCTAGGCAATTCACTATCGAATATCATTCATACATTGTTGGTAATCCATCTTGTTTTCACTAATATTCTTGCTATTGTATTTTTATAAATTTTATAACATTCTTTGGTGTGGCGACGACTATTTCGTGCTGGTGTTGCACATTCTCAAGCCAAACAGAAACAGAAAAATATTGTTCATAATTCACATTTGAAAGTGCACTCTTCAAACAACTGATATTCGTCTACTTATATAGGCCAGCAATCTTGACTATTCATGAAGTAAGATGTGTACACAAAACGCGCTCAGACGTTGCTCATAAGCAAGGTCTATAAATACAGGTCATGACACAGTCCCGTGATGCATTGCAAAATCGCAATTTTATGGGGTCCTAGTTCACCAATTTTTAAATTTATCAGGTGTTATCATTATGGATTGAACAACATGATGTGTTATTTTGTAATATTGTTCAAGTGATATTACTTGGCTTTGAATTGTAACATAAATTGTTCCGGCAGAATATAATAATACTTAGATTCCAACTAGGAACTGAATTGTTGATTTTTAGATTTAATTGATCAGGAACTTGAAACTCTTTTTGAAATTGCCCTCACATATTTCTGTCTTGTCCAAATGCCTTTTGAATCATAATCCTTGAGTTACAAGAATAAGAACAATTTTTTATAATAAATAAATAGATAATTAAAGCATTTATAATTGAAATTTCATTATTAAAAAATTGAAAACCTGAATTCACATATTATCTGAACTAGAATATTGTTTTTAAAATGCACAATTTTGTTACGAGCAAATTGAATTGGATTGGATTTTCAAATGTACCGCCATAAAGACCCCATAAAATGGCCGCTCCATGAGTAACAAGAGCATTGATATGTTAGATGACTAAGCTATCAAGCGTTTGGAAGCATGATGCCTCCTTCATTTTTCGTCGCCATTGAATATCGGGCAAGAAGTCAGGCGCCCAGACAGACTTATATGGGAAAACATCGACTTTCATTGCGTTATATCTTTCGACATACTTGATGGATTTCAATATAATTTTTTTCAACTTTTCATCATTTCCATTACCATATGATACAATGATTTGTTCATTGAACTTTATTTTTAACTCGACCAAACATCTAATTTAGTGAACCTACGTCACTACAGATTTTGATCCATTCTATTAGCAAATGAATCTCATTTTTACAATATTTTCCTATTACCATGTATTTAGGATATGGAAAATAAAACATTTATTATAGATTGCTAATATTACCATATATTTTAGACCTATTAGACCTATTAGATTTATTAGATGGCAAATAATAATAAATTAACTGTTATCACAATATTTCGTGAAACTGTTTCCATTCGTTTTGCAACTTAAGTATAGTTACCTAACTATACTCTTATACTCCTACTAGCCGTCAGGCTCGCTTCGCTCGCCATATCCGTCTAGATACGACTGGATCGTCCAAGATTGAGATCAGCAGGCTCGCGGGCATTTTTATCATAATGTTAGGACAATTCAGTCGGGGGTCCAGACTAAACGGTTGGCTAAACGGATATGGCGAGCGAAGCGAGCCTCACTGCTAGTAATATAACATTCCCAGGATTGAAGTAGCCGTGCCCAATCAATTTTTCCGCCATAAATGCATTTAAATCTTCAACTTGGTGCCAACCTAACAAAGTCAACTCAACTTAATGCCAACCTGACTAAATTATTAATTCAGTTGCCAGTTAACAACTGTTTCGAAGAGGTACTCTATCTAGATTATAGTTCTATAGTAACATATGATATGGAAATTTCAATTATAATTAAACGGTGTACACACGTACGTTTGCCTCGGGTGAGCATACGTGTATGGGCTTGCATTCGCACGTGTGGACACTGTTCGCTGAGGCATGTGGGCGAACCGGAACCCTGTCGGTATTTTGGCGTGCTCAAAGGCGCCTCGGGCGAGCATTGAATGTACGTGTGGACGCGATTTTGCCATACGGGTGAGGCAAAACGTAAACATTGAAGGCGTCATAACCTAATTCCAATGAATTAGGTTAATGAATGACAAATCAAATTGTGATCCAATAACTAATTGTAGGATTTTTGTGATTTTGTAGGATATGTGGAATTTCAAATATTTAAATAGAAACATGCATGGAGTATTATATAATTTGTAGACTATCATGATTAACAAATTTAGAACTGCATAGTTTAAGTGAAAAAAGCTTCTCTGCAGGGTTCCTACAAGAAAGTATAGCTCAAATATTATTTTACTGTGGCTATCAAATCATCTTGTGTTTGTTTCATGTTATCAATCAGAGTTATTTATTAAAATTGTAATCTTTAATATGATATTATACGTTTTAGATAGCTAGGCTATCTATAGAGATTTATTCAAACTTTGAACTAGTATTCCCTTGAAGGTAAATCTTAAAGCTAATCTTTTGGAGAATCTTGTTTTGTCATGTGTATGAGCAGAGTTAGTTTAAAATGGGCAGCAATTTAGTATTTGATTCAATTTATGGCTAATTTCCTTAAAGAAGACTGTCAATTTTGTGAGACAGTGTTAAGTGCTTTGATTAGGTCATCAAAACTTCTGGAATTATTGTAGAATTTTTCTTTTTTTGAGATTCTGAATAGATATTGGAAACCAACAAATGAATCGGCCCAATGCCAAGAATCTCAAAGTTAGAGCCAATCGTTCTTGTGGAGTTATTGCTTCCCTCATGATGATATCATTTTTTGTTTAGATAACTAGTTGAATTAGATTCAGTATATTAACAACATAATGTTTTGACAACCTAAGAAAGATTGAATTGTCAATATTATGTCATGTAGCAATTTATTTCCTTACTTTAACCTACAATCGTTCAACCCACCAACATTGTTTGTCAAGCTTTATTTTTGATTTTATTATATATAAGTCATTGAAATAAAATGATTCTGCTGCAATTTGTGATAACTATCTTCAATGATGGAATGACGCCATTGTTGTCATGTTGTGGAAAATCTACATCTACCATGTCTTCGTGTCGTCTGCAAATCAGATAGCTTTTTGAATGCTGAGGCATACGTGGATCGCGTCCACAAGGACGTACAGTGAATGTTGAGGCATATGTACATACGATTGTTCGCGCGAATCTGTACGGACGTGTGTACAAGTCTCCTAAGAGATTGGGAGAAGAAGAATATACATGCTAAAAGACGAACTTTAAACCCTTAAAAACAACCCTTAGAGTTAAAATATTGCCAAAAGATTTCTTAGTGCGCCTCTAAAGGGCCAACTTAACATACCTACCAAATTTGAACGTTTTTGGTCCGGTAGATTTTTAGTTATGCGAGTGAGTGAGTGAGTGAGTGAGTGAGTGAGTCAGTCAGTCAGTCAGTCAGTGAGTGCCATTTCGCTTTTATATATATAGATATTTAAAAGATAACAATAACTACATATTATAAGAACGGGAAAATAAAACAAAAATTATAGATTGCTAATATTACTGTATATTTTATTAGATGGCAAATAATAATAAATTAACCATTATCACAATATTTTGTGAAACTGTTTCTCATTCGTTTTGCAACTTAAGTATAGGTACCTAACTATACTCTATACTCCTATATTTAATATAAGATAATAAATAACTACATATATAAGAACGGGAAAATAAAACAAAAATTATAGATCGCTAATATTACTGTATATTCTATTAGATGGGAAATAATAATAAATTAACCATTATCACAATATTTCGTAAAACTGTTTCTCATTCGTTTTGCAACTTAAGTATAGGTACCTAACCATACTCTATACTCCTTATTTGATATAAGATAATAAATAACTACATATTATAAGAACGGGAAAAATGAAACAATAGCAATGATGTAGGATTTATAGACAATTTTAGCAATTAATATTCTTTATAATACAAATTTAGCATACAATATTTTCATAGTTCACAAAATATTACAATATAAGACAAATTAATGGAATGGAATATGGATACCTATATTGGATCTATGGAAATAAAATATTTATTATAATATTACCGAGACTTATATTTTATTACTTGGCAAATAATGCTAATGAATCAACCTAAGCACAATATTCCTTGAAACGATCATTTGGCACTAGGCTTAGCCTGCATGAAACATGACCGATGAAAATATAAAAATAATTATGTATGAAAAGAAATATTTTCATCTGGCACATGCAGATTCGTACATCCATAAGCACTGCATGAAACTACCATACTTTGAATATTTTTTGTTGCTTCGATAAAAAAATATTATCATTTGAAAAAGGCTCTTTTTCTACACAGCGAATACAAATACCCGACTTCTTGCCCGAAATTTCTGGTAGCTACACTAGCGCAGTGGCATCATAGCGGACTTCGCTCTTCTTAATCTTATTCTCTATATCAATGATTTTTATAGACCTTGCTCATAAGCAGTATCATACAGCGCCATCTATCATGCCGTCTTGGGTTGAAAAAATTGGATAGTACCCAACAAAGACCAGATAGTACCCAACAAAGATATTAAGATATCTCACAGAGAACAGGACAGAGAACTCATCTAATGTTTCGCTAAATGGGTGACCAGCAGTGTGGAGTGGGTGTGGAGGGGGGTAAAGTGGGTGACTAACAGTTAGTTCTTCAACTCGCTACGAGAGATCAGTACCATCGACAGGCCTTCCCCGCTAATTCAGAAATCCCCCACCAACAGTTGTAGTACTCTGTCACCTCCTCCCCTTGCTCCGCTATTGTCATTCTACATCCACATTCAACAAAATAAAAACAAGTCACGATTGGCAATTATCCAATATTACTAGTAGATGATCGGCTTGCTCTGCTCTGCTCTGCTGTCTTTTCAATTTTATGAAGCGCATACACGCACACATGCACACACCATACAGTGAATCACACACTAGTACAGTAACTTCTCAGAGAGGAGAAAGGAATAGTATATTTCGCACCTAGGGCCGAAAATGTGACTTTTCCAGCTCGAAATCGGTTTTCAAGTCTGAGGCTGTAGGCCGAGGACTAGAAAAGATTGAGAGCCGGAAAAACATTTACGCCCATGGTGAGAACGTTATTTTTCGCCACACAGAAAAATAAACAATATAAATATGAGAATAATTGTTTATTAGGCACTTTCGAAAGCAAAACAGGAAGGTCATAGCTCTAGCAAATCTAAGGTAATCTGAATATTGGGAAATTGTCCAAGTATTTTTATTTTTTATTCTGATTTGTCTAAATAACCTAAAAGATTATGTTCAATTATGTAAGAGGTTGAGTTTATACTTTTTATTCTTCCAAATGACAATAAGATGATATTATTATAAATGTTTTGATTCTTGAATAATAAACACAAATAATGAAGTTTTTTGATCAGCTGTTTTAGCACACTTGAAATTTGGCCAATCTGAATGTCAACGTCAACAATGCTTGTTGTCATTGACTTTGGAAGTTTAGGTTAGAAGTTCTATCCTACTCTGAAAATCGAATTTGAATAGTTTATAATATATATCTTATCTGTATTTTATTCATCCAAATAAAATGATAGTATCTTATTGCAGAATACTTATTAAATTCTAGAAGCATAAACTGATTCCGTTTCATAAACCATTTTGTAAACACCTTCACATCAAATCAGAATCAGCTGACTTCAAGGTTATTTTACAGCCCTAGGGCCGTAAAACTTTTACCGGCCTGGTCAGAAAACAATCATTTTCGGCCTCCATATGACGCACGAAAACCAGCTCATTACATCCAAGTGGGGCGAAAAATATATTTTCTGTGTGATACTACAGTACTCCATAATTTCCCTCTCAGTATTATCTCATGCTGCTGATATCAACATAAAAGCTGTTGTTCCTTTTCCAATATAATTCATAATAAGTTTGGAATTATTTTATTTCTATGAATGCATAAATAAATAAATAAATGAGTCAATTTTATTACACATTGGCAAATAATCTGATAATGAGATCCTTCCAGATTAATTTTTATCAATGATTAAATTGAGGCTCCATCAATTATTGTTATACTTTTTTTCAATTCAAAGTGAAACTTCAAATCAAATAATTTATTATTAAATCACCATACCATCTATTCATATGATTAGTCCATTATAAAAAATTAAAGTCAAATAAAATTATTCTTTATATCTTCTGGATTAATTGTAACTTACTGGAAACTGGGTATACAGAAAAAAATATTTCATGCTTTTTTCTATTTGACTACTTGCTAGACAGCCATATTTATTTCTGAGTACAAAATTCATAAACTCAAATAATGAATAGATCACGAAGAAAACAGAAACCTCCATAATTTATTTCCTTTCAATAATATATTTTATAGAAAAGAAATATAAAGTAATAAATTTGTTGACAGTGTGTGACATAATATATCCCAGAATTAAAATTCAATTTAATTCAATGGAATTGATGAATGCAAATTATATAAAAATCTGCATAATAAATAATTTACACATTCTATGAAACTTATTTAGTAATAGGCTATATCAAATAATAAATAGTCTATTATTTTTGCAATTACTATAACCCACTATATTAGCTATCACTATATGAAAAATTACTAATAACTACTGATACTATTCTAGCATATTATGATAATATACGGTTAAAAGAATTTATCTTTTTTCTATCTGTATAAACTTGTGACCCCCGTGGTTCAGAGAACTCGCTCAAGAACTGTTTTGCATTGTAATGTTTGAAACCCTCAACTTTTGATTATACAGAGTTTATGAAAATTACTAAAGCTGCTAAATATTTCTCTTACAATAATAATTTGACAGCAGTTTCCATTGGGAATGTTATTTGAAATGAAAAATTACTCTAAAAATATTACTCTGTCGCTTCAACATCTTTGACACTCAAAGATTTTTTTAAATGTTTGATACATGATTTCGATACATAGTTCCAAGAGAAAATAAATAGCCAAAACCGCAAATTGATAATTATATCAACCCATATCATTTTGTTGATACAAAAGTTGTAAAGTATAATGAACCAGCTAAAATCATATTATTTATTTATTTATTTATCACAGAACAACTATTACAGACTACAGGCATTAAGCCCAAAACAGTCTTTACTACCATTTACAATCGAATAAAGTAAGTTACTAAAAGAAATAAAAATGAGAGATACAGTACATGCAATTCACAAATATATAAGTAATTGTAAATAATCTAAGCATGAATAATAAATACAGAATAAAACTAATCTAACTTATCCAAACTCATCTAAAACCTATCCAATAAGTTATAAAAAGAATAGGCCTACAATTGAGCATAGAAACAGGTTAAGGGAAAACATGTGCCACTGTGGGAAGAAAATTGATGAAAGCAGAGAAGAAAAGAAAAAGTTTTAACAACAACAGAATGTGTGTGTGATTGCTCCCAAATCAACATTAGTAGACAGTCTACTAACTTTGCTCCCAAATAACCTCAGATGATGTTACGAATGAATGAATGGAAAAACTGTAGTAATTGCATCCAAAGAATTCTTCAGCTGACCAAATGATAGATCATAACAATTTTTTTCTAATGCACTTTCAATGTTATTTTTATATCCTGAAAAAGGACAAAAGAGTGAGTCAATTTGTTGTCCAACAAACTTGACCTGTAAAAGGGTTCGGAGAATACGTGTTCATAATTTGAGAAGATTGATCAATTCTTTCTAAAGTTATTGTAGAACATACAAACAGACGGACAACGACTTTGTCCTTCAGTAAGTCAAAAGTTAAAACTCACGCTAGTTCAATAATTATTCTATACAAAACCACTATAAATGAACAAAATATATTTACCAAGCTTAATTTATCATGAATACCAATAGAATATATGAGCCCAAAGTTAAACAATAATATTCAACATTCCATAATAACATCTATATTCACAACCAGAATAGAAAATACTTCGAAATTCATCAGTCCTTTAATGTTACGAAAAGCAATACTATGAAAATGAAAATACAGTCGAACCTCTGTATAACGAAGTCGATTATCCCGAGAAAAAATTCGCTGCTGAGAGGTATTCGTTATTGAGAGGTTCTCTCAAGAAAACTGCCACGATCCTATGGATCTTATAATATCGTACCACCCTATCTTCTTCCTACCTGAATTGCCATTATTTTTAGTCTATTGACCTTTCTGCTGAAACTAAAGAATTCCTTGAAAATGACCGTCTGCTTCCTATACACACTACACTTTGTATGTTGAAGTCAAGAAAAAACTTTGTTGTTGAGAGGTCCGAAATTCGTTAAATAGAGGTAAATAAGCAGCAAAAACTCTAAAATGTCATGGGACCAGGTAAAAATTCGTCGTGTAGAGGATTTCGTTAGGTGGAGGTTTGTTATAGAGAGGTTCGACTGTATATTAGTTTGTTCAACATCCTACAGTTTATAATAGACAGGCCCTTATTGACAATTACTTGTGAATAGCTCCTCGAATAACAACGTTTTGAAATACTATTGTTCACGTAGGCTTCAGCAACACCTTTCTGCAAGAAGGGCGTTGGCAGTTGTGCGTGTGTCAAACTGGTTGGAATCTACAATCTACAAATTGACACCCTGGCTCACTAGAGCAACTGTTCAAAGGTAGTTTACAAAGAATAGCTGTCACGAAAGGCAATTCATTCATTTTAAACAAAGACAGCTCATTATTTTTTGTCATTGCAGTTGAGAGCGTATTGGAATATCAACATACAATATGATAAACAATATAAAACTAAATTTCGTATTAGGTGGATAAAACAATTGAAGACCACAGGCAAAGAACATTCTAAGTCACTTTTCCTTACTTCCGAGTAAATTGAAAATTAGTCTTTAAAACGGCATATTATAATTGAAATATGTATTTTTCAAACAATAAAAATTTTCCTGTACTCAATAAATAATTGAAATACGAACTAAAACTGTTTCAATCTTTATTTGTCTATGTTTTTTAAAAAAAAAATATAAATCAAACATAATGTCTCGAAAACCAGTGAAAAAACAGTCTAAGTAAGTTGAAACATGGAAATAACATACTATGTTCATGAAGAGGTACACAGGAATTTATTAATTACATATGAGAAGACGTTATAAAATCAAATAATTATTATAATAAGTATCTATTATTATAAAAGGACACAAGTTTTCAAAGCTATATGCAATGAATCGTCAATTACATTATTATTAAAAAAAAAAAAAAACAGTCAAGCATGTCAAAAAATGGAAAAAATATTGTTTATTGCAGATACTGAAATTCTATTTCTAAATCATAACAATGTCAAGTAAGTTAACCCTCCAGTAGGCGCGTGGTTTCTCATAACGTGGATAGGCGCGCGGGGTACAGCAGTACCCCACAATAAATATATTGATTTATCATCTTTTGAGTTGAATTTTGATTCAATATGACATAAAGAGGTCATTTATACACCTTTTCTGAACTACTATGTGTGATTATGTTCCCAATGAAGAAACTAGCTACGACCATACTGTACAAAGTTTAAAAATGTGATTTTTAATAAATTTGTGTCAAGAATTTTGTTCAATCTTTAGGCTTCTAGAACTAATTTTTTCTTCAAAGTAACAAATAATTACAAACAATTACTTCCATTCACTATTCATTTCTTGAGCTAAATTTATTGGATTTAGGTGATTTTTCGCAATGGAAACATGCAAGAAAATAATATATATGCAACATATAGACTCATTCCCGCTTTACAAAATATCGTTCAAATCTTATTTATATGGCTCATTCTATTTATTTACAATGCTAATGACACTAATGTAATAACATTAGTAGATAAAATAATAAGGTAGTCCTTGTGCTATTTTACTTCTAAATTTATAGGTGACACAGTCCAGAATAAGGTTAGAATTTCACGTGTACAATTATTATAAAATTTTAGTCCAAGATAAACATGAAAACTATACATTTTGAATTTGGATGGCTTGAATTATGAATTGATTTAGCATTTCCTCATAAGAATGGGAAATGTCAGTTAGCCTAAAGTTACTATCAGTCGGATCAATTTCTCATACATGAATAAATTGAAAAATTCAATTTCGAAAACCGCTTCCCTATTCTCTCTTCCAGGTCCAGGAAATCTGACTAATGTTTTTTTACACATTTTTTTGGAAGTGAATTTTATTTCTTCATCTCATAACATTTCTATCCTTGTCTCTCACCAAGTATAAATATGCAAAAGGAACGACATCATCATCTCCTTCAACAATGTCCGAAATCTTATCATCAGCTCATAAGGTTGTTGAAGTGCTTCTTCTGCATTGAAATCTTGAATATTTTATATCACAATATCTTTTCAATCACCATCATTGTCATTTCCATAAAAATTTAGTCCTCATCTGATGACTCTTCTTGAGACATTCCTTTGATGAGTAAATTACACATATTATTCGTTTCCCCAAACCAAAACACGAGTAGGCGCGCGGGGTACACTTGTACCCCAGATCAATCCAATCTATAATAACTCAGCTATCAATTCCTGTTTACATTTCTAGTCGTTTGTATCTTGTAACTGAAGATTTGGTTTGAAGGTACTGTAATGCCCACCTTCCCCTGGTGACAGGATGAGAAAGTTACTGAGTAAACAAAACTGTATGGGGTACACCTGTACCCCGCGCGCCTACTGGAGGGTTAATATTTTAAATCAGAAAGCAATACGAATAGTTTTTTAAGTTGCCAAAATTACTGTTAAAAGCTAATGTTTTAAATTTGTTAAATAAGTTTGTGTTTCTTCTCGACAGAATCTCTTTAAAACCTGTAGATCATTGTATTTTTCATTCGATACATTCAAAAAATCAGAGTAGGCATTTGCTGGAAATGCAGTTGAAATTTGACTCCTTTCACCCCTATTATCTTTGATGATGAACGAATTCCAAACACCATTGTAGGTGGTTCGTAGATTAATTGTTTTAGGATGACAGGAAGCAAACTTGATCTCAGTTATTGGACGAGTTGGAAATCCTGACTTCTTTTTATATCCCAATCCATCAAGGAACACTCCCCACTTCTTGAACAATGTCTGTTCAAAGCAAAATACCTTGAAGGAAGATGGATTAGATCTAGATGATGCTATTTGTTCAACCCAGTCTTTTGGCATTTCAATAGAATAGTTTTTCACATTTATAATTCCCATATCCTTGTCCGGTTCCATGTAGGAATGACCACGAGTTGGAAATGTTAATTTCACAGTTTGGAGTCGCTCCATTTGAGTACATACATAATGCAAAAAACGAAAAACTGTGAAGTTCTTGTTTTGGCCTGGGCAGGAGTCAAGAAAAATTTCCAAGTGCTTCACCTCTGGCTTCAAAAATGTTGTTATGAAATGATGCAACATAGAACACACATCATCTGCTCCTTTTTTGGCAATGGTTTCGTCATATGCATAGAATATAACTTCATGATTGGACAGTACATGCACATTAAAAAGATAGAAGCTCAACTGACAACGATAATAAACATCATTTGTTGAAAGATTGAGACAGGGTAGATTTTTCATAAAGTCAACACAAATAGCTTCGAAGCTTGGGTCACTTTTTGCTTTTTGTTTTGCACACTTTTTACGGGCGTAAAATACTTCTGCTTTCTTCAGATGTAACAGGTGCTGTGTTGACAAGTTACGGAGTTCATCACGTTCCTGGTCTTTATTCCCCATTTCGAGGTGTTCCTTTCTAGCTTTAAACTCATCACATTTGGAGCACGAATCTTTTCTTGGGTATCCAAAGCCGAAATTATATTCTGTGTTAAACACATTTCTGTAGAATTCGTAAGATACCGGATTATTTGGGTATAACTCAGAGTACATTTTATACAGTTTGTTAATGTTGAGTTCTTCAGAAAGGTAAACTTTACTGGATTTTTTCAAACTATAATGAGATTTACGTCCTCTCAAAGATGAAAGATGTTCATGGACTTTATCTGTTGTTTCTTGTGGTTTAGCATGCTTTCTGTTCTTGTGTTTACCACGATTGTCTACTGGAGCTTTCCCAGTGGTATTCAAAGATTTCTTAATGGTGTTAATTGTCTGATTTGTTATCCCATGCAATGATACAAACGCTTTTTGACAAACTTTGACTTCATTTATTTTTCCATCTGTGAAAACCCTAACTTTGTATTTGTAAGAAAATTGTTTGAGAGAAATAGATTCCTCTTCATTCATTCTTGGCCTACGTTGTTTAATCGGCAAAACACTTATTAGTCCTGTCAAATGTTCCATTTGTTTGTTGTATTCCCCTATTAAATTAAATTGTTTCAATAATTCATCCCTTTCCTTTTCTTTGATGATTTCAAAACATTTGTAGCGCTTACAAAGACAAGGATCCCCAGGCATGTGAGAAATAGCACGAATTCTTTTTGTTGCGTCAGATAATCTTTCATGTTGTTTACGTTTTGTTGTCTTTTTATCACTATTATCACTCATGTAAATCACAAATATTTCAATTACTACTATTAAACAACCTACTAGCATAAGCAAACACAACAAAACTAACAGATTCTTATTGCACCTTTGCACGAACACACCAGAATTAAGAGGTTATTTCAGACATAGAATGTTACTTCACGGTAACTCGAACAGCTGAAGTGACTTAGAATATTCTTTCACTGTAAATGAATCAGCTGGTTAGACATAGAATGATATTTCCCTGTATATGATTTTTTCCAGCATTAATAACATTGACACAGAATGTTCTTCCCCTTTGATAAGTAGACCATTTTGTAGTACTCTGCTTGAGCCACTAGATGGCGCGGAAAACCCATTTTTGAAAAAAAATGACTTAGAATGTTCTTTGCCTGTGGTCTTCAATTCTTTTAGACTCAGTATGAGAAGCAGAAGGTGATATAATTGAAAAAAATAAAATATCCCTAATTCCATGTGCTAAAAATTTTTGTTGGAGAAGATGGAGATGAAGCCCTACCAGACTGTTCTAGGGTCCCAATCTTTGTCCAGGTATTCTTTTGTCTAGGCCTACTAGGGGTGGATGCGTTTGTAATCGTGTTATCATGGTTCACTGCAGTTATCCTACAAACTTTTCCTGCACACTCGCACAAGCGCCAATTACAGAGCGGAGGTGCTCAATTAATTAAATTATTAATTAATTGATTAATTCACACCCAATTTACTAATTATTAATCAATTATTTATAATCAATTAATTAAATTGAGGTGACATGGTCAATCACTTTATTATACAATTTTCGTTTGGAAAACTATTATAAACCTTGAAGATAACAGTAAATCTTTTAATTACCATTGTATCATAAAATCAGGAAACGGGTATTCTACTTTATATGGTTATGAAATGTTTCATAACTATTAGTTCGGAGAACAGTAGAACTCGCTACACTCACTAACATTTATACTCATACACGTCTGCCTATTCACACACAAACACACATACAAATTGGATTTAGAGTATGATGATATATACAATAGGATCGGTGGAGAACGCTGAGAAATAGAAGTTCTCTACACTTTTGAGCTTAGAAGCACGATTGGAAAGATAAAAAAATCTTACAAATAGACGAACGCTGATTGACTTGAAACATAGAATTCGCTTCGCTCATTCAATAAACATACCTCAATCTGGTCTCCAACCCATTCCAGCATATTGCAATTCCAAACAAAAACCTAACCCCCTAAGCTACCCAACTCTAATTTTTTAACACAAAATCTGTAACATCAACATGCATGAGCATAACGCCCACACAGCCGCACACAATCATGAATGTTCTATTCTATCTGGTACGATTTGTAAGGTGAAAAAACATACTGTAATACCACGATAAATATGAAGTATTAAATCACTTATTTGAAATATGAAAATATAAAGATTAAACTAAGTGAAAAACATCAGTGAACAACAATATTTACAAAAAATATGCACATACTCTATCACTACGCTTGGCCCTTGATGGAAAAGCTTCCTTCTGACTTGAACGGTCTTTGGCCAAACCAAAAACCTAAAATTCAGAATAAAATGGAATCATTCAGACCTCTATAACTTCAATCAGTTCTATCCTACAGTTTTTCCAAAACGAGTAGAATTTCATGGAAAATCAATTTTGATAAATCCTATAGTATTCAATCAACAATATCTTCCGATTGTCACAATTCAAAAATGTATAATTCAACATCCTACTAGGCGTAATTTTGTGCTCTACAATCTGAGAACAGGTAGAACGCTCTATCTCAAAGATTCTCAGGACACCTCAAGGATCGAAATTTCATTCATAACTTTTGATACAATGTTCAGATCTTCCCGTACGCTCTTTCTTTTCGGCTTGTCAAGGTAGTTGGAAATCATATATCATGAGTCAAGTTCCTAAGAGAAATGGGAAATTTTTTGTTGAGTGTACACTGTACTTCAACCCATATTCCATACACAGAATAACGACAATTTATTTATTCAATGCTGCATATCTTATGAAATAATACAGATATAAAATCAAAATCTAGTCAAGGATGTGAGGAATTTCCTCCTCTTCTCACTCCAATCAACAATACTTCGATTTCAATACCATTAGAAAGTTACAACCGATTGAAAAAGTGACGATTGAAGTTTTACCATTTTTTCGCAATTCCACTGTTAATCAAGAGTCTCTTAAACGAGGATCATACATCATAGAAACTCATGATTGGTTCTAAATTTTATTCTATAGGAGCTCAGTTACCATAAATATTTATCTTCAACTACTGTTTTCCATCTTAGAAATACCGAGATCGTGAATATGAGGAGAATATCTTCAATCTCTGATATTTTCAAGTGATTGAATCGTACCGTGCCTCCAAGTGAACTATGAATAAAAATGATAAAATCAACAGCATTTTTTGCGTTTCAAGTTTATCAACATGGTCGGAATTGATTAGCAGATTC
Organism: Nilaparvata lugens; assembly: GCF_014356525.2. Lineage (NCBI taxonomy): Eukaryota > Metazoa > Arthropoda > Insecta > Hemiptera > Delphacidae > Nilaparvata > Nilaparvata lugens. Next base: position 21,463,065 of record NC_052509.1, read on the forward strand.
AGCCACAAAGTTTCTTCTAAAAGGTCATGAAGATTATTTCAAAATCGATTTACGATTTTAGTTTTGCTCTTTATTGCTCTACTTATAATTTTGTATTATATCAAGGAAAGGAAATACATTTACGACAAAAATACACAGACATAATAACAGGGGTAGGTAAATCTTTTTAAAGAGTATCAATCAATTTCCTCCTTATAATATACAATGAAACTGGATGTTATTTTACTGAATGCTAAGAAGATAGTGGCTCTTATAAGTTTATAATGAGAGAGATTCATTGAATTTTCAAATTACTCCCTCTTCCCCAATCTCCCGCTAGATGGCTAGCCTAACAGCATTTAGCTCATATGCAAAATTAGAACTTTCCACTATGGGTACAGTCCATGAAAAAGGTTGACAACCATTGGCTATTCAATGAAAACAAAAAGCAACTGAAATAATATTATTAAGGTTAACAATCTTTGGCTATTCAATGAAAAAAAAGTAACTGAAACAATATTATTGTTAATGAGCAGTTTTGACATCATTTATTAAAATCATTTTAGAACAATAATAGAGAAATATAATGCTGCATTACACAGCACCTCAAGAACATGTCATTATTAAAATTATTCCATGCTCTTTCTCAATTTTTAAGTTCAAAATCGCAATATTGTGGATTAAATTAGATTGATTTAAATTTTTTTCAATTATTGAATTGAAGTACATAATGTAATAAAGTTACAAAATCTGGCCACTCATTCACTTATTGTTTTCTAGTTCTTGTTGATTAGAAATAAAAATTAATCCTCTTTGTCACTGGAGAAGCAGCGTTCATGCGATCTGGAGAGTTGAGAGTAGCAAGTGATTAGAATAAGAAAAATGAATGTCTAGTCTATGTACTATTAGCAAAACAATGACATATACATGCCTCAAGCCACAAATGCTGTCAGCAGTTGTTTTGCTGGGGGGAGAGAGTGGTGTGAACTGGTTTGTTGGAGAGGGAAGTGTAGGATGCCAATGACTCCCCACTACGTCCCCCTACTACAGTACTAACTCAGCTCAGACAGAAATCGTCATTTGCGTATACAAGCGCTTTCTACCGGTATAAGTGATACTACACATTAGGCGAAACAATAGTCGGTAAGAATGTTCCCTCTGATCCTTCTCTGTGGATATCTCTTTAAGGTCTTTGGTACCCAACGAGCTAATATAATTATAGTAAACCATAGAGCGGCTGTTGTTGTGCTTACAGCGCTCTTTGTGTTACACGGCGAACTAAGGGCAGCCATGACAGAGTGAGGCAAGAAGTGCCTCTATTGCCAGTGTGCCACTGCAGGAATAGGTGTGTTTTTGTGAATTGAATTGATTTCTATGACAATTATTATATTTATGATGATGATGATATTGCAAACTTGACTGGAATGAACTACCTGGAAATGAACTGAGCCTGGAATGGTATCAACAGCTCCAAAAGCAGGAAGGTTGTACTGTCAGTAGGTGCAAGTCCTGATGACTTCAACAATTTCTTTATTCACTCGGTGGCTGGGATAGTGGAGGCTCTCACCGGCTCACCTGATGACGCAGTGAATCATGTTCCTGTCAGTACTTGCAGTTTTGTGAAGTGGGAGAGAATTTCCCCTGTAGACCTGATAAAAATAGTCAAGGGATACAAGAGCTCAACAAGTCCTGACATCTATGGAATCTCAACAGTGGTGTTGAAGTCAATAGTTGATGTTTTAGCTGTACCACTGTGTGATTTGATCAATGACTGCTTGGATTCTGGAGTTTTTCCCAAGGAGCTGAAGACATCAAGAACAATTCTAAAAAAATTAAAAAAAAAAATTTCAATCTTCAAGAAAGGTAAACCTGATGAATTGTCAAATTTCAGGCCAGTCTCGATAATTCCTGTATTTGACACACTCATGGAATTGGTGATGTATGTTCAGCTTTCAAAGTATTTTGAGAGTAATTCCATCTTCCAACCTCACCAGTATGGATTCCATCAGGGGAGATCAACCACGGGAGCTGTGCGGTATTTAGTGGAGTTGGCTCTTGGGGCAATGGAGGGCAGGCAGTCGGTCTCCATTGCTTTGTGTGATTTCACCAAGGCATTCGACTGTGTCTCACATGACATACTATTGGGTAAAATGAAGAGGGTAGAATGGGACTATTGGGTAGAATGTATGGGATAAGTGGAGTTCCCCTGAAAACCTTGGAGGATTACCTCTCCAATAGAATGCAGGTCACATCGGTGAATGGTGTGGAATCACGGTTGAAGGAGGTGATCTATGGTGTGCTGCAGGGATCGATTCTTGGTCCTCTGTTGTTCCTTGTATTCATCAATGACTTCAGTGTGCATGGAAGAGCCTTATTGTTTGCCGATGATACCACCCTGCTGGCCCAGGATGAGGACCCCCAAACTGCTGTTGCCCAGTCTAATCTTCTTGTAGAAGAGGCTTGCCAGTGGTTTAAATCAAACAAACTGTGTCTAAATGAGGGGAAAACACAGAACCTGTTGTGCACCTTAAGGCGTGGTCAGGCTCATGATGAGGCGGAGGTCAAACTCTTGGGTTTTGTGATGGACCCCACTCTATCATGGGATCAACATATTGGCATGCTGTGCAATCGACTGGCCAGGGTGACATTTTTGATACGGAAGCTGAAGCAACATGTGCCTGCCAACTACTTAATTACAGCCTTCCATGGGCTGTTCCATAGTCATATAAGCTACGGAATAGTACTATGGGGCCATGCAGGTAGCTGTGAAAGATTCTCCTTCTACAAAAGAAAGTTCTTCGTGTCATCACATCATCGCATTACCTGGAGCACTGCCGGCCAATCTTCAAACGCCTGAAAATACTGACAGTGTACAGTCAGTACATGTCCCTACGGCTCCCTACAGCTCCTAAGGAGTGAGGTTCATGCCTACCAGGAGAGGGGCCAGCTGCACTACCACAATACCAGGAGACAGGGCAACATTGACCTGCCCTACTCGAGACTATCGAAAGCACAGGAATGTTACCCCTTACGGATGCTAAAAATTTTTAACAGACTGCCAATTTGTGTTCGTGAGCTGGAGTATGGGAAGTTTTGTAGGCTGGTTCGTGAAAAACTCATCAACTACCCTCTCTACTCATTGAGAGATGATGAGACCAGTGGACTTGTAGACCAGTTTGAGATTGTTTCATGAGTTACTATGGCAGTCCATCTACAGAGCCACACAAAACAACCTATCTGCAGCCATCTCTCGTTATTTGTGTTTTGATTGTTTTATATTTTGACGAAGTCTGTCTGGCGACTGCCGGTCATGGACTGAATATACTGAATTACTGAAAACTATAGACATCAGCTAATATTATTATGATCATGTTAGGCCGGTATTAGATAGTAATTGTATTAGACGGTAACATGAAAAAAGATGAAAATATGATTTCCTACAACTTATTTCATATGATCAGAAATATTACTGTCTAATACCGGCCTCCCGCCTTAGTTTGTTATTTTTTTGACTATCATACTTTGCCTTCTTGTTTTGAACTTAGAGATAAAGTAGATAAGTACCGTAAGCTGGTATCAAAGAAACGTCTTCACTAGTCAAAACTGGTTTTTTTCGAATTCCCTACTCAAAATAGCATAAAAAATAATCAAATTTCTAAAATCATAATTTTGCAGTTACGGTGTGGCATTTTAACTTAGTAGAGCTCACTTGTATGGCTAAGCAGTATTAACACTGTAACTTGGGCTAAATTAATTTCACCAAGGCTTCAAGTAAAGCATTCCAAACAGTTAATTTTATGGATGTATAACAACTGTAATACATATATTTAGAATGTTCAATGAAAAGTCAATGTAGTATTTATTAAATATAACTGATTTGCACCTTGTCTTTTATGCAAGTTTCCATCATATCAATAGGGCCATTCAAATTTTCCGCCGCTTTTGCCTCTCTCTGTCATGGCTGCCCATGTTCAATTCGTAACAGGAATAGCAGCCACTCTATAGTTTACTATATTTTAGCTCGTTGATAGTACCTTACTTAGACCAGTTATAGAAAAGACACAGCTATACTGAAAGTCGATGAAGCCAACATCCACTGCCATATCGCCCAATCGTGACGTCAGCATCGGATAGAAAACTTCTGTAGAGTTTGCTTACATTGTTTTATATTTCAGCGGGAGTTTACTATTTCAAATAATAATAATCTACTTCCATCTGAAAGAGACACAATCAGCTATAAAAAACAATGTAAACCAACTCTGCAGAAAAGTTTCCTATCCGATGCTGACGTTACGATAGGGCGATAAGGCAGTAGTTGTTGGCTTCAGAGGCTAGACTTCCCAGCGTGTCTATTCCTTAGACCAGTTCTATAACTACCTAACTACCCGATGTTATTCAATAATATTGATATTCTATTGTTATTCTTATTGTTGTTCTTATTGATATTCTTATTGTTATTCTATAACTAAGGTCTATTCTATAACTGGTCTAAGGATAGTACCGTACGTCTATTATCTCAACGATCTATACAAAGTAGCACAAGGGACACAAAAACAGCTGATTTAAAAAGGTTAGTTTCGTCTTGCGGTTTAACAGCAAGATTTCAACTTTACTGCTGCTTAATTTTTTAGTTAGTTATGTTGTTGAAGTCAATTGTTAATAATTGTTGAAACTGTAAATTTTCTATAAGAAAGTTTGCCTGAATTGAAATCAATTATTATTACTACAAAATCAAATATTGTTGTATACTACTTTTATTTTATTTTTGTTGTAATGGTAATGTTATAATGTCTTACATGAAATGAGGTTGAATTTTTGTTACTTTCTTGATGAAATAGAAACACATTTTTTAAAAAGTTAATGGGTAATTTTTTTAAATGTGATCACGTTACCGGTATTAATATTATTTTTATAAATTCAAATGGTGTTTGAAATTCACTAGGTATACATTCAAGTTTTACTAAATGTATTAGGCCTACATTTATTTACAAACATTATTTTTTGCTATTATAATTGATAATTATCTTTATAGTACAACGTTCAAGTATAACATTATGTTTTACTTTAAAAATGTTAAATTCTTCTTCATCATCTCATTACTTCTTATGCTTTTGTTATTCATTGTTTTACAAACTTCTGTTATGAACGAAATGTTGGTGGTGAATTCTGCAATGATAGTACGAGGTAAGCAAAAAGCAAATTTAACAGTAGTTTACTGCTTTTTTATATTTTTCATTCCGCTTAGTCAAATCAGTTAATTAAATACTCGATACAAAGCTTTTACATTGACACAGATTCAATTTAAAATATATCAAGTTGGATGTTCTTATTAGTTTGGTATGTACTTTTGGCCTTATTCAAGTATTTTAGACGCTGGCTTTGTAAATAATCCCTGGGTTCTATCCCCGGCCGGTCAAGATATTTTACATAGCATCTTCCAAATTTCTGGTGAACATTATTTCGTCGGTCACATATGCCTATGACGAAACCAGTCGTTAATGGTCTTATTGCATGATCAGATGCCTATTTCATCAAGCTTTACTTGAAAAGGTAAAATTTAATTTAATATAAAATGTATTTGATTCTTTGATCAAAATATTTTATATTGTTATATACCCATGCTAGGGTTCCTTCCATTACAATTTCTAATGTTTGGTTTACCATCTTTAATGGTGTACCGTATTAGGTCATCTTGAAAAAAAATTGCTAGTACAACATAGCCTATGCTCTAGGAGCCTGATAGAAAATTAAGCCTTTGATAGATATTTTTTCTATTTATAAAATAGAATTATAGTAGTCTACCCTTTTTTAAAATAATAAATTAAAAATACAAACTATAACAAGTTTTTGTGATCCACACCATCATCAGGTTTTAAAAAATTAATTTTAAATAAACGTTTTAGCCTACTATTTTTTATTTATTTTCAAAAAGAGTACTATAATTCTATTTTATAAATAAAAATAAATAGCCCTGAATTCATTAATTTTAAAAAGGTATTTTTTGTAAAATAAATATTTGACTGTTTGATGAGGTCCCAAAAGCGAGTCAAATCTTCAATAGAAGCTAGTCACAGACTTTTATCAAATATCTTAGACTAAATATTTAATGGTGTAATGGGTACCCATTTGATGTGAGGCGTTGAAATTGATGTCTCTGTGCATCTGTACAATTGCGAGCTGTTAACTCTGAAAGCAGACCTCAGCTAACCAGGTCACTCGATAAAGTCAATAGAAAATTACTGTACACATAAATTACCTAATAGGATTTTGTATTCCATAATCATTTTTATAGAGAAGCTTGGACCTACTATCTTGTATTTATATCAAAATAATATAAACCCAAGTAAATGTATTATTCTGCTCACATTTGTGAATAACGTCTTAATTTGAATAAAATATTTGTTTCGATAATTTTATGTTATCAGCTACAGATCTAAAGATGATCTAAAAAATTTTAATGTTGCAGATGATAAATTAAATGGTCCGAATATAAGAATGGATGATCCACGATTGATAGAAAAGCTGCGAAGTTTGTATCTAGTGCCACCTCCGAATAAGACTGATTTGAATTTAGATAATCCTACAGTTATTGACACATCGATGGGACAAGCTGAGAAGATAAGGGAAATTCTTGGAAATAAGGTAAAATACCTGTTTGTAATATATGTTAATCATATACAGTATTCTCATAAATAAATCTAATAAGTAATCTTTTATAATCTTACAAGAGGGGTTTTATTCATCTATTTGTTTGTCCGAGTAAAAAACTATGGAACTTTTAATAGTTTGAAAAGTCCGAACGCCTAAAGAGCTTCCGAAAAATAATATTAAATTTATGTGCCTTTCAGTCATAAAATTTTCTTCTTTGATTTTTTCATAATTATCAAAGATTTTTATTGTCACTTTTGAACAATTGAATTACGACTGAAACGTCGTATCTGACTGCTACGTTGTAATTTAATTGTTCAAAAGTGATTATTAACAAGCAGTTCGTAATGGAAACAAACATTGAAGAGTATTATTATTGTCTTTCACCGCACAATCATACATTCAAGTTAGTCTAAAATATCACAAATTTTGCATAATCGACATCATCTGGCGATGATTTCGTCTACAAAGATATTCAAATACCAGTCATTGTGATATTATTAGCTATCGATCTACAATTTAAGTAAATAATCATTTACCTGTCTAAATAAACGAGATACAAATTAAAATATGAAATTAAAAATCTTCACGTTGGTACCAATGTATGTAAAAACTATACATTTGGAATAAAAATTATGAGGAATTAATTAAAATGTTCGAAGCCTATTATCTTATGAAGAAAAATTATTGAAATGCAGAATAATAATGAATGGATAAAAATATAATAAGAATCAAGAATGTATTTTTTATTGCTTGACATTTCTTAAATTCTTTTAATGATTTAAAATTTATTTTCACTCTACCAATAATTGTCATAAAATAAAAAAATATATAAGTGGAAAAGAAGTAATGCAGGAAAATTTTAATAAAATAATTAAACATTAATGACACACGCAGAAATGTAGCATCCAGTAAAATTGAAACTAATCATTGGAATTGAAGAGTTATGAAAGTATTTTTCCACAATGTGGGATATAAAATCATATATCAGTTTCAGAGTCAGTGACCGGTACAGTGAAAATATATTTCCATGAGTTATCCCACTCAGCTCGGTTGAACAAGTATGAACGGAATATTCCAATTACAACTTATGGGAATGATATTCTCACTGTTCACTGATCAACAACTGATATGTGGGAATTCCCCCTTTCCCCCTTTATTGTATAAAATTGCTATCTATCAGAATAAAAGAGTTCATTTGCCTTTTTGGTCATGAATAGGAAGTTTATGTTGAATTCACTTCCAATAAGCGTATGGTTTCAAAATAACATTACTAATGTTGACAATTTTCATCTGATTTTATAGCTTTAGCATAACTTTAACGCAGCTTAGGAAACACCTACTTAGATTAGAAACATTGTTCCCGTTATAGTGTACTCCAAGGGAGCAATTCACTCTGATTAATATTGAAGTAATTGCCATAATTTCTGTCGTGAGTTTGTGGCATCAATTTGATTATTACATTTTGTATAATTACGTGAATCGTGATCCCATTGATTGCTCATGATAAATTACATCACAGTTACCTTATTTTTTCTTTCCCTATCATTTTTGATGATGTACTTATTAAAAGAATCATTAAATAAAGAGAATAAAGAGTTGAATAAATTTTCTCATAAATTAAATTTCATTTCAATGGCTACATTTATGATAAAATCCCAATCTAGAAATCCAAAATAAAACAAGGACTCGTTTTTACAGAAACGGTCTTGTGTCTTGTAATAGATTTTAGTAAGATCTTAAATATTTAAGTTCACGCTTTATTATACATTTTTATTAAAGCTATTTTCTTTTGGATAGTAAGGGTTTTCTTTAGGTTATATACCACCCATTCAGCTATGAATCTTGTAGGAATCGGCAGGAACTGATTTTATAATTAGAATCATTTCATATCCATGCTTTCTATTGGGAAGCTCAATACTGATTATAAAAATTACGAATTACTACCGGTAGTTATATTATGTTTTGGTTTCTGAGTAATTATAGGAAATAGTTTTAAAGATACAATCTAGAACGATTCTGTTAAGTCTATCAAAACAAATTTTTTTGTTTATTCCTAATTATTAATATTAAATGTTGAGAATAATATTAATCACTGTTACTTCCCAGTTCACAATTTTCTAATAGATTTTTATAGCTCCGCTTTATTTACTAATCAATAATGCAATCAAGTGAATGAAAATTTAATCAGTGTTACAAAAGATACTTCAATTTCAAGCAATCAGAGCAGCGAACACAAATTCTGCCCACAATACATATTTCTATCTTAATTGATAAATAATTTTTATTGTGATTGGCACAACTCATGATAAAGAACATAAAATCGAAATTCAATTATCAATAAATGATAAAAAAACAAAGACTCAATCATTGATTTTTTTACTACTCTCCAATGCTCTCAAAGAGTTTTTATAATAATTGATTGAGAATAAATTTTGATGCAAACTTGCAATATCAGCACAAGGAAAATAGATAGTTGAGGAAAGTGAGAGCTTGCCTTGCCTAATTGTAAGATGTAGGCTATCGCTACATATTATTTCACCCAAACTTGATTGAAACTACTACTACAACGTCTTTGAAAAACGTGTTAAAAATTAAATTATCGCCAAATTTTCTTTCAAAGTGAAACTTCAATTTAAACCTGTTCTCTCTCTGTTCAACAAACCAACAATATTTTACAAATTCTCTATTCATATGACACAGATATTAATTAGCATTTGAATAAATGCATTCTCTATTTAATTCCATCTGTAACTGGTTGGCCGCTAAGGCATCGTATAAAGTGAGCGCTGCTGTCCGGATATTGTCGGTTTGGTGTAAGGGTAGGCGTTCCTGACTGGCAATTTGGAGGTGCCGGGTTCGATTTCCGGGCTGGCGACTGGTTTTTGGATGGTAGTTCTCATCGAATTTCCATCTGGCTGTTGGCCCTGTTGTCAATGTCTGCAGTAGCAGAGGTCTTCGGGGTGATTTGCAGCATCTATTTAGCATTTTCGTTAAATAATAATTATATATTAATTAGCATTTGAATAAATGCATTCTCTATTTAATTCCATCTGTATTACTAAGGAGGGCGATACGAGCGCACATAGTGCGTCCGTCGCAACTTACTTTTTGCGGCCGTCGCCAATGACACCACACGAGCGTTGAGTGTGGTGTGTCAACGTCAGTTGGCTTTACGCAATTGAACCAGACGAAGCAATAACTTTTGCATGTCTCGACCTACATTTCCGCGCAGTTCAAAAATCACTGTCCGTTACTTGGTACGCACGTACCTCGTGTGTTGTCACCTATTCACTTCTATGTATTTCTACAATGGACGTCAAAAAGTAAGTTGCAACGGACGCACTTTGTACGCTCGTGTGTCCCTAGCCTAAGATTAATACATTTTCCACTGGGACACTGTTGAGTCGAGATACCTCCACGAACTAAGAAGTTTTTCGATACTACAAAAATGGCAGTTAATTTCATATAATTCTCTCGTTAACCATTTTTTGTTCATCTATTCAACTGTGACTACACCCCAGAACGACTGTTCATCAAGGGGAATCAAGACGAACCCCCAGGTTTAATTATTGGAACACTCAATGTAAGAATACTCAAGACAATATTCAAGAAGACTCAAGACTTATAGAACTAGAAGAAGCATTAAAGGACTCTTTAATATTGATATCCTGGGTATATCAGAAGTATGAAGACACTTCGAAAAAATAATTGAATTGAGAGCTCATCTTCTACCACTTTGAAGAAAAAACAGGTCATAAAGGTGTTGGATTCCTTGTTGGGCAGGATTTGAAGAAAAAATCGTCGAGTTCAAAGAGATATCTGAAAGAATAGCAGTGCTGAAGAGCTCAGGAAAAATTGTTACATATCTACCAAGTTTATGCTCCTACTTTAATGGCTGAGAAAGCAGAACACAAATCTTTCACAATTTACTGACCGCAGGGAAAGAAACAATTGGAAGAATATAACTTTGATTATTGGTATTTCTATCAGCCAGGTTGGAAAGCAGGAGAAGGTGAGAGATTTACAGTTTGTAAATAAGGTTACGGGACAAGTAGCATATTCTTCACAAAAACTTGACTTTGATTTCACCAAACAATTATTTAAAAATGGAATGGATTATGTTCTGATTGGTCACAAAAGAATTGTAAAACGGTTTGAGATTACAAGAAGTCTGAAATGTACAAGAAAGGAGATCAATGCACCAACAATTATCGACCAATTAAGATTTCATCTTGTGTCGGAAAATATATAAAAATTCTACAATATCGCCTGCTACCAATCATAGATAAGTGCCAACAGGTTAAACAGGCGTGTTTTTGAAATGGATTCATTCTATGGGCAATAAACCATTTTCAAGCAGTCAGTCAACTAATGGAAAATGCGAAGAATTCATCGGAAATATTACAGCACGAGTAGTATCAAATTCACCAGGAGATTTTCAACATGCAGTAAGGTGTAAAAAAGAGTGACCCTTTCTCGCCGTCTCTCTTCAATGCCGCTCTACATTTTTTTTTTATCTCAAGTGAGATAGATATGGTTTACGTATCCACGGAAATTATCTGAATCACTCACGTTTTGCGGATGATATTGTGCTCATTGCCGAATCTCCATCAGAATTAACTATGATGATAACCAGTCTAGCTGCTGAAAGTGATAAAGCGGGGAAAACCAATCTTATGACTAATAGGGAAACAGTAGATATAACACTCGATGACTGTAAATTGGATTCGTCTTGGTCAACTGATTGCTTTCTCAGACAGAACCGATAAATAAGTGAAACGTAGATGTGTAATTGCATGGAGAAAGTATCTGTCATTGAAAAGTATTCTCAAGAATAAAGAGATTAGTAGCCTACTGAAAAGAAAATACAAACAAATATTGAGGAACTGTGTTTTCCCCGCGCTTATTTACGGCTCCCAAAACCTGGGCGTTGGAGAAAACAGTAGGCTACTACATAAAATCGCTGGATAGAGTTGGAAATACATCCATCAAGGCAATAATAAAATCGGACGATGTACTGAATACAATTAAGACTGAGAAGTGGAAGCGGGCAGGTCATGACGCTTCAGATTGGAGGATGGCAGATGGATGAAGACTCACTTTGTGAAGCCCAACTGGTAAAAAAGGAAAATTGGACGGCAACGATTCAGAGGGGAAGATGCCATTGTAAGAGTGACTTGGGGTAGGTGGGCAGCAGTGTACGCAAAAGATGGATATAGGTGGAGGAACCTGGGAGAGGCCTATGTCAATGAAGAACCTGGTTACCATTTTAACTTTTTTACATTTGAAAATTCAATTTTGGACTTGAAATAATACTAAGAAAAAATGGACAGTTGAATTTAGTAATGTCATTCATTATTATCTTAGCAGAGATGTTTAATTTTCATTTTTTTTTTTTGTTCTCTTACAGTATTGTGTTGGGAACCAATAAAGAATATATTTATTATTCGACTATGGAAACTCTTGTGAGAATGTCGATTATGATTCCCGCCATCATTTACTCCTCGGGAGTTTTCTAATGTAGATATTAAGTGTGAAAATTCATTCTATGAATCTGCATAATCACAATTAACTTAATTACAAATTAAGTGTAAATAATCAATTAAATTATATTAAATAGGATTGATTATTACTTAATTATAATTAATGTAATTTCATTATCAGATCTGTTGTATTGACTTCCTTTTATAAAATAGAATAGGCTAATATTGATTCAGTTATAAATAAAAAAAATCTTATAATTTTTAATTTTTCAGAAAAACGGCTTTTTCATTGAGTGTGGAGCTCTAGATGGTGAAGTCCGTTCGAATACACTCAACTTCGAGCGATTCCACAACTGGACTGGTCTACTTATAGAAGCCGATCCTCTCAATTACGCCAATATGGTAAAGAAAAATAGGAAAGCTTGGCTGTCTCAAACATGTCTCAGTATTCATCCTTATCCTGAAATTGTGAGTGCTAATTTTCAACTCATTTTTTTAAATATATGGTATCTTACCTAGTTTGACTGAATAGTATAGAATTTCTTATTCATAAAATGTGTGATTTTATGTTTCACAAAATAATGCGAATGAGGTGCTACTGGGACTCTCCTTCTATCACTTTTCCATTTTTTTTCTAGTTCTCCAACAGTTATTTATTTACCGTCTCACTTCTTATTCCAACTCTGTTTTATCACATCATCTTCAGATTGATTCTAGATTCTAGATTACAGCAAAATTGTTTTTTATTTTATTATTCGATAATAATATTTCTAGATTATTACCACTCAAGCTTTTCACTAGTGCGTTGTAATGGAATGAGTGAGTAGGTGATTGATGAGATGATCAAACGTCCATGCTTACCGACGTGATTCGAACTCACAAACCGGCAGACCAGGCAGTGCTAGTAGAATGAAGGGTGTATGATTCCCACATATCAGTATCAGATTCTGTGCCGGTTCAATGGAAATATTCTTCCTGTGAGTTTTAATGACACTATTCCGCTCAGCCCTACCAAGCGATAAGCGAGTATGAACCTTTTCAACTTCCATATAAACATATGGTTCAATTCAAACAGAAGTGGCCTGACAAAGCGAGGCCCTCTGTTTATAGGGAAGTGGCAAAAAGTCAGTGTCACGCCATCGCCGCGTCACTTCAGTGTGAATTGGTTCTCACGGACATATTCAGCACAAAATAAAAGTTAATGAAATTTCTCACAACATCCATTTCACAACTTTTCCATATCTCTTTTAGTTTTTGAGATATCCGGGCCGCAAGTTGTGACATTTTTGAAAAAACACGTTTGTCTTTAATTTTTTGCTCTTTTTGGCCTGAAACCTTTTGAACTAGTGATGAAAAAATTAAGAGCTAGATTATTGGCATTACACCAGTAAAAATTATGTCTATATTTTCTTTTATAATAGCTTCACATAGGTTGTGATCAGTCTTAATATTCATGTGCAAAATTGAAGATTTAACCCCTTTAATTATTATTGCTCAAGATCAACAATTGCTTAACAAATACTAAGGAGATTCACATTTTTCTTAACAGGTATCTTTCGAGCAGAACTATAACATTGGGAAAATCTCATCGTTGAGACCTGGTAGCGTACATAAGGGTCACACTGACGTCCAGTGCTTCCCGTTCTATACTTTCCTGCTTGCCCTGAATATCAAACAGGTCGACTACTTCAGTTTGGATGTGGAAGGATCCGAATTGGATGTTCTAAGAACAATACCATTTGATAAAGTTGATATCAAGGTAGGCAATCATTACTAAAACATCATTGAATTCAACAGGTAAATTAATTTATTTTTGTTTTCCTTCTTTGCATTTCGTCAATCGTTGATGGATATTAGAATTGGAACTCAATAAGTAAGACAGCCTCATAGTTGGTTGTTTTAAAAGAAAATGCCACAACTGAGACAGTAACATGTTGAAAAATTTTCAACTAGTTGAATTAGTTGAAAAACTAATAGGTATTTTTCTCAAACAACAATATGAATCTCTCGGCAATCAAAGAGTTCTCAGATAAGAAAGTACTCAAGAATCGGTTATGAATACGGCCCTCGATGTATTGATGTAAAGTGTGATGTGTGACAACTTTTGATTCTTTTACTTACGTTTCACTGATTAGTATTAGTATCACCATGGAGAAAAGATAGCATAAGAAGATATCTCATTGTATAGGGCGTTCATTTTCCAAATTTCAATGTTACCTCAAGCCGCTAATCCTCGTAGTTACTTTCCGAGATGATATGTGACGCTGGTAGTCTTTCATACTATCTCATAATATTGTAACATACATAAATAAAGAAATCTAATCTAATACTGTGCCGTTTTTACACTCTAACGCAGCCAAAACAGTAATAATAGAGAGTAGTCGACAGTAATAGGCTTCAGTTGCCTACAACAACAATAAATCGGCTTCAAATGTGGAACAAAAACGACGACCTATATCATTGGATATCTTCTTATGCGATCTTTTCTCTATGGTATCACTTAATAATATTTTCCTCCACCTACTGTCTAAAGTACTTACTTTACTCCCTGAAACATAATACTGAAGTGTCACTTTTTCGCTCTCGGTAGTAAAAAACAGAAAAACTCCCTAGGGAGGAAAAGTGACTCTATTTAAATAACATGGGAAGCATCTCTATTTTAAAAACTTACATTGTAATAGGTAAGAAGGTCTAAGCTCAGATGAGGAAGCATATAGAGTGATCAGTCATTGAGCCAACTAAATTCAATACCTCAACCAGATTTGATCAACATATGAAATATATGTTTGTATGCTAAAATTATTACAAACTTCATATCACTATACTAAAAAAATGTATAAATATTTTTTTATATTTCATGCTATTCAAAATACCAGCCAACGAATATTCCTTATTAACTAATCAAATTTGAAACGGGAACTTCATCATAGCTGTAGTTGTGGCGGCCATTGTTGTTACAACTTTTGCCGACAGATAGCGCTGTCGGCGGAGAACTGTGATTACAAGCCAGCTGTTTCTGTTTACTTTTTGATTATGTTGTAACAACACATTGGTCACGTACGTTTTTAAATAGTATATTTCGCACCTAGGGTCGAAAATGTACGTTTTCCAGCTCGAGATCGCGGTTTTCAAGTTCGAGACAAAGTCGAGAACTTGAAGCGTTCGAGAGCCGGAAAAACATTTTTGCCCGTGTTGCGAACGCTATTTTTCGCCACACCAAAAAAACAACTTCCCAATATTTATAAGAAATTGAAAAATTAATAAAATTCAAACAGCCTATTTTGATAGTTTGAATCTTGGTTATGACAACTTTTACTATCAATTAATTTCAATATTTCGAATAATTGTTTGAATTTTTATAGCTCGCGCTTTGCACCCGGTGCAATATTTCATGGATAGATGGATGAATAGAATTTTCATTACTATTTTGAAATAATGTGATGAAAAAATTAATATAATTGCGCATTTCACAGTTTTGTCTCAAAATATATCTAAAAAAAATTGATTGAAATTTAAATTATGGTAACTAATATAAAAAATAGCTAATAAAAGTCGAAATTCATCGACAAAAAAAATGTCATTGACCGAGATTCGAACCTAGATCGTGTTTGTTATTACGCCTTTACGCTCTCGGCTATTGCGTATTGTTGAACGTAGAGGCCTGACTGATAACTCTTAGCATACACGTAATTCTGTAAACTAGACTTCTAAAAAAGTTTACTTCACTCCTAAAAAGCGTACAACCTTTGACTATAGAAAGAAGGTTGTTCTTTCTATAGAAGAAGGTTCTTTCTATAGTCAAAGGTACAACAGACTTTGGCTCATGACTTATATTATTAAAATTAATATTATTATCTGTTTCACAATAAAATTTTCACTCTGAATTAAGTCAGGTAACGTATGTAGGCTACTATAATATAGTGTATAGCGGCATATTAATTTGAAGCCGGTTTGCCGGCATTTTCACAACAAAATATTGCTCTGAAATCATAGAGAAAACATTCGAAGATTCAATCTTGAGTGGGCCTAATGTTTTCTCTATATGGTTCAATATTAAAGAAAAATTATCTAAAAGTTTTAATAATGAATTACGGAAAAATTACTAGGAATTTTTTAGTCAAGGCTGAGTTTCACCAGTAGGCTTACCTTAAACTTCAGATCTTTGCTGTATTTTCTTGTTATTATAGTTGATTGTATTGCATTAAGAAGTGGAATTCGATAATAAAAAAGAAACAATTATTACTCTACCTCACTTTTAAATATTGATACAATTATTGTACTTTGATTTCAAATTCGATTCTTCACTTTTAAATACTTGCGATACGTACCTTTCTGACAATGGACAATGCAGCCATTGTATTCATTGTTTGATATCAAAAACACAATAATAAATATTAAATTATTAAACAGTAATTTTATAAAATATATTATAGACATAATACCGCGATTCACGATACATAATTATATAGATTATTACAGTCGTTATGAGATTATCTCTCTCTATGATTTTTGTGAGATCGGACACGATCAGCTGTTATTCAAGGTCATTTTATAGCCCTAGGGCCGTAAAGTTTTACCGGCCTGGTCGGAAAAGAATCACTTTCGGCCTCCATATGACGCACGTAAACCAGCTCATTACATCCAAGTGTGGCGAAAAATTATTTTATTTGCAGTTTTTATAAAAATGTAGGTGGAGGAAAAATGTTGTGTATATCACGAGTGAAAAATGTTTTTTCTCCCTCAGGAAAATTGTTGCCCTCGGCTTCGCCTCTGGCTTTAAACTTTTCCCTCAGGGAGAAAATACAGCACTTTTTAATATAGATATACAAATAAATATTTTTCAATGAAAACCTTTTCAGGGTTTTTTTTTCAATTTCTAAAGACCTATTGTATGTATGTCAAGTGGAATCAATTTAATACATAAATTCAGTAATTTTATAAATGCTTGTCACGTGAAAAATTTGCATTACACAATCACACAAAAAAATAATATTCTCTTATTTTCTTTAAAATAATATCATTAGTTTGCAGTAGTAACTCCAAAATTCATCTACAAGTGATGTTGCTTTTTCAGACTCTGTCAGTTGAATTTGTTCATGTTGACAAAGGAAAACAGTCAATACTAGACTTTATGGCATCTAAAAACTACCGATACCACAGCAACGTCACTCATCCTGATTGGCTAGCTAACGATTTCATTTTCACTAAAGTCTGATGTGAAATGCAACAAATGCCAAATGCAACATCATTTTAACGGCCGTTCCCAAGTGATTCACAATCTTCATGATTCACGCAACATTAAAGACTCTGACAGTGAATTGCAATCTCCAATCGACAAAAAGAATTCATCAATCGATTTACTGTACTCTTTTGCAGTTGAGGTGAATTGATTACAGTGAGCATCTAGATTAATGCATTTTGACAAACATCATGAATACTCAAAAGTTTTTAATGATTATTAGTCCTCTACTAAATCCGTAAGTCTTAAACCGCTGAAATTCAGTTTTCAAGTTTATAGTTGTATAATAATCGTTTAGGCTGATTTAGGCTGTTAACTAAGTATAAAAATTACACTTGTAATGCAATACTCTTGTCAATGTACATTCTTACAAAGAGCGTAGAACAATGAACAATCTTATTTATTAGAACTTCTTCTCCTGTATATTCCATGCATAATTACAAGTTTCTACAGATTGTTGAAATTGGGCCAAGTATTTTGAAGTCCATTGTTTTTTGAGGAATAAATGCATGTGCCATCTTGACCCTTCTTCGTGAGTAAGCAACTTACGAAAAATCCCTTATAAAGTAAGCTTTAATAATCTGAAAACTTGAGATGTATCGAACAAATAATAAAGACTTAATTAGGCTACTCAGCCAGAAGCGTTTAAATGGCTTAAATGCAGAGATACTAAAATGCAACGTTTATATAAACTGACCTTATCTGATATCATACCAAATCCACGGAAACAAAATTAAAAACATGTATTGCAAATCATAGAAACATGATTTATAGCAATCTGACTTTAATCATATTATAATAATCTACTATTTTATAATAATATTGTAGAATATTTGTTGCATAAAATTTCACGAATCTTGATTAATTTTCACAGAAACGAGTTATAATTGTTAAGTTCTAAACAATTTTTTTCTAGTTCCAAACTAAACTATTATATTTTGTTAACTGGTTTTAGTTATAAAACATCGAAATAATTTTATTTAAGTTTGAAGTACCTAGTACTGATTGATTTATATTTGTTGGCTGTTTCTAGTCTAATTAGATTGCTAAAGTATTACTAAATATCTAGATTTACTGTAATTTGTTGTCAATTATTATGTTGTATCTTCAGTGCAATGAAAATATTGTCAATATTTATTGTTTGAAAACACAAATAGTTTTTGAAATCCAGCCCGCTAAGACGAAAATGGAATAGGTGAAATTACTTGGCGACGACTCAAGCCGCGCGGCTAGAGCCACTGCTTTTAGAGAATAAACCTATAAATTCATTAGATTCGGTGATTCATTGGATTTTCATGTTGTATGAAAAGTGTTGGAAGTGTTGGCTACTATATTGCTTTTACCATTCATATCTAATGAATCAACAAATCTAAGGAATTTATAGGATATGTTCTCAAGTCGCTCTAACAACGCGGCTCTAGCCGTCCCTATGGTTGGTCGATTGTAACGCTACTTCTTATTTATTCATGATACATTTAACGGAAGAAGGCAACGACTGGTTTGAAAATGGTTATGTATGTGGAAGATCTTGGTCACACTACACTCACTTGATATTTTTTTAGTATTTTTGGATAACGTTTAGAAGAGTTTCTTGTCAGATAATTTTTGTTTAGGATTTTAATTTGAAGTTCATGACATTAGGATCTGTAAAAAAGTATGACATAAAATTTCATGGATTTGACTTGCTGTAAATTATTGCAATCGAATAGCTTGTGATGAACTAAGTTCCATATCTGTATTCAACTTAATTGTTTATGCTTTTCCTGAAGTAAATTCCTATCCATATATTCTCATGTTTTGAAAATTATCGTATTTTATTATAAATTATCATTATTGTAAAGAAAGCAAAGTATTGAAAAGGTAAAACACCAAAAATTCTTAGTAGTAATTAATAAATTAAAATATAGTCTCATCAAATCCTGAAAATATTCAAAACTCTCTTTTTTTAATTTAATTAATTAGAAATATCTATTAAGTGAATGTTTGTAGGTGCTTCATAGATAAAGACTTTATCTTAACTTAACGTATACTTAGTATAAGTTGATAAAGATATTTATTGACTCCTTGATAAAGATATTTATTGATCAACTTGACTACAAATTATATTTTACCGATCAATAAAATTGTAATTCGTTCAAAATTTAATAAATGCACAGTATTTTCTTTGAAGATCTGAGATAAAGAGAAGAAAATCGCTCAAACTAGTTGATCTTGCTGTAAGTATGTAGCCAAACTTTCCGTGCCAAAAGTTATACGCTCTGCTATAAATTTTATTATTGAAACTATAGATTACTTTTCCAACTCTCTTGTGAATCCGGTTGAAATGAAGCAAGAAGTTTATCTTCTCGACATGGGAGTTGATTGCAATTTGTAATTATTCTACAAGTTGCGTTGATAATTAACTTTATAAAATTTATCGCCCATTGCAAGAATGAATTCATTACCTTAATTACTGGTAACGTATAATCAAAATTCAATACCACATAACTTGAGAAGAAAGACTTGATTAGTAATGATGGAAACGAAGACACGAATAAGTATAAGATGACATAAATTAATTCTAATTACCATTTAGTTTTGTTCTAGAATAACAAATTGTCAAGGTTTGTATTTGATATTTGTGCCATGTAGGTAGGTGATAAGGTACTGTTATATCGATATTTGAAATTCTTGTATTGGAAATTGAATGAAACCCATTTTAATTATGATTTAATCTTCGTTGAATTAATCTCAATTTTTTACTAGGAATATTATCTAATTCACAAATTAATTATTTAACGCAAAATTGTTTGGGTACCACCATCACCTACTAAGACAGCTTAGTATGAATTATTAAAAACATTTATTTTTGATTCTCAAGGGCAAAGCGAATTAAACTTGTAATCTTAATTTTTTTAAAACTTCTTATTTAAAGAATATCCTGAATTCTCATAATAATAATATCCAGTGACCTGGCTGGACTCAGGTCTGGTGTCAGAGTTTTCAGGTCGCAACTGATCATTGTCAGGACTCTGACATGACCTAACGACTGCATTTTAGGCAGTCGGGACCAACGGAAACATGTCTACAACATGACTGAGAACAACGCTATGAACAATACAAATATATTAGCTGTATTTAGTTTTCAAGATGATGTTTTTTTTATGATGATGCCCACATATGCCTATGTTTGTGAGTAGACTATGCTACGAGATGGCGAAACAAGTTTCCTGTGTTCCTAGTCTATACATTTCGTTCTATTTATTCCGTAAATTGGGTGCAATATATTCATTTCAAATCTAAAAGAAATTGGTAGCTCTTTGCAATATATTGATTTTTCGAACAAATTCCGGCAGCTTGCAAAATGTATTAGTTACTGTGTTGAATTGTTCAAGTTCAATGTATTATTAAATCGTATTAGTAAAGCATAATATTATTATAAGAAAAACTCTGCAATTTTAGTACTATGAGATTATGTATTTTGATTCTCTGTGATCTTATCAGTTATTCGAATTATTTAGAAAAATAATGTTGTTACCTTACATTGTGAAGAGTTCAGTTCAGTTGACTCACAATCTCCGAAAACAAAGCCATAGTGCATGACAGGTGGTTGATGGTAACGTCAGCACAGGTAGGGCTCCTACACCAAAAATCTGGTGTGCGCACTCAGGACAATAACGCTGGAGACACATGATGTCTGCTAGCTCTTCATAGTGAAAGATTTAATAGAATCAACAGTTTGCAATTGAATAATCACACTTTCTCAAATTTCGAGCTTATTTTAAATTTTAGGTGAAAATGTTACTGAACATTATTTGACGCTAAAGCCAGTATGTCCCCAAATCCTAAATTTTTCAAGCTGATAACTTGGTATGATAATGAGTATGGTTATTCTTGTAGAATCATTGATCTCATTAAGCACATGCAAGATAAAGAATGTTGATTTGTAAAAAATATATAAGTTATTCATATTAAAATCTGATTTCATTAATTGAATAAATAAGATTTTCATGCTCAATCTTTTACACTTGAAATTTTTGTTTAAATTGTATCTGAAGCCTGATAATTGGGAATCTAAAATCAAACTTTGCATAGATGAGGCGGAGCTCCTAAAATTTTTACAGATATGGGACTTGTGACAGATGATAGAGCTTATCAATGACTGTTTTAGGTATAAATTTGATCAAAATCTTTGGAGCCGTTTTCGAGAAAATTGCAAAAAAAACCTGTTTTTGACAACATTTTCGCCATTTCAGCCACCATCTTGAATTGTATTTGACCGAAATTGCTCGTGTCGGATCCTTATAATGTAACTTTAAGTTCCAAATTCCAAGTCATTCCGTTAATTTTGGGAGATGAGATATCGTGTACACAAACACACATACACTCATACACACACACACACACACACACACACATACAGACCAATACCCAAAAACTACTTTTTGGACTCAGGGGACCTTGAAACGTATAGAAATTTAGAAATTGGGGTACCGTACCTTATTTTTTTCGGAGAGCAATACTTTCCTTATAGAGCAAGGAAAGTAATAAAAACACTAGCTGATATAGATCAGCTGAAATAAACAAATTTTTATTGGTGTAGGACCCCTACCTGTGGTGACGTCACCAGAATGCACTATGGTTTTGTTTACGGAGGTAGTGGTTTACTCGGTTCAATTTTCAGTTAACCAATATTATTTATTGTTGTGATAATTCTATTCATGCTCTTTTCAATTTTTCAAGAATCATCATATTCTTATTTTGAATTTCCAACTCACAACTTAGTCAAGAATTTCCTCTGCTTTAACACATTCTTCAAAATAATGATAATATACTTTTTGGATATATTTCAATAAGCACCCGAAGGCTTTTATTAAAATTTTCAAGTCGTGGAAATACCGTATTTCAAATTCTCTTTTGCTGTGATTGATTTATACCACTGTTTTTTAAATATTTTCTATTGTTATCTATCGTTATAAAATAAGATATATTGTTTCCAGTATTTTCAATTATATTTGATATTGTACCATATTTCAAGGCTTAGTAAGATCACTAAAAAATATCTTATTAATATTTTTTGATTAAAATATATTAAATTTGCTGCCTACCGTAACTTAGAATTTAATTTCGATTTTGTTTTGCATTAATAAAATGAATTTTCTCAGTTTTACTGTTTGACTCGAGGATGGTGCTGCATTTTTCAAGTAGGCTACTTTTAATTTATCATTCATTATTCCTGAAGATATACTTCTTCAAAAGATTAAACTATGCAAATCATGCAAGTTGGATCAACACAAATGATAAGCTTTAATATTCCTGTTTATATTCTAGAAATAATATCTGCAATATCGATCAAATTAGCTACATAATTATAAAATAATATTCATGATAGAAGTGCACAGTTATAATGATCCAATTAAATTTTAAGGTTTCACTTGTATTATGCCGAATAATGTTTGAGGATAGAGGTGAGATTGTAATTGCAATAGTTTTTACAATAGAGTGATACTGTCTAGTTATAATGTATGTGAATGTGTGAGTCAATTGTAATGTTTCAAAACTATTTTGAAAATTTTTGTTCTGTTTGTATACAGTAATGGAGTTTATTTTTTGTAAATAAATGTATGCCAATGTCAAATAAAGAAAGACTACAATCGTCATTTGGATTTTTTATCTAACCTATAATGGTGCGTACAGATATACAGATATACGCTCCGCGAACATGAGCAATTCACTTTTAATCAGCTGATGCCAAGCTTTTTATATCTGTATCTTACCGTTTCTGTAAAAATACAGATATAGTCAGCTGATTAAAAGTGAATTGCTCATGTTCGCGGCGCGTATATCTGTACGCACCTTTAGGTTAACACTAGTCTCATTCAGCATTATTTTCATTTTTATTTTGCGTAATTTAAGCTCTGGATGAAATGGAAAACCTATGATTGATAGCCTTCAAGTACTAGCCGGTAGGCTCGCTTCGCTCGCCTTATCCGTTAAGCCGGCATATTTTTAAAATTTTCTATCCAGA
Source organism: Nilaparvata lugens (assembly GCF_014356525.2). NCBI lineage: Eukaryota > Metazoa > Arthropoda > Insecta > Hemiptera > Delphacidae > Nilaparvata > Nilaparvata lugens. The sequence goes on from NC_052509.1 coordinate 21,486,424, forward strand.
AATAGGATCATCATTTCATTTGAGTGTTCCTTTCGTCAAAAAGTCAAAAGAGACTTTCAGGCTCGATTCAATCACCAAGTTTCTTTGAATTATTTAGTGCAGGGTTGCAAAAAGTGCATTTATTTTTATCAGAATTAATAAAAATTGATTTATTTCTCAATTAGATACGCTAGGAAACACAAGGAAAACGCAGTAAATCATCCATCCATCTTGAACGTATCTTTGAAGTAATTCTGAAGTCCTCTCAAGGCAAAGTTTCCAGAGCCTTGCTTAACTTCTGTACCAAATCTGAACATGATCTGTCAATTAGTTCTTGAGGAGGCGTAGGAAACGCAGGAAAACGATCAAAAACCGCGCAACTTGGGCATTATTCGAAGACTGTTCCAGTACAATATTTTTGTACCTCAGTTGAGCCTGTGTACCAAATTTGAACATTTTCTCTGAATTAGTTCTTGCAAAATGTGAGAAAACTCACAAAAATAAGCTAGGGAACATTGGGAAAACTCAGTAAAACCGCTTATTTTGGGCGTATTCTGAGTCCTCTTGAGAATAAATATCTAGACTCTTTCTAAACTTCTTTACGAAATTTGAACATGATCTGTCAGTTAGTCCTTGAGAAGGCTTAAAAACGCTCAAAACCCGCAGATATTGGACGGAACTTGGGCGGAATTCAACTTCTAATACAACATTTTTACACCTTAGCTGAATCTGTGTACCAAGTTTGAACATTTTTTGCCAATTGGTTCTTGAAAACGCTGGAAAAATTGAGATTTTTGAGCGTATCTTTGACATTTTTTTCAAATCTGTTTCTAGTGCGCCTCCAGATGGCCAACTGAAAAAACCTGCCGAATTTGAACGTATTTGGTCAAGTAGAATTTTAGTTCTGTTGATTATGAATGAATAAGCGCCATTTCAAATAATATAGAGTATTGGCAACTGCCTACTGTAAGACGAGGACAGAAATTTTTTAATTCGTCTCCTGAAACAGTTTATGTACAGTTTAATATACAATTTGTTTACGGAGGTAGTGCTTAGGGCCGGTTTCCGAGCTCGGGATTTAGCTAAGTTCTAGACAGCTGGAGTCAGAAAATTGGCTTTCCGATACGGGGCGTAGTCGTAGTTTTTATGGTAATCTTTATTTTCTCTTTTTTATAACAATGGAAACGTTTTTCCTTGGCAAAATGTAGCATTCCTAGAAATAATTGAAAATATTTGAAACTTTACACTATTTTCTCTTAATTTCATTTTTTGTTCAATTTTCTAGTTTTAAGAAATTTAATTTAAACGTGGACTACGACTACGCCCCGTTTCGGAAAGTCAATTTTCTGTCTGCAGCTGTTTAAGTCTAGAACTTTGCTAGATCCCGAGCTCGGAAACCGGCCCTTTAAGTTTTTGTTTACAAAAGAACTAGAGTAGTCCAGGCAATGAATGCTATAAAGAATATAGAGGAAAATGTTTGAGATGAAAGATATAAAAATATTTGTTAGATTGAACATGTAGGAAATTTTGTAAGGAAATAGTATATGTAAGATTGTAACCGTTTTCTTGATAAAGACGAAACCCACAAAAATGATACCTTTAAATCACTCCTACACCATTACCACATTGGGTATTGGTGGAGACTGTTGATATTTTTATCCCTTAGGCCAAACTGTCCCAAACAGAGCTGCGGGGTCAAAAATATTGTCTACCAAGCATTTTCCTCCATAACCTTTCATTGACTGAACTATAGTGTATAGGCTAGTAGTAACTAGTTTGTAACCACTCACAACAGTCACTATTTATTTACTATGAATATGCCCTGCAGTTTTTAATCTATAAAGGGCAAACTGGCTTATACACGTACTAAATAGGAAGATTATGTTTGACGCATTATCACGTCTGAACTACTGGACTGAAATTTTGCATAGATTCTTAACTAACCTATGATGGTTACAGGCCTATTTTCAATTCTTCAAGATTTCATTACGTCAAGTTTTAAAATAGTCCCTTGCGGAGCACGGGTTACCTGCTAGTTTATAATAATAATAATAATAGTTAATTCGAATATCTAATGAAAGCTATATAAATAAAACTGAGGACTTCTTCTACTGCAAATATTGAACGAAGAACTAAATAACAGATGGAAAATATTATTTCGTCTGCCAATATTTGCTTTAGCAGAAGTCCTTACTTCTTTTTATACAGGGTTGGTGAAAATTATGGAAGCAGCTTATTTTTCTTTTACGAAGGGAAATTTTACGATAGGTTCAATTGGAAATCCTATCTATTCAAAAACAAAAAATGTCGCATTGCTTTTAAGCGAAAATAATAAACATACAATCTAGAATAATGAGTACGGTACCTATAAAATTTCCAGGAATTCATAGAAATTATTTGGAAAAATAAATGCAATCTACTAAAAGACCAATAGGAAAAAATTAAGTTAGAGAATGATACTGATAACAACTTAAGGTAATAGAACTGGAGTTTATTAAGCATTTTTAAAGCATACAATATTTGGAATATTACAACTAATGTGTTTTCAACACCAAAAGCTATAGACGATTATTCTGGTATATAAATTGTATAAAAATACTCAGGAACAAAACTCTCAACAGTCTTTGGCAGCCGTTGTAAAATGCAAGCATAAAAATGAGCAAATGCCTTTCAGCTCAGTTAAGAACGGTGCCAACATCTCAATTTGTAATTGAAGGAGTAGTCAACCTAAAATATGTGTTCAATATTTCTAAGCAAGTTGATAACTTAACAATTTCAAAATCGTTTCTAAAAATATTAATTATGTAGCTTTTTCAATGGGCTACAATAAATGAATTTGTTTAAAAAATACGTCCTAAAATAATGCACCAATAATATAAGGCTTAAAATTTGCTGACACAACAATAAATAAAACTTATTTAAAACAATAAATAAGATATTGTGTAGATTATGAGTAAAAGCATTGGGTATTGAATCATATCTAGTTTATTGGAAATTAAAACTTAATAAGTAATGTGATTCGTGACATGAGGCACAAAAGGGGACATTCATATGAGTCTGAGCTGACTGAATTTTATGTTGACCACTTCTTCAAGAAGCAAAATGTAAGCATAGTTTATGCATTAGCTGCAGCCAAAGCCACCAATGTGAATTGCAGAGTGTCCGGATCACGTTCAATGTATTGCTTCACAACTTTCACTGCATCCTGAAACAGAAAATATAAGTAATCAAGCAAAAAGCAATCGAATAATTAAAATACAGTGGAGCACCAAATGATGTGATTATCCTGGTATCGGTTATCCGGACGTCGATTGATAGCTGATATGATGAATCAAATCTTTCATACGCACACAAGTTTCTGTTATTGTTGCACAATACAGAACAATTGTTTGGACATTGATCGAGATGAGAGACAATCATTTTTATAGAACTTTTTCCTTGATAATTCTATGGATCCAACGAAAACAAAAATACAAATCAAATCATACAAAGCAACTACATATTTATTACAAGTACACAAGAGTACCCTACAAGTACATAATTATTAATATCTTCTCCCATATCACTGTTAATGTATTTTTCCAACATTTATTTCACTAAGATGGTCTTTGCACTAGGACACTAAAACTAGGAAAATAATATAGTAGCTTACTCATAATTATGACTGAAATATAAAATATGAATAATTAAGAAGAAAAACATTAATTTATACAAAGAATCTCGCACTGAACCACAACATTGTGATTACTACAACATAACCTATTCACTTATTCACCTAAGCAGGCGCAGTCGCAGGAGATTGCTTGCGGCGCCTGCGCAGGTTGACTGCTCCGTTTCACTCTCTCTCCAGGTGAATGCCTTCGGATTGCTGCTGCGTTGCTCGCCACTGCTCCTATTCGTGCTCTTTCCAGACGACCGTGAACCGAAACAAACGCTCTCACTCGCTCTCATTGTGAGCGCATAACGTGGGAACGTAACGCAGTTTCTTGAAGTGTCACCCGGCAAACCAATTTATAAGACGTTGTCACGTCAAAATTGTTTGTTTATGATGCCGAATTTCAGATTAACTCATGTATTTTCACCTTACTTTTATTCAATTTTAAGCTGATTTCACATCGCCGTAGCGTAGCTTTGAAGACGTAGCCGACGTTATCTCCTAATATAAATATACGCTAAGCCTGTTTGAAATGGACAGATTGATTAACATTTTTAGGAGTTACGTGGACTATTCAAATACGTATTTCAAGCAACACTACGACGATGTGAAATTCGGCTTTAGTCTGTTCATCGAAAGGAGAAGCAACAATAACAGAAACTTGTGTGCATATGAAAGTGTTGATTCATCATATCAGCTATCAATTGCTGGACTCAGCAGTTCACAATGATTTTTTTATGAATTTATTCTGGAGATTATTACTTGCTTTATTGTGATTATTCAGTCAAGTATTAATTATTTCCTACTCCTGAGCACTGTTAATCAATCTTGCTACTCCTAGATCCACTCTCGCATGGTTTGTTTATATCGTCGCTCCACTTCCTGAACCGACTAAACAGTAGTTAAAAAATATATTTTCCTACAGTTACCTTGAAAAGTGACGATTCCTGCACTGATTACAGAACGCAAAGATTCACTTTTCCGCTCTAGTGCGGGAAAAATCTTTTCTGCACTCCAGATTTGCAACATGGCAACACAAAATAGTTGGTGGGTTAAATATGGAGGATTAGTGCACGAAAACAAAAATTAAGTTGGTAACAATGACTGTGGTTAGATTTAGATAAGAATCATTTCAATGGCTACCCTACATTTATGATAAAATCCCAATCTAGAAATCCAAAACAAGAATAATGTTCATCTAAATCATAATTAAATAATCATCATTTACGAATTCTCATCATTTAATAATAAATAATAGTTCTTTTCTATTGATAATAATTATCAATAATAATTATTATTATTTCAACTGCAAGAAATGAGAAAAGTAGCAAATATACATTATAAAATTCGAATTTTGAGGTTAAATGATTACCGTTCGATATTCATATAAATAGAAATAATAAAAAACATAACAATACTACAATAAATATTCACTGTTGTCTATGTTATTTTTATAAATATTTCTCAGTTTACATTGAGCATTTTTCTCGGTAATTTGAGCAAACGTCTAAATTTCTGAATCGTGTTTCAGTAATTTTTAGCTGGATGAAACAAACTTAGGTACGATTCTTCCCGCTAGGTCGCGCGCTTGTCGGTTCAGCCATCTTGTTGTGTTCAGCCATTTTGCAGCTCGGTTCAGCCAACAAGCTGCTGGCGTGTATGTTGAATGTGAATTTTTTGTTCTATCTTTATTTTTTCTGATTCTTGAATGAATAAAAATGAGAATTTTGGCTGAGAATTTTCAACTCCAATTGGATTATTAATTTTTAAACGAATTAAGATTGTTATTAATAACAGCATCACACACACAAACATTTGATGGATTTCAGCCATAATTTTACCCATAATTATTCATTTTTCATATTCAATGGTAACTGTAGGAAAAGTTTAATGTGAAATACGTGAGCAAAGTTCCTCTGCTGCACTCAAGAAGCCATTCCTTCGTAAACGTTTCTTTCGGTGCAGCAAACTGTCACTTTGCGCACTAGTTGCACAAATAACTATTGTGTACTAACCTCTAGTAAAGTATCACTTGTGGTTGATCCGTGGTTGATTGGAAACGATTTACGTCCATCTAAAATAATACAAAAGTGGAAATTAATTCAAATCTACTTTTAATTAGTGGGCCCCATGCATTTCTACTGCAATGAAGCTCGTTTGAAGGTTTAGTTACTGATGCAACTAAAAAATATACTATCTTTTAGGATAATATACTATACTTTTAATTAGTGGGTCCCATGCATTTCTACTGCAATAAAGCTCGTTTGAAGGTTTAATTACTGTTGCAACTAAAAAATATACTATAATGTATATGGTTTGCGTTATATTAACTGTTCAGCGTAAGACCTATTTCGCGTAAATTCAACTCTTAAACTGTATTTTAGCATTTAATCGATTAAAGTGACAGTGCTCTTTCGTGCTTAAAATTTAATCTCAATTGATTATTTTTTGACAAAGTAACTTGTGAAAATTAAAAGCCTAAAATTATTATGAAAATTAAAATTATTATTATAAAATGAAAACTAAAACCTATCAAGACGAAACATTCAAATGAAAATTCAATATGAAAATAATGATGATTTGTGTCGATGCAGCATTGTCTGTATTCAGTCACTAGGCTTGCAAGACGGTCACAATTACACACAATCTGTAAATTCAAAATTTCAGTAGATACATTTTATTTTTGACTCAAAATTGAGTGTGAATCAAATAATCATCTCTAAATAACCTCTAAACTGTATAATATACAGTGTGATTCATAATTATGGTAAAATAATTTAATACGTGATAGTAGAGGTAAAAATAAGAAAAAAAGTTCATATAAACATATGTCCATAAACGCTTCATTAGCGAGCTATACAGGGTGAAAGATTTCGCCCGGAATTCAGTTCCTCTGCTGAAATACACCAATGCTGAATTGTTTGGCGACTAGTTTTTGAGAAACTTATGCTGGATTCATATGAAAAAATATCTGAAAAATTGAATAAAACTAGTCTGGGAGCTGTAGTGTGAGTAGTTTTTGAGAAAAAAGTTGAAATATGCAAAAAATCTAAGAAAAACACAGACTTCTACGTTTGATGCCCAATAACTTTCTTTAATGACCAGTAAACAAATAATTCCTCGCAATAAAAATTGTAGAGAATTTAATTCTGAAAAGAATGATGTAAGCTGTGTAAACTAAATTTAAATAAAAGTTGGATAAAATGTATTCTTATGTAGTACATTACACCACAAAAATTTGCTGTTTTATGAGGAGAGAACTAATAACTCATAGGTTGTAGCTGATTGCAAATAAAACATGGATTTTAATAACAGCTGTTCCAAAACAGCTGATTTATTATGTTTTAAATAAGAAAATATTTAAAAGAAATCATCAGCTGAAAATTATTTCCAGAAATATTTTTGCTCACTGTTGAACAAAAAATAAAAAACAAACTGAGTTAAAAACTAAGTACAAACTGAGTACAAACTAAGTTAGGCCTACTGTAACCGCGCTGTGTTTTTTGTTTAATCTATTAACCAGCTATTTGTAACCATTCCACTTTGCTTTTGTGTTAAGTGTTAACTTTTTAAAAAATGGCAGGTAGTCTTAGACATTATTCATACTCCGAATTAGCTGACATGCATTTAATGTATGGAATGGGACACTACTGTAATAGTACTGAAGCAAGACGTTTGTATCAAGAGAACTTTCCTAACCGAGTATCCAAGTTCAAGGTTTTTTGCCACTATTCATCAACGTCCGTCTGAAACAGATTCTTTGATATCCAAAGAGCACATTTATGCAGGCAGACCCCGATCTACTATGACTGTTCAGTTAGAAGAACAAGTTCTTAATGAAATTTATGAACATCCAGAGAAGAGCACAAGAGAATTGTCAGTGCAGTTAAATGTCAATCAATCTTCATTTGGAGGATACTAAAATAGCATAAATTACATCCATACCACCACCAGAAAGTACTCTATTGCCACGAGACTGTATTCCCCGTGCTGGTATTTGCCGATGGTTTTTAGTAAAACTTGTTTACCCAAACTTTTTATCAACCGTTTTATTTACCGACGAGGCACACTTTACAAGAACAGCTATCGTTAACGTCCACAACCAACATATTTGGGCAGCTGAGAATCCTCATGCCATCAATCCTAATCTTCCACAACATCAGTTTTCAGTAAACATTTGGGCAGGAATCGTAGGAGATCATCTACTCCTGTTCGAGCTTCCTCCCAGGCTTAATGGCATGATCTACTAGTCTTTTGGTATAAGTTTAATGTCATTTAGATATGCTACTTTCATATAAAAAAAAACTTTTCATAAAAACCGAATATTTTATTTGCAATCAGCTACAACTTATGAGTTATTAGTTCTCTTCTCATAAAACAGCAAGTTTTTGTGGTGTAATGTACTACATAAGAATACATTTTATCCAACTTTTAATTGAATTTAGTTTACACAGCTTACATCATTCTTTCCAGAATTAAATTCTCTACAATTTTTATTGCGAGGAATTATTTGTTTACTGGTCATTAAAGAAAATTATTGGGCAACAAACGTAGAAGTCTGTGTTTTTCTACTTAGATTTTTTGCATATTACAACTTTTTTCTCAAAACTACTCACACTACAGCTTCCAGACTAGTTTTATTCAATTTTTCAGATATTTTTCATATGAATCCAGCATAAGTTTCTCAAAAACTAGTCGCCGAACAATTCAGCATCGGCGTATTTCACGAGGAACTGAATTCCGGGCGAAATCTTTCACTCTGTATAGCTCGCTAATGAAGCGTTTATGGATATATGTTTATATGAACTTTTTTTTTTATTTTTACCTCTACTATCACGTATTGAAATATTTTACCATAATTATGAATCACCCTGTATATACTAAAGTACCATGTTCTTAAACTTTTTTTATTCACTACATGTTTGGAGACAAAATAATGCCAACTTCAAGTGGTTTTTAATTTTGAGATAAGGTTTAAAGCAGTTTTGGACGAATTCCTGGTGTTTTTACCTGAATTGTATATTTATATGAATATGTATATATTTTTAGTTTCAGATGGATGATTTGGTGTAGAAATTTAAACGGACATAACCAACATAATAATTGGAAAATTTGAGACAAAATTATGTAATTGAAATTTTGGGCAATATACTATTTTTTCTTTTCTGACTATTGTATTGTTTACTCTATCCAATAAATAAATAATTTATTGATTAGAAGATCAATATTGGAAACTTATTTAATTGAGAGTGAATGACCTAGTTCGAAGAGGCTGCCGTCGTGGTGCACGAAGGCGACAAAGTGGTAGGCGACCGGGTCTGTGGGCTGGGGTGCGGCGGTTTGGCCCTCTTGCGCCAGCTCCTTATGGGTGTCGATGATCCCCACCTCATTCTGCAGCAAGTGGCCGCGCTCATCCGGGCTCAGCTTCACTGCATCGTCCAGGTACTTCTTCAGGTGACCGTCGCCAAGTTTGATGCTGCAAACCGATTTAATCATTCAGAATTACACAACTTTCAGATAAGTACCACAGGCTTACGCCCAAAACGGTTTCGATTCTAATTTTTACAACAGTCCAAATGTAGCTAGGTTATGTGTCACTTCAACATTTTTACTTTCCTTGCCATATTACCATAGGTAAGGAAAGTATTGCTTTCCGAAAAAAATTAAGGTACCCCAATTTCTGGATTTCTATACGTTTCAAGGTCCCCTGAGTCCAAAAAAGTGGTTTTTGGGTATTGGTCTGTATGTGTGTGTGTGTGTGTGTGTGTGTGTGTGTATGTGCGTCCTTGTACGCGATATCTCATCTCCCAATTAACGGAATGACTTGAAATTTGGAACTTAAGGACCTTACACTATAAGGATCTGACACGAACAATTTCGATCAAATGCAATTCAAGATGGCGGCTAAAATGGCGAAAATGTTGTCATAAACAGGGTTTTTCGCGATTTTCTCGAAAACGGCTCCAACGATTTTGATCAAATTCATACCTATAGTTTGTGTAAAACAAGGTGAGACTTGGCCCTCCATCCGAAGAAATTACAGGGTTGCCAAATCGTGTAAAATTGCAACTTTCTCAAATTTCCAATTCAACGTCAGAATTGGATGTATAATATCATCCCCGATATCCTAGTAGTGCTAAAAAAGTTTCAGGGTTGAAGGATTAAAAGGAAATTGAACTTTTATTATAAAATTGGAAACATCGCGAAGATTTGTTTTTCTTTTGAATATCACTTCTCTCAGAATCATGTAGCGTCGTAATGCGTAATAATTTTATATCAAATGAACGGAGTAGAAGTTTCAAATAAAGAATAAGTAGCTATATCAAATAAAGAAGTTTCAAAATTAAATCAGAATATTATATTGACTAACGACTCTATTTGGACCAAGTCCAAAATGGTTATAAAGCTTAATGAATCCATAATGAATAACATCGTTAGGCCTACAGCACTAAGCCCTATAACACTATTTTCGGTAAATCATGTAGTGTTCGTTCCTTTGTAATAAACAATTAATAACACTTAAATAGCTTCAAACTCTATGAACCCTGTAAGATTGTTTTTTGCTTTCCTCTACCCTAAATTCTTTGCTCCTTTGTAATAAGTAAATGAATTAGCTCAAAATAATACATAATAAATAATCATATAGCTATATGTTTAAAAGGATATAGCTATATGTTATATTTATTATGTATTATTTTGAGCTAATTCATTTACTTATTACAAAGGAGCAAAGAATTTAGGGTAGAGGAAAGCAAAAAACAATCTTACAGGGTTCATAGAGTTTGAAGCTATTTAAGTGTTATTAATTGTTTATTACAAAGGAACGAACACTACATGATTTACCGAAAATAGTGTTATAGGGCTTAGTGCTGTAGGCCTAACGATGTTATTCATTATGGACTTATTTATTCATTTTAACTAAGAATTAAGATATGTTAAATATGTCAGAATAAATGAACAAAATAATTCAACCTTATTATTTAAAATAGTGAGGTAACTTACTTCATTAATGTCATTCAATTAAGAGAGAAATAATGTTTGCCTGGCGCTCTCAAAGGCAACAAATTTTCAATAGATGTTTCTCTTACACTCATTTTATCAATAATTATCCATAGTGATTTAAAGATTTGAGCCCATGATAATCTGTGAGGATTCTATCAATTAAACTAAAATCAAGCGAAGTTTAATCGATTACACACATTTATTTTATTAGTTCAATATCTGTTCTGAATAAACTTAAGGTACCCCAATTTCTGGATTTCTATACGTTTCAAGGTCCCCTGAGTCCAAAAAAGTGGTTTTTGGGTATTGGTCTGTATGTGTGTGTGTGTGTGTGTGTGTGTGTGTGTATGTGCGTCCTTGTACGCGATATCTCATCTCCCAATTAACGGAATGACTTGAAATTTGGAACTTAAGGACCTTACACTATAAGGATCCGACACGAACAATTTCGATCAAATGCAATTTAAGATGGCGGCTAAAATGGCGAAAATGTTGTCATAAACAGGGTTTTTCGCGATTTTCTCGAAAACGGCTCCAACGATTTTGATCAAATTCATACCTATAGTTTGTGTAAAACAAGGTGAGACTTGGCCCTCCATCCGAAGAAATTACAGGGTTGCCAAATCGTGTAAAATTGCAACTTTCTCAAATTTCCAATTCAACGTCAGAATTGGATGTATAATATCATCCCCGATATCCTAGTAGTGCTAAAAAAGTTTCAGGGTTGAAGGATTAAAAGGAAATTGAACTTTTATTATAAAATTGGAAACATCGCGAAGATTTGTTTTTCTTTTGAATATCACTTCTCTCAGAATCATGTAGCGTCGTAATGCGTAATAATTTTATATCAAATGAACGGAGTAGAAGTTTCAAATAAAGAATAAGTAGCTATATCAAATAAAGAAGTTTCAAAATTAAATCAGAATATTATATTGACTAACGACTCTATTTGGACCAAGTCCAAAATGGTTATAAAGCTTAATGAATCCATAATGAATAACATCGTTAGGCCTACAGCACTAAGCCCTATAACACTATTTTCGGTAAATCATGTAGTGTTCGTTCCTTTGTAATAAACAATTAATAACACTTAAATAGCTTCAAACTCTATGAACCCTGTAAGATTGTTTTTTGCTTTCCTCTACCCTAAATTCTTTGCTCCTTTGTAATAAGTAAATGAATTAGCTCAAAATAATACATAATAAATAATCATATAGCTATATGTTTAAAAGGATATAGCTATATGTTATATTTATTATGTATTATTTTGAGCTAATTCATTTACTTATTACAAAGGAGCAAAGAATTTAGGGTAGAGGAAAGCAAAAAACAATCTTACAGGGTTCATAGAGTTTGAAGCTATTTAAGTGTTATTAATTGTTTATTACAAAGGAACGAACACTACATGATTTACCGAAAATAGTGTTATAGGGCTTAGTGCTGTAGGCCTAACGATGTTATTCATTATGGACTTATTTATTCATTTTAACTAAGAATTAAGATATGTTAAATATGTCAGAATAAATGAACAAAATAATTCAACCTTATTATTTAAAATAGTGAGGTAACTTACTTCATTAATGTCATTCAATTAAGAGAGAAATAATGTTTGCCTGGCGCTCTCAAAGGCAACAAATTTTCAATAGATGTTTCTCTTACACTCATTTTATCAATAATTATCCATAGTGATTTAAAGATTTGAGCCCATGATAATCTGTGAGGATTCTATCAATTAAACTAAAATCAAGCGAAGTTTAATCGATTACACACATTTATTTTATTAGTTCAATATCTGTTCTGAATAAACTTATCTCATTCATCTTTATATCACTTTCAATAAATTTTATCAATATAAAATTCAATAAAAATCTGTTTTATAATTCGGTTTGCTTACCTGTCTAGATTATTAGCAATACTATGGATAAGAGCTATTGTACCACAAGCATTGTGTACGTATTGCTTCACAAAGAATAAGTTGCCTGGAACAGTCTGTCCTTTTTTAGTGATTTCTTCTTCTTGCTCTTTCTTATACTCCTCATACTAGAAACAAAAATGAATTTATTCATTTATACATTGATAAATACAATATCATTCTCAACTATGAATTAAATATAAATTGCGTTTATTTCCATGAATTGAATTAATTCAAAATTCGAACAAATGGGTGTGGGTTTGGAAAGTGAGTTACAAATAGGCCTACTAATAAAAAAGTTAATTCGTATGGCTTTTGTTGGTGGGGAGTCCCTTGCGGGAAGGTCCCACCGCCTGAATATGTAATTTAGGCCTACTAATAGAATTACGAAGACTCGAATGTTTGATGAATTTTCAAATAACTTCTTAAAAATAACCTAACCATCTACTAAGTCAATAACAGAGTAGATGAATAGCCTAACGCTAGCAATGCTGAAGCTTCTTCTATAGTGTTGTCCACACTATTCGAGATTATAAAATTATTCAACTTCATAAAACATCAAAATAATAAGAGAAATCCATAAAACTGTGGAAAACGTGTAGCACTGAACATAAAAATTCAATGAAGAGAATACATCAATAAAAACGAGACCAAAAACTCCTTATTTCAAGTGAATAAAGAATACATTAAATTTTATGCAGTAAAGCAGAACAACGCAGGGATGCAAATTATTTTGATGGATTAAATCAATTTTTTCGCTTTTAGAATATCTTGAATTGTGATGATAACACATAACGAAATGAAACTTGTAAATCTTTCGAATTAATATTAGACTACTTTCTGGATAAAATACTGAACAACAAAAATTTACACCCACGATGTCAAGAATAGCTTATTTGAAGAACGACAATAATAGAATATATGATTATACTGAACATAAGAATAGATTAATTACAGAAATAGAAAAAGACGTACCTTATCTGAACAAGGAAACAACATGATTAGAGCCAGTACCGGCCTGGGTACAATAGCTAGAACATCAGGGTCCAGTCCATAGACATCAGAAACCTGCCACTTCTCAGTCGACATTCCCAGGTTAGTGAGGAACTGTCAATCACACCAAAATTAATCATGCTGTTAGGGTAAGATTTTTTAAAACATCTTAAAATAGTCTCATATCAGTGGGGTTACTTAATGACTATCGTGTGCTAGTATGGAAATGGCAACAGACCCAAATTTTCTGGTAGGCCTACTTCAGGATATCGAAACCAATTGATATTAAACCGATCTTCGAGAGTCGCAATTGGGCCGCGACAGTCAAAATGACGGCTGTAGAGTTTCATAAAAAAGGTTATAGAATAGTAATCCTCAAATCCTAAATAATAAATCAATCAATGATAAAGTTCTATAAAATTAAGAGAGAGGCTCTTAATAAATCACGGCACCAGACTCGGCCACCAGTGAGACGCGGGCGTGGGCTTCTCTTGCTCTATTTACACTGGCCGGCTGGTGTCTAAACTTGCTTTACGCATGACCCCCGATAGTTGCTCTCTGGAAACCCACTGGTGACCGAGACTTTTCAATTCAATCAGTCGTTGACCAGCCTCATGCTGGATAGATTTCGTCAATTATGAAAGTAATACATTTAAAATACAATGTTTATCAAGATGGCACTTCAAGATGTAAAGATCAAAATAACTCAAAGAAACTGGCCATCTCACCATCACCAATATTATACAATGATACACGTAATACAAAGTTTCTCACGTAACAATTTCTTTCTCGAAACCACTAACTGGAGGTTGCGGACGGTCTGTGGCAGTCCATTGTAGATCGACTGGTTGCTTAATGAGACGAGCATAATAGACATTTTAATCAAAATAAACTGTTCTAAAACGTTTGTTATTATACATTTAAACGTTATTTATAAAAATTTTCAACCCTCAAGAAACACTCTCATAAAAATATTTTCTTCTATGAGAATTGGCATGATATAAAGGTTATAATGAATGTCATTTGTGTCACCAAAGTTGTTAAATATCTAAAGATATTCAAAGAATATTTAAAGAATCAAAGTACTGTACTAATAAATATTAGTATAAAGAGCATTATACCTTGGTCGTTCTAGCCTCATTATGATTATAATAAATAAGTATAAATTAATAACGTTCTTAATCATTTAATGAGCATTGATTCAATTCAATTCAAGATAACACCCTATAAGCATCTGATAAACAAACAGGAGACGAGTCACAGAAACATAAAACTGGAACATAAAAATCTGGTGTGAAGCACTCACACAACTTTCCTTGCCGTTATGAAAATTGATCACCTGACGCTGGTGTTCACGTGCATCTCAAGTCTACTTTTCAAACATCAGAGCCAGCTGGTGACAGGACAATAACGCTGGAGACACACGAGGTCTGCTATCTCTTCATAGTGAATGAATATCGAGGCACCAAGCTTCGCTCGTTAATTATTTATTGACTTTTAATAAACCGAACACAATTCTTTAAAATGATTGGGGAAGTACTAACAGGCACAGCCCAAAACTGTTTCTTTCCCGAATTTTGATTTATACACTATAAATAGTCCAGAAAGTAGGTTATGTTCCATACACTTTAATTCAGGTTCAATATGCTGTTCAAACATTTGAAAACAAAAAAATTATAATTTAGATTATATACAAACCAAATTGAATAACAAAATAACACTCACTAATCACTTGAAATTGTCAAATAATGATTAACTTTAAAAATGATGATATACTCTAGTTTAGGAGGATTATCATGTCATGTCAACAAATCAGATTATGTTGATCAAATCGATTAAATTATCTAGCTAGATAAAATTCCTCTCATGAATTATCCTTTTAATGTCGTTCAGCGAGTTTTCCCAGGGATGAGACCTAGTGCAATCGGATATTTATATCATGAAACTGCTATGTTCCAAGTTTCGTGAAAATCGTTAGAGCCGTTTTTGAGATCCGTTAAAACATAAATAACCAGATATATAAATACAGAAATTCCTCGCTTAATATAATAGGATTTAATAGAATCAACAGTTGCCAACAGTTTGTAATTGAATATAATAGGATTTAATAGAATCAACAGTTGCCAACAGTTTGTAATTGAATAATCACATTTTCTCGAATTCCTAGCTTATTTTCAAATTGAGATGAAAATGTTACTGAACATTACTTGTAGAGATTTTCATGCTCAATCTTTTCCTCTTGAATTTTTTTGTTTAAATTGTATCTGAAGCCTCGAAATTGTTCGTGTCGGATCCTTATAGTGTAAGGATCTTAAGTTCCAAATTTCAAGTCATTCTGTTAATTGGGAGATGAAATATCGTGTACACAGACGCACATACACTCAAACACACACACACACGAAGAGCAATACTTTCCTTACCTATGGTAATAGGGCAAGGAAAGTGAAAAGAAATAAAAAAATACATTGAAAACGGATCATTTAGTGCGGCAAAAATTTGACAATACCTCAACAATCAATTGCGTTTTTAACAACCCTCTAAATAACATTCTCAGATCCTGTGGGAGTTGATTAATTTATAGATATTTAGACCTATATAAATACAAGGTTTTTATTAATTTTTCAATTATAGCCTAATATAACTTGCCAAGCCCCAATGCATTGAGAAATGAAAAAAATTGCTGCTAGATGTATCATAGGTACCTTGTTCATCACCTGAAACAAAAAAGAAAAAAACTGTTTTATATAAGAAATGCCATCATGACATGATTTTTCCAGTTATTGTAGATGTTCATGCTGGAGCTGTGATAAGCAATACAAGCGCTACTAAGAGTAGCGTTACTAGCAGAGTAGCGCTCTCCTAATATCGGCTGTTCATATAGCTTGCGGCAATAAGCCACAAAAATGGCAGAGAAAAGACAGCAAATAAAGCAGCAGCAGCTGTCTTCCGAGTACGTTTGACAATTGGAAAAATAATTTCAATCATTTCTGAGAATCTTTCTTGCTTTCACCACCTGCTTATCTTTTTAAACAAAAAAGGTTTCTAGCATGTCCAAAAATTTCATGTTTTCTGCTCGAAATGTCTCGACATTGACAAACATAATCATTAATTAAAAAATAACTATACGTTGGATAAAAATGATCCAGACACCAATAGAAAGGAAACATTCTCCCTATTAATTTGATATAAAATTATTACGCATTACGACGCCCTATGATTCTGAGAAAAGTGATATTCAAAAGAAAAGCAAATTTTCGATTTCCAATGATGTCATAAAAGTTAAATTTCCTTTTAATCCTTCAACCCTGAAACTTTTTTAGTACTACTAGGATATCGGGGATGATACTCTACATCCAATTCTGACGTTGAATTGGAAATTTGAGAGTTTTAATTTTACACGATTTGGCAACCCTGCAATTTCTTTGGATGGAGGGCCAAGTCTCAACTTATTTTACACAAACTATATAGTATCACAGCTCCAACATAAATGCACCCCCAAGTAAAGAGCTTTTCCCGTGCATTAGCGGCAAAGATGTTCAATAAATTACTATCTGCTCTTCTGAATGGTCGATTTAAAGGTTGGTTTTAAGAATGTAATAACACGGTACCGTAACGTATTAAAAATATTTATAACAGTATGAGTACCGTTTATAAACGACAACATGAGTAATCCATCCTCAAAACAAATGATCGTAAGTTACTCTATGTCCCTTTCTACTTTATAAGATCGATAGGCCTTTACATACAGTATAGGAGACTAATATTAATGATTATTTATCAACTACCTATGTATTCACTTTTTCAATACCTTACCGTATATCAATTCTATTAATAATACATTAGCTGGTAACTATAATAGGCTAATTGCATTAAGTGTAAAATTGATTAAAAAAGTGAAACATAAAAATGTTTTAAGTTAGGCTTACTAGTACCTAGTTAACCTATAGTGGATAACTCATCTTTATTGTTCATCTAATTCAATTATTCAATTAGCAAGCAAATTTGGAAAAATAATTGAAATTCTAAATAAGTAAAAACCTGCTAAGGTAATAGAAACTATAAAATTGAAAAACGTAAAGAAAGGCTACTTACATCAGGGTTAGATTCCAACGGAAGCCAGGCCATCTTGCAGTTTGAGTTTTAAAATTCAAGAAATAGAGAAAATGAATTCTAATTCAATAAAGGACAGCCTAATGTAATAAAGTTCTGGCTTTAACCAAATAATAGTGTATTCTTGTTGAAATACCTATGAGTCACACTTGTGACGAAAGATAAGACAAAACTTGGGAAATGACCGGCAAAAACTCAATTTAATGCTGGCAATTGGCGTTGCGGGGGCAAGCGGAACTAGGCATAGGTATCGATTAATCGGAATAGTCGATGTTTTTGAGAAATAATCGATCAACTACTATTTGATGTCAGACAGCTTCGATTAATCGAGGTATCGATTATTCCATACCGATTAATCGAGGTATCGATTATTCCATAACGATTAATCGACTATAATAGATTTTACCAAAGACACTTGGTGTTTAAAAAAAATCTTTATTTAGAAATCTTTATTTAAATCAAATTTTCGTCCGGGCCAACTTCACAGACGTCCTTAAAGATGCCATTTAAATATATATATATATATATTATATATATATATATAATATATATATATATATATATATATAGCACATAACAGAAGACACTTTAAAGTTTGTAATATAAATTGAAACAGGAGACACAAGACATATATAGATTGAAAACACTTAAAAACTTACATTAGAAACGGAAATTTTCGGAAACTGAGTTTCCTTCCTCGACCGAGCAGTGAGTGGGTCCCACTCATCTTTATTGTTCATCTAATTTATTCAATTAGCAAGCAAATTTGGTCGCCCCGGGCGACGCAGCTAGGGGGGCGCCGCGGTCGTATAATGATTACCGCCCCGACATTATCGGTTCAAGTACCTTTATTTCACCTTCACGTTAAAAGTCTTGAATAATTACTTATCAATCCATTTCTATGTATAACTCATTACTTGTGTATAGTGTTAATTGTGGCATAAACAATAAAACTTGACGTTCACTGACTAAACTTTTGTAAATGCAGTCACTTTACGCATAGCATAGGCGTATAGGCCTATTTCTCCAGTCAATGAGTGGGCCTGTGCGCGCCCACTGCTCCTGCAACCTGCAAGTCGTCATTGGTCGCTTCATTGTCCCAAGCTAAGTGATAAAACTTCTTAATACTCTTCTCTAACCTTGTATTCTGCAGGCTAACACCTATTTAATTTTAAATTTTCGTTGATATTCCTAAATTGAAAATTTTTCAACTAAAAATAAATTCAAACTTTTTCAATTAAAAATAAATTGAAAATTCAGTTATATCAACGGAAATTTAAAATGAAATAGGTTTTAGCCTGCAAAATACAAGGCTAGAAAAGAGTATAAGATAAGACAAGCTGGGCCGGATGTTTTGAATATGGAGCTGTTCAAGCATGGGGGAATCTTTTTCAAAATTCTTCCTCCATTTGATAAATATATGCTGGAGATAATTATTGAGGATCCCAGAAGTTTGGAAAGTGGCTACAGTCAAATCTATAAGAAGGGAGATATAGTCCAGTCACTACATACATTGGTGCTTGCAATTTATATATTGGTTCTGATTTTTTATTATATTATTTGGATACATGAGAGAAGTCCAGAACCAAATTCTTCATGCAAAATTTCCTTGTGCTAGATACAGAGTGGCCCAAAAACCTCGTATTTTCTGTTCATTTTCCAGTTTTCAGCTATTTCTGCCAAATCCAGTAATCGGACTGAAAAATCATTGCTCACGCCTTTGTTTTAGATTAAAAAATTCTGAATAAAATTGAATCATTTGGAACTCTCTATCTTCAATAAGTAGTCTACTGACTTATAATTTTTTTTAATGAGTAAAATTCAAAGAAAATGTCAATTCTGATGAATTTTAGTCTTTGATCAATAATATCTTCCGATTGTTACCATTTAGTAAGATGTATAATTCAAAGTCCCTCTGGGCGTATTTTTGTGCTCTACAATATAAGATCAGGTAGAGCGCTCTATCTCATATAGATTTCCAGATACACCTGACAACAATGCTCCTTGTATTGTGAAAAACACCTAATTTTCAGCTTCAACCATCATCACTAGCTACTAGAAATTGGCCATTTCTTGTGTATTGGAATATAGGCTTGAATACACTCAACAATAAATTTTCGACCGAATTTGGACTTATGATGCATGATTTTGGACCGCCTTGACGAACCGAGAAGAATGAAGTGTAGTACGATGAGATCCTAGCATTATGTCAAAAGTTATAAGTGTTTGAAATTTTAATCCTTGAGGTGTCCCAATGTTCACTAAAATAATGAAATAAAGTGCATCTAACGGGTGATTCTTATAGAACATAATCTCATGAACTTATGTCATTGTGCGAAATATCAATGTGAGGACAATGTAGTTGGCTATGATGGTTCAAGCTGAAAATTAGGCGTTTTTCACAATACAAGGAGCATTGTTGTCAGGCTTACCTGGAAATCTATATGAGATAGAGCGCTCTACCTGATCTTAGATTGTAGAGCACGAAAATACGCCCAGAGAGAATTTGAATTATACATCTAACTAAATGGTAACAATCGGAAGATATTATTGATCAAAAAAATCAGGCATACAGTATGTGCCCATAAGAGGAGCCTCCAATGAAATGTATTTTTTACATGCAAATATAATTGTATTGTTAATATTTTTTGGAGAATAAAGAATTTCAATTAAAATTCATCAGAATTGATTTTTTCTTTAAATTTTACTCATTAAAAAAAATTATAACTCAGTACTCATTGGAGATAGAGAGTTCCGAATGATCTCATTTTATTCAGAATTTTATAATCTAAAACAAAGGCGAGAGCAAATTTTTCCGTCCGATTACTGTATCTAGCACAAGGAAATTTTGCATGAAGAATTTGGTTCTGGACTTCTCTCATGTATCCAAATAATATATTAAAGAATCAGAACTACAAAATTGCAGCACACCCCCTTTTTTATGTCTATATTGACTGGACTGAGTTGTTCCTGTGACAACTATAGAAGGATCAGCTTGCTAAACACTGCTTTTAAAATCTATAGCTTGATTATCAAGAAAAGGATGCAGCCCATAATGTAAGTTCTCCTCCTGGAATAGCAATGTGGCTTTACTTTTAAATACTACCTTACCGCGCTATACTGTGGGGAGGGGGCGCATATCAAAATCTCGCCCCGGGCGCCTATTAACCTCGGGGCGGCCCTGTCTGCTAGTAAAGTTCAAACTTACTAAAAAAGTATATACTTGAATGTGCCTCTACTATTCTTTTTAGGGCGACTGATTATTAAAGCTTAGTATAAAAAACTATCAAGTACACTCTATTTTATTTGTATACTATCAGTTTCAATCGTTTAAGAGCCATTTTCATGTGTACATAAAATAAATAAACAACATCGAATTAATGCTAGTTATGTTCATTTATGATAAGTTGATTATTTAAAAAGTAATAGGCTACTTAACTTAATAGAGATAAAGTTGAACAATATATTTTTATTAATATTGTTATAGATGAAGGAAGAAAATTATACTGTGTTTATTATTGATTTCAATTATTTTTCCACCTGAGTGAGACCATAAATAATATCAATAAGAAAAATTTACACTTCAGTCCCTTATTTAGATGCACAAATAGCTGCGAACACATAGGCATAGGTATCATACAGTAGAGTCAGTGGACTGTAGACCAGTCAAAGAAAGGTTATAGAGGGAAATGTTTGGAAGACAATGTTTGACCCCGCAGTTCTGTTTAGGGAAGTAAGGAGGTGAACATGTCAAAAGTCCCCACCCCTACCCCCTGTGCTAAGGGGGTGGGGGTGGTTCAAAGGTACCATTTATTGGTTTCTCGCATATAACTCGGAAACTAAGTATCTTACGGACATAATACAAAATCTATATCTTCCCTAGTTTTCGAGATATCCCCTCTTGAAGGATGTGACATTTTTGAAAAAACACGTTTGCCTCCAATTTTTTTTTCAATGTTTTCTCTTACAACTTTTTCAAAATCGATGGGAAAACTCCATGCTGATTATGAACTTATAGAGCGTTGAATTCTCTTCAATTTGATGTATAATTTCACACTTTTACGAATTTCCCTACACTTTTTGCAGCAGCTTTAGTGTTGATTGTGAAATCTCAATTTTTGCAACAATAGACCAATATTGACAAAGGAATTTGGAGGTAATGTTTTAAACACAATTTTTGACTTTGCAGCTTTGTTAAGGCTAGTTAGGAGAAGAACATATCAAAAGTCCTCATTCCTAACTAATGTACTAAGGGGATAAGGGTTGTTTAAATGTTGCATTTTTCAGTGTTTTGCTCACTATTTCAAGTTTTCCTTTCATTGTTATAGCAGCTTCAATGTAGGGGGTTAAATTTTCATTGGTTCAACAAGTGTCAACTCAGCGGTTGCACACCTTCAAAAGAGGGGATAAAGATGCGCACTTTTGGTATGTTCTCCTACTAACTAGTCCAAATTAAGCTGCAAAGTAAAAAATTGTTTCACTGACACCCCCTTCAAATGTCATTGTCAAACGATCAATTCTTGCAGCAATGAAAATTTCACCCCCTACATTGAAGCTGCTATAAACAATGAAAGGAAAACTTGGAATAGTGAAATAATACATAATTTCAAAGAGAATTCAATGCTCTACAAACCTACGATAAGCATGAATTTTTGCGATTCATTGTTGGAGAGTTATAAGCCCTGAATGAGCAAAACATTGAATAAAAACCTGTCATTTTGACAACTACATACCTTCAAGAGTGAACATCTCGGGAACTGTTGGGAATATCTCAAAATTCTACCGAACAAAAAGAGTAGAAAATTTATTAAGCTTCATTTTTGAATAGTTAGTTATTTCGATTGAACGTATTGTTCTCAAGATATGGGCGTGAGAGCAAAACAATGAAAAATGCAACATTTAAACAACCCTCATCCCCTTAGTACATTAGTTAGGAATGATGACTTTTGATATGTTCTTCTCCCAACTAGTCTTAACAAAGCAGCAAAGTCAAAAATTGTGTTTAAAACATTACCTCCAAATTCCTTTGTCAAATATTGGTCTATTATTGCAAAAATTGAGATTTTACATCAACACTAAAGCTGCTGCAAAAAGTGTAGGGAAATTCGTAAAAGTGTGAAATTATACATCAAATTGAAGAGAATTCAACGCTCTATAAGTTCATAATCAGCATATGGAGTTTTCCCATCGATTTTGAAAAAGTTGTAAGAGAAAACATTGAAAAAAAATTGGAGGCAAACGTGTTTTTTCAAAAATGTCACACCTTCAAGAGGGGATATCTCGAAAACTAGGGAAGATATAGATTTTGTATATAACAGTTATGTCCGTAAGATACTTAGTTTCCGAGTTATATGCGAGAAACCAATAAATGGTACCTTTGAACCACCCCCACCCCCTTAGCACAGGGGGTAGGGGTGGGGACTTTTGACATGTTCACCTCCTTACTTCCCTAAACAGAACTGCGGGGTCAAAAATTTCCCTCTATACCCTTTTTTGAGCATTCATTGCCTGGACTATGATGAGATGATCTCTTCTCTTCATAGTGAGGTCCATGTTGTAAATGCAGTATTTGATTAGCATATCATTTGACAAAGCATAAAGAGTTGTGCTTTTCTTGCTCCGCAACGTTGTCAGATCATTTTTTAACAATGTAAAAATATATTTAACTGAAAAATATTAAATTTAATCTCTATAATGAAAATTTTTTATTAATCATTGATAAATATATTTTCCTAGCGAATAGAATATAATTGATCATTTTAAACAAGAATGAACGATTAAATCCATCAAATGTCAGCTACCGGTATCAGCTATATTTTTTATATATATAGAAGGCAGTGGCAATGCAGAGAATCGGCAACGATGTTCTCCTTACCTTTCTCCACTGCCATTACAACGATAATAGACTTTACTACAAAGTTGTTCGGTGAGGAGGCAGAAGGAAACCTAATGCGCATTTCTAAATGCTTTATTTCTAATTAACAAATTAGAAATTACGGCTGAGTGGTGTTGAAAGCCACCACTTGATGTATCAATATATACATTGGCGCCCATACTCCGGGGTGGTTATTTTGTAGCCTATAGAATGGTTATTTCCATACGACGCATAGTTTCCGAGATAGATGAGAAAGCCACAAAAATGTTACGGTACCATTAAACTACCCCCATCGCACATAAGTCACAAAGTAGAAGGAAATATTTATTTCTATGTGCATAAGCACAGTGATTAGGGGTGAGGAATTTTGATACCGGTATGATTTTTTGTTCGTCCCCTAACCATCAGAACTGCGGGGTCAAAAATTGTGCTCCAAACTTTTCCCTCTACACCTTCTCCCTATACACCTTATTTTCCAACTGCAAAATAAATAATTTACTAAAAATCAATTAATTCTGAACACCGAAGACAGCACAATTTTTCGAAACAAAGCAATTTCTTTAGAGCATGTAAGTCTTCAACCTGAGGCCGCACTGCTGGATGGTTACACACAGAACAGTCATTTTGTTTAAATACATGGGCGGTTATGGAGCAGCACATACTCTTGTCTACTATCTACCGACGGCTGTTGTATGACGCAATGATTATAAAAGCTGATTTTTATTTCTGTTTGTGGCCAGCTCACAAATCTTATCACATAAGGATTACATGTAAACTTTGAAGGACCGTAGAAAAGTGTCCTGAAGTCAAATTATAAATTTGATAGGCCATAAACCTGGTCCTGAACTTAACGAACACAAATAAAAAAATCATCAAATTCGGTGCACACATAAAAAAGTTATTGAATGTCAAAAATTGAGGCTCGATTTTTATTTTTAAAGATTACATTCTACAATCACAATATTGACTGGCATTCCATCAAATTCATATGCAACTCGTTGTTTTTGGGCTAGGATAGTTCTTATTCAAGAGATTCTAAGAGACTAATAAGAGGTTGGTAACTCAATCCGATACAAAGATTGGATTGTAGTGAACTGAAACAGAACAAAAGACCCTGGTCCTCCAGGTTGGGGGTTGGTCAAACTCTGCTCTTATCTTCACCATAAAAATTATTTGTTCAAAAAACTCAAAAAATGCCTCGGAAATGGGACCGGACTAATGGAAATGGAAATTGTAAGAAAAAAACGATTACGGATAGGAATGCGAGGACAATGTTGAGGGCGGGAAGAATTATGGAAATAGCAAATGAGATGAAAACGTTCAAAATAGATTTAGTTGCTCTTTAATAAACAAGGTGGAATGGGAATGGAAGGATAGAGAAAAAGGAATTCTCATTGTTTTACAGAAATGGGCAAGGGGGGTAGGCTTCATGATTGGAAAGAAAATGAATTCATTAATACTAAGTTTTTATCCTGAAGGGAGTAAAATGTGCCGAATCAGAATTAAAGGGAGATTCCAGAACATCTCAATGATTTCTGTATGTACCAACTAAGGTTGAGGATGAAAATTAAAAAAATAGCTTCTAAGAATTTTAAAATGGTACCTAGAAAAGATCTGCTGATAGTACTAGGAGACTTGGATGAGCAGATTGGGAAGGAGTACCTGAGAACAGTGGCAGGTAAGAGCACCTTACATGTGACAAACGATAATGGTACTGGACTGAGCGAATTTGCAATAGCAAATAACATGATATCGGTATCTTTCTCCCAAGAAAAAATATAAATATGGGTACCTGGACGTTTCCCCCATCAGGATCGATAACACAAATATTGATCATGTTCTGATATCAAGAAGACATGCCTCATCTATTATTAAGGAAATATCCCAGAGAGGACCAAACTGTGACTCAGACCACTTTCTTCTGTTTCAATCAAGGTGAGAGAAAGATTGTCAAGAATCGGATGCAAGGAAAGTGTGAGAAATGGTACAATGGACATGTATTGTTTGATACATGGAGAGAAGGTTAGAAGATATGAGAAAGAACTTAAAAGATTGATTCCTGATGACCTGAAGTGGAAGGTGAAGACAGAGATGTGCAAGAGCTGTGGGATAGTTTGAAGAACACTAGCAATGATGCTATCAAAGAAAGCATCGGGGAGGGAAAACCTTGTGGAGAGAAATAATGAATGGTATGATGATGAATGTAAGGAGGCCATAAAACAGAAGAATGAAGATATGTTTCAAAGAGACACAAGAAAAAACCGAGAAATCAAAATATGAGTCGGAAGGATCTTTGTGTGATAACGGAGTGTGGAGGGGCCAGATTCAACAGTGAAATTGGTTAAGCTAATACAAGGTTACTTATTTGAAAGGTCAATAAAACCAAAAGTACTTTAAGTGTCTGTGGTCGATCGACATAAACCAGGGATCAAACCGCGGCCAGGAACGATTCTGTGAGGAGGAATTTCAAATCGAGCGCGGAAGGCACGTTGTGTAGCAACAAGTGATCGATCATTAGAAAAGAAGCTCTCAACTGCGAAGGTCCGCTGCTCTCTAGACCAGAGCATGATGGCTACTTGAGGGAGGATGGACTTAGGAACTTCCCCCTCCAGATGCGCCCTCTACACGACCAATTCACCGCGCGGGAATTTTTGAACATAAGTAAATTTCTCTGGCGCACTTTATATAATACGATTTGTTAAAGCACGAAGGATATAGTGGCTGGGACATTTGATAAGAATGAGTAATGATTGAATGCCCCTTAAACTGCTTGATGAGAGGATGATGGGAGCAAGGAGAGAACAAAGTGGTTCAACGATGTGATCGGCGACCTCCGGGTGATTGGAGTGACGGAGTGCACAAGTGAGAGATGAGTTGAGACATTATGTTGAGGAGGCCAAACTCCAACCAGGACTGTAGAGCCAGATAATGTATATTCTTACATTCTATATTCATACATTCATTCCTACCATGGCGAAATCTTTCAATAACTGAAAAAGAATGAACAAAAGAATTGACAGAATTCAATAGGGGTTATTTGAAATTCTCAAAAATATGTTGTTTCAATCCCATTGCACCCCAATTAACAAAAATTATATTGATCCACTCTGAAGAGTTAAGCTGGATTTTCACATGTCAATATGTACGGTCCGGGTAGTGAAAACATTCTCCCCATGAGTTCTAATGGGGCTCTCAATAACTCACTCGTACAATTCAATTCGGATATTGAGATTACCAATATTTGGTAATTATTATTTTTGATTGATTTGTGGGTGATGCGCTGATCCCCACTAAAGTGTAGAAAAAATAGGTTAGTTAGTGGGTGATGAATGATATAACAAAATTGCAAACGACACAGGAATCGAACCAATCACTCCAGGCTGACTCAAGTTGCCACGCTTCAGGCCTCCCTCCTCACTACTTCTTAACATAATAAAAGACTTGCAACACACCAGATAGAATAAACTAGAACATAGTTTTACATAGTATTTATTTTCTTATTACACAACTTAAACTTGAAATAATACTAATTTAAATTGAGTATTTGACGTAAATTGATTCAAAAATGATTAAAATGATATCAGTTAATAATATCAGTTCTCTCAGCGAACAACATTTTATCAACACTCAACTTTACAAAATAAAACTTCTAAATAGCCTACATTTTGAAGCACAAAATACATTTAAATGTATAATAATAAAAATAAACACCTATACCAATTGAAACAATAACTCATCATATTTAGAAATAATCAGAAGTACATAATTCATTCTGAAGAAATGATTTAAAATACTAATTCACTTTTATTCAATTATTAAGTCCTAAAATTTATTTTCATCATACAAACCTTACGATATCTATTTATATATACTGCTGACGATAATGCAACACGAAAAACACATACACTTTGTCTAATGATGGCTGAAAATCCATACAGTAATTCACTAAAAATCAACACAAAGAAGAAGTGTTTTGTCTCACTTTCTAAATTCTACTTACAACTAGTAAGTTATATAATTTTATAAAAAATAAAACTATTTACAAACAAAACACAAGACAATAAAATCCTTTAGGCAGTTCTGCTTGTATATAATATTAAATATAGATAAATTATATATATATATGATTATAAAAATTATTTACAAGAAAACAAATATATTATTTGAATCACAGATTCACGATTTTTTAAAATAGAAAATCAATGTATATTCCATGTGATTGTATTATTTTAATTATAGTGTATCAATATTAATTTGAGTGGTAATTTCAATGGATACCAGAAATGAAACAAAAAATATGATAAGTTTATAAAAATGTTTGCAATATTTATGTAAACTTAGTCTTATTTCTTCTAGGAAGTAATGATTCAGAATTATGTGTCAGATACAGATATGAAGTTTTTCCTAAAGAGGGACATGCAGTATGTCTGTGTGTTGTATACCATTGAAGCAATTACAATCGTGCTACATTCAATAACTATTGCCGGTTAGTTAGATCTTGAATATTAATAAAGATTTGTAAATTATATAGAAGTAATTTCAGCGTAACGGAATAATAAAAAATAATATCAGCTATTTCAAATGAGAAATAAGCATGAAAAATGTTTTAAACAAAATACAATAGTTGTATAGGTAGTCTATATATTGTTTCAATATAAACAAAAAAATTATAGCTGTACAATAGTTAAAGCAAAACATTATGTTTTTAGAAATATACAATCAACTAAAAACTCTGTGAGTTCTCAAACTTCCATTGAACAGCTTTTGTATTACTTAACATGCCAATCAACTGTAGATGGAAAGAATAGATTTTATATATTACAATCTATAGATCTTGAAGGAATATCGTATTATGAACATTTAAAATTAATTCATGTTATTCCCAATATTTTAGGTACTATAAATATATTATTAAAGTGGCTAGCACCACTAACTTTCAGTTTAAGTTGTTAACATATTTTAAATTTTATTCTCGGTGGTTCAGAACCTACTTGAAACTATATCATGAAAACTTATAACTCCACGCACTAATAATAGGTATCATACAATTATCGCTTCAAATGAAATAATAATTAGCCTATCTCATCATGAATACAAATAATAATATCAATTTTTGCAATCACTAGTAATTTAAACAATGGGCTTACACAAATTGAGAATCAACATCAAAACCAGATTTTTTCAAGACTTAAATGAAAATAATATTAGAAAATTGTGTTAGAATTTGTTTTGTAAATATGATAATCTTACTTTTTACTTCCACATAAGCTTTTGATAGACAACGTGTTCAAGAATCGAACATAAATTTATAATGAAAAAAATTGTGGAAGACAAATATTCAATGACAGCAAATATTTCTTCAAGTTGCTTTACCAGATAATACATGTTTTTATATTTACATAAACGTTCAGATTCTTCCTCTATAAATAAACATTGTCATTCATGCATATCGCAACACAATTTTCTCAAATTTTTACAAAATTCGACTACTCGAAGCTGTTTACATTTTCAACTTAACATGAAATTACTATTTTAAAAAATGTAATTCTACGATGTTAATCTAACTTATGTTTCGCCTATCAAAAAATAACTGATATTTAAATAGCTGCTTGTTATTAGAATAATAACAAAACACTAGGCAATAAAACTATTATTTATTACATTGTGCAAAATGATTAGAAATTGTTAAAGTAACAATAATTTTCATTTCTCTCAATTCGCTTTTCATTGAAATAATACTTCTTGAGATTACCTTACTAATCCTACTAGATCATCTCATTTTCAACTCGTGATCTTACTATTCTATCAGGGAGGAGTTGATAACCGATATCTCTTCCTCATGGGTTTCAACTGATTTTTATTAATGAAGTACATAAGAAATCGAGATCTCAAAATAATTATATACAAGAAGCTTTTGAAAAACTCGTCAGTAACTCTAGTCGTTATACTAAAACAATTCACCAGTGATTTGTATTAAAACAAAAGTGATCGCTCACATAGGTGCAGGATCTAGTTGTAATTTGAAACAGTGTTAATTTGATCAAAAATGGAAAATAACTCAAAGTACTACCAGAGTACAACATAGTATTTATTCATGTTAATCTTTTGACAGGTAAAATCTTAGATTAGGGGTTGGGCTTTTAGCTTTTAAAAGGCTGTATGATGGTACCGTATCATTCAAAATGTTTTGATAATTTTCAATAATAAATACAGAAATCGGAACAGATCCAATGAAAGCGTTAACTGCGCATCAAGATGCAATTACTCGAGTCACTTGTAGTATTATTGCGGCCATGTTCATCACAACTGGTTATCATACAAGAGAAAGCAGGCAAAGTTTGCGCGGCATTGGTTCAACTAGTATTATTCAAAATACGGTATCGATATTAAAAGAAAATATTTACTTTGACATAAAAGCGTCTGAATTGAAATATAAAAACGTTTATTATAAAGCTAAAACATTGAGAGCAGAGCACCAACTAATCAAACTCATTGCAAAAAAGTCTACTGCAATGAAAATATTTGTACATTTTCATGTCTAAAATGTGATGTGAAAATCCTTTCAATTGTAGTTTTTAATATGAACTATTTTGTTTCTATCAGTAGCAATTATATGAATTTAAATTCAATTTTCAACTTGCAAAATGTGAGTTTAAAAATTCGATTTATTGTGTAATCAGAGTACAGTTTGCTACAACTAAAAATTATAAACTAACAATCCAATCTCTGCAACTAAGAAATAAGATCCTACCAACATAAACCAAATAAAAATAAATGATGGCAATCTCTTCATTCATCTACACTCAAATATACCTTAACTACTATCTAGTAAAGCAACAATAATACTATCTTCTTTACAATAGATATTATTCCAGAGTAAATACGCCTACAAAGTTATATTACCTGTACTAAAACGAATAGTTTTTTCAAACTCAAATAGCAATAATTATTATCGAGTGAACATCGCTTGTAGTAATACGTACACAGTGTTTTATCATATTATTATTGATAGTTCACCTTAAAAAAAATAATATATAGTCTGTCTATAATAATAATATTGCATACTAATAAAATTATGTAATAGTAATGTGATATCTTAATTATTAAAAGTTAATGCATTAGATTCTATGATTATAGAGTTAGTTATTATCGTAATATCTAAATGAATACTAACAAAGAGAGTGTCTATGTGCAGCCTCAAGGCTTGACGTCCTGCGGACGCGAGCAGCCGGGAAAGGCGATCGAGCTGCCTATTTCGCACTTGTACAAGTCGTCGATGCCTGGCTGCTGTTGCGGCGGTCCCGGCTGCTGCTGCGGCGGTCCCGGCTGACCCATCTGCGGCTGTGGTTGCCCCTGCTGTTGCTGCCCCATCTGCAATGCAATCATTCAAATATAGTCCAGTCACTACTGCTATCATTTCACATTGTAGTTCTGATTTTTTAATATATTAATTGGATACATAAAAGAAGTCCAGAACCAATTCTTTTATGCAAAATTTCCTTGTGCTGGATTTCCATTTTTCGACCGAATTTCACTAATAAACCATGATTTTGAACCGCCTTGACGAGCCGAGAAGAATGAAGTGTAGTACGATGGGATCCGAGCATTGTGTAAAAAAATATAAGTAATTGAAATTTTGATCCTTGAGGTGTCCTTAAGCGCGCCTCACCACTAGGAAATACTAAAATGAAGTGCATCCAACGGATGATTCTCATAGAACATGATCTAATAATGGTGCGAAATAATAATCTATATCATGGTGCGAAATATCAATGTGATTACAACGGATTTGGCGATGATGATTTCTAAAATACAAGGATCATTGTTGTCAGGTGCACCTGGAAATCTATATGAGATAGAGCGCTCTAGAGTACGAAAATTCACCCAGAGGGATTTTGAATTGAACAGCTAAACGGTAACAATCGGAAGGAAGAAATTGTTAATTAAAAACTAAAATTCATCAAAATTGATTTTTCCTCAAAATTTTCCTAATTTTTTTAAAAATTATAACTATAACTCAGTACTCATTGGAGTTACACAGTTCCGAATGATCTCATTTCATTCGTAATTTTATTATTTAAAAAAAAAGGTGAGCGCAAATTTTTCTGTCCGATCAATGGATTGGGGGGAAATAGCTGAAAACTGGAAAATGAAGCGAAAATACGAGGTTTTTGGGCCACCCCAACCCAACCTGTATCTAGTACAAGGAAATTTTGCATGAATAATTTCCTGACTTCTCTCATTATTGGTCTACCCTACTGAACATAAATACGACACATGCAAAAAAATAATGTGAAATATAGGATAGAATTGTTTTTATTTAGTATTATGTAAGAGTAGGAATCAAAAATCTCTAAGCCAGATCAAATTTGATCATACTGCTCTGAAATAATAAGAAGATGGTGTACACGGTGCTACTGTTTAGTCTAGTTGAATGATGCTAGTGTTATCGTGCATGCAGACTTGACTGCTAACTAATTTTGGACTAGTCAGAGTTATTCAAACGATACTAATCGGGTTTTTTAAAGGGAGGGGGCAATTAGAATGGCATGATATCTGCTCCTCTTGCTGGAGGATCAACTATGAACAAAACTAGTTTACACGATAACAGTTGCATATACTAAAGTCCGTGAGGAATTACTTTTAACACGGCTCTTTCTCGAAGTCGGAGAGGTCCGATGCTCTATCCTTCACTAATCACTCCCACTACCTAGCAGCATTCTCCTTCTTTTGTGTCTGTGTGAGAGAGCTCTCCTCCAGCTATTGCTGGCAATGTTCCAAGTCGTTTACTGGTCAGCAGGTATATTGGTTTAAGTGTATGTTACGGAGATGTGGCCATCACAAGCAAGTGAAGCAAATTGACACGGCGCATCCAATTGTGCGCAGGATGTCAGTCTGTGTCTATGCTACAAACTGTGGAAGGAGGAATGGGTTTCTCCTTTTCATGTTAAAAGTAATATCTCACAGACTAGTCAACTATAGACTACTTATTAGCATCTTGTATGCTAGGATTAAGTCAATTAACAATGAATAAAACTTTAGTGTCGTAAATCTTTCAATTTGTGAAGGTTTTTCTGTTAAGGCTTTTTTGCTTCACAGGACTTCACAGTTGTACAAATAAAGTGACATATATAGTAGCTACGCTATATGAATGGTTCTTATACTAAAGCCAAACAATCACTTATAATACCAAGATAAATTTAATAATATTATTAATAGGGATAGCTGAAAATTTTCCACCGCCACCAATAGTGTTTAGAAAGCGTTTTCCGATGAAAAAGTTCAATTATATTGTTAGAAGAATGTGAAACTAAGCAGAAAGATTCTTCTTAGTCAATTTCTATAAGAATTTCAAGTTTTCAAGAAATTAAAATTAGAAGTATTCTTCTGATTTTGATTATTTAGTGTTTTACAAAAAAACAACTGAATATTGTGAATATTATTGGAGGATCTATGGAGTTATGTAGTGAACTCGCTGGAATGAAAAATTGATATTTTTTCGGGTATGTTCAATTTTTATGACTATAATATCTGGTAAGAACTCTAAAGTTAAACAATGAATTCCAGATCACTAATTAGTCAAGAAAGTCACCGCAGAAAACCAATCTGGATCGAAATAAAAGATCCGAGAGATATTTTTTAAAGAAAATGAAAAGTTGTGAAGAATAAGAAGAAAAATTTATAATATTAATATGAAAAATTGTAAGGCATGGATTTATTTAGAAAATAAAACTATGTTAAAGAGCTGAACAAAGAGTAAAACGAAATTTAGTAGGCCTTTCAGAAAACTGCTCAGGAGGGAGTGGATAAAAATGTACAAGTACTTGCACTTGAAATCGCCCCCTTAACTTTCCTAGGGATACTATTATGAGCTTTTTACGATAGAAATGGTTTGTTTACCACATTGGGCTGCCATGAAAGTTGAAACTGTTCTGATGATTTTGATACACTGTGGAAGTTTCAGCACTGATCCACATGTATCCCTTGTATTACCTGAAAAAATTGCAATAATAATTATTATTATATAATAATAATTATTGCAATTATAGCAAAACTCAGATTTTTTAGAAAAGGCAAATACAGAGACATATTTCTTTCTTCAACTTTGTTGTTGAGAAATTTCCCCCATTCAAATATATAAATTTCTTGCACATATTTTATAATATACTTTGATGAGCAAAGAACTATATGAATAATAAACCAAATTAAGTTGACAATAATGTTGAATATATCAAGTTTTTACAGTAAATTGACAAATGGGAGAATCTTTGAAGGGAGGAGGATGCGTTGAGATTATAAATATTAATCTATTCTAATATGAACGAGTACATAGACACTGTAAAATATAATAAAATGATAAAAAAAAATACAAGACCTGATAAGGTACACATTTCAAACTGCAAAGAAAAACCCTGAAGATTTCGAAACAAATGCATGTGGGAAAACCCAAATTGAATTTTTATTTCACACTTATATTGAGAATTTAAATTCTTACCCATTACCAACTATTCACTCATTTTTTATTTGATTTGTCTTGTATTTTTGATTACTCATAAAATCACAACTTTGTTTTTTGTGTGCAAAATGAATTGATTCAATGTAAAATTACTCACATCCATTAATACTGTAGTTAGAAAAAGTTAATCGTAACGGTGGTTTTATCAAAACTGAGGGTCATTTGCATGAAATATTGTAATTACTGTAATTGGGAGAAAATAATTTAGCTACCTAAACACAAGTGTAACTCGGGTTGAAGGAAAGGAGAGTTGAAAATTCAAAAACTACCAAATAATGTTTAATTATCGGAAGTAATAATTAAATTAATTAAATTGAACCACTCAACACTAAAGATGTACGAAATTCGGGCTGAAACAAGTGAAAGCATTAACTTCAACTTTCGTGTAGTAATATGAAATTCATTTCAACAGTTGCGTGAAGCTATATTAATAACTAAGCTATGATACATAAATGTGTGATTTGAGTGAAACAAAAGAAAGTTGTAAATTCAAAAACTGATATGAACCAAAAGAATTTTAAATAATAGGGTGATATCAATGATTGGACTAATTATTGATACTTTTGATTATAGATGTTCAGTTAGTTTGGAATGAAAAAACATACAGGTGTGGTTCAGGTTGAAGCAACTGAGAGCTAAATATTCACTGATATAATAATACTGACATCAACCTGAAAAATTAGGCTAGGTAAAATAAAAAGTACTGAGTTCAACGTTAAAGTGCCAGCATTCTTCATGAATAACATAAATAATAATAATATAAAAGTGAATCTCACTATCGCTACTAAATACCAAATGTAATAGGGTTGAAGAAGTGACAACAAAATGTTCAGATACTGACATCTTCCATCACAACTTGAGGCTGCTGCTGCTGCTGTTGTTGCTGCTGCTGTTGCTGTTGTTGTGTCTGTTGCTGTTGTTGCGGGTTCTGCTGTTGTTGTGAATTTTGCGAATTGTTGGGCGCGGTGCGGCCGTACTTCTCGTGGATGTTGTGATGCCTCTTCAGGGCGAATCTGTCTGAGAAACGCACGTCGCAGATCTCGCAACGGTGCGGCTTCTCGCCGGTGTGCACTTTGGCGTGATTTTTCAAGTGGGTAGCCTGTAGTGCAAAACAGATTACACTTTTATTACCATCACAAAAATACATCATGTAAAAGCGTTATAGATAATTTATTGAAAAATGGTTGTAGGTGGTTCAATCACAAGAAAAAGGCGAAAATTGTAGTAGCGTAAGGGCTGCCGACCTTAGTCTTAACAGAACCATCTATAGTATTTTATTGTTCGATGCTCATTACAAATAAGTCGATATTTGTTTCTTATATATTTTTCTCAATTCATTTAATATTATTTTAAATTATATTGTTCTGAATGTATAGCAACTACGCTCTCTATAAAAAAATTACGTAAGTCATTCTTTTCTTATAATAGTTGAGAAAACCTAGTTCTATGAAGACTCTCTATATGAAATTAAGCTATTGCATTACAATCAAGGTTAATTAGTTTTATGAGCCCCCTTTATTACGTTATACACTTCACTCAATTACAAAAATTCATAATGAAACTAGCGAGTGCATTTCTAATCTGACTAAGCATGCACGGATGGTTTGTCCGTCTCATCATTAACAAGAATGATTGACAAATCAATCATGTAAGTAATACATGTTGGAAAAGTACCAGAAAATGTTCCGACAGATTATGAAATACTCCAAAGAAATTTTTCGCCAGCACACTTCCACGTGAAAATTAATAGAAACAGATGGAAATTGCATTTATTCAAATGCTAATTAATGCATATTTATTATTAAACGAAAATCCTAATTAAATGCAGTAAATCACCCCGGAGACCTGCTAATGCAAATAGTCTGAATAACTTGTTGTCATTATTTGCAGTAGCAGAAGTCTTCGGGTGGTTTACAGCATTTAATTAGGATTTCGTTTAATAATAATAATTGAAAATAGAAACTTGGGCAAAATATTGTCCTGTTATTTCAATAATCATG
The DNA here is from genome assembly GCF_014356525.2 of Nilaparvata lugens. Lineage (NCBI taxonomy): Eukaryota > Metazoa > Arthropoda > Insecta > Hemiptera > Delphacidae > Nilaparvata > Nilaparvata lugens. Next base: position 21,522,466 of record NC_052509.1, read on the forward strand.
ATTTCAAACAGGATTATAACAAAGCAAAATTTAATGCATCATTTGTGTGTATCTAGTTGCAATAAGTTCTAATAGGAATACAACACAGCAAAAGTTGATGCAATTGGACGGACGGACCTGATTGAAGGCAGAGCCACAGAGGCCGCAGCGGTAGGGCTTCTCGCCGGTGTGGATGCGCCGATGGTTCCAGAGCGTGGAGTGGCGCGCAAAGGTCTTCTCGCAGACTTCGCACTGGTAGGGCCGCTCGCCGCTGTGGATGCGCTCGTGGTTCTTGAGGTGCGGCGACTGCGAGAACTGCATGCCGCAGACGGCGCACTTGAACGGCTTCTCGCCGCTGTGCACGCGGATGTGGTTCTTGAGGTAGGCGGCGCGCGCGAACGTCAGGCCGCACAGGTCGCACTTGAACGGCTTGTCGCCGGTGTGCAGCCGCTTGTGCGACCACAGCGACGAGTAGCGCGAGAACGAGCCGTCACACAGGTTGCAGTGGTACGGCTTGTCGGCCACGTTACGAGTGCCCCCTGTCACCAGTTCACAATTAAATCACAAACTCTATAAGAAAATGCATTTCTTATACATAGACCTAATACATTTATCTATCGTAGTAACTAGCAGTTTTTGTTTTTTTTTCAACTATATGTTAATTACTTCAGTTTAGAATAGTTACTTTCCTATATTATTATTTCCATTAGTGTAGTGTATATTCTATTTTGTAAAGTTTCAACTTGTAATTTATTTTTGGCAGAATGAATAAATTCATTCAAATTCTAATTTATTTCACACACATACATTTAAAAAATTCAAAATGAAGTTTAGCATTACAAAACTAATAATATATACGGTTAGTGAAAAACCACTGGCATATAAGTTTACTATTGTTCGCCAGTGGGGAGTAGGAGCAAAATAAGATTATCTTACGCTTAAATTGATTCACATTAAATTAGAACAGAAGCAAATACAATAATAATAAATTTGACTTTATTCCAAAAAGCAAAGACCCTTGAAGAAATTTAAATAGATCACAAGAATCACCACAGAATTTCAATTTCATGCCCCAGATAAAATTGATAAATGCGATAGAATAAATAAACACAAATCAGTATACAGCTGAGTAAAAAAATAAGAATGGCAAGCTGATCTGTACAAGAATATTATTGAAAAAAAAACTTGTATCAAAACAAAACTGATCTCATTTGTTGGGTAAAACCATGGCTTACTTTAGATAAAGGCTGGAACGCACAACTTGGCAACGTCGCAATCAAGCTCAGCTTCAGGCCGAGCAAATTGAATTAACTTGGGTAGACTCCCGATTAACTACCAGCTTTATGCCCTTTATCAAATACTAATACTGAGAGATTCAATTCAATGATAGTAAAAAATATATAATATTAACTACTGATAGACTAATTTTAACTTTAGTTCTAGGAGATTCAAGTATAATGCCTAGCTTGGCAATATATTTCACTGTACTTACTTTCTGTGTCTGTATTTCCTACGAGCAATTTTAATGATCAAATGTATTTCATTAATACATGAAAGTATTGAATAGTACCTTCTAAATGTAAAATAAAAATATGAAAGTCGAATATTGTCTTCTTTTTAAGAAACTTCACATTTTAATGCATTCGCTTTTTGAGCATCTATAACCAACTATACACCGTAATGAAAATCGATAGTTCAATAATATCTATTAAAGGGAATAGGCTATATTCTACTACCATTTAATTTTCGTTCGTAATAATATCTATCAATTTATAATAAAACACATCATCAAGTACCCTACCCTTTATTATTCTTTTTTCTTTTAAAACAAGACTTGTTTCAGCTCATCTTTTTTTATTTAGGAAGAATGGCTTTAGAAGCCATTGGAACTAGTCGTGTTTTGGAAGAAAAAATACAAAGAGTACGGCACTTGAAGATTTATATCATGTTTTAATAATTTCGAAGTAGCCTTATAAAGAGAAGAGATAATTCATATTAATAATGAATTAATAGGTTATTGAAAGAATAAATTGCTGGAATAATGATAAATTCATTCAACTTTGTTCATTAATTATATCTAGGCATAATAGTATACAACAAAGTTCACAGAAGAATTGATATCCAATTGCAATAGTTTTTAATCCATCTTTACATATCTTTGTGGGTTTATAATCACATTATTGACATAAATCAAATACTTACTATCCCTACTAAACAAATACAACTGATTTCACAATATACAATAATACAAATGATTCTACAAAATACAATTTTTCTAATGGTGTAATGAATCTATGCATATCAAATAAAGCATGGTCGGTCTGAACCACAAGTTGCCAGATTGAACATGTTCTAACCTTCTATCTATAGTAGGCTGTGGTAAAACCCGACTCAATGGAGTAAGGAGTTCAAGGAAGAACAATACTTCGCAAGATCCTTTGGCTGGTAGTTTTAGAACATTAATAATCCTTGTACAATGAAAAACGTTAGCCCACATCCGTTTATATTTATTGAATTATTCCACTCTTATTGAAAATTCCACTTCCATAGTCTGTAGGGGTCCATCGACGTTATAAGTTCCAAATATTAGAAATTTTATAATATATCGTTCTTGGTGCAATAACGAGTTCCTGTAAAGTTTATCAAGATACGACGAATATCTAAACTTGAAGGCATATATAGATATAGGTTTATGTACTAGGACTACATGAACATAATTTCAGTTTTTATTTATGTACAATCTAACTGCAAAGCTAAGAATATGCCAGTCAAAATTATATGCACCTGGTAAGAACCAAACCCTGTAATCAAGCAGTTATGGTTTTCCATTCTACCGGCGTTGAAGGAGGAGTATTGTTCTCCCTTGACTATTACCATAGCCACCTCTAATACAAGGCCCTGGCCTACGATATTGCAACGTCGCAGTGTAGGCTTAGAATCTAATACATGATTGGTGAAAAAGATCAGCTGATATTTTTTAAAATATTTTTCAACAATCATGTATTAGATTCTAGGCCTACACTGCGACGTTGCAATATCGTAGGCCGCGGCCTTGTATTAGAGGTGGCTATGCAATTACAACCCCCCCCCTTGAGTTGGGTTTCACCCCATTTGTTCATTCATCTTCAATCAAGACCGGAATTTTTCAGTAAATGAAATTTGATTGTTTATTCATTATTTATTCTATTACAGATAAAACTTCTATTTGTCAGTGAATAATATAATTCACTTAAAGTAAGCAAGTACTGGTTAGTAAAGTATTAGCCTACTGAAAAATACTAGACGTAACTGTAATAAAATGTTATTATTATGTGTTACGTCGTAGAAAAGTACATTGATTAGTTCTTATTTGTGGCCAATACTGAACACAAAGATTACAGGAAGTAATCTCAAGATTGCAGAAAGTAACTCAAACAGGAATGCATTCCAATTAAATAGAGCAGTAATAAGGAAGCCAGAAGTTATACCATAGAGAAAATATAGCATGAGAAGATATTCTATGGTATAGGGCGTTTATGTTCCAAATTACATTGTTAACTCAAGCCGATAGTCCTAGTAGTTCTTTTTCGTGAAGCTATGTGACGCTGGTAGTCTCTAATAATATGCCATTCTTACACTCTCAACAGGCCAAAACAGTAATAATAGTCAGTAGTCGATAGTTATCGGCTTGAAATTTGGAACATAAACTATACCTAACCTAGAAACACAACACTTCACTCACATGGAATACTTTTTAACAAATTTAAAAACTTTAAAATATTTTAAGTTTTTAAAAAATAAAGGGTACTACAAGATTTTTATATTGTTTTTATTAACTACCTAACCTATATCGTGGGATATCTTCATATGCTATTTTTCTCCATGCTTATACGTTTATAAACACTTGAAAGATAAATCGGCTTGAAAATTGGAACATAAACTACCTGTATCATGGGAAATCTTGTTATGCTATATTTTCTCTATGCTTATAGTCTACTGATAAAATGGAGCAGTTGCAACTGACCAATGAATATGATGCCGGATCCATTGCACTTGTGACACTTGGTCATCTGGGCCATGCCGTGGCGTTTGACGGGATGCGGCGGCTTGGGCATCTCGTCCGAAGAGGACGACTGGTCCTGCGACGATTGAAACGCGTTGCTGTCGCCCGACTCGGCCAGGCACGACTCGCACTTGACGAACTTCTTGCGCTTGCCACCCACGCCCACCATGTGCTCGCAGTCCACCTCCACGCCGCACATTGTGCAATTACGCACCTACAACGCAACGCAAAACACATAATTGAGCAACTCTATAACAGCAGAGTAGCACTTAGTTTAGTGCAGTAGTATATATATTTTTTTGTAAAGCTTTTTTATAGTTTATTTTTGGCAAATGAATAAATTCATCTATTCAATGAAACATTATCAAAATAAAATATCTACTTTATATGTAACAGTTTTTCGTGAAAACTGTCACTGAACAATGATTTAAGTATTTTCTCAATATCCTAGGTATATGAAAGAAGTGTTGAAATTGATATATGTTTTCAAATCAACTAGAGTGTTATCTCATTCATAGTACAGGGTGTTTCAGAGAAACGGGAAATTTTGAAGTCAAATAATTTCAAGAAAACAAATCTTTAAATAAAGTTTTTCATATCATTCATTAGTAAAAATAATGCCATTTTAGAATAAATAATACTGTAACATTTATTTATTGAAGATGACATCTTGCAGGTGTGTTCCTTTTCTACGCAAACATTCCTGTAGTCTCTTCACCACATTGTCCATGGTTTGACGTAACATTACAACTGGAATTTGAGATCGTGATGAAGAGACTACAGGAAGATATGCATAGAGAAGGAACACACCTGCAAGATGTCATCTTCAATAAATAAATGTTACAGTATTATTTATTCTAAAATGGCATTATTTTTACTATTGAATGATATGAAAAACTTTATTTAAAGATTTGCTTTTCTTGAAATTATTTAAGTTTTGCAATTTCCCGTTTATCTGAAAAACCCTGTAGTACCCTTTCCTGTTATACACCGGCGGTGGTGGAAATGTTGTTCAATCAATCAGCAGCAAAGCTGAGAGTCTTCGATGCTGTAGTTTCAGCTTGTCTTTTGAATCTTCTCAGAAAGTTCCAAAAACGATGTTCATAGATCACCAACAGTAGAAATGATTTCCTAGGATATGTTCCATATTTTTGTTTCTTATTAACGTCTTAGGAAATAAATTTTGAACTTAGAACACTAAATGAAGCACCGGAAAAATTCAAAAGACAGTGAAAGATGATTTGAGTTGCTACATTTTAAAAACTGCTACTGATACTTTGAACTACTAATCCGTCAATATTTATTTATCCATTTGTACAAAATCAATCATAAAAATAAATATATTGGAGAGGAAAATCAGACGGGATATTGCAAAGAATTAAAAATAAAATAAATTGTGAAATTTCTCTAACTTGCAATGTAGAGAAAAATGAATAGTATGTATTTCATTTGATTCTGCTTCTCGAACTCAAAGAAATTAGAAAATTATCAAAGTGAATAATATATTTTAGTTATTTACCCAATAGTTCAAGTTATGAACCTGATAAGAAACTTTTTCTATTTTACAGAGAAGAATGGGAAGACCCTTTTTTCTTTTTCAAAAAAAGGGCCTGAAACTGAAGGCTGCTGAAACTTGATGTACTAATATTACTCTCATGAATTTTGAATAGCAATACAGTATTACAACTTCACTTTATCTTCTTTGTGATAATGAGAATAGGGAAACACCTTAACTTATTACATTCAATGGCGCTTCGTCAAAGAATATAAATTGTATTTTGACTTGCAATACAGTATTACAAATTGACTTTATCTTCTTTGAAATAATGAGATTGGAAAACACCTAATCACATTGTTCATGGAATATAAAATGGAGTGTAGGCCTACCTTGTGCACATTGGTTTTGTGCGTCTTGAGCTCGCCGGTGGAATTGAATATGTTGCCACACATGTCACAGGCATAGGTTCGCTCGGTCTGCGGAGTGGTGTTGGTGGTGGCGTTGTTGGTCTGCGTGTTGACCGTGTTGGTGGTGCCGTTGTTGGTCTGCGTGTTGGCAGCCGCGTTGCCGCCACCAGCGCCATTGCTGTGGATGCGCTTGTGGTGGTTGAGCAGAGACAGATGAGTAAACACGAGACCGCAGATGTCGCATTTGAAGGTAGCGGTCGACGCGGCGGCCGCCAGCGACATCTGGTTGACGAGTGCATAGTTGTAGCCGAACGGCTGCGCGACATCGAATCTGTAGCAGGCCTTGTCGTCAGTGACCACTGCCGCAGTCGCGGTTGACGTCGACGTGCCCTGCTGCTGCTGCTGTTGCTGCTGCTGCTGCTGGTTCTGATGCACCTTCTGCAGCATGTTCACGTTGTAGCAGAACGGAAATTCGGCCACCGACGACTTCTCGGCGTTGTCTTTCTTGTCTGCGTTGACATTGTTGTAGACCTGGTTGCCCTGGTTTTGCGTTTGATTTTGCTGTTGCTGCTGCTGCAGGTTGGGGTCGAACATAACTGCGTCGTTCTTCAGACCGCCGCTCGCCTCCAAACAGTTTCTGAAAGTTGAAGCAGACTCCGTCTGGGTAAACCTGGCAAATATCAACACTTTCTATGACACTACTCACAAATATACATTCAGGCAAAAAGAAAACCCATTATAGAATAGGTAAATAATTATAATAGAACAAAAAATAATAATAATATCGAGTGATCTGGATGGCATAGGTGCGGTTTTCAGGTCGCACCTGATCAATTGCAGGACCTCTGACATGACATAACGACTGTTTTTAGGTAGCCAGAACCGAAGGCTTATCGTGTCCATATAAAACAAGGGGATGCCCGAGAAAACTATCTTGCCCGGACCGGATTTGAACCTCTGAATTTATAATTCAGAGCTTTATAAGTCAACATCTAGTCCACTCGACTACGCAACTTTGTAACAGAAAAAATTAAAAGAGCAAACATGAATAACTGAATAATAAATAGCAGCCAACCATTAACATGAAGCATATAAAACAAACAACAAATATTATGAAGCAAGGTCAGTCATAAACTTGCAAGAAGTTTATCCACTTTTCAATAAATCAAATATTGAATAAAAACCAAGCAAAGACCAAGAAAGATTTAGGCTATTTTTAAAGTTAAGAATGGACTTAATAGAAAAAGTGAATTCGTATGGCTTTTGTTGGTGGTGAGTCCCATGCGGGAAGGTTCCACCACACCTAATTTAAGCCGTCAATGGGCCTTACGACTGTCATACTTCAGCCGGGACCGATTTCAAGTTTTTGGTGTTATCTGACTCAAACTTTTTAAAATCAGTGTCTAAAATTCAAGGTTATTTACCTCAGGATGAGAGAAACGTTGATGTGAGGAAAAATGTTTGGATTAGACCCCACTTGACAGAGAATGTATTCTATTAAATTCCGGAATAATGAATATTCCTAGTGCTAACGCCTTTTCCTTACTTAGAAATCAATCAATAAATTAGAGAATATTTCACAAGAGATACTATTTGTATAGGTAAACCAATCAATGAATGAGTGAATATTTCAAATAATGGTGAAAAATATAGGTAAGATGTGATCATACCGTTCGGTTTGTGTGAGGATGGAAGTCTTGGAAGGGATCTTGAGCAAACTGCGCTGCTGAGTCTGAACAGTGGCCGGGGTTGGCTGAGCTTGCTGCTGCTGATTGTGATGGTGGTTGTCGGACAAAAACAATTGCTGATCTTTGTGCCAAGCGTTGGAATCAAGAGCCATCGGTGTATTGAGACCGACTTGTCGGCAATCAAATCTGCATCAACCAAATCATATCACACCATTCTACTTATAATATTACAACAATAACTATCCACAACAAAGTCCACGATGTAGCCTATTCAACAAAGTTCATAAATCAATATTAAATGATGCCTATTTGATTCAATTCTCCCTAATAGATTTATGCTATGCTGGGCAGAAAAAGTGTGCCTTTGATTCTCACGGGAATGTCGTACAAATATAAGTTAGTAAAAACATAATAATTATTAATAAAATATAATAATGATGATTATTATTATTATTGATGGACTAAAAATGTATCAATAGGCTCCTATTGGAACCAAATGTGTTATTTTTCTGCTAAATAGAGCTGCTTCATTGGAGAGATGGGTTTCAGTGCTGGAAGAGCAATAAATTCTAACCCAATTTTACTAAACCAATTCAAAAAAATATATAATGAATTATCAAAAGATGCATATCAAGTAAAATATTATTCGATAACTATTAAACGATAATTAACTTTGAATGCTGTCAAACACGCCGAGGACTTCTGTTATTGCAAATATAGACAAAATGGTAATGAGCTAGAAGGAAATTCTATAAGAGCTACTACCCAAGTATTTGCCTGCCCAGGAATCGTACCCGGCTCCTCCTTATTGCCGTGTCAACCAAATACATCAAGTTGAAACACAGTATATTCCGATAGTAGCTCTAATAACATTTCTTTCTAGATGTTCACCCTGTTGTCAATATTTGCAGTGGCAGAAGTATTGTGGAACTAGGCATCTTTTCCAGAAGCATATTACACACTTCTATAATTTATGTCAGAATAATCTATTGTAAATCAAGCCACTCGAATATTTTACACTTAATGTGCAGAAAAGTTTACTTTATTTGCTCAACCATTCACTAAATTTGAAAATGTCAAATAGATAACTTGACTGATCGCAATTTAGTATTTATAGTAAAACTCAAATTCTAAATAATGTATTCAAGTTATGAGATAAAAGTGCAGGAAGTGTACAAAAAATGGAAAGATTGAATACGTACCTCAGAATGACCTCTTGGTTTCCATCTGGTTTATTCAGTACTGATGCATCTGCCATCTGCAAAAATTATTTGGCAATATAAAAAAAATACAGAATACAATACAGTAAGTTAATTTTTAAAACAATTCTCTCAAAACAATAAATAATGTCTGCATGAAAAGTTGATGCCAAAGAAAATAGAAAATACTAAGTAATAAAAGTGCCATTCAATATACACTAATATTCAAAAACTATGTTCTAGAACTTATATTCAATAGCATTATTTAATAGATTTCAATAGTTATTATTAGAGGACAAGAAATACAGGCTAGATTTCTAGTAACCTATACTATTTTTCAGTTACTTTTCAAGTATTTTATGGGTCTATTTACACCCAATAAGAGCATTATTTTTCTTTTTAATAATGTAATTCATTCAAACTGCATAACTTTAGTACGGTAAGGATAACAACAAGTACTTGTAATAACTCGTAGTACAAAATAAAGGATTTTGGGATATTACTGAATTGATAGAAGTGTGGCTAAGATAAGAGAAGTTTTATAATGAAAGTTATTGAAAATGTTTCATCTGACATTACATTGAGAATACATTAATAATTGAAGGGTAATTTCCAACTCAAAGTAACCATCTTTAGGCACAAGCCCAGTTACCCGCTGGTTGGCAGGTGTACATTCTGACGATATATGAGCAACTTGGACAATAGAGGCTAATATAAGATAGAATATTTATTAACTAAGCATTTTAAAAGATAGAATATTGAAAACCAAACTTACGCCAGTCAGTTCCTTTAATAAAATAGGAAACCTGCATAACCTACAGGTCTCATTTTGGAATGTTGAGCTTCTTCAAGTGATCGGTTCTCAAGCCAAAACAAGCTGAGACAAAACACGCTAAGAACATTTACTGACCAATAATCCTAAAGAGCAATAATTGAAACACAAATCAATCCACTACAATGACACCCTTTGAATATTTGTAAGTTTTTAAGTTATGATTCATTATAAACAGTAATTTCACTAAAATTAATCAACAGAATAAATCACAAAATATATTGGACTGATCGGACATTTTTGTTTTCATAATCAGTGTTGCCACATGTTAACCTTGAAAGTATACACAAATTTCTCCACTTGAATTTTGTTGATTATTTTATAATAAAAGCTGTTAAAATGCTCAATATATCCTTAAATAGAATTAAATTATTTTTTATTTATTGATATCAATCTTCAAACCCAATTTCTATGATAAAATATAACATTTTCAGAATCCTTTGTTCTTGATCGGTCTCTTCTTTGAAAAATGCCTTGCCTTATCAATTCACTTCCGATAAAAATTGGAAATTTTTATAGTTGATGGTTTCAATAAATTGGAAAATTATACTGTTTAATACAGATTACAAACAAAAAAAAAATTAGGTCGGTATTGGTGTATGGTACAGGTACCAACATCACAAAATGTACCATACCGCCACATACCGCGTACCGTAATGGTAGTAGTATTATAATATTATTCTCAGGTTTACCAGTTTGTTGCCACTTCCCACTTCCAAGTTCCCAATTGTACCAATAAACACCAAACCAAGCACTCAAGCAGGAACAGGAACAGAACAGAGCTACAGAACAGAATAGAACAACGGTAGAACCATAGAAATAGAAAAAATACACAAACTACAGTCACAGTAGTGTTGTGTTTAGTTTTTATTGTTTTGTCAACTACTGTGTTATTTCTTGGTTCTTGCTAACTACCACTTACCATTACGTGCCATTTCCATACCACACGAAGAAACCAAAGGATCTCATTGTATTTATTCAATAATAAAACAGTTCGGATTAATGAGATTTTAATTCAGCATCACATAAAATGTAAGTAGCCTAGATAACAATTTATTCTAATTATGATACCATAATGATTATTACGTGGTATGATTAATTAATACCGTACTTCTATTACAATATAGTACCTTGTAAAGTCGGTTTAACCTACAATGCAAAATTGTTCGTATTGACTAAAACGATCTATGTAGGTTAAGATTTATATAGAATGACGAGGTACATCCTTAATGCTTATGATTGTGCCATTGCCATCAGAGATGACAATTCATGTTTGCTCATATTTGTGCCGTATCACGTTTTTTTAGTTTCAGTAAATCTGTTATTTTTTTTGTTGAAGTGAAGCACGGCACACTATGTATTTCAAATAATTATAGAATATATTATTAACTTGATCCTTTCAAATGAAAGAATCCTTACACTGAATAGATTAGAGTACTTTTCCTAACCTAAAATATGTTTACTAAAACCATGCAATAACAATAATCTCTACGGTAATAACAGAACTGTAGACTGGTTTAAGCTGCGTTTAGGCAGGACCTCCTAAATACCGGACCTGAGCATACAAACAAGATGGCCGCCATGTTTGGTGGACTAACTTACTGCCATCAGCTAGGTTCCAGCTCTCTTTAATAACTTATTACTGTTTAAAATCATTTTTAAGAATTTCATAAAGTTTAGGCTAGTTTAGTTAATTTAATTAAGGTTTATTAAAGAAGTGATTATTTGATAGGGTAACTGGACTTTATTATCATGTAGATAGCATTCAAGTGCAAACATGCACATAGCTTATAATTATCGTTATTTTATTCTAGCCTAATAATTCAATGTTCTCAATTTTCGCGACTTGGCTTGCTGGGGCAACTGATTATTATCCTTCATGTTGCAGTAATTGTTCAGAAATATATTGCCCAATACCTTTACACACGATTTAATTGTGTTGTAAGAAAGTTGATTTAGAAAAATTGTAGGGAAGGCACCATCACATAGTTTTACATTTTTTCTTGGAACAGTCACATAAGAACCATCTTAAAGCTTGTCTTCTTTAATAATGTCTGATGCTCTAAAATGATTGATAGCCTACACCATAGCCACCTCTAATACAAGGCCCCGGCCTACGATATTGCAACGTCGCAGTGTAGGCCTAGAATCTAATACATGATTGGTGACAAAGATTTTTAAAAATACCAGCTGATCTTCTTCACCAATCATGTATTAGATTCTAGGCCTACGCTGAGACGTTGCAATATCGTAGGCCGGGGCCTTGTATTAGAGGTGGCTATGCCTACACACAGCCGAATTGTTGCTGACTTTAGAATCATTTTACACCTTGTACATTTCCTCAGCTCTTTATCTTTGGGAAAAGTAAATATTGTCGCTAAAGGGGGTTTTCTATAATATAGTTCGATTTAAACCCAAGGACACAACAATTTTTAGGCATGTTCAATTAAAACTGTTCATTGGCCTACTCATTGTAGCATGTTGTTATAAAGCTAAATGTTGAATTACGGATGATAAACAAAAATCAAGACTACGGTTGATTATTATAAAATTATTGTTGATTAAAACACTCACTATACATTCTGAATTCTTAAAACTTTACTATTTACAATTTGAATTTATTTAACACTTACTAAACATTTGGACTCCGTACTAAAAAAAATCTTATTTGAATCTCTATTGCATATTAAATAATTATAAAATGATAATTGATAAAACTCGTAAATATTATAAAGCCCCTGAAATTTGTAAACAAACTTCACTTAACTACAACTAAATACTAAAAACTGATGACAACATATCAGTGTCAGCTGAGTTAAGATTTGAGACCCCACCAAATATCGGCGCCATTTTACCTAAATTTTTACACAGGCGCAGGTCCGGTATTTAGGAGGTCCTGGTTTAGGCCTAGCCTACATCGGAGTTAAATAACAAAAAAAAAAATCTTAACAAAAGTTAATATCAAACGTTTTTGTTAGTAACTAATGTTAATTTATTACAAAAGTCATTAACATAATGTTAAATTGCGTTTACACTGGAGTTAATAACACAAGTTATTAACAAAAAGTTATCAACTTGACTGAATCGACAAAAATTTCTCTCCAAAAGTTAATAACACGTGTTTTTAACAGAAAATTCCTTGTTATTAACAAGCTATTTATGTTATCCATTGAGAGTCGGTAAAGATCAAAGGAAGGAAAATGTGTTATGTTATTAACAAAAGTTAATATTCACTTTTAGCGCATTTAATAACAGATTCCTATCTTCCCCGCAACCCCCTCGCCCAGCATCCTGCTACACAGATGCTTTGTATACAGAAAAGTTCCTGTATTACAGGTAAAAATTAAAAGTCTGTGTTTCATAAACAATTTTCCCTGTAAAACAATTTAGAAGTCATTTGCCTGTATTAGAAGTAAATAATACAGGACTTTATCTTTTGTTGTGTTTCATAAAAAGAAACTTCCTGTATTACTGGACCTGTAAATTGTTGAATATTCTATCATTATTTAGATCATCCTAAAACTTCTACAAGTGTAGGTAAAATCTTGAAAAGTGACAAATTTTGTTGTAAAGGCAACGTGTTAGAATGGATGAAGATTCTAGTTCTAGTGAAGATGATTATGTTATTATTCGTAGGCCAACAATTTACAAGGACAGAATTTCATACAATATGATGTAGGACACTTATCAATATAATGAACGGTTTAGATTAAGCTTTCCTCAGTAAATCTAATCAAATAATTTATTGTCACACAACATTAAAATGTTACAACAACGTCATTAATAACACAGAAAACATCAGTTTGAAAATCGATTACAAAGAAATCTTCAATTTTATATAAACATTCATTGACCAGTGTGTATGATCTGGAAAAGAGCAGTGGACTTTGGTAATAAATTAATGAAAAAACTAAGAGTGTTATTTCTGAATATAACCCAATCATACATAAAGTTTTAAATTATTGTTGTACATTCAAAATGGATCAGAAATTAAATGCAAAACGATCATTAAAGTTACTGGTAGCTAGATAGCTTAGGGAAAAGTAATTAATATATGAATACTAGGAGAGGTCAATGCCAAATGAGAACAATAGGTTTATAATCATACACAAATATATTTTGATAAATCAAAGATTGGTGCAAGATAAAAACTTGAACATCAAAAGTTCTAGAAGTGCAAGTAAACATATACTGAGTCAAGAATGAATGACAATAATAGTAATTCAATTGATGAAATTCAAAAAATTAATATCTATACTTTAAAATGTGATGTTTTTCAAATGTGAGCAATCACTAATCAATGTGATGCTAAAATTTCTAAATACTTCTGAGTTGTAGTTACAAGTAAGCAAAATTTCAAATACAATAGATGAGAACTATAGTATTAGAAAATATTAAAAAGATTGAGTGTGAAAACCTTCTAATAAAAATTGATATAAGTGATGTTACTGGAATGCAATTTTAATGAGAAATACAATACTGATAATACAATCTTAAAAGTGACTTATAATGCAGTTATGACTAATAGTGCAGTTAATGAAAGTATAATTGAATCAAATCTAATTGTAAAACTTGAATTAACCTTCAAAATTGAATAACATATTATATTTGAATACTGAGATACTAAATATAATATGTAATGTTACAAAGATTCTTGTGAGTCCAGATTGGAGAATAGACTTAAGAACAAATTGATTGAGGCTGTTATAATTGAATTGATTAACTAGAGTTTGTAAAAAAGGCTTGGAATTGCCAAATGTTAACATTTATGATAAAAATTCTTACAAATCCAAATAAGGGAATGGAACTAAGAACCACAATAATTGAAGCTGATAATTGTAAAAAAGATTCTTACAAATCCAAACAAGGGAATGGAACTAAGAACCAAAATAATTGTAATCAAAAGTCAAATTGTAATAGCTTTGACTAGAATGAAAGATAATTGAAAAGATTCACAAAAATTTGGTGTACAAAATTAATACAAAATACTTAGCTCAATGTAAGGTTAGCAGCTTCAAAGTACCAAGAGATAGGACATGCCCAGGCCAGGACATGTCGATGGGAAGCTGCAGCAGAGGCAGGACTACTGGAGGAGCAAATATTCTCACGAATCAAGAGAAACATGGAGTTGAGCGAGGATCCAAAATGATGAAGTCGTTCCAAGGGAAGAAAAGTGGCATCAATGTGGCTATTAGTGGTTAACAGCTACAACACAGTAAAGTCACAGTGCAACGTGATGCAACAGCGAGACAATCTTATGTGAAGAACTTGGAGCACAACTCAAATTTGTAAAAAGTGAGTTAGAATTGCAGAACAAATGTTTGAGAGATGCAATTTGATTGAAATTCATTGAAACCTGAGTCCAAAGTAACTTGGAAAAAACACTTGAGTAGACATGAAACACGTAGTTGTGACGCACTGAATTGGAAGTTATGAGAATTTGAGACTTCAAAGTTTAAAACTCAAGATTGATTGTTGACTTGATTGTAGACACTTTATAACATTTGAAAAGTGATCTGAAGATTGATATTAAGTGCAAAAAAACGGTTTCAAAACTTGAAAAATGCAGAGCTACATGATCCCTGGACAAAGTGAGTTGGAGCAAAAAACGAACGAATGAAAAACCAAGTTTATGAGAGACGAAGCAGGGTGTAAAGCTGTGTTGTACAACGCAGAAACAAAAAAAAACAAGCTTTAAAAGTTTAGACCTGAAAACAACCTAATTAGGACAATCGACAAAAATCTTTAAAAAATATGCAATCTATTCTAAAGCTATAAATGAAGAAGGAATGATGAAAAACAAGAACAACCAACAAGTCAGCTGATTAAAGTAAAGTTGGCAGCGGAAGCGTGCCAAGATTCAAACACTGCCAGCGCGACTACTACAAAGAAGCTGAAGTGAAGAATGGACGGCAGACGAAATCTAACACAGTGTTTTTTTAAATATTTACATTATAAAGTTTTATTGACATGTATTGCCAGTTTTTTTGAGAACTTGTAAATTGACAATACTCAACTCTTATATTATTCCTATTTCTAGTGGTTATGTTGGTGTATACTAGAGTTAACATCATATTCATTTTTAGTTTTCTTCACTGAGATCAAGCATGACAATAGGCCTACATACAAAGATGGCAGTGTTAATAGTCCGAGTTTAATAAATAATGATTTGCATGGAGTACGAGGAGCCTTATGGCAAATTATTCTCACTGCTTTCTTTTGACATTTAAACAAGATGTCAGTAGTTGAGCCATTTCCCCACAGCTGGATTCCATATAGCAAAAGGCTATGAATATGGGTAAAATAAACACTTATTAGAACAGACATATCTACAATATTACATAATCCTCGTAGAAGGAAGATGCCCTTGTTGATGTTTCTATATATGTATGTTATATGGCATTTCCAAGTCAGGTTGGTATCAATTCACATGCCAAGAAACTTAATTGAGTTTATGTCATTAATTCTTCTGTCATAGCTAAAAGTTATATCCTCTGTTTTTGTGGAATTAATGCTCAATTTGTTTGCTGCACACCAATCTTCAATTTTTGAGGTATTATTCAATATGATAGAATACAAATGATCTTTATTCTTAGTAGCTACTTTCAAACCTAAGTCATCTGCAAACAAATGTGAAGCACTATCGTCATTACAAGAATCAATAATATTAGGCAAATCATTAATATAAACAATGAATAACAGTGGACCAAGAATGGACCCTTGTGGCACACCGTATTTGACTATTCCACCTCTAGAATACTCGCCATTTTTTAAAACATACTTTACTCTATTTGTAAGATAGGAATAAATAAGGTTAACAGCTAATTGATTCAACCCGTAATAAGATAGTTTATGACATAATATAGCATGATCAACAGTTTCAAACGCTTTGGTCATATCAAAACTTCTAAATTTGACATATTTATGGTTTTCCAGATCGTTGATTACTTCTTTTACAAGCCTCAGAACATTGTCGCCTGTACTACGATTTCTCCTAAAACTATATTGGTTATCAGAGAGTAGTCTATTATGTTCAAAATAAGCTGTTAATTGAGCGTAAAGAAGTTTTTCAAAAATGTTTGATATTATGTAAACTATACATATCGTCCTATAGTTATCAATAATCGATCTATCACCTTTCTTATAAACTGGTATTAACTTGACTTTTTTTAAATCATCCGGAAACAGTCCTAGGCTCAAGCACTTATTAAAGATACCCTTGATGGAGCGAACTCAGGTCCACTACGGGTTCGTCACGGAGTGCCACAAGGTTCAGTGATTGGTCCTGTTCTGTTCCTGGTAATGATAAATGACCTTGGATTAATGGGCAACATCCTCATATTCGCTGACGATGTCACTATTTTCGCAAGGGGTAGAGCACCAGATTTGTCCAAGAGGTTGGCAGCAGATATTTTTGAGCAGGCGAAGCAGTGGTTCACCAGCAACGAGCTGATGCTTAATGAAAGCAAAACCCAGGAGACAACATGCACTCTTGTTCGGGAGCAGCTTGACGATCTCACAGAAGTGAAGCTACTGGGTTTTACACTGGATGCTAAACTTGGCTGGAGTAGCCACATTGATAACATCTGTTCGAAACTAGCCAGAGTGATGTACCTACTGAGACGTCTGAAGCCATCAATCTCCAGGAAGCATCTGGTGGAGGTGTATTTTGCTATGTTTCATAGCCATATCAACTATGGACTTCAGTTATGGGGGCACGCTCCAGGCTGTAAAGATGTACTGCTCCAGCAGAAGAAGGCTCTAAGGATCGGCGGGATACTTGGACCACTGCCGACCCATCTTTATCAAGCTGAGAATACTCACGGTATACAATCAATATATCTGGCTCTCCGAAAGGGATAATTTCCACTTGCTCACAAGAAGAGAAGACAGACACTCCTACAACACCAGAGGAAAAGCGAAAATAGACATCCCTTTCTGAAGGCTGAGTAAGAAGAAGGATTGTTTCCCAATACTAGCCCTGAGGATTTACAACGCCTTACCTGACAGTGTGAAGAACTTGGACGACAGGAGCTTCAGAACAAAAATCAAAAACTGGTTAATAGAGTCTCCATTCTATTCAGTGGAGGAATACTTTGAGGCTACTAGAAACATCAGCTAACGTCGAGTGATAATTAATGTAATGCATACAGGCAAGGCCATCTTGGAAAAATTTAAATATTACTATTCTTAGATGTTTTTTATATGTTTGACTAAGTTTATAAACAGTCAATACAGTTATCTGGTCATGACTAAGGAGAGAAGTATGAAGTAAGTATGAAAGATACCTCTGCAGGTCAAAACCTCTGCAATATTTGGAGCAGCTAATTTCAAGATGAATGAGTTTAATCCATAGATATCTAGAATATTGGAATTGTTCATATCATTTATTGCTGCAAAAACCTCTTCTACCTTGAAGTCTTTAAACGTAAAACAAACCTTTGGCTTAGGAACTTTGTTGATATAATAATCATGATTGAAATTACTTTCAGGAATACTTCTACTAAGCTGTTCTACTTTATCTAGAAAAAAAACTGTTAATTTCATTTTCGGACATGTTGCATTCATTTTTACCTGATTTACAATTAACACTAATATTATTGTTTATTATTTTCCAAGCTGCTTTTGTCTTATTGTTACTATTTTTTATAATTGTATTATTATAATTTAACTTAGCTTTTTTTATAGCAGAGCTATAATATTTTTTCAACTTGAGGTATTCTTGTTTTATCTCTTCACTAGGAGAATTTCTAAGTAAATAATACAGATTTTCACATTTACTCTTCAACTTGCATAATTCAGAACTGTACCAGTTATTTTTATTTCTATTTACTTTTGCTTTACTTTTTTACGCAATGGGAATGCCAAATTTACTGCCCACATGAATAGTTTTTGGAACTCACGAATCTGATCAATGACATCTGTCAATTCATACACTTGTATCCAATTTATCTTTTGAAGACTTTCTAGGAAGATATATTTATTGTTATCATTTAATTCTCTAGTCAAAACAACTTCTTTGTTTGAAATTTTATTATTATCATTTTCTAGTTTTAGTTTAAGACCTATCGCAAAGTGATCTGAAAAAACAGTGTGAACAATCTTGCTTTCCCATCTACTAGAATGGATGTCTGTTACAATATTATCAATGCAAGAGCCAACTGTATCATTAGGCCTTGTAATCTCATGCGTAGTTACATGCAAGTTAAACTTATTAATAAATTAATCATCTCATCTCTTTGAATAGACTGAACATTAAAATCTGCACAAAGAATAACATTAAATTTTTTAAAAGTAAACAGGAAACTCAACATTTGATTTAGAATGACTAGAAAATTATTAAATTTATTTACATCCCTACTATATGGTCTATAGACAGACAAAACAATCACAAATATTATTTCAGGTATCTTGAGCGCACAAGTCTCACAAATCATTTCAACTGATGAATCTTGTATGTTTTTAAGTTCATTGAATACAAATGAATTATTTATAAAAATAGCAGCACCACCACGGATGTGACTTGATCTACAATAATACGATCCTGTTCTAAAGTCTCCAATACTAATATTATTCATTTCCTCTTCATTCATCCAATGCTCACTGATTGCAATCACATCCAGCCTATTTTCGTGAGCAGTTATTTCAAGATAGTCAATTTTATTAATAAGACCCTGTGAATTCCAAGACAACACGTTAACCTCATTATTAGTCATAATCGGTTCAGGCCTAATGAGTTCTGAGTCTGAGTCAATTAAGCACAAATCATTATTGCTGTTGTCTGTCATTACTCCATAATCAATTAGATTTTTACTAGTAATATTAGAACTATTATTATCTAGATTTTTACTAATATTATCAGTCCTTTCACTATTAGTAATAATTGCAGATGATAAATCATTGTCAGTTGCTAAGAGTTAAAATTATCTGCCAAAATACTAGAAGAGACGCTTTCTTTTGTGCATTCCAAAACTTCAATAGATGATATGAGGTTAACCTTACATGGAAGAGAAATAGGTGCAGTCAAATTCGATTTTGAAAAATGATCTTCAACGTACTTGATAATTCTGTCACTAACAAGTTTTTTCCAAGCCTATTCATATGCATTCCGTGATTTGTGAAAAATCTACGTCCTATATCACTAATGCCTATGAATTTCACGTGAGAGTAAAGATTGCAGATTTTGAAAATCTGACTATTCGGCTCCCTCACTGCCACGTTGCCGCACGACCAGTCAGCCAAATCATGACGTAGAGGAATCGAGAGAACAAAGACGTTTGTTTTGTGGAGAGTCGCCAAACTCCTCCTCAGAGCCACAAGAACATTCTTAGCCTCATTACTACTAACATAATTCGAACCGGCTTGAATGAAAACAGAGTCCTTCTCCCCAAAACTCTCAACATCATCCGGCAGGACGTCCTGAAACTTAGCTCCCGGTTTCACAGAAGTAAAGCTGTAGTCATTCTTGATGAATTCTCTGTAGACATTTCTTCCGTGACTGTCAGCAAAGTAATGTATTTTTATCTTACCCCCAATATCTGAGTTCTTTGGAATACTATTGTTTTTGTATTTGTTAGAAATCTTATTAGCTCCCAGCATATTCTTGGATTGATCATTCACACACTTTCCCGACTTAACAAACAATTCATCATAGAGAGGCCTCCATTTATTTTTCTCTTCCCGATCCAACACTCTCTCATTTCTCAGAGTCACATTGTCTGCCTCCAGCGCTTCAATAGAAGTTGACATTGATTGTAATCTCCCCGTTAGAGAGTTATTCACATCCCTGAGTGACTCAATGATCCCATTCAAGTCCTGACTTTGACTCAAAATCTCAGACTTTAACTGATCTACCTCATTTTTTAAATCCTGTACATATTTTATGAGGTCATCTCTTTGTTGTAATAATTCTAGCTCACGAATACTTTGAGTGTCGTCATCACTAACCGTTCTAATATTTGGTGTATTAACACCCATATCACGTGATCTTTGAATGGATTTCTCACGTGGTGATTGTAATGGAGTATCCACTCTGTCCTCCAAAAATGAATGCTTATGAGATCCAGAACTTCCAGTTACCTTTTCCATCTCACTATCAGTTTTCACCGTGGCGGAACATCCAATTGTCAAACAGTGCCAAGAGATATGACCATTAGATAAAATAGTACCCCTTCTATAGCTGAATCCATCCACCTTTATGCCCTGTTTTCCCCTTTTCGTTTCAAAAATGTAAATCGACAAGATATTTGTTATAAAGACAATTATCAACAGAAGATTCAATTATTATTTAGACTTTTGTATTCTATCACAATCCAAGCAATAAATTCTATCAGTCTGCAAAAGATGTGATTACGCAGAGACAAAAGGAGAAATGAGAAGGAAAATTAGGGATTGCCTAGAGAGCATTCAAGGCGTGAATAAGGAAGCTCCTGATTTTAAGGATAAAGTTGGTTAAGAATGACAAGTTAAA
The DNA here is from genome assembly GCF_014356525.2 of Nilaparvata lugens. Lineage (NCBI taxonomy): Eukaryota > Metazoa > Arthropoda > Insecta > Hemiptera > Delphacidae > Nilaparvata > Nilaparvata lugens. The sequence goes on from NC_052509.1 coordinate 21,543,581, forward strand.
TATTCAATAATAATTAGTGAAGGAACTGATAAAAGTCGCAAACCAAATAAATAACGAAAAGAATTGAAATAAGAAATATTAATTCGAAAAACAAGAGAGTCACGGGCTATCTGTCAAAAGCTCAATGTTATTGTTGTTGTTTTGTTAACGGTACCTCAAGATTACAACTTACCATCAGCTGATTTCATTCATGCGCTATAACCGTCAGCAGACGTGATAAGCAACAAGTTCCAACAGTCACAATCCGATAGAAAACTTTTCAAAGCGTTATTAGAAATATTCAGAAAATGTACGTCCATAATGTTTTATGTTTTTTTATTAAACAAATTTAATTAATGTCGTTAATTTAATTATTACATCTGATATTATAATCTGATGTTATTATAATTTCTCAACTATTTATCATTAACATAGTTGTTATCTTCCTGCATGAATGCAAACTGTCCATCGTCAGTAATTTTATAATGTGGATTTTCCACAAAAACATCTTAAGTAGCACTTTGTTCAGATCTTATATTAGGCTCGCTGGCCAATGAAAACATCAATGGAAAATAAAGGACTGTAATACAGGTGAATATTACAGGTGATTTTGCAAGTGTAGAATTATTTTTATGAAACATAATTAAAAGGATTGTAAATTTTAATTCATAAGTCCTGTAATACTGGCCCTGTATTACTGGGGTTTTATGAAACAGGCCCCAGGTAATAACAAAAATAATTTGCTTACATAAGATCGGATGAAGATCATTAGGTTAATGATCACACCTGTTTCAATTTTAATTATATTGAAGACATTATTTTCTTGCTTTTCATCCCGGCTGTTATATTATGTGAATACATTCATTAATTGAAATCATACGGAAGTCAATTATATTGATAACATAAATCTAGTTAATAACAAGGAATTTTCTGTTAAAAACGAGTTATCATCTTTGTTAAGAGAAATTTTTGACGATTCAGTCAAGTTAATAACAGTTATTAACTCAGCTTAGCTTGAAGTGTTTTCACCGGAGTTAATAACACGAGTTATTCACAAAATGTTATTAACTTGACTGAATCGTCAAAAATTTCTCTTAAAAGTTAATAACTCGTGTTTTTAACAGAAAATTCCTTGTTATTAACAATCTCTTGTTATCAGTATAATTGACTTCCATATGATTTCATTTAACGAGAGTATTCATATGATAATATCATATGTTATATTATAACAGCCGGAATAAAAAACAAAAAATTGTCTTCAAAATACTTTAAATTGAAACTGGTGTGATCATTGTTATCAACTCGGGTGAAACGCACTATAATTTTATTACATTAGATCAGATGAAGATCATCATGACCATAATGATCTTCATCTGATCTAATGTAAAAAAACTATAGTGCGTTTATACCAGAGTTGATAACAATTTTTTTCCTCTAGCTACAGTCTAAAGTGATCACTTTACTCCCTGGAGCATAATACAATAGTTTGTGTAAAATAAGTTGAGACTTGGCCCTCCATCCCAAAATGTGTAAAATTGCAACTTTCTGAAATTTCCAATTCAACGTCAGAATTGGATGTATAATATCATCCCCGATATCCTAGTAGTGCTAAAAAAGTTTCAGGGTTGGAGGATCAAAAGGAAATTTAAATTTTATGATAAAATTTGAAACATCACAGATTTGTTTTCTTTTGAATATCACTTCTCTCAGAATCATAAGGCATCGTAATGCGTAATAATTTTATATCAAATTAACGGGGAGAATGTCTCCTTTCTATTGGATTTTGGATAATTTTCATCTGACCTATAGTTATTTTTTAATTAATGTCTATGTTCGTCAAAGTCGAGACATTTCGAGCAGAAAACATGGAATTTTCGAAATGCTAGAAACTTTTTTGTTTCAAAAGATAAGTAGGTGGTGAAAGCGAGAAAGTTTCTCACAAATAATTGAAATTATTTTTCCAATTGTCAAACGTACTTGAAACAACGTATTTTGGCCTCTCAGGAGTCTCAAAGTCAAGGATTAGCGGCTGAATGGTGTGCCACCATAGGCTATCTAAATTTATTGGCGATTCCAGAGGAAATTCAAAATTCAGAGTGGGCTTCCTGAATATACAAGGAATTAATAAAAAGCATGTAGTTTTGAATGAGTTTGGGAATGATAATGATTTTGATGCTCTCTGCTTGAGCGAGCACTGGTGTAAGATGGACGATATTCCTTCTCATAAACTAGATGACTATGCTCTGGTTAATAGTTATTGTAGAGAAAATTACAGTCATGGAGGCGTTTCAATATATGTTAGGCCGGAGCTAGTACCAGATAGCAATTGTTTAGATCTAAGTTGTTTCAATTTATTGTGAAAAAAAATTTTGAAGTTACTGGTATATCTTTAGATAAACTGAAATTAGCTCTAGTCTCTATATATAGATCACCCATGGGCGATTCTAGTGTTTTTTTAGAAGGGCTTGAGAATGTATTAAATTTCTTTAGTAGACCCAGATGGAGAAACTATAGTATTGTATTCGGAGGTGATCTTAACTCCGATTTTGATATTGTTCAGGACAAAGCAACTGTACATGAATTTAAGAATTTACTAGGGCAGTTCAATTTGGCCTGTCATAATAATAAGGCTACCAGAGGTTCTGCATGTTTGGATAATATCTTTACAAATATCAGGATTGACAGTGTTGCATGTGATGTTCTGGCATTTCCTTTTTCAGACCATGATTGTGTTTGGATTGACTTAAATATTTGTTCCAATACGGACAGTAGAAAGACTAGGAAGACAGTAGTACTAAAAAGACAGTAGGCCAGTAACTAGGCCAATGACAGATGAAAATCTCGACTTATTTAAGAATTCACTCTCCAATGTAGACTGGAACACATTTGTGCGTGAAACTCATTCTTTGAACTCTGAATAGATATTTAATAGATTTTTCAATATAATACATTATTATTTTAATATGTTCATTCCTGAAAGAAAAATAGTTGTGAATAATCATCAAGGCGCAAAGAAAACAAGAAAAACAAAACTAAAAAACTGGTACACACCCCGCAATTAGCGAAAATGAAAAACACAGTATTGTTATATTTAGATATTTCAAGGAGAGATAATACTGATGAAGCTAGGAAGGCATATTTAGATATTAGAAGATCATATAAGCAGTTAATTAATAGAGCTAAGAAAACATATAACATTTCTAAAATTGAGTCTACTAGTAATAAGTGCAAAGCCGCATGGAAAATAATAAAATCTGTTCAGGAAGAGGCTCGAAAAGATCCAATTCCATTCACACCCAATGAAATGAATAAGTTTTTCTTGGACGCAGTGATGGATGTTCATGATAAGATTGACCGGCCCAATTTAACGGCAATTAATTTATTGGAGCAAAACTTCATTTCCCTCTTAACCAGGATAAGCCCAAATTCTCATTTCACAAAGTCTCCACACGTAAAGTGCTTGATATAGTACTTAGTTTCAAAGCTTCATCCAGTGTTGATATTTACGGCTTTTCAAGTAATCTATTGAAGAAAATTATTTATAATATTATAAATCCATTCACATATTGTATAAATAGATGCCTGAGAGATGGAGTTTTTCCTGAAGTGCTAAAAGTTTCCAGAATTGTACCTGTCTATAAGAAGGGGCCTAAAGATATTCCAGGTAGCTATCGTCCCATCTCATTGGTGCCATGTTTTTCAAAAGTCCTTGAGACCATAATGCATAGGCAGTTATATGAATATCTTCAAGAACACAATATTATAAGTAATGCTCAGAATGAATTTGTTAAGGGTAGGTCAACTACTGGAGCCATGGATGCTCTTGTCAAGAATATTCTGAGCGCTTTTGAAAATAAAGAGTATGCTCAGGTGACCTTTTGTGACCTGAGCAAAGCTTTTGATTGTGTTGTGCATTCTCTCTTACTGGATAAATTGAAATTTTATGGCGTTTGTGGAGCAGATCTTAGCTTATTTAAAACTTATCTTGTGGGACGTAGACAAGTGGTGTGTATTGGAGATAAGAGATCAGATGTAGCATGTGTAAAATTCGGTGTCCCACAGGGATCAGTTCTCGGGCCATTGCTTTTTATTCTTATGATAAATGACCTTCCTGCTGTTCTAAATTGCCGATCAATACTGTATGCTGATGACACAACATTTATCAATAAATGTACTGACCTTCAAAATCTTAAAAATCTAACTGAGACCACTCTGATGCAAGCAGCGACATGGTTTAGGGCTAACGGCTTCATGCTCAACGAGAATAAAACACAGACTATGCACTTCACCCTTAGAGGTGGCTTAGATTGTGTGGATGCGTTAAGCGATGTAAAATTTCTGGGGATATTCATTGACAGATATTTTTGACTTGGGAAGCTCATATTAATTATATATCAAGCAAACTTTCAAGAGTGATTTATCTGATCAGACAACTGAAAAGTCATGTTCCAGATAATTATTTGAGATCGATATATTTTGCCTTTTTTCAGAGTATTGCAACATATGGCATACTACTGTGGGGAAATAGTAGTCATGCAGAAAATATTTTATTATTGCAAAAGGAGGTGGTCAGGGTTTTAACTGATTCTCATAGACTAGCACACTGTAAGCCTCTTTTCGTCCAGCTTAGAATAATGACAATAGTGAATTTTCACATATATACTGTATCGTTGCATGTTAAAAAAAACTCATCCAATTTAAAATTAAGGCATCAAACTCATAGCTATAACACAAGAAATTGTCATAGGATTTATATTCCCTATCATAGGTTATCCAAAACAGCCAAAAGTTATGATACATTTGGTATAAAAATTTGCAATAAATTACCTACAGATTTAATATCAGAGACAGAAAAGAAATTTAAGACGAGATTATTGAATTGGCTTGTGATAAATCCTTTTTATAGTGTTGAAGAGTTCTTTGAGAGTGAAATAATTGTTGCTTAGAGTTAAGAGGTTTCTATTTGTATTTATATATTATTCTAAAGGCTCAAGTTGTGCTGTAAGGAATATGTTTTGTACATTCAAATGAATATTATTAATGTATTTGAAAAATCCAATTGACTTACAGTTTACTTAGGTACTGTATTATTTTAAGACTCAGTAATGTAATTTTGTATGTACAGTTACTGTAAATTTGATTTTATCTTTTGGCTTACTGTAATCAATATTTAACTTTGCCTATTGTTCTAAGAATTTAACGGCAATAAAATCATATTTATTTATTTATCAATAGCTGGAATCAACAAAAACAAAATACAGAACGATTGAAAAAAAATTCAGCAACTGCAAGCCACATGATTATAAAATATTGAAAATGACAACCTCGCCTCGAATAATCCAAGCAGTGTTTCATTACAGCCTTTCTAGAGGCAATCAGCTGCTTACGTTTGAAATAATTCAGTCAAATATCTCGTAAATTTCCAGCTTTTAGCATACAATTTGGTTCACAATGCATACCTTGCAGCCGGTCTCCTTGGAGACCAAAATACGATCTTCCGACTACTTTTGACAATTGAAAAAATAATTTAAATTATTTCTGAGAAACTTTCTCGCTTTCACCAACGATCTATATATACTAACTGGATAGCGAACAGAGTAGGCTTTGCCAGCCGAGGAACGGTCCGGCGCCTTTCCAGCCATCCCCTCCACAAAGGGGCACACGAGTAGCCTACTGCCAGCCGGAGGCCTATGCACCATTAATAAGTTTCATTAAAGCTCTAAAGGTCGAGCACCTTACATGATGGTTGCTTCATGTTCTGCATAAAATTGCACCAACAGATTTAAGAAAGGAAGTGATATTTCATTTTATCAGTTGAATATATTTATTCTTTTATGTAGATTGAAATACCATTATTCTAACTATTTATTCCATGATGAAGTAAATTACTACTTCACAGAATTCACTGACTACATATCAAATGGCAAACTTGTCTGGCCAAGCAAAGATGTATTGAAAATAAATTGTCAAGTTTGTTTACAGTAATACACTTCAAAACTGTAAACTGCTGAATAATATCATATTGAGAAGTTATATATGCATTTTGAAAATTCCCTATTCAAAAATCATTTCAGTAATGAAATGGCAAGGGAAAAAACAAATAAAATTAATATAGATAAAACAGGGCTCCCGACAGAAGTTCACTAAACTTATTCTATTCAATAATGTTTGATTTTGTTTGGATTTGATTGTAAATATTGTTATTATCAATCAGGTAGATTAGATTAATGTGCTATTCAAAAATCATTTCAGTAATGATGATATTGGTGAGAACAACCACCGGGTTTCAGCCCTGAAGATTATAGGCCATCATTTGGCAAGGGAAAAAACAAATAAAATTAATATAGATAAAACAGGGCTCCGACAGAAGTTCACTAAACTTATTCTATTCAATAATGTTTGATTTTGTTTGGATTTGATTGTAAATATTGTTATTATCAATCAGGTAGATTAGATTACTGTACAATTAATTAGATCATTGTGCAATATAGAATATAGTTTGCATTATATATTATTATTGATTAGTGAGATTAAATTGGATAAATCCGATTAGATTATCAATGATTAACATATATTTCATGAGTTAATCAAATTTCTGGTTGTGGTATTGAATTCAGTTGACTCAATGACAGACACCTCTATTATGCTTTCTCATCTGAGCTTAGACCTTCTAACCTATTACAAAGTAAGTTTCAAAATAGAGATGCTCCCCATGTTATTTAAATGGAGTCACTTTTATTCCCTAGGGAGTTTTTCTGTATTAAAAAATTATTTTTCCTCCACCTACTGTCTAAAGTACTTAATTTACTCCCTGAAACCTAATACTAAAGTGTCACTTTTTCGCTCTCGTTAGTAAAAAACAGAAAAACCCCCTATGGAGTAAAAGTGACTCCATTTAAATAACAGGTTATGTTGTTAGGAATCATTGTCACCAATACGTAAGTTATTAGAATGATTTTATTTGTAGTTTCTATAAAAAAAGTAGATGGAGGAAAAATGTTGTGTACATCATGAGCGAAAAATACTTTTTCTCCCTCAGGAAAATTGCTGCCCTCGGCTTCACCTCGGGCTTCAAACTTTTCCCACAGGGAGAAAAAGTCGTACTTTTCACTCTAGATATACAAATAACTATTTCTCCCTCAGGAAAATTGTTGCCCTCGGCTTCGACCCGGGCTTCAAACTTTTTTCCAACAGGGAGAAAAAGTTGTTTTTCACTCTAGATATACAAATAACTATTAACATAATTATGTTAATAACATTTTCTTTTGGCTGCTAGTTTTGTTATCAACAAAAGTTGATAACTTTGTCACGTGTTTCGTCTGCAGCTGTAGTTATTAGGGAACAGCTGAAGTTGTAGGGTAGGGGTGCTGGGCGAAGGGGTTGCGGGGAAGATAGGAACCTGTTTTTAACTAAAGTTAATGCGATAAAAGAGGCTTTTGTTATTAACATAACACATTTCCTTTGATCTTCACCGACTCTCGATGGATAACATAAATCTTGTTAAATAACAAGGAATTTTCTGTTAAAACACAAGTTATTAACTTTTGTTAAGAGAAATTTTTGTCGATTCAGTCAAGTTGATAACTTTTTATTAATAACTCATGTTATTAACTCCGGTGTAAACGCAACTTAACATGATATTATTGACTTTTGTAATTAACATCAGTTAATAACAAAAATGTTGAAAACTTGTGTTATTAACTCCGGTGTAAACGCAGCTTTACCCAACCTAATTAAGCCCTAAAGCTACGTTTACACCAGAGTTAATAACACAAGTTTTTAAATTTTTTTTTATTAGCCTAACTGATAATAATTACAAAAAGTCCATTGAAAAAAAATAGAAAACAAAATTTACCCATAATGCACCTTAAAGGTAGGCGCACACAGATCGTCATCGGACAGACTTAATGCATTGTTTTCAAATAATTGGAGTGCGCATACCATATAGGTATGCCTACCTTTAAAGTGCATTTTCGTTTGTGCGTAAATTTCCGCAGTCGACGACGACAAGCATTGTTACATTCATATTGTCCAAATTTCAAGTGTGCTAAAAACAGCTGATTGAATAACTTATCATTATTTGTCTTTATTTTTAAAGAACTAGCTTACCCGGCGAACCTCGTACCGCCAAAAAGTCAATGTATCTCATGTCACACTTGACTTTATTTGGTGAATCATGAAATTTATCTGACTATTAACATTTTTATTTACATCTCAATACGGACTTACTATGTGCTTAAAACTACCGTTTTAATACCAGTAAACAATTTTATCACAGAGTGATGTGTTTACTACAGCTTGTAAGTTTAGATGCTAAATCATATTACTGTATCACAACATGATCTTGAATCATGATGATCTTCCCGTTCTACGTTAGCCGCTCGGTCGACAATTTCGAAAACATAGGTCTGTAATATGGATTAATATATAATTGTTATTAGCCCCCCTATTAAAATTTCTGGTCAGAAACCATCCCCAATATTCACACAACATATTCTCAAAGTTTCATGCCGTTCTGTCAAATCGTTTTCGAGTCTATAGAGAACAAACTAACGCAAAAACAGACATTCTTTTCATATATATAGATTAAACATTTCTAATAATATCAAAATATTGCCATTTAAAAGTATAAGCTCAACCCGCCCCATTAAAACATAATTGAACATAATATTTTGGGTTACCGTATGTAGACAAATTGAAATCTACCCAATTTAAGATTCTCTCCCTGTCGTGATCGACGACGGCATTTACGCACAAACGAAAACCCAGCTTTACCTGGCTGGTCAAATATGAAGACATCTAGTATGAAGTAAGTAAGTATAAGTATCTGACATAACCAAGCCTATCCTAATAGTCAAATTGGACTAGTTTAGGCTTGGTTTGGTTGAATTATTAGGACTGGTTAGGATTTGTTTGGTTGGGTTAATAGGTTTGAAAAGCTTGGTTATGCTTGGTTGGAGAGTGCCTCAGATCTGCCAAATTTAATTTGTTATTCAAGACAAACTGAAACAAGTAGGACGTTGTGCCGTTCAGTTTGTTCATTGCAAGCTGATACACAGGGGTCTAGTCAACTACACCGTTGGAAATTTAATTAGAAAATTATATACAGGTGTTACGTCTTGCTTCTTGAAATGGGGAGTACCTCAGATTCGCCGTATCTCAAATGTGCTAGTGTATGAAATTAGAAATTAGATGAACAACATATAAACTTCTCGCATTCCCTTTTATCTTTAAAAAAACGTTTCTAGCATGTCGAAAATGTTATGTTTTCTGCTTGAAATGTCTCGACATTGATGAACATAATCATTAATTTAAAAATAACAATAAAGCCGGATAAAAATGATCCAGACACCAATAGAAAAGAGACAAGGAGATTATCCCCGTTATTTTGATTGGATACTTATAAATTATTATGTACTATCAGGTAACCCGTGCTTCGCAAGGGTTTATTTTAAAACTTAACAAACTGAAAACTTGACGTAATGAAATCCAGAAGAATTGAAAATAGGCCTATAAGAATCCTCAGTTCATTAAGAATTTATATGCAACATTTCAAGTAAATCAGTTCAGTAGTTCAGAAGTGATGATGCGTCAAACATAATTCTCCTATCCTTTACATGTGTGTACGTGTATAAGCCAGTTCTTTCCATCATTATAGTATAGAAGACGATAGATAGATGGATTATATCAGTATCTTCGAATTAGAATAACTTTTGAAAGGTTTGAGATATCTATGTGCGGTTTTCATCATATTTTCTCTTGAAATCCTGTATCGAAATCATGTATCACATGACCAACTTCCAATTAAAAAAAATGAAGTTGTATTCAAAATGGCTGTTCAAAAATCGTGGACGAAATTTGGGTCGACGGAAAACTTGTTTGTATCCGAATAGGATTCCCAATCATACCTATCTTCTAATTTCCCTTTAAAGAAATGTTCAGCTTCTTCCATACAACAACTGGAAGCATGACAAATTGAAAACTTGATGTAATCAAATCTTGAAGAATCGAAAATAGGCCTATAATCAATAATCTATTATTAATAATCTATTTGCAAAATTTAAAGTTAATCAGAGTCCAGTACTTAAGACGTGATTATGTGTCAAACATAATTTTCCTATTCCGTACGTGTATAAGCCAGTTCTTTCCTTTATTATAGTGTAGATTTTTATGTTGCTTATCCTGTGATCTGTATAAAAAAAGTCCTGTAACATCTAAAGGTGCGACCACACATGCTGAACCGAACCTCAAACCGTGCATTCCGCCGAACATCGCGCCTTTCAGCGAACATGAGCATGTTTCATAAATTTGAAAATCATCTGTTAAACATTCGCCGAACCGTTCGCCGTGCCGCTCGCCTCTGTTTCAACTGTTCGCCGTACCGCACTCCGAACGCTGAACTTTTCAGCCAATCAGAATCCTCCATTACAATTTGTCATGCAGTTTGCTCTACAATTTTGGCTATCCATCACAAGTGTAAACATGCGAACACGTTCGTGAACATGAATACAGAAGTATATGGGCCTTTTTTTATTTTGATTAAATTCATGTTTTGGACAATTCATTGTTACGAATGATAAATTGATAGGACCTGATAAATATTTTCTAATTCAAATAGAATAACTTCTGGAAAAATAATGAATGGATAAATACCAATATTAAAATAATGTTGACCAAGAATTCAGTACGACGACAATTCATTCAACTAATTCTGTACTGATAAAATTATAATCATTTTTTATTGATAATCAATTTCATCAAATATCCATGAACTGACTGAAATAAATACTTTAATTCCCATGTTTTTCAAATTTCAATTTCAATTTATTAAAAACACACAAAACAAGACTAAACAAAATCACGAAACAAATAAAACACAATAAAATGTTACAAATATAAAAAACCATGGGCTTTGTGGTTGGGTGTGTTGGAGAAGAGAAAAAAAGAGAGGAGGATACCTAGCCAACTATGGTTTCCCATGTAATAGGCAGGCAAAGAAGAGAAGAGAAGTAATGAGGAAAAAAGGAAAGGGAGAAATGGGGGAAGGAAGAAAACAGAGGAATAGGTACTCAAAATAAAGGTAAGCAAGTACACTGAAAAATGAAAAAACAATGCTGGAGCAGAAATCTCGAGTCATATATCTAAATGGAAGAAGAAATTACTGTATGTCCAGTTTTTTTATATTCAGTTTAATTTTTCCGCTGATCTTATTGTCCATGAGAAAGTGATTTTGAATGAGGTTTATTATTTTAGTACCTATGTAAATTAACTGCCTCCTTATACATTCAATATTAGTGTTTTAGGTTACATATTTGTTAGCAGTGGCCCTTAGATTATAATAATTAAGTGTAGAGTTTATAGTGAGAGGAAAATCGGATCTATATTTTATTAAGTACTCAATTACGGTTTTCATGTATAATTGACCTCAAAATCACTAAAACCATATCTGTTTCCCATGAAACCAACTATGGTTTCCCATGTAATAGGCAGGCAAAGAAGAGAAGAGAAGTAATGAGGAAAAAAGGAAAGGGAGAAATGGCGGAAGGAAGAAAACAGAGGAATAGGTACTCAAAATAAAGGTAAGCAAGTACACTGAAAAATGAAAAAACAATGCTGGAGCAGAAATCTCGAGTCATATATCTAAATGGAAGAAGAAATTACTGTATGTCCAGTTTTTTTATATTCAGTTTAATTTTTCCGCTGATCTTATTGTCTATGAGAAAGTGATTTGGAATGAGGTTTATTATTTTAGTACCTATGTAAATTAACTGCCTCCTTATACATTCAATATTAGTGTTTTAGGTTACATATTTGTTAGCAGTGGCCCTTAGATTATAATAATTAAGTGTAGAGTTTATTGTGAGAGGAAAATCGGATCTATATTTTATTAAATACTCAATTACGGTTTTCATGTATAATTGACCTCAAAATCACTAAAAACCATATCTGTTGGATAGAGCCTGGGTTCGCTTAATATAGTTTTAATTATCAGTTTTTGTGCTACAAATAATTCAGCAATATGACAGTTGAAACAGCCTCCCCAAAAAACCATGCCATACTGCAGAATTGACTTGATTTGAGCATGGTACATCATTTTCAGGTGGTTCTTATTAAGAATTCTGTTAACTTGGTAAAATTTAAAAGATAAAAATATCTAATTTTTCTACATAATGTATTTAATATGAACATCCCATTTAAGGTTTTCATCAATTATGATTCCCAAGTACTTAGTATTATTGACTTTTTTAATGGTGGGACAATCACAATTACCCAAATTTAAATTGCACTGAGAATGAAGTCTCAAATCTTGATTCTCGTTAGGCTGCCCTACTCTATTTGCAGAGAAAGTTATGTAATTAGTTTTTTCAATATTTAAATTTAAGGTATTTTTATCTAACCACTTCTTAATTAAAAGCATATTATTTTCAGCTATGGTATGAACTTCATTCCATGAATCACCGTGAAAAATAGCTGCAGTATCATCTGCAAAGGATATCACAGTTGAGTTTAGAAGTCTTAAATTTAAAAAGTCATTTACATAGAGTATGAAAAGGATGGGAGAAAGTACAGTACCTTGAGGAAGACCATAAGAAGTTAAGTTAGTTATACTAGATTGATCATTTATGGTTAGGGACTGGGTTCTATTACTCAGATAGCTTTTGAACAATTTAAGCGAGACTCCTCTGAAACCATAGGACTCCAGTTTATTGAACAAAGTATTATGAGGTATTGTATCAAAAGCTTTGCGTATATCCAGGAAGACCGCAATAGTTTTCTTATTGGACTTTATTTTATCAGATAAAGTATTGATGAATTTTATTATAGCGTCAGATGTACTTTTACCATTTTGGAAACCGAATTGATTCTTGTTGATTATTTTGTTAAGATTCAAGAAAGAAACAACTCTTGACTTTATTAGTTTCTCCATTATTTTAGCTAGGTTGCTGATAAGACTAATCGGTCTATAATTACAGGGATTAGTCGGGTCACCTTGTTTGAATAGAGGGTTTTATTTTGGCTGATTTGAGGTGCTCGGGAAAATATCGCTCCTCAAAGCATCTATTAAAAATGAAAGCGAGAGGTTGAGATATAAAATTGGCTATTTTCTTCAGCGTAATATTACCTAGACTATCAATACCAGGACTGCAGTTGTTCTTTAGATTTTTAATGGTTGCCTCAACTTCAACTGGGCACGTTGGTCTCATAAAAAACGTGTTATCGATCTGTATTGCAGGAAATCGATCACCAGTATTATCAGGGATATTGATGGTTTGAGCTTGTAATTTACCCACATTTGTGAAATAATTGTTGAGGGAGTGAGCATCAAGTTCAGTACTCTTGTCCTTGATACTGTCCTCACCTATAACTTCGTTTATGCACTTCCACAACTTCATGCTGTTGTTATTACAATTTTCAATTTTCCCTTTATAGTAGACTTCCTTTGCCTGATTTATGATCTTATTCAAACCATTACGATAAGCCTTATATTCATTCTTTAAGATATTGTTATTAGGATCTCTTCTGAGTTTAGAATGCATTTTGTCCCACGTGATTATTGATCTTATGATGCCTTCAGATATCCAGGGCTTCAGGGGACGAAGTCTGTTAGGTATCTCTTTTACCTTCTTGCATTGATTGATGAGACTGGTCAAACGATCGACAAATTTATCCATAATAGTGTCAATGCTTCCATTCACGGTATAGATTTCTTCCCAATCTTCATTCCTTATGCGTTCCAATAGTGCATGATAGTTGGTTCTAGTTAATGTGTTTATCAATACGTTTCTATTATCCTTATTGATAGGAACCTTCACAAAGTTCAGTACAACCGCGTAGTGGTCAGTTATGGTTGTCCTAAATATAGCTCCTTTAATGGACATAGAATGGTTGCCTGAATTTTTATAAAAAATGTGGTCAATGCAAGAATTTGTTGTGGTTGTTACTCTGGTATCACCAGTTATGTAAGACTTATAGCCATTACTATTGAAAATATGCAGATAATCTTGAGCAGGAACACTAGTTGAATGTGTATTTATATTCATGTCTCCCGCCACACATACATTAGGAATTTTACTGATTTCATTACTCAGACTATTAAGAAAATCATCAATATTTTGATTACTTGGTGATCTATAAACCCCAATCACCTTCACAATAAAATCATCAATTCTTAAGTCAGCACTAACTACATTGGCATCAGTAATATCGAGTGAAACTTCATTGAATCTTATACAATCTCTTATGTACATGCATAATCCATCACATTTATTCTGTTTAGTGTACTTATTTATTGCCATATATCCAGGAATGTTGAAAATGAACGGCATATCTGCAGTCAACCAGGTCTCCGTTAATATTATAATGTGAATATCAGTTTTCAATTCATTAAGGCAGCAAATAAACTGATCGAAATTAGCATTCAAACTACGTATATTCATAGACATAATATTGAAACACTCAGCATCTTTATTTCTGTTCTCGTGAAAGTGATAGTTCAAATAATCGTCGATTACATCTGTTTCATTTTCTGTTTCTAAAATATTCAGAACTTCTTCAGTGTCACTCATAACTTATATCATCAGGTCCACTTCTCTTTTCCTTGTTCCATTTAACTAGCCCCTCACTATCTATGAATTTAAGTTTCTTAATTACTTTGTCGACAGCATCTACTTGACTGGTTGTTAAATACCTGAAAGTTTCAGTGTGTCTAGACAAAGCAACAATCGCATGGGGCATGCTGTTATAGATTTCATTCTCCTTGTACTTAATTCTGATTAGAATAAAATTTTTATGAGTTAGCCCTTGTGCTTCATGGATTGTGTGAAGTGCAACATCCTCTCTCCACTCTATAGGATCACCCACCATAAGTTTTTCCTCTTGGGTGAATGTTAATATCAAAGTGTCGGGTTGTATCAGATGGTATTCCCCATTTCTGTAAGTAGGCAGAATTGAGATAGCTCTTTCATTAAGCGTCGTAATATTTTCATAGACAGTGGAAAGGACAAAACAAACATCGATAGGACATCTACGAGCTACCGTTTGTTTTGTAAAAGGTTCGCAGAATTCTGAAATGTTATGCCATCTTGTGGCATAATTACTTCTCTCAATATAGGGTAGCCTATTTGGTTTGCGACACCAACTACAATTATTTCTGAGGCCTTACTCAAGTTAGCAATAAAACTGATGTAACCCGTAGAGCTTCATCAATAAAAACTCTATCGTATGTTTTATTCGGATTATGTTTTATTATATATGAGCCAACTGTCCTGTAATCAAGCTTAAGACGATTACAATGTTTCTGACCATACCTTTGAATGACAGTTTCACGGATTGCTTTAATACCTGCCCGTGTTTGAGTGAGTACTAGATCCTTGCCAGGCTCATGATGCGAGACTATAAAGTAAGATTTACCACAGCCGGGAACACCGTCATACCATTTTATTTTAGGAAGTTTACACTCATGAAGAGTTATTCTATTTATAGTTTTTATTAATTCGCTATTCAGCATAAATGTAGTATTACGTGTGACTAAAACATATCGTTCTTTAGTAGAGAATTTTAAAGTAACCTCTTGAAATTCTACATAACTTCCACCCTGCTCCAAGCAATATCCCATTCGGTATTTAGAGTTTGTTTTGAATAGGAATCTTTTCAAATTATTATAGATGTTCATATTGTCATTCAGGACGCTTATTAGTTCATCACCTGATATTGACATGTTTCTATGCGTGATCCTAAGAAGAATATTTTTATATATTTTAGCATTTTCGTTATTAGTGTTTTGAAGTAGGGTCCGTAATTCAATCATAGAGTTTATGAATGCTTCACGTTTATTATTACCTTCAAAGAATCCTACAGGGTACTCAACTCCCGGACTATCAGATAGCTTAGGCATATTAAGAAAATTAATTTCACAATAACCTCGATAATAAAAAATAAACTTCAAATCTCTAGCTCCTACGACAGTACTCAAGAGTTCAGTGGCAGGAATATCAAAATAAGTTTTACCCAGATTGTTAAAAGAATCAATTCCTATAATCAAAGGGTAATTGAATTTACTCCAATCATTCATTCTATTCAAAAGATCAATAAGTACCCCATTTTCACCATCATTTAATATGAAAATAGGAATGTTTTTATCAGAAAACAAAACTTTTATACAATTAGAATCCCGTAACACATTCAGGTGATTCTATTATTCTTCAAGAGAGAAATATTTTTTATTTCTAAGCAGAGAGAGACCTTTGGATGTTTTAATACTATTTCCTATTTCTGTAAAAGATATCATAACATCAACCCTCTCACCAAAATTATAAACCAGACTTATCTTACTTTTATCAGTATTAGTTGTTACGTAGAAACTATCAATTTTGTTAAGGATGGAATTTAAAGTAATCATTTTGTGTTGGGTTGATTGCTTGATTTTACTATCACTATTATTTTTATTTATCCTCAGTATATTAAATATTTTTCTTTCAAATTCCATAATCAGTTCTATCAATTATTTGTTGTAACGCTTTTTGATAGGAAGGGCACTCTCTGTCACCTACTTTGTGATTGAAAGCTTTTTTATCATTGCGGCAATTTAAATATGATGGCTTTTTGTCTCTATTAGGGCACTCTTTAACATCATGTCCTGTAGTGGAACAGTGAGCACAGGTGTTTTGTGTTTGAGTGCGATGCATACTGATATTTCCAATTTTTTGGCACTTGAAGCAACGAGAGACGGCAACATAGTCTCCAACTCGGCACACCCTCCAATCAATACCAATCCGCGATTTCTTAATAAATTCATTTCTTAATTCACCAGTGCACTCCACTACCCAATGCACGGTGTTTTTGTTTTTCGGTCCTATTTTGAAAATCGGCCTGAAGTTTTTCAAGAAATTTTCCCTACTCAATGACAATGACTCGAGATTTCTCTCAAACACATCGTTTGCCAATTCAGCAGCAGTTATATCTGCAGCGACGTGATACAGAATTATTCTTGGCAATTTGGATTGTGGCTCGATTACCTTTATGTTTGGATGTTGCAGGACCTTATCACCCAAAACATTTTCTTTATTGGCCCTTGGGTGAAGCACTAACAGCACACCCCCACCACGGACATCAACGGCTTTTTTAAGGTTCAAATTTTGTTCACGGGTGATGTTCTTTATTGTTTCTCAAATTTTTCCGCTTTGTTCCTTTTCTGTTCCATTTATTTTTGCTGGCTTCAGGATGATCACATTCTCCTTGGGCGACAGCTTCTTTGTCCGGGGCGGAGACTGCAGCAGTGGAGGCGGCACTCGATAATGTAGAAGGTGCGGTCCTCTTCTTTGCCAGTTGCACGGCCTCAGCAAATGAGATCGGCTTGTTGTGGCTTTTTGCAACTTTACTTGCTAGTTTATTCACACTCTGCTCCAGAGTGTGAATTTTTCCAAACATTTCCGCATTGTTTTCTTGTATAAATATTTTGCTTAACGTCTATTCTTTTGATACTGATGTTAAGTTTATTGCACACATTTAAAAACGAATCATAGTCCTCTCTGAATACTTTTTTTTCACGATAATTTCACTCCCCCATTTTAGAGATCTCTCTTGTATATTTTTAAGAGAACGTACCTCGAAACGTATTCTGCTATCGTTTTTACTTTTCGGTGGCAATTCGGGAGGCATATTCATTTCATCCTTTTCCTCCACTTCCTCGTATTCGAGCTGCACTGATGGTGGTAGTTTTGTTGGCGTATTTATTGGCGAATGGATCATCTTAAGGCTGATAGATCCAAAACACCATAATTTATTGATAGTTTGATAATTTTTTTTTTTTTTTGAAGAAACATAACCTAATTTTAAAGAGAGCAATGTTCAAACGAAAAATTTGGTGACACACTTTTCACTCAGAAAAAAACGTTGAGTAGTTTTCACTGTGAAAAACTGCTGAGTAGATTGCTGGTTGTTGGTGTTGACACCACTTGTTCCACTTTCACTACTAATACTACTCTACACTAATTATTCGCTACAATCTGCACTCTATGAAGGTCTGATTATGACTGAATGTATTTAATTAATAGAATTATAAAAATCTACAGTGTAGGTCATATCTAAATTCACAAAGAGTTCGATTGTTGTTGGCAAGAAACATGTTATTCAATGCAGAAATCATTGTTATTTTACTAAATGATAGGATAAGTTGAATAGTTTCGCTTTCAGGGGGAGTTTTGACAACCCACAAAACTCATTTTTCATTTGAAGAAATATTGAAAAGGTGCATAGGACCTTATTTTTTTTGTTCAGCTTGCCAAAATACCCCTCATTTCAATATTGAAATTTTCGACTGACTGTTTACTGATTCAATCATTCTATCAGGGCTCGAATAATTTTGGAATTGTAAATAAGAATGGAACAGAATAATTTATTTATGTAAAAATATCAACACCCTTATTCAAAGACATATTAACTGCATGTGTATTCATATTGCTGATACAGCATTGATAAAACTGTAGACGTTTATTTTAGTACTTTGTCTCAAAAAACTGTTCTAGCTGAAAAATTTATAATCCATTCAACGTGTAGGCCTATACATTGCATCAGAAAAATGAAGTTTCAAAACTATGTTTTTTTAATGAAAATGAAGATAAGAGGAATGCCTCCCTGGGAGCAAAGTCTTTCAAATTCTGTTTAGCTGCTGAGAAAAAGAATTGGGCGCTTAACCCAATATATTGATGGTAATAGAGGCAACAAAGTTCTAAGGGAGTGGGAAAAAATCTCCACCGAAGTGGTCACCCATTCTGCAAGGGATCCAGAAAACTGTACTCCTGAACAATTCTCAGATACAATGCAGCAAAAGCTGGCTGTTAAGGTCAAAAGGCTGCGGAGGTACCGAGAGTCGAGGAAAAAGAAGGAAAACACCTCTCTGTTCAGAAGAAGTGAGAAACTTTTCTATAGGAGTCTAGAACAGGCTGATACAGAGTGCAGTAAGGTTGTTCCACTAATGAAGGAAATTGAAAGATTTTGGAGGAGTATATGGGCTGAAGAGGTGATCCACAATGATAGAGCAGCTTGGTTGAGTGGTGTGGAGGAGTCTCTATTACATGTCCCACAAATGGCTAGTACGGTGATAACAGCTGGTGATGTCACAAAATCTGTGAACAATACCCAGAACTGGAAAGCACCTGGCCCTGATGGAGTCAATAACTTCTGTATGAAGAGATTCACCACTCTCCATGAGTTCATTGCTGTCAGCTTCTCGGCTTTCTTGAAACAACCAGATAAGGTCCCTCCATATCTTTCAAGAGGTGTGACATACTTGCTCCCAAAGAAGAACTCTATATGCCCTGCCAAATTCCGACCAATCACGTGTCTTTGCACTCTTTATAAGATTCTAACCTCTTGCATCACTGATAAAATTTACTGCCATCTACAGGAGAACAGTTTGATGGCAGAGGAGCAGAAGGGATGCATAAGGGGGTCGCAAGGGTGTAAAGAGCAATTGATTATAGATGCAGTGGACATGGAGCAAGCTATGCAAAAACAAAGGAATATCAATATGGCGTTTATTGACTACCAAAAAGCCTTCGACTCTGTGCCACACTCATGGCTACTCAAAGTGCTCAGTATGTATAAGGTACATCCGGGGACAATCTCATTATTGAAACACCTTATGTCATCCTGGTCAACAGTGCTGCAGGTTGAGTGTTCAAGTGGGAGGATGAGCTCATGTATCCCAATAAGAAGGGGGATCTTCCAGGGTGATAATCTAAGCCCACTGTGGTTTTGTCTGTCACTCAATCATCTCTCTGCTATCTTAAATGAGTCTGGGTATGATTACAATATTCAAGGCTCCACTAACTTGCAGCACACATTGTTACACCTTATGTATATGGATGACATAAAGTTGTATGCAGCAGCCAGTGAAAGACAGCTGAGGCACCTTCTGGCACTCACACAGGCGTTCTCTGTTGATATACAAATGTCCTTTGGCTTGAGTAAGTGCAAAACATCAAGTGTTTTCAGAGGAAAAATTCAGCCAACAAATTTGGTATTGGAATCTGGGGGTGCATTCGATTGTATGACTGTGCTTGATGCTTACAAGTACTTGGGGCTAATGCAGACCAAACGACTTAATCTTAAAGACATATGTGAGAAAGTAACTAATGAGTATGTGAAGCGGGTGAAAGCAGTGCTCAATTCAAGAATTGATGGGAGGAGCACTTTCAAAGCAATCAACACCTATGCTATTCCTGTTCTCACATACACATTTGGTGTTGTGAAATGGTCTGCTACAGAGCTGGAAAACTTAGCTCGCTCCACCCTTAAGCTTCTCACCAAATTCCGAATGCAACACCTAAAATCAGCAGTAGAGCGTCTGGTTTTGCCAAGAACTAAGGGTGGAATGGGTATGACAGACATCCACAGAAGCTGCCAGAGGCAGGTACAATCTCTTAGGAACTTCTTTCTCACACACAACTCATTGCTGCATCAGGTTGTTGTAGCTGCTGATGATGGCTACACTAGGATTGGATAGAGACCACATTGCTACCATTTGCCAAAGGTGGTTAGAGAAGCCTCTGCATGGACACCATGCCCACGATCTGAATAGCCCATATATTTACCAGGAATCATCCAATGCTTGGCTCAGTTGGGGGGGCATCTTTGCAGAAACTGAAGGATTCATGGTGGCTATCCAAGATCAGTGTCTTGCTACCAGAAACTATTTGAAATACATAGTTCGAGAAGGTCTTGACAATGATACATGCTGCAGATGCCACCAGGCATCTGAAACAGTCCAGCATGTGACAAGTGCATGTCAGGCTTTGGTAGCAACTGACTATCTTCACTGGTACAACCAGATGGCAGGGATCATACATCAGAGCTTAGCATGCCTGCACAACCTGTTGCCAAGCTCAGTACCATATTACCAATATACTCCCAGTGCAGTCTTGGAGAAAGCTGTACTGGGATCGGTCATCGCTCACAGATAAAACAATAGCCCACAATAGACCGGACATCATACGCATAGATAAGCAGAAACAGACCACCTTCCTCATAGACATTGGCATTCCCAATACACACAATTTAAAACAGTATAGTGAAGAGAAAGTTGTCAAATACCTGCCTTTGGCCGATGAGATAAAGCAGCTGTGGAGGCAGGAAAACGTTGCGATTGTGCCATTATTGATGTCAGCAACAGGGATGGTTCCTAAGGATTTGGCTGATAAGTTGGGATTGTCAGCATGGGTGTTGAATCTAATGCAAAAAGCAATCATACTGTGCATATCATCAATTGTTAGAAGTTTTTTGAATATTCCTAAATAGAAAAAAGGTATAATTTTGCTTAATAGCCAATGCCACCTTCATACTCAGTAAAATGGAGACAAAACACACATAATAATAATAATATATTAAACATATTTATCAATTATCAAAACAATATTATTATTGAGGTTAAGTGGAATCAGGAAGAAAGCAACAATAGAACAGCTGTTTTTTTTCTATCATATGATTCACTGTATGAAATTGTATGTCCCAAATATGAAATTTGAACATTAATTATGAAAAATCTAGAAGGAAAATTGAAATTTGGGTTTCGAGGTGCACGAGATTAATATTTTTAGAATCTAAGTGCAAAATTTGGAGATCTAAATCATTCCCGCTTTTCCTGTGTGCAATCCACAAGTTGACAAGTTTTGATGCGAACAAACAAACATATGAACAAACACAACCCTATTCTCTCTTATTATATAGATTAAGATACCTTTTATTTCTTTGAGAAGTAACTATTATGCAAAAAAAAATATTTTTTTTTTGCAATGTTTTTAATTTTATCAGAAAAATCAAATTTCTTTCCAATCCTTCAAACCTGAAACTTGATAAACTTGGGAATGATATTCTGCATACAATTCTGTGGTTAAATTAGAAATTTGAGAAAGTTGCAATTTTACACAATTTGGCAACGCTGTAATTACTTTTGATAGAGGGCCAAGTCTCAACTTATTTTATACAAACTTTATGTCTCACTTAGAAATCATTTCTCTTCCAGAACACGTTCATAAAAAAACCCATCATTGGCTTCAATAATAGTTGAAATACAAATTGTACTGCTATACTTCTCTATATACCACTATAAATATCTTCTTAAACTACTTAAATTATTGTTGTCTATTTGTCGATGAATTCAAGGGGTTACGGTTACTTACTTGTTACATACATACTTACCGAAAACAGTAACTTACCAGTAACAGTAACTTGTACTGTTGGGCCCAAATTCTCAATAGCAGTTCCATACAAGTGCTTCTTATTGAAAAAATCTGGTGTGTCGCACACACACAACTTTCCTTTCCGTTATGAAAATTGATCACCTGACTCTAGTGTTCACGCGCATTCAAGTCAACTATTCAAAGATCTGAGCCAGCTGGTGACAGGACAATAATTCTGGAGACACACGAGGTCTGCTATCTCTTCATAGTGAATGATTCAATAGAAAAAACAGTTGCCAACTAACAGTTTGCAATTGAATAATCACATTTTCTCGAATTTCGAGCTTATTTTCAATTTTAGGTGAAAATGTTACTGGACATTAATTGAAGAGATTTACATACTCAATCTTTTCCACTCGAAATTTTTCGTTTAAATTATATTAAATTATATTTTTATTATAAATTATATCCTTGTAGTGTAAGGACCTTAATTTTTTAATTTCAAGTCATTCCGTTAATTGGGAGATGAGATATCGTCATACATACTCATACACACATTCAGATCAATATCCAAAAACTACTTTTTTGGACTGAGGGGACCTTGTAAGGTATAGAAATTTAGGGGTACCTTAATTTTTTCGGAAAGCAATACTTTCCTTACCTATGGTAATAGGGCAAGGAAAGTAACAAGCAGTGTTGTTGCATTTACTATTTATGTTACAATTGGATCAGCTGATGGTTATACTCTAATATAGTTAAACTTGAAGGCCTGGTCACACAGAAAGCTATCTGTAATCCTTAAGGCTGTGCAATAGGCTGAAAAAAACTGTCTGTATAGCCTATGATAATTATCTTTTTTGTGATCTTGTCATTTTACCCCTACTTGAAAAATAAATAAATTTCAAAATATATAATTATTTTTGTCAGAGTCAGATATCCAAGTTCGTGATATATGCCTCGGCTTCCTTAGTATATATACTATAAAATGTTCAACATATATGCTCTTTCAAGGATATGCTTGCACTTCCCTCACTTAGGTTAGTGAGGGTAAATATGTGTCCAACAGTCGGTTGGTCTCCACAGTCACAATTCGGTCGATCTGCGAATTCCCATTTAAAAATGCTGCAGTTTCGCCCATGGCCTGTCCTGATCCTGTTCAATGGAGACCAATCAAGTCTATTAAGGCTCTGCAAAAGGCTAAAAATACTTTTCAATGTTGATAGTTTTCAAAGTTTCTCGATTTGTATAATATCAAGCTATCAAAATAAAAATGTTTTCAGATCATTACTTTTTGAGAGGAGCGTCTAAAGTTTAAATTTTTGGGACAGATCATTTCAAATTCTGTTAGAGATGAATTGATGAAATTTTGAGTATAAATTCTTCATTGTATTGTTTATTGAATAAAACAATTCAAATTTTTGAAAAAGTTATTTCATTTACAAAAATTGATTTTTTTCAGGAAATTTTTGTTTTTTTCAATAATTTATCAAATTTAATGACTTTATCTCCTACCGAATTTTGAAATTATCTGTCCTAAAAATTTAAACTCTACATGCTCATATCTCAAAAAGTAATGTTCGGCAGAAATTTCCTGAGAAAACATTCTATTTTTATAGCTTGATAGTTGACCGAGCGAAGTGAGGTCTAAGATTCAAGTTGACGGTTTTGCATTTCTCTTTATGTTTATATGTTTACATTACTTTCCTTGCCCTATTACCATAGGTAAGGAAAGTATTGTTTTCCAAGAAAATTAAGCTACCCCAATTTATAAATGACCTTACAAGGTCCCCTGAGTCCAAAAAAATAGTTTTTGGGTATTGATCTGTATGTGTGTATGAGTATGTATGACGGAATGACTTGAAATTTGAAAATTAAGGTCCTTCCACTACAAGGATCCGACACGAACAATAATTTCGATCAAATCTAATTCAAGATGGCGGCTAAAATGGCAAAAATGATGTCAAAAACAAGATTTTTCGCGATTCTTTCTTCTTCTCAAAAAACGGCTTCAACGATTTTGATCAAATTTATACCTAAAATTGACATTGATAAGCTCTATGAACAAGTCGCAAGTCCCATATCTGTAAAAATTTCAGGAGATCCGCCCCATCTATGCAAAGATTGATTTTAGATTTCCAATTAGACTTCAGATACAATTTGAACGAAAAATTTATAGTGGAAAAGATTGAGCATGAAAATCTCTACAATTAATGTACAGTAACATTTTTGCCTAAAATTGAAAATAAGCTCGAAATTCGAGAAAATGTGATTATTCAAATGCAAACTTAATGAGAGAGGCAAACTGGAAGAGATAGCAGAATTGAATCTTTGAAAATTTTCATAACGGCAAGGAAAGTTGTGTGAGTGCACCACACCAGATTTTTTATGCTTATACGTTCAAATTTATGTTTCGCCGTAGAAACGCGGCAATAGATTTTCATGAAATTTGAATGTTATGTTCCATTTTGAATTTCGTGTCAACATATATATATATACTAAGGTTTTTTGAAATTTTGCATTTTAAGGATAATAAAAGAGGAGAAGGAGTCTCAGCCTCAGTTTTGATCCCGGAGGTACACCAAAATTCACTGATATTAACAAATAGAACTCAACATAAAATTGCCTCTTCAACTCAATGTACAATATCTAGTCTATCAAATTTCATGTTTTCGTCAGTAAGTTTTGTCAGTTATTCAAGTTACAATTTTGATAGAATTGGGACGAGTTTCAAGTCACTGAACCTGTATTTAGCGTAGCCTGCCGGTACCTTTAGACTGAATCTGTAAGTTTTATTGTGGGTCAAGTAAATAGGAAATGGAATCACAGTAAGTGGCATAATAGAATAATGAATAGAATATTAAAAATAGAATAGCAGAATAGCATAATAATCAATCATGTTATCAGTAATGCAATTCATTTGATGATGCAATGCATTCGTTTTTTGTAAGTTTTTGATGATAATTAAATTATTATTTGCAGTGTTAATACTCATACATTAACAATGCATTAATTAGTAACGTAATAATCAATTATCATTGTAGTCTTACTGAAAGTGGATTATCGGAAACATTGATTATTGCAAAGAATGGTATGAATTAGATACTTCTAGAAATTTCAAGGTCGTGCTTACATAAGAGTAAGCTGTTACGATACCATAATTATCACAAATCAAAATATTTTATCAACAATTACAAGAAAATTCAGAACAGACAATAATATTTATAAAATTTTGATACTGTTTCTCACATGACTAGTCGTGTATAATCTCTCTAGTGTGTTGAAAAGTAGGGAAAGATAACAGCAACTTTTTTGAACGCCCCCAAAAGTTTACAGTCCTGCAAATCTTGCATATTTCAGATAGGTGTCATTGTATTTGCCAATTTGGGTCGGGGATTATTGGGTTGTATAAAAAAATTGATCCCATTAAATGTGTTCCATTCGTTGATTAATATGTGTCAAATGTGAATCAGTGTGTCACAAACTCATTGACTCCTGCTTCCTCGTTTGTTTATAAATAACTTGAATGAGTAGAATATACATATAAATCAACTTACATAAAAACTCGGTGAATCCGAAGAGCACATCCCTTTGTACGCCACTGAATTGAGCCTCCATAAAGAAAGCATGTAGTACTGCCATATTCTTTCTGAAAAGAATAATTATTCTATCAATAAAATTACCCCATTGATTCAGTGGACTTCGAAGGAGAGGCTTAATCCACCGTTAACTTGTATTTTATAATAAGTTGTTTACTCACAAACCCAGCTCTGGTAACTGGGAGCTGGTAACATACATTTATGAGCTGGAAACTCATTTCTCGTTTCAGAACGCTGCTAAAAATGCAGTTTGTTTCGTCTCTCACCGTCATCCCTTCCCCAAGCACAAGCCCAAGTCTCACGTACATATCATTCTCACCAATAATTCGAATTTCATTGATTTTTCGTTGTAAAGTCTTTCAAGTGGAATAGTGCTTCACATGTATTATATTGTGGTGGATTCACACGGTGGTTGATATTTTAGTTACAAAGAAAATTCCCATAGGAGTAATTCAGTTATATACGAATTGTATAGTGAGCTTACTTACTTGAAATACAGTGGATTACGTCCAGCTAAATATTCAGATCTGATGTTCAACTTTTCTGTCAACATACTTGTTGACTGAACTTTGCTGTAATCCAGTTCAAAACACCCAGGCAAGCAATCACATCCCGTCAGAGTTGCATTATGAGGTATGGTTGTATTGAGGACCTTTTGTGACTTGAGAATTTCCATTGTTCCTGGAATATTTTTTCAACGATGTTTACATAAATCAATCTCATCAGAAATTTGATTCTAAAAATGGGCATATTCTATTTAACAAATAGTCAGCTTATTATCTATTTATCCAAATATAATGAAAGAGAGTTTGATATAAAAGTAATATTTTAAATGAGCTTCCATTTAGCTTGAAAGAACCTGCTAGTAGTGCCATCCCAGCAGGGGCGCCATTTAGGGGGGCCAGGGGGGACCTAGCCCCCCCCCCCAAGGATCAGATAAATATTGAAAATGCGGGTCTATCTATACAAATCCTTAGAATCTCATTCTGATTTAATACTTTTTTAAACAGTAGTAGTATAATTCCTTCTACAGTATCAACAATGTAGCAAAATTGCCTTGAAAGTAATACGGGTAAGGAGTAATAAAGAATATGTTTTCCTCTGTGGTATAGTTGAAGCTTGAATATAGAAT
Organism: Nilaparvata lugens; assembly: GCF_014356525.2. NCBI lineage: Eukaryota > Metazoa > Arthropoda > Insecta > Hemiptera > Delphacidae > Nilaparvata > Nilaparvata lugens. The sequence continues at coordinate 21,570,466 of NC_052509.1, forward strand.
GGGTACAATATTATTGATCAGGGCACAATAAGTGAGTTATTGCATAAATTTCAACGTGGGAATTAACAAGTTGCAAGATGTCACAATGAAAGCAAAAGAAAGGGCACAATCAGACAATCAATAATGTATGTACAGAGTTGGTGAGAATTATGAGAACAGCTTAATGTTTATTTAGCTATTTGATTTAAAGTTATTCTCCAATAGGAATATGATCCCAATAAAATTGTCATTGTTAAAGAAAAATTTATCTTTTTCCATTATTTTAAGAAATCTGTTTCAGTGTAGTCCTACTTTAGGGCCTCTCTGTAGACCTATATCTCTAATAAATATTTCATGATTTTAATAACTAATAATGTTTATGTTTGTACTGATACTTCAACCACATTTGTTTAAAATTGGAAAAATGAAGCATATAATAACAGCTTCGAATGTAACATTTATGGTGAAAAACCCAGGACCCTCTATACTTTGGTTGTATTCCCCCCCCCACCCTAGCAGTTTGGTGAAATGGCGCCACTGCATCCCAGAATTAGTATTCCTCACATCATTTGGCGAAAAGTCCCAATTTGACAAAATATACCATTTCAACAGAATAAGCAAATAAAATTTCCAATTTAAATTTGTGATTTTCATCATAAATCTAACCAATAAAATCAATATAGATACATCAGATTGTGGTTGCTTTTGTTGTCTTCAGAAGCATAACTTCACGTCACGAAGTATAATAGTAGAATAATAACAATAATATATAATCTTATTTTAATAATCATACACTCATGGAATCATGGCTTTTTATAGTTCTAAAAATCATATAAAAACATGAGTGATGCTTACTTTGGGCATGAAGAGCACATTTCGAATCCTTCTTCCCACATATATGAGTAAATCTGTCCTCTGTAAATCAAAATCGTAACCACTCAATAAGTGATGCGTTCTCAAAACTGATTTATATGAAAATAAATGAAAACTAACATAGACTTACTTTGGTAGAGTAAGGCTCGTTCCACATGAGGAGCATGAAAGTTTTCAATACCAAAGTGTTTTGATCATGTGAAGTTGGCAAATTTTTCAATCAAATATCTTCTAGGTTTTCGTCATGTCAACGTTATATTTACATGCCACCACAATTTACTCTAGTTTTTATGCAGGGGATCATTTCATTGAATTTGCAATTTCAATTTTAAAATGTCCATTCATTTCTTAATGTTTTTATTTCTCTAATGATGAGGTTACTTTTTACATTTACAGCACATTTACATTTCTACATTGTTGAGGTGCATAAAGACTCACGCTCTGCTCCGCAATCGAACTTCACTCGAGCAGATCGATAGATGATCGCAGGTCGAGCCAGAGCGGAACGTGAACAGAGCGAGAGTGTAACAGAGCTCGAGCTTGGCAAGTTCCTAGGGCGAACTAACCAGTAGTTGCGCATGCGCGGTTAACGTTTTTGTTTGTAACTTTTGTTAATAGTTACGATCTCTGTGTTAGCATATAAAATTATCAAAATTCATAATAAATTATTAAATCAACAAAATTAAATAATACAAAATTATAAAAATATTTTTAATAATAGGTACCAGCGTATTACAATTTAGAAGAAAAAAGCCGAACTCCCAACCAAGCCTTTCACCTTTCAAAATATTAACAGACAACCTTTTTTGTAATAAAACTTGCAATAAACATAATATTTATCGTCAATTTATTATATAAACATAATTAATAAATATAATGTATTATTAGGCTACCCAGCAATCCCCTGGTCAGAATATTTAATTTAGTTTTGTCACCCGATCAGCTGGATTGAACGTTTCACATTTGTGAGGTTAGGTTGTAGCGAAGTCAACAATACGACAAGCGCGCGATCATCCTTCGAACATATTTCGAACCTCTATCGAACCCTTGCGTAACATCACAGTATACATACAGTATGGAAACTCGGCTAGTACCCTTCTTGTTAGGAAGTTCCGCATTGTAATAGTATTGATGGGAGGTTCAGATCACTCTACTAATCCGGATCAATTGATCTCGTTTACTGCCGCGAGCCAATCAAAAGACCAGGATTGGAACTTTCTAACATGATGGCGCAGTCACGTGACGTGTCTAGTATTTGTGCAATGTAAAAAGCATTGGTTGGATAGGCGTTTGATTGATAGTTTCCATTCTGTATCTATTCTGTGGTAACATCTCGCGTAACGTTCATGATCGGAGCGTGTGCGGAGCGTGTTCGAGGCGCATATATCTGTATGTACCTTAACATTACTGGTTACTGGTACTTCACTTTGTGGTTCATCTAAGAATTGTATATACATAAATAGAATTGAAATTGTTAGTCTCTGTAAATGAATACTCACTTGGCATGTAATACATGACACAATTGCAGAAAGACAATGTGAAATTTGCTTCACATTCTCTGACACAGTTGTTCTCCGTGTATACTCTGAAAAAGCGTAGTGGCCGTTCGTTGTTGAAGAAGCAATTTCGTTTTTCAATCGGTATTGTTGTCAGCTGACTGGTAGAAGTCATTATGTGCGGATTAATAACAAATCGGGTTTCTTTGCCTGGAGATATTGCTGATCCAAATGAGGACATTTTTGGGGACTCGACGGGATTATGCAACAGTATCTGTAATAATAATTGGTTTCAAAATTTCAAGATTCTTTATTTTGCCAGACATTTCACAATGTATAAGCTCATCACAAATAATGAAAATATCGTGTATATACAGTACACCATACAACCCAAACCTAATTCAATATACAGAACACAATACTGATTGAATGCAGGTATCACTCAGGTACAAGTGTCTTGCACTGAGAAGTACTGAGTGGTACTGGTACTGAGTGTCTTTCACTAATAATGCAATGAGAAGTGATTAGTGAAGTTCATATTGTAGGATCCATTTTTAATAACTTCAAGGCCCGGTCGCACAAAAGCGGGTTAAATTTTAGCCCTGATAAATTTCACGAGAACCAATCAGAGAAGGCTTTTTTGAAAAGACGGCTTCTCTGATTGGTTTTTGTGGAATTAATCACGGTTAAAATTTAAGCGACTTTCGTGCAACCGGCACCAAGTATTTTAATTCAGTTCGTGTGTGACTTGAGTCAGGAAGCAAGAACTCTGTTTCATTATAGAAAGCTTCTCATTCGTTGAAATTACTGAACTTATCGTTTGTTAACTCAACTGTTTACAAATCCGACTGAGTCATTGTCAATATTGTAGAACCGTTCCATAATTGTTTACGTTGATAGATTTTTGAAATAATTGAGCTCATTGAAATCATGGCATATGAGTACCGCTTGTTATGAAATGTTGTCAATTCGCACCTTGAAACCGAAGCTGGCTTCTGACGAACAGTAGTATTCATTTTGTTCGGCGTCAAGAACCAGAGTCAAGCCAAGATGGCTGCCGGTGCCCCATGGCCTCCACGGCAGGTAGTCGTGCGGCGTGTTGGCAGGATAACCGTTCTGTGGACTCCAGTCCGCCGATGGAAACTTGAAAGAGTCGTTCAAGTCTGACAGAGCCAACCTTGCATCAAATCATTGGTTTTTATCAACGCTATTCATCACAATTTATAGTTTACAGTAAACCTACTGATTATAAAATTGAATTTGAAACTACATGCTATATGGTCTTGTAAAAACTACATTCCCAAAATCAGTGAACGTGCACGTTACAATGAGAACATTATTGCCATGAGTTCTAATGGGTCTATCCATACCAGCTCGGCTGGGATGAGTGGCAATAGTCGAATTAGAACTCATGGGAATTATTTTTTCGCTTTACCGATCACTGATACTGATACCGTATGTGGGAATCTAACTTTATAATGTCTTGTATTTTGAGGGAGAATATTATTTGTTTGAAAGTACTGTTTTACAGACGTAACACAGGCTTTGCCAAATACTTGAATTATTCCAGTCTACCAACTTACGGATTTTGAAATACAATGGTGCGATTCAGCTTGTTGAAAGTACAGCAGACTCCTTCATCGGTTAATATTGGATGAAATATTTCACTGCAGTTGTAGAATTCTCTATGCCAAAGACAAGCTACTAGCATGTCTTCACATGGCTGGGATACCTGTACAAAATAGTATTTTTAAAACAGGCTGAAATTTATGTAACTTAAAACAGAAAATAATAATTAAACTATACCTATTTCTCTTATTCATAAACATTACTCCCTATTAATTTTATGAATCAATCATAATGTATTCAAATTTTACCTTGAACATGAATTCCTTTATATAATTCCAATCGCTTGTTCTATTGTCCTCAACTTCATCCAAATCGTGGTTACATCTGCTTCTCAAAAGTTGTCTTTCCAAGATTGATGTTGTATCGTTTGGCCTGTAAAATCACGTGTAATTACAGCACGTTATACAGTAGGCCTACCTGGGTTATTTCAAACATAATTTGATCCTAAAGACAAAACTAAAAGACCGTCACTTCTTCAAAGCTCTACTAACTAAACTTGAGCAGTGCAGCTCTAGGAACTTCATCAATTCATAGTATTCATAATATTATTATTATTATTATAAATTGGTATTATTCCTGTTTGAGATTTTGCTTGACCACCATCACCTGGGTGGGCTCCGACCCCCAAGCGAATTTACCAGAGTGACTGCTCCACATGTCCATGTAGTAAACAATCATAGTGGGTCCGATTTTTATTCGAATAGGATCCCCAATCAGACCTATCGTCAAATTTCCATTTTAAAAGAAATATTCTGCTGTTTCCATACTTATCACCAATCCTGTATGTAGTAGCCTATAGATATGGAAAAATATGCAGGGAGTTCTGAAAAAAGGTGTCAGGGCATGATTCCTCACATCAAAAGAAGAAAAAAGGTCTAATTAACATAGATCCGAAAATGCTTAGTTATCAAGTTATGGGTGAAAGATTTCGTCTGAATCACAGTTCCCCTGCAGAGACGAAGCCCCACGGGTATTTTTGGCTTTAAATTAGGATGTACAATTTAGCGTAATTTATGTAAGATGAACTGAAAATTTTAATAAAACCGTTTCCAGACCTGTAGGTACAGTAATTTTAAAGATATGTGACGAAATACGCGAAACTTGATTTACTATGTCAAATGTACAATAAACACAAAATATTTTTTCACAGAGCTTGTAGAAAATTTAATTTCGAAGATGACGATGTAAAATAAGTCTAATAGACAAATGCAACCTTTAAAAAAATAATTCTTAATTTTAAATTCGTAGAGAGCTTAACAGATTTTGTTTTTTTTTTCATGCGTATCGTAAGTAATTAAGGATTATTTTTTAAGGTTGCGTTTGTCTATTATAGACTTATTTCACATCTTTCTCTCCAGAATTAAATTTTCTACAAGTTCTGTAGAAACATATTTTGTGATTATTGTACATTTAACATAGTACCTATCTGCTTCAAACTTGTTTTTCGGGACCAAGTTTCGCGTTTCTCGTCACATGTCTTGAAAATTACTTTAGCTACCGGTCTGGAAACGGTTTTATTCAATTTTTCAGTTCATTTTACATAAAGTAAAACTTCGTTTTTTTGGGCCCGAAATTTTTCAACTGTCTTCCCACTGAAGTCAAAAGTGTAGCTAGTATTGCTTCTTTTAAATCTAGATTAAGAGTGTGGTTGATGAATCACCGGGAGAGATTGAGGATCTTTTTGGAATTTTAATCTAAACTTTATTCACTCGTTTCTTTTTTAAGTTTTTTTCTCGATGTTATTTCCTTTATCAATCTACATACACCGTTGGAAGGTGTAAGCTATGACCTAACAGCTCCATGTTGTATGAGTGCGCGTGTTTGTGTGTGGTTTTAATTATTTATTATCTTCATTATTTGGTATCATTCATATTTATTATCATTATTATTTTATTCGCATTGTTTCAGTTTATAATATCTCATGTGCGAGGAATCACGCTCTGACTTATGGGCACCTTTTTTCAGAACTCTCTATATAAGATAGAAGAAAGATGATGAGATAGAAAATAAAATTGTTGAATACATTATTTTATTTATGACCACTCTCAAGCAAAGTATAACAAACTGGAAGTATGACAAATTGAAAACTTGACAAACTGGAAACTTGACGTTATGAAATCTTTAATAAAATCTTTTAGAATAAAATATAGGCTGGCCTATAACCATCCTCTGCAAATCAAGAATATATGCCAAGTTTCAAATTAATCAGTCTAGTAGTTGAGACGTGATGCGTGATTCGTGAATTTACTACCCCCTACGTATAAGCCGATTCTTTCCTTTATTACATTAATAAAAGAACAGTTGATTCTTAATGTACCGAGGATAGGCTAGGTTTATAGGCCTATTTTAAATTCTTCATGTTTTCAGTTTGCCAAGTTGTTAATTAGACCCTTTTGGAGCAGGGGTAGGGGTTACCTGCTAGTTATAAATAAAATGTCTTGGAGAATTGTATTTGAATTGAGATAATAATTATTATTAACTTACGCCTTTAGAATTTTCTCAGCCTCTGAGCGGCGCACGTTGTTCATATTGCATATTGTGATGGCAGGGAACGGAATCGAAGACAGAAGGGTGGCTGTGGGCGACATGGTCATTATCACCGGTGTCTCTGTGTACTTTCTGAATGTGTTGGTTATGAAGTAAATGGCTGCTATCACTGCCAGCAGAAACGATACCACCCAAAAAGCTCTGCACACAATGTTCCCAAGTAGAAATTGAAAACAGTTGAAATTATAAAAAAATTATTATGGTCTAAAAGAGGCTCTCCAGAATCTATAGCATCAGCCAGAATTTGGCCGACTGATGCAAAAAAACATTGAATTCATCAGCTACATTCTTGTAAATCGCTGTTGTAACAGATTGGATACCTGGTAGAAATTTACTAATAACAAAAGAATCCTTATTAATACTTTTTCCCGCCAACTCTCCTATCACTCCCCAGAACCGCCTAGGATCATCTCTAAATTCCATTAGTTTATTTTTATAATATTCAAGTTTAGTTCTTTTCAAATTAACGGTAAGATTTTTTCTAAGCGTGAGATAATGATTTTTCAGAGTGTTATTATATGGTTGCCTCTTCAATTTCCTACTCAATTTATCTCTTTGTCCAATAGCATCAATCAGGTCTGAATTTATCCATGGCTTTAATTTTTTTCTTCTTGACCTCATCGTCTTAGTATTCATACTGAAATCTACAGATTTTTTTATAATTTGATGAAATTTACTAGAACAATTATTTATTTCAAAACAGTTTTCTACCGAACCCCAATCCGCATTCTGGAGAGCCTGTGCTAATAGGCCTTTATTTACAATAGTATAGGTCTTAGCCGATTCAGCCGGTTTTTGTACTGGAAATGAAATATTAAGAGCTATACTGAAATGATCTGTTGGCCTTCCCACCGCCCCATCTTTAAGCCAGCATTCGGTCAACACTATTAAATCCAACCGTGTGTTCAAAGAATCTATATACACCAACAATTCATCGAAATTTCTAGAAATACTCCTTATATTAGTACATAATATCTTAAAGCTTAAATCCACGGAATCAAAGAAAGAAACAAATTCTTCTGAATGCACCAATTCTGAGCAATTGGAAAAATTTAAACTGTCAACGTCATCATTTGATACTAGCAGCCTAGCCACAGCTAGGAAAATATAAAAAATAAAGTGTAATTATTAATTTTACGATTATAAGTTGATATTGAAAAAGCAAATAAATTGAGAGAGAATATGAAAATAAATTGAGATAATAATTATTATTAACTTACGCCTTTAGAATTTTCTCAGCCTCTGAGCGGCGCACGTTGTTCATATTGCATATTGTGATGGCAGGGAACGGAATCGAAGACAGAAGGGTGGCTGTGGGCGACATGGTCATTATCACCGGTGTCTCTGTGTACTTTCTGAATGTGTTGGTTATGAAGTAAATGGCTGCTATCACTGCCAGCAGAAACGATACCACCCAAAAAGCTCTGCACACAATGTTCCCAAGTAGAAATTGAAAACAGTTGAAATTATAAAAATTTATTATGGTCTGGGCTACTACATACATTATATATGTTCACTCATTTTTCACTGCCAATCTGAATCCCTCATAAATAAAAGTAAGTAATCGTTTCTCACCTCACAAGTGGAATTAGGATAGGATTTTCTCAATTTAACAATAACGAATAGAAATTGCTTTTAATTCAAATCACACTTGATCTAATTACTTCATTCTGTTATATAAAAAAAATAGTGCTTGAATCAGGAAAGTGAGTGAAATCCATCTTCATGAAATTGTTCTCAGTTTCAAGGATTGTATTTGAATTGAGATAATAATTATTATTAACTCACGCCTTTAGAATTTTCTCAGCCTCTGAGCGGCGCACGTTGTTCATATTGCATATTGTGATGGCTCTCAGTTCAATAATTTTTTATTATTACATGATACATTAGGGAATAATACAGAATAGTAATATGTAAAAATATAGAAGTGTGCTTCTCCATACTGACCTTTCAACAAAATGCAATTTGGTGTCTCCTATATATCGCAGTCCATGCAAGGTGGAGTATTGGCTGTACTGATGGGCTTGATCGGCCCACAAGCAGCTTGGAGACTGCTTGGTATTGGTGAACGATTGGTCTCTCACGGTACGAGCTCTGTGCACTGGCAAAACACCCATTATGTTTTTAGACTGAGCTCCTGGTAACCAAGTGCCCAATTGTCCCCATTGCTGTCATCTCTGCTGTGATCTCGATATCAGCAATGGTTGATGGTTGTTCAGGTCCGTTCCTCCTAATCGATGAATTAGTTCTCAATTAGAAAAAAAACCCAAACCATAGTTGGTAATGATATGATTACTTTCTTTGCACTGATAAAATATTTATCAACTCTTTTGCAAGGGTACTACTTCTATTCTACTCCTTTACCATTATTATAATTGAAGTTTTGAAGACAACCATTATTTATTGATTTTATCAAATAAAATTATTCAGGGAACTGATGAAAATACTATCTGTAAAAAAATTTTAAATTTAAAGGTTATTATAGGACAGAAAAAGTTGCTCATTAGTCCCTAGACTAGATAGCAATGTATAGCTGAATATATAAAATAAAAATTTAAAGGTTTTTCACAATTGTTTTGCTATACCTATTTTTAGTCTGCAGATCAATAATAGTATCATATGTTTCTAAACTATGAAAATATATTATTTCCAATTGTTATTATCAAGTTCATCTAGATCTATTCTTTTTGCGATTTTAGTAGAATTAACGCCCGGTTGCCCAAAATATGTTTAATTTTAATCATGATTAAATTCCGCGATAACGAATCAGAGAAGGTTTTTTTTTAAAAGAGCACTTCTCTGATTGGTTTTCGTGCTATTTAATCGGGATTTATTAATTATTATTCAAATTTTAACTTGATAGTTTCTAGTATTGGATCTGATCATATTCACTATTCATATTGAAGGCATTTTATTTATAGTTAATATTCACGTTTCTATTCATGCAGAGCTCTGCTGTTTTATTTTTGTTTAATTCTTATATTAGTTTAACGTTGTAACCATACTAATCAAGATAATAAAAAATGCATATGGAACATGAACGACCCCACACTGTATTTAACTCAGGGGTTGTTTAAAACAATATTTTTCCATTATTTTCAGTTATATTTTGTAATTGTAATTTAATGTATTTGTTTGGAAGAATAAATTTAAATTTCAATTTGAAGTAGACAGACTTTGTGCAACCGGGTGTAAGTTTCACTAGGATATTTCTTATTTTGTGCCGATTTATTCTTATTGTGTTGAGGGAGCAAATAATGAAGGGATTAAACCGGTCTGCTTCAAATTTCTTGTGAATTAATTTATAAAATTTCAGTAAAATAGTTGAAACAATTTCTTAAATCTTGAGTTTCCATAGATAAAATTATATAGCCGATGACTGAGTTATTGTTATAAGGTACTGTAGGCCTAATTTTCACTATTTCTCAGAGAATTTATTGAAACAACCACAATTAGTATTCTCTTTGATGAAGTCTACAAACTCATGGTATTATCACCTTGCAACCTTAAAACTAAGTGTGTTGTGAAGGTTCTAGTAACTTTGTTGGGTTTGAACTGGAATATAAAGTGACCACTATTGCCTTGTGACCTCCATTCACATTGTTTAATGTACGACATTGTATCAACAATTTTCACCCTGTTGAACTGTGGTGGTGTGAATGATGGGCGATAGGTGGTTCAATAATAATATTGTTATCGTTTAATTTTCCAATGGATCGTTTACAGCCTTCCAGATGGATTAAGCTGATTGTTTCCGGTCAACATTAACTAGCTTAAATAAGCAAGTGAGAGAACTTATTCGTATTAAGCCCCATCTAAATTAATTTCAATCCACTCATACATCTTGAAATGTAATTAGGAGTGGAAATGGGAATGATGCATTGCTTCATGATGAAAATTGTTATGACTACGAATTTTCAATAATTATGCATGGGTCATTACTTCGGTAGAATCGCTTGCCTCGTCATCAATTAAATTAAGAATAATTATTTTAATGAACACCTTTTTTGGTACTTTGCGTGAAATCTACCGAAAGAAGTTTTTTATTATGTACAAAATACTCATGTATTTATGTTTTGACAGGTTTAGGAGCTGAATAGCAATATGGATGATGAGTTGGCTGCAATTGCCAAAGAAATTTTTGACAGCTCGAGAAGCTCGTCGCCTATTTTAAAGTAAGCCAAACTTTGATCCGTATTAATATTTAGACTTTTTCAAAACTAATGACAGTCACTGAGGCCCTAATATAAGGCCAATTTGCTTGCGGTGTCAAAACAAAAGTGGGCTTATAGACGGGTAAAGTGAAGACGGCAAGCTACTGGCGGCCAATACTTTTCATTATGCATACGTTTGGTATATGGAAATTGATGGTAAGTGACATGAAAGCACTGCCGCACTGGCCACCACTAACTTGCCGTCTCTACTTTCCCTTCATATGTGCCGCTAAAGTTGAGCGGTCAAAAATATGCAGGTTCCATATATATTTAAAAAAAATGCAATTTGGGTTGAAAACTTGAAAAATTTGAAATTACCGGCGGTGCTCTCTCGCGGCTTTTTGACAAAAGTTGGATTTGTAGGTCGAATTTCATTGCTAGATTGGATGTGGCAAAGGCAAATTTGAAAAATTGATCAAAGCGAGGGACGCTTGACGCTCTGGAGTTTAAATTCAAATAACTTAGTTTATTTGCCATAAATACAATTATTAATACGAGAATTTATTCTACTAAGTAAAATGCACTTCATACTTTATAAATCAGATTCATAATCCTAGAATTACAATAAAAATAAATATAAACTACAGAATAACATAATACAAAATCATAAAAATCTATTCAAATATCCAGAAAAAATCACCAGCAAAAAGAAAAGCTTTGCCCGTTGGTGATCGTTGTTAACAAAATTATTATAATCTTCAAGTTGAGGAATAACAATGTATTATTTCTGTGACTAAACTATAAAAAGATATATATGAGCATATAAAAATTGATTAAATAAGGTTATATATGAGAAGAAATAATTACCTTCCCACTCCAGATTGAACCCGTACTTCAAAATGGATTGTACCAATGCAAAATGTGGCATCCAGTTTTAAAACCCTGAAATTTCAGTACATGATTATTTCTATAAATTTCATATGATGTTTATTCTAGTTATTTTCTCATAGAAAAGCAATATGAATTGCCTTTTCAGACATTCATCGATAATTATCCCTAAATAATTCGAATTACCAACAGTTGCAATGCTTGTAAATAGTAACTGGTTTAAGTAAGTAGTTAATATTGTTTCTCATATTATCGGAATGAATTTGTTTGTGATCTTACAGAGATGTACTCTCGAATGACAATTGCTTAGAGAATGAAACGTACATGGCGTTCGAAGAGGAGGAGGAGGAAGGCGACGTCAAAATTGAAATAAAAAATGATGATGTGCTTTCAATGACTGCTGTAAAAAATGAATCTGACAACATCAATTTCAGAGGCTTTGAATTATCTTTGGATCCAAATGCGTTCGAGAATGTTCAAGACGAAGATAGTGATTTAACGCAGCAACAAATGTAAGCAATTGAAATATTGTGGGTTTCACTAACTCTAACCATATTCCAAGTAATTCTCTTAATAAATCATGTGAGAAACTACATTTATTCTGCCTTGAATTTTGTAACTTTTTTAAGTTCTCATGCGGCCTTCTAATGATTCATCTTCTCACTTTCTGAAGACTCACCTAATTGTATATCTTATTAATAAGTTTTAATTTGATGGGAGGTATCAATGGTTGATAATAGTGTTCAAAATTAACCTGAGGCTACTAACTATTGTAAGGATCGTAGATATCATGTTCTATCGTTGAGTGTAAGATAGGTATCTAATCTCGAATTGAGGTCTGATTTTAAATTCGAACATTTTAGAGTAATTTGTGTTGATGTATACGAAAATTAATGTGTAACATGAAATAATAGGAATGAATTGTTGTTTTCAGTTGGCTATCAATAATAACAAGAATTATTCTTGATGTATCAATATCATATCGGCATCAATGATTCAAGATGAATTCTTTACTGCTCAAAACAAATTAGAATTAAATTATTTGAAAAATTGCTTTTATAATCTTCTAAATCTCATTTCTCTGTTTCGATCAAATTTTACAGTGATACTTCTAAATTGGAGAGGGCTAGTAACTCCAAGTTAAGTTCAAATGTTAGTAAAAAGAGTTCAAATTTAAAACAGAGAAGGAAGAGAGGAAGAAGGTATGATTTCAAAGTGTTGAATCCTTTTTCTGGGCATGCTCTGTTTGTGCTTCTTCCAAATTGTTTCTGGTTATTATTATCATTTGGTATGTATATTTTACTACGTGGATTGTTCCATAATTTTTCAATAACTATGTACACTGTAGGAAATATTGAAATTTTTCAATAACTATGTACACTGTAGGAAATATTGAAATTTTCAGGAAACTTTTTCCAGGTTTAGTGGTAATGCTGTAAAGATTTCTTGCGGCTTCCATAATTCATTCGTCAGTTCGAGCAATCCAATCTAGAGTTACCACTCTCTTTAACCACCTATTGAAAAATACGTAGTGTCATGTTTTTACGGGAAAGAATAAAAGTACGACTGAAATTCATCGCGAGTTGTGTGTGAGAATGGTGACGAAGTTATGTCAAGGCCAATAATTTTTTCTTGTATGTGCCAATCCTCTATTGAAGGAATAATATAACATTTCACAAGGATCAACAAAGCGGCCGTGCATCCACATCACGTGCCCCAAACATTTTTGAAAATGTCCGAAGACACCGACCGTAGCTTTAGGCATGACAAAAATCATAAGCAACTCTCTTCAAATGTTAAATTAAATTGTGAATTTCAGTTGCACTTTTATTCCCTCCCGTTAAAAAACGGATGACACTGTTATTTTCAATCGGCGGTAGAATTGAGTGGTAGCTCTCTATTGGATTGCTCGTAACTGTTGAATGAATCAAGGTAGCCACATGAAAACTTTACAGCACTTCCACTTGACCTGGAAGAAAGTTCCCTTGAAATTTCACCCTTTTCCTGCCATGCACAGAGTAATAAAAGCATTGTGTAAATTAATTCTGGATCAATTCTCGTAATTTGTGAGTGCACGCACGTCATCCATCATCCATTCTGTATTATTTAGCCTCCAGCAATTAGCAAATAAAAAAAATATATAAACCTTGATCTAGTGTGCACATAATATTTTCTTTTTTCATATAAATCATGGTCGGTCTTCAAGTGAATAGTGTAGCCAGCCTACTTAGCTCAGCTTTATCAGCTTATTGGTCTTCAAGTGAACTCATAGTAAAGTCCATAATTTGTATTGAATGTATACTTTTTTTTAATACTATTTTTCAATTTGTTCTATGCTTCAGAATTTTGAAAAATTCAAGTTAATTAAGTATTTTGAAATTACAATATTCTGGTTCAATTTTTATTGTTTTCTATTCTTTCTTATGGCAGAAAATAAAAGTGAATTTTGAAATTCCACAACCGTATATCTGAATGATATAAAACGTTTATTGATATTACGTATGAATTTTGCAATCGGCTCTTTGGTATTAGGAAATTTATTCTAACTTCAATTTATGTATGCTCCGAATGTTCTTAGTATTAGTTGTGATTATCTAGAATGTTGTGTTCAATAGTTCCCAGTTTAAGTAGTTGCTTCATTTTTTTTGGGGTTTATCTTCTTTCGTCTATCAAGTTAGTAGTTTGTCTTGTCATCATAACAATCTAGGCAATAATCTAAAAGAAAAGAAACTGTGCTTATTTGATTTATTGAAGTTGGAAATTTATCATGCAATTACTTGAGTAGAACTATTTTTTACAATTTAAAGATATGTAAATTCTCAAAAATTAGATTACTTATCTAGTCCAGTCGAATTGTCATTTTTCAGGAAACAGTCCCGAAAGAATTTTTCTCGTCGGTTCTACAAGGTGCGCCAGAGAAACTTACTTGAAAAAAATCCCACTCGGTGAATTGGTCGTGTAGATGGCCAGGAGGGGTCGCATCTGGATGAGGAAGTTCCCAAGTTTTTTACCCTCTCTCAAGTAAGTAGCCATCATGCTCTGGTCTAGAGAGTTGCGGGCCTTCGCAGTTGAGAGCTTCTTTTCTAATGGTCGATCACTTGTTGTTGCTACGCAACGTGTCTTCCGCGCTCGATTTGAAATTCCTCCTCACAGACTCTTTCCTGGCCGTAATTAGATTCTATCGTGGTTTAGCTAATTTCGGGAGTGTGGAAGTGTCGCTAAACCCAGAAATTGACTTCAACGAACCATGAGAACTCCAGAAAATATCGAAAGAGTGAGGCAGTCAGTTGTGCGTTCTCCCCGGTGTTTGACTCGCAAACACGCAGCTGCTATGGCAGTTTCTGACTCCACTGTTCGCGACGAATTTTCCATGAAGACCTTCAATTTCATCCATATGAATTGGCTGTTGTTCAAGAATTGACTGAACGCGATTTCGTTGCCCGTCAAAATGCGTGATTGACTATCCTGAAGACGCGGTAATTTTTTTTCAGTGACAAGGCTCATGCGATTTTTTATGGGATTATTTGAAATCCCTGGTTGACGGACCATAGCTCACCTCAAGAACAACATTCGCGACGCCATTGCCAACATACCGATTCTATACTGCAACGAGTGGATACAAATTTCGAAAATCGACTTCATCAGTGTATGCGCGATGGCGGTCGCCATTGAGCTGATGTCATTTCTAAGAATGCATGAAAAAAATATAGGGATATTGTATTCTAATATAAAAAAAGATTAAAACAATAACTAAAGTATTTTTGTTCTTATCGACCTTTCAAATAAGTAAGCTTCTCTGGCGCACCTTGTATATGTATTTTGGGGCACCGAGTTCAAATCTGAAATTTGCTGACACGCCAGAGGGTGGCTTCACCCCTAAAAACCCAAAATTTGGGGCTTTTTTCAGTGTTTCCGTTTTATTTCGAAAATGGATTACTTATCCTTGAGTTTACTTTAACCCATACTTCCCTGCACAAAAAATTGTCAATTCAAAAGCTCTTCTTCTAAAAGTATCTTCGAACCCGATATGATAAAAAATTATTCTTGGTCTTGAATTGTAAAACTGAATTTTCTTTTTTTTGTAAATTTAATGATTTTTATAAAAATATATCTAAAGTTGAATTCGTTCGTTTAGTAATTTATGATATTTTTCCTCATTTTCACAGTCTTGGCAGTTTTTCGATAATAAACGGTGATTCAAGATGGATTTAAAGCAACTCAGCTCATAGAGCATGGAGTTCTTCTCAATTTGAAACCAATCGCAAGTTTCCATTATGTATGATACTCGTTTTAGAAACACAACCGTAAAATCGTAAAAATAGAAATCGTCGTCACTTTTTCAATCGGCTGTACCGTAACTTTTGAATGGTATTGAAATCGAAAGTATTGTTTATGGTAGTGAAAAGAAAAGACAATTCTCTACAACCTTCACTACATTTTGAATTTTTTAAGTATAGTCTTTTACAAGATACGATACTTTGAATATGGAAATTAGGCATTTTAAGTATAAAAAATTAGTTTAAGAAGGAATTTTCCATTCTTGTATCATATGATTGTGAACCGCCTTGACGAGTTGAGAATAATGAGCTATAGTACGAGAATCTTTATGTCAAAAGTTATGAGTATTAAAAATTTTGATTCTTGAGGTGTCTTTATAAGCGCCTCCCCACTAAGAAATCCTGAAATTAATATTGCATCTAACGGCTGATTCTGATATAACATAACCCTTTTATAACAATATGATCTAAAATATTGATTCGATCATTTAGGAAGGTCTTGAAAGTTATTACAGTGAAGAATTTGTATTTTGGCTGTAGGACATGGTATTATATTTATTTTTGCTAGTTCTCCTCCTTCTCCCAATACTAAATTTTTGAGGAATTTTGCTCAGAATTAATTTTACTTTCACATGATATGTAATTTTCAATCATTACTTTATACCGTAATACTCCAAGTTGTATGTATAGAGTAGAAGTAGTGAGTTTCCAGAATTTTCAAAAAAAAATCCTTGAAAAATACCGCTATTTAAAATATGTGGAATCCTCCAAAACCAGAAATCGTAGATTTCTGCGAGACCAATCAATTTATTGGAAATCTTATTGTCTTCAATTTTGTAGATAATGATTTTTTCGAAAACCCGAGGTTTTTTAAATAAAATTGAAACCCTGAAATTTTGGGGGTTTTTAGGTGTGAAGCCGCCCTCTGGCGTGTCTGCAAATTCCATATTCGAACTGGGGCTGTTTCCTGAAAAGTGACCATTTGACTGGACTAATCGATACTTTTAACTCTTAATACCACCTATAACAAAACTATATTAAGAATGATGCATTATTTTTACTACGCCTTTTTATTATTATTTGTCTATTGCGTTTTAGCCTACTCATGTGTTCTATTTTCAATAGATTTATTGTTTTGTTTTTTTTAATGTGTAGTATTTATTTTGTTGTATAAATATTGACAATATTATGTTTGGTCAGCAGCTTGAAATGCCTAGAATAATAACTATTATTGCATTAAATAGAATATTTTTACATCTTTGCCTGATGAAAATAATTATTATGATCTGGAACCTGTATTATATTTTAATAAACATTACTACATTATCAAGTAAACTTGATAGGAATTCTGTAGGAATTTCGCAGAAATATTATATTAGTGCGTATAATATAGGCTAGTACATATAATATCTAATTTCTATTATCTCTAGACCAAAAAATAAGGACAAAGAGGAAGAGGAAGAAAGTGACTTGAATGGAGAATCAGCCTCTGTTGAGCCACAATCACCCAAAGGATTGGATATTGATAATTGTTTTGAGAGTCCGTTTGATGATTACGGCCTCAACAATCCTCAAACAACTGAAACAACTAGCAAATCATTAAAAGACTCGTGAGTATCTAAGTTTTATCATTTGTTTGAACATGATAATGTTGCTGAATAATTCTTAAATCAATCACATAGATCTATTTATATATTATCTTGTGTAGCGTCTTGGTTGTTCTTTACTGAGTAACTCCTTTCTTGTGGTATTGTAGTCTAACTCGACTAGAAATTCTCCTGTAAACTTTTGTAGTCGGATAATTTAAAATGTTATTTACCTTTATAGGTCGGATAATTTTAAAATTTCTAATTAAAATTGTACTTTTGAACTCTTTAACAATATCCAGCATTGAATTTACTTCCAACCTCAACTGTTTAGTGGCTATGCAATATTTTCATCCGTTTTTAGAATTCATGTATTGTGGGTAAATAATGAAAGAACATTATGACATCATGAAAAAAATTTAATTTAATCTACATTCTTCATAATTTAGCTTCAAATCTATAATTTTCTTGTAATAATTGATGGGTCATGGATAGTTTTGTCCCAGCCAATGTATTGTAATTGATGTGAAGTGTAACATTCAGAATAAGTTCTGATTTATAAATAAATAAGCTTACAATGAGTCCAGTCAATGATGGGTCAAAGAGGAAAAATTTTCCAAGACAATTTTTGACCCCGAAGGGGTAGGGTAGTAAAGAGGTAAACATATAAAAAATCACCACCCCTACTCACTGTGCTAAGGGAGTGGCTCAAAGGTTCCTTTTTTGGTTTTTCGCATATATCTCGAAAAATATACCTCTCACGGACATTACTATTCTGTGCAAAATTAAAAGCTTACAACATTTTCAATTTAAGAACTTACAATTTCCTACAGCATTCATCTCTCTTTCAACTATCTCTCATAATTTTCTCCTCAATTTTTTGCTCTTATCGGCTCGGATATCTAAAAAACTATGAGATAAATGGAAAAAGTTGAAAAATCAATGTTGTATTGAAATTTTGTAAGCTCTTAATTTTTCATAGTTTTTGTGATATAGGTGAAAATAAAACAATGTAACTTTGAATCACCCCACCCCTTCGGCACAGTGAGTAGGAGTGGAAAATTTTGATATGTTTATCAAAATTCTTACTAACCTAAACTGAACTGCGAAGTCAAAAATTGCCTTCCAAACTTTTACTTCTGTACCCTTTTTTTGAGCATTCATTGATTTAACTGGATGAAAATTCAAATTGAATCGAGTTTTTTTCAATGACATATTACTCGCATAACAAATTACATTACACAGTTTATATTACATTAAAATGTCATTGAATACAATACTGCCTGCTTAAGAAACTTCTAGTCTGCAAACTTGTTACCTGACTGATAGAATAACACTTCAGACAAATAGAAGTATTGTGGCATTTTATCTATTTATAACCGAGAAATGGCAATAAAAATAATTCTCAACTGTCTACAACATATTATTTTGTGATTTCAGCTCCCAGTCCAATACAAAACCACCTTTGAGACTGAGAGTGAATCTGAAAGGATTGAGCTCAGGAAAATCAAGGTTTGTTGGCAATTTAAACTTCTACCAACCTGCTAAATCCAAAAGCCTATGACTTGATGGAAAATATATACCTTTGTGCTAAATAAATTCAGATTATCGGCTGTCATGTTTCAATTGACTGACTGACTAGTTGGTTTCTCCAAACAAAGTTTTGACGGACGTGGCGTGGGATTCTTTCGATTTATGTGTTGCTGTGGACAAAAACAATATAAAAATTCAAAAATCGATTAAAAACTAATGAAACCTACAAAACCAAATAAAAATCTTGAAAAATATTAAAAGCTGACTTACGATTGACTTGTTTATTAAGATGCACAAGGCTTCATGGGACTAAAGAGACTTTAAAGCAATGAGATCGAATTAAGGAACGATATAAACGGTATAAACTTGAGGTTGTCTGTGTTCAATGAATTTGATGACAATCAAATTCTATTTATCTGATATCGTAATAAAAACTAGTATAATACAGCAAACCACAGTAACATGCAGAAGTGCTGCCCTCGTAGCACTAGTAGGTTCCGAAGTAGGAAGACTGACACTTGGACCTTGGGACTGGCCGGGGACAGTGAATGGTGCTGGGGTGTTCCAAGTGAAACCCGCCAGACCAGTGCTGACATGATAGCACTGCTTGATGCATTTGGTTCTGGGTCTAGTACTATTGTTCAATATTAATGATTTGATGATAACATAATCATCATCATTATTTTATATTAATCTGATATTTTTCAACATTTCAGCGATGAGAATGTCGAAGAGTTGCCTCTCAAAAGAACAAGGAGAAAAGTTAATCTTGAAGAAACATCAACAGCCCCTTGTGAAACTGAACTCGAAATGGGACACAGGTATTCTAATACCTAATAATATTGTAGGCTGTTAACTAAATTGCTGGTTATTCTTGTTAGATTATAATTACTGACAATTATACTGACTAACAGATTTTTCAATATAATCCTTTTCCATTTTGCTTTCATAGTTCTAGTATTTGTACTAAAGTCTATTTTATTGATATTTCAATGTCGTGTTTTGAACATTCAAAGTTCATTCAGATTATTAGATAATATTTTTGTATTTAATAGACATTGTTGGATTTTTTATTTTCTATAATAAAATTCTGGGTAAGCGGAACTGACTGGGACACTTGCTGAGGCATGGCGGCCTCCTTGTGACGGCAATGGAAGGGACTGTGGAGGGAGAAGGGTGCTGGGGCGGAGGAGAGTGAAGATAGTGGATGATGTTAGGGAGGAGGGGAAATAATTCATGTTGAAGAGAATATAGCACAGGACAGAGAGGAATGGAGGAGGAATCATGTATGGACCTGCCCTAGGGCAGAATACTGATAATGATGATGATAATGATAATAAAATACCTCAATTCTCTGAATTGACCTTGAAGAATGAGGTCTACTGTACTCAGAGCTACAAAAGAATTGAGAAATATTTCAGTCGGAGAAAACTGATTAGATTTGATGTAATCTCTTTATTTATACAGATCTCAGTATATGCTTTCAAAAGAAGAGAGATCTAACCTTTCAAATTTCACTCCCACCACATCGCAGCAATATTTACCCTCTTTTGCTATAACTCTCTTTTGTGTGTGTGTGTGTGTATGCGTGTATACAAGTAAGTTTAAGCTTAGTAGTAGTAGGAGATGAAACTGGAAAATAAGTTGATTGCATCACTATTATTTCAACAATCAATGTTCTGTCTGCTCCTCACAATGAGGAACTTATCATACAACCATGCACAAGTATTTTTCCAATTCCATGTTTAGAAGAATTATTCAAACATTTTATTTTATTTTCAACGGTTGCCTTGCGGAAAACAAAGTCCATTTCCATTGAGGAGACAATCTTATAAAGTTGATCACTTGCTTTTCAGTAGTCTCCATCGTGCTTTACGAAAAGAGCAATTATGACATAATTTATGAACAGAATTTTATTTCAGAGCAAATGTTTCACCACTTTATTCAAATTCAAGAAAAAGAGAGTTTGGGCTGCTTGCTTCTCTTCCCTATTTATTATGCATACTTTTATCAGTAAATGATCTTTTGAATTTCTGAAGAAGACGTTAGATTGTCAGCTACATAAGTTGGATAATAATTTTTCGCTACACTGCAGAAAAAACGTACAATTCCCGGACATTTTGAAGATTGGAAAAAATAGCGCTCTACGAACAAAGTAAATAGTAACAATGTAAATAGTAACAGTGATCTTGATTTGAACCATGAAAAGTCAAGGTCATTCGCGATACCCGTCTTCAAAGTGGTTACTTTCCTATCACTTACAGTTTAAGTGTATTTTAAATGGGAGCATTAATATTGTGGATG
Source organism: Nilaparvata lugens (assembly GCF_014356525.2). Lineage (NCBI taxonomy): Eukaryota > Metazoa > Arthropoda > Insecta > Hemiptera > Delphacidae > Nilaparvata > Nilaparvata lugens. Next base: position 21,591,732 of record NC_052509.1, read on the forward strand.
ACAAGAGGAACCCTGGTCGACGAGTTTTCTCGTCATGTTGTGCTAAGCAGAGATGGCATTGGCAATAATTGATAAGAAGTCTTACCAGCTGTTTCTATTCACAACTTTTTGATCGTTTGAATATGGGCTATGTTGAAAAGTGTGAAGTCATGTATTCAATCATTTGTTGTTGTACACTCATTTACATAATTATTTGATGATTGTGTAGCAAAAAATATCATACGTTACTTGACCGTGAATGTCTCTTGTAGGGCTTGCATGAAATTTCAGTCTCGGCTAAGGACTTGACTTGAAACATGTTCAGCCCTGCAAACAGCCATTTGCCGCCCTCTTGACGTAAACTTGACTGACTATTGACCACTTGACGTAAGACTTCAGTTAAAATATTTTAATTTACAGAATTTTGAAACAACTGATGTCATTCCCGGGCGCCGCACCCTTTTTGGATAGGCCAGACCTTACTGCTGACGGAATGAATAACTATTACGTGGTTGTGAAAAAACCAATGTGGCTTAAATATGGTAAGCTATTAGGCTAAATATTTCTATAAAATATTGCTAGAGAAATAATGTGCAGAGGTATTTTATCATATTGGTTGAACCTCCAATACTAATTCGATTTTTAAGTGAATTGAGTTTCTGTTTGTTAGTGTATAGTTCTCCAATTGTGTGTTTATGAGAAAATTAAACTTGATTTTTTTTTCAGTTTTGAAAAAGTACAATGAAGAAAAATACCCCAGTATCACAGAATTGGTAGCTGATATCAGGCTCGTTTTAGAGAACTGTTATCTCTATTGGGGTACTGGTGATCCCCTGACTAAAAAAGCTCTTAGAGTCGAAGAACTTCTAGAAAAGAAACTAACTACTTTACCGGCGTAAGTATTTTATAACAGTACTTGGATGTTGTAAGAAAATGTATGTGATGAATAATTTGAACATTATCGAATATAAATTGATTTGAATTTTTATTCTCAATAATATACATTACATAATAGTAGTTTATGCAACGGTTTTATAATGACAGAGAGTCTTTAAAGCACGAGTTAAGATGTAAATTAATTAAGACGCGAACGAATGATACAACTATTGAAAATCATATTTTGAGATGATATATTTTTGTTGACTGGTACTGCAGTTGCCAACTCAACTGAGTTACGGTATTACTAGTGTTCGATTCAATATTTTCCACTAGCATGCTTGAATTTCTGTTGGATAGATTCATCCACATATAGCTCTCTCTGCAAATGTTGATGACTTCCAACCCCTGTGGCGATCCACAGACAAAATGTCCCCCCAGCATCTACTAACAATGTAGCTGAGCTCTTGCGGAAGCAGGGGCTGGAAAACAATTCAAACTTTGACAAATTCAAAAATTTTGCGACAATTTTCCCCATGTCTCCTATTTTGTTTATGCCGAAATTTTGGCATGTACATTTTATTTTAGCTTTTGATAGTAAGTTCAGAAAAAATCTTGTTTTGGGAATTTTTTGGCTGAAGATTCATGTATTCTTTTACTATTTCAAGGCTCTTCCCTGTAAAGGTAGGCGCACACAGATCGTCATCGGACGGACGGCACGCATCGGACGGATCGGATTATTAGATTTGATGCATTGTTTTCAATTGGAGTGCGATTGGTGTGCCATTGCGCACACATTTCATGACCCCTGCCGTTTTTATCTAAATACCGTGTATCCAACTTCATTTCGAATCCAGCTTAATTTTGAATCAAACTTCTCTTTTTCAAATGGAAACGTGGTCATGTGATGGATACATGAATCGATGTATACATGTATCGAAGCGATACAAAATTTCAAGAGAAAATTAATTGCTATCTCAAAATTAATTGATATCTCAAACCGTTTCAATGATATTTACATTTAAATATACTTATTAATCATACAGTAATGAAATAAATGTGTAGAACCAATATTGAAAATCAAGTGTAAGTGAACTTTAAATCTAGGTTTACACTATGAGCTACATGTAGCTCTGCTACAAGTTCAAAAAGTGACTTTGGAGATCTGCTATGTAGCAGTTTAAGCCTATTTCCTCAGCTATATAGCAGAAAATGAGCTATCCAAAATTTTCGTTAAATATCAAAGAGAATCTGAACAATATATGGCTCTGCTACATGTCAATTTTAGTTTATAGCAGAACTAGATGTAGCTGCTCTGTTCTTGAAGGAAGGCTGCCGCAGCTGTTTACTGCTGTTTGCAGCTGTTTAGTGCCTGCTGGGTTTACACCAGATATAGTACTCATTTGTTGTCAGAGTGCTAGTAGGTTACTGCGCATTGCGAGCATTTCTTTTTGATCAATATATTATTGTGAAATGATGAAGAGTGAATTTGACTGGAATTGAGACAAAATTATACAATATCTTCTTTCTCTACTCTGTGCTGAAAATATCACAGTTGCTGCGGCATCTGGCTGGGAACTGAGCAGTGAATACTGGTTTATTCCAAACTACAGTATATTTAGCTATGCTACGAGTAATGGCATCAAAGTTAATTATAGCAGAGCTACATATAGCTCTGCTACATAAAATTGACCAACATTTTGAAGCTACAGAAAAATAACTTTTTTAATTCGAATAGGATTACCATTGAAGCCTACTGTCAAATTATATTCGAAAAGGGGATATTAAGATGTCACCAACCCTGTAGGCCTACGTGAATCCATACAAATTTATGGTTTACTCTGTTTGGGTAAATGATTTAGAAGGGTAAACATGTTTTTATACTATGAAAAGAAATTATAATAATAGGTTTAAAAAGACCAAAAACTGGAGGAAAACATTTTTGAAAATGGATGATGGGCAGTGTTATAAAGATAATGAAAATGCTAATAAAATTATATCAAGTGACCTGTCTCTGGCTCAGGTCTGGTGAAAAAGTTTCAACGTCAAAAATACTTTTTTTATTTGCTTGATAAAGAATAGTTTTTATATTACTTGATAAGCTATTTGAAAGCGCAATTTTTGTTATAAGATATCAAGTTTTGAGTATGATAAGATATCAAGTTTTACTCAGATGCTCAACACGAATATCGATATTGTTGATTGAATCCTTCAGTTAATCTTTTGTTGATGATAATTAATCATTATTAGAAGCTTGAGCTTCTAATGATTCAATGATAGTGATCACTATAATACAGCTACAATAACTAATTTTTCTATGAATTCATATTCCTAGATGATTTGAACCATAAATCTTTAATAATTGTGATTGTATTTTTTAGGCATGTAAGAGAGTTATGCTCGCTAGAAGCCACTCATGGAGAGGATGAAACTGATAACTTTGAACGAAATAAGACTGACAATACTAACCAAAAAGATGATGTTGAAAGTTCGAGTCATAGTTTGAAAAAAGGTACGTATTTTGAAAAGTTTCCTCATCATTTAGTTGAATAGGTCAAGTTAATATAGTTTGATAGTATGGGAAGAGATGTTTTGATATTTCTTCATAATTGAACGAATTAGACGTTGATGTTGACAAATATAGTGTTATTGACAACATTAACGTTGATGTTGACAGATATAGTGGTATCACAACATGAACGTCTTATTCTTCCAATGAAAAATACAGTGTATGATACATTATTATATAATGTTTGTTAAATATTCATTCATTTTCAAAGACAAACAGTTAGATATAGTATTGGTTCAATCACCAGTACGAAACTAGGAACAGAAAAAAAATTGTATTATTTTTTATTTGAAATGTATTTTGTTTGTAACATGAAATAAATAAATAAAATAAAGTAATATAATGCAATGATCTAACTTAGTAAATAATCCACATATTTTTGATCTACAGAATTTATAATTTAAACTCAGAATAAAAAACACTTTTGAAGTGGAAACAATCACTTTTTAGCAATGACGACGTATCGATGTGTTGTTGGTCATCATCAGAGTCTGAAGATGGTCTGATGAACAACACGTCAAAACGTCGTCACTCTTAAAAAGTAAGTGTTCTCGCTTCAAAAGTGTTTTTATTCCAAGTTTGAACTTGTGACCCCCTGGTTAGGAGAGCTCGCTCAAGAAGTTTTGTATTGTAATCTTTGAAACCCGCAACTTTTAATAATATAGAGTTGATGAAAATTATGGAAACAGCTAAATATTTTTCTCAAGAATAATTTGACAGTGGGTCTCATTTTCATTAGGGGTCCTATTTGAAATGAAAAATTACTCTTCAAAAATCACTCTGTCGCTTCAACATCTTTGACCCTCATATGAATCCAATTTTTTTTTTCAATAAGAAGGTGGCCATGTTGATAGGTACATGATTTCGATACAGAGTTCCAAGAGAAAATAAATGGAGAAAATCGCACATTGATATCTCAACCCGTATCATTTTTTTTATGTAAAAACTGTAAATTTATGTTGTATAATAACCAGCTGAAATCATATAATGTCAAAGCATGAAGGACTGTCAGAGTGATAGCTCCCAAATAGTCTCAGCTGATGTTATGAATGAATGGAAAATCTGTAGTAATTGCATGCAATGAATTCTTCAGCTGACTAAATTATAAATTACAACAATTTTTTATGCACTTTCAATGTTATTTCTATATCCTGAAAAAGGACGAAGGAGTGAGTCAGTTTTATTGTCCAACGAACTTGACCTGTGAAAAGGTTCGAAGAATACGTGTTCAAAATTTGAAAAAGATTGATCAATTCTTTCTAAAGTTATTGTAGAACTTACAAACGGACTGACAACAACTTTGGCTTTCAGTAAGTCAAAAGTGAGAGCTCGCTAACGCTCGTTCAATTAATCTGGAAAAGGTGTTCCATTGAAATTTGGAAATTGTTTCCATTTACAACATGGATATAATTCAATGTACACAAATTAGTTCGAGTTTTCTCTCAATATTAGTAACAAACCAAGTAAACCAAGTTCAAGTAATTAAGTTCTTGAAACTTGACTCGCATACTTAGCGACTTAATAGAGTAATATTACTCTACAACAATATTATTGTGCCTGTTCACATTTTTTGATTCAATGTTTGATTCAAACCAAATAGTTCGATGATTTGATGAATTTTATTAATTTTCAGGTGTTTTTGTATCACGGTTATTGCAAAGGGTAATTAATAATTCAGACACCAACTCAATCAACTCTGAAAACTCAGTATTAGAAGGTGTTGGTATAGAAGTTGAAGAATGGGAAAAATCCGTGCTTTATCGTGGGAACGCTCAGAATGAAATTGATTCAATGTGGGAGGTAAACATTTAGTAAATTTTCAATCTATAATATTTCATATGTTTTTGGTGATTCTGTTTCACCAGAATTGACTGCACTGATACAGTTTATTGTATTAAACTGACATAGGTAAAAGTAAATTCGTATGGCTTTTGTTGGTGGGGAGTCCCTTGCGGGAAGGTCCCACCGCCTGAATATATAATTTAAGCCGTCAATGGGCCTTACGACTGTCATACTTCAGCCGGGACCGACAGTTTAACGTGCCCATCCGATAACACTGACATAGGTATTTCAAGTTGATTGATCATCAAGATCAGTAGTTGATGCAGTATATACAAAACTCTGTCGACTTACAATATTCAACAGATAAACTGTGTTGATATACATTATAGGGTATGTTCTATAAGAATATTCAATGTGGGAGGTAAACATATCGGGAGACTTACCTCCCTTAAAAATTCTGTAAGAATCAACCTTCAATGTGGGAGGTAAAAATGTTCGATCTTTAATATTTCATATATTTCTGGTGATTCTGTTTTACCAGAATCGACTGCAATATTATCAATTTTAAATGTTGATCACTAAACAATTTTTCATTCATTCATTGTATTATTATGTAATTAGTACCCGTGCCACGCAAGGGACTAATTAACAACTTCAAACTGAAAACTTGACGTAATGGAATCTTGAAGAATTGAAAATAGGCCTATAACCATCCTCGGTGAATTAAGAATCCATATGAGAAATTTCAAGTTGATCAGTCCTATAGTTCAGACGTGAATGCCCTATTCCGTACGTGTATAAGCCAGTTCTTCCCTTTATTATTAGTATAGATTTACTATTTTGTTTCCTATTCATATGAATGCTCGAATAAATTTTCGCTTTTTCTCATTGTATTAATTTTATTTATTTAGTATTGATGGCAAAAATATGATGGGATAGTCAGAAGGAACATGGATTTCATTGTTCAATTAAACTTATAATGTCACATTATCACATTTAAATGAAATTCGTGATATTGATTCAACTTTTTTCACAGTTACCACTAATAGGCCAATTTTTGTCTCTGACGCTCAATATATTGAGTATTGGGCAAATTTCGCAGCATGAAGTAGAGAGAATGCTTCTGATACCTCAAGCATCCACAGTATTAGCCAAACTCATGACGTCCATGCTTGTGTAAGTTTTATTATTCAATCTATCTTGATGTAGAATCATTTTTAAATGCAGTATTTATATTAGTAAGCCAATAACTCCTTTTATATGGTGATTCTATTTGTCGAAATTTAATTCTTCTGCTGATCATGAAAGAAATAAATAAATTAGTATTATGCGAAATTCAATGAAGTATCATTAACAAGCTGAAATTGAATCATTCCCAAACCTCAAATTGTAAGTAAACATTCTTTGCTTTTAAAATAGTTATAATATTATATTCTATTAATACTTGAACATTCGAAATTCATTACATAAGATTCAATATGACATAAAAATACGAATTATGATAGAAATTACCTCAACTTAATAATGTTTTAGAGATTTGATAGGTTCATACGGTTCATTTAGGTTTCAACTTGAATGGTTCATTACGTTTAAGAGATGGTTCTAGAAACCGAGCATATAAATGATAAAAGCTTGAAGTTATCAATTTCAATTGAAAATGTTGAATGTTGGAAAACATTTAAATTATTTTCTCGTCAATTCAATCGATTCAAAATTATGTTTCTTCAATTGTAATTTGATGAATTGTGCATTTTTTGGGTTGCAGTACGCCATTTTGTCGGGTCAAGCTAGAAGAAGGCCCACCCATGCCATATGAGTTCTGGTCAAGCAAGCTGAAAAAGAAAGTGTCACTCTGGTATCATACATACCGATCGACAGGAGGTGTTACTATCAAAGTAAATCCTATACTTACCGATCATTATCATAGAGTAGTACATAGTTACAAATTTTCAATTACATTAAATTAGTATATAAGCCACAGCGTAAAGCTCCGCCAGCTTTGTTCAAATCTCTAGAAATAGAATATACTGTATTTGGGACTCCCGAAACTATGAAATTATTTGCTTGAATTACATCTGTATTGGATAATCTAATTTTTATATGCATGTTTAGATATATGTAGATTTAGATTTATATAGATATTATATTTTCTGCTGGGATTGATACCTTGTCTTGTACGTGTGTATAATGTTAATGATGATGAGAGATGAATGAACCGATTGGTTGGTGGGTTCCGAACCACAAACAAGAAGTTGTTTTAATATTAAGTCAACCAAATGACAGCCGTTATCTTAGAGGGTTATAACTGTATGTTAGCAGATTTATGTCAAGCAGACACCCTTCCAAAGAAAGGATCTTTGGCGCTTATCTTATTTTGAAATTAGACGGTTCTACAACCACACTATTTAAATAGTTCAAAAATAAAAAATTGCAAATAATATCACCTCAAACGTAATTAGAAAAATTTTCTAATTAGGCCTAATGCCTGAACAAGATCCAGAAAGCAGCATGTACCGTTCAACATTATTGTGTAGTAGGTACCTATTGTTTAAGTTTCTCATATATAGTGTGGTAGACTTCACAATGCGGCTATTGTACTGTCGCTGTAACTTCAAATCATTTATTAATTACCTTCTTCATTTATTTTCTGAATGTTCAATTTGATATATTATTTTCAGTTAAAATTTAAGAGAGGAAAAATTTCTGGTGTTCATACAATTATTTTTTGTCGAATCCAGTATTTATTCAGTGCTATGTGTAATTCAGTTTTTATGTATTAGGTACTCTATAATCCCGATCTCAAAAAAGCTCGCATATGAATTACTTATTGTAATAAAATAATAATAACTTCTTATTGAAATCAATATGAGAAAAATGAAATAATCATAATGACTATTAATGTTAAATTATTCATACCGGTACCATTTAATCTTTCAAGTTTTTAAATCACACTCCGGTTGAATTTCATTGTTTTGTTTAATTTGGATCTTCGATTTTACAGGTTTTTGAAAGGATAGGAATAGAGCCTGAATTTTGGTTGATAATGGGTGAAATTAATCCATTAGAGGAGATGGAGTTTCATGAATTGAAGTTCATTCAACGTGTCTGGGTCCTAAAAAGTCTTTGTGATTTCCTATTGGTAATTTCAACATCTACACTGATTTCATTTTATATTTTTCATAATAGAATAGATACTCGTAGTTGGTATTACTCATATTTCAAATAAAATCTTTTTTTATCATATCTAAACTTCAATCAAACTGTACCAGAACGTATGAATATTGAGTTTTCACGTCTCCACAGTTCAGCATAATGATGAATACAGAAATTTCAATATTAGGTATCACATTGTAATAAAAGTAACTAATGTATTTTATTATTTTAATTAAGTATACTACCGATTTATTCATTTGATAATGAATTTTATCAGAGCCCTTTATGCGTTTTATTTTCATTTTCTTCTAGTGTAATAAAATATAATACCTGTTGATAAAATGATGGTATATTTTGTATACGGTGAACTTGATAAGTCTCGGTAAAAATCGAAATATTAATTTCTATTTCCAATGTTAAACATAACATGTATTTGTTGATTTAGGAATAGATTTCGTAATCTAGATTCTGTTTCTACTGTAAATACTATTAATTTAATGAATAAAAAAAGTTGTATTTTTGAGTCAACAAATTATTTTGTGATAATCTAAATAGTTTTCAACTTGTATTTCAGCATAATCACAAGTCTTTCCAAGAAAGTTTCAATGTGATAGAACCAGATACTATGAGAGAATCATACCTGGGAAGGGATAGGCAAGGATTCTCCTACCATTATTTTCCTGAATTCAACGAAGTTAGAATTTACAAGAGGGCCAGAGTGTCTAATGAAAAGGTGGGTTCTTATTTACCATTCGATTTTGTTCGCATTTTTGTTTGATTATTGTATGTTATAAGATGAAATATTTAAATTTCACTTCCAGGAAATTCGAACAGAAACCGCTATATTATCTAGAATGGCATTAATAAGCAAAGAAAAAGAGTTATCACACGTATTATTTTCATATTTATTTATTGATACTATAATAATCCAAACGCAGGAAGAGCTACTGCATATCGAGATATGGTTTGCTGCAAATGGTCTGTCTATGAATACAAGTAAGACTAAGTTCATTACTTTCCAACCCCCCCCCCCCACCATTTTGCAGCCAGAAACTTTACTGTGTGGTTCGATTTGAGTGTACCCCAGCAAAGCGTTGCTGTTGATCTTCTAGGAGTAAACACTAGATAGTAGATTGCACAGGTCAGTGCACACTCAAAAAATATGCTCCAGGGTTAACTCGGCTATTTTCTCTCTGCGAGTGCTCAAAAACACATTGAGCTTCAAAGCTCTAATGGTGGTATATTACGGTTATCTTTTTCCTTTCCTCAAATATTGCATAACCCAATGAGGAAGATCTGAATTCTTCATCAAAGTATTAAGATCTCAAAAAAAGGATTAAGAATTATTTTTGGTAAGTCTCCCAGATATTCCTGTCGAGAACTTTTCCATAGTTGCAAGACACACTGCCGTCACTGTATATCTTGGAGATTCCTTGCACATAGGTACTTTTGACTGACTGCGTTTACGAAATTATATAATTTTATGTGACTATTGTATAATTACAGTGTTTTACCAATGTGATTGTTTTATGGGTTGAGAACCTTCCTAAGGTTGCTCTTTTTTGAGTCAACCTCTGTCTGATTGTTTAGGATACAATTATAAATTGAATTGTATTGATATTGATTTTAATAACTCACTCTAGAAGTACTCATTCAAATTCTCATATTATTTGAGGCTTCCTCGAATTGATTTTTCAACAAGTTTTATTTGATGTATTTCTGAGACTATCGATTGGAATACTGTAGTTCTATCAATTTGATATTTTAATAAACAAGTGACTTGTTTTAAATGAATATATCTTATTTTCAGTGGAATGAATTTGAACATGGGGTTGAAGAAATGATTTTTTCCACCGCTGAAGATGTAGACTATGCTGAAGAAAATGAGGAAGAAGGTAGTTACAATGAACTTTTCTAGTTCATACTAATAGTTTTGTGATGGCTCTAGATTGATGGTAACATTATAATATGATTATATTTAATATACATCCCTAATCATAGTAAAACTACCACAGAACTATAGTATATTTCTTGAAACCTTGAATGTACCTTGAATGAATATTTTCATGAATCTCTTTTTGAACAATACTTGTTCTTCTTTTTTATACAAAGCTCTAATGGTTCTAGTCTAATAGTTTTATTCGATAAAATACAACATAGGTGATAATGACAAACTATATTGCATTGCTTTATAAGAAGATTACGCCACTTAGATCATTGGTACATCGATCTTTGAAAACTTAGGAAATGAGGAAAATGAAAAAACAAACATGAGTTATTGATGGGTCTATAAATCTAGGTCTATAAATACATGACACAATCCCGTGATGCATTGCAAAATCGCCATTTTGTGGGTTTCTAGTTCACCAATTTTCAAATTTATCAGCTGCTATCATTATAGATTAAACAACATTATGTTTTTGTTATATTGTTCAAGGGATATTGCTTGGTTTTGAATTGTAAAATAAATTGTTCCGACAGAATAATAATATTTAGATTTCACCTAGAAACTGATTTGTTGATTTTTAGATTTGATTGAGAACTATAAACTATTTTTGAGGTTAGCCTTTCGCCCCAATGCCTTATGAATCATAACAAGTTACAAGAATAAGAACAATTTTTAATATTAAAAAATGAATTATTGTTCCATTTATTATTGAAATTTCATTATTAAAAAATCGAAAACCTGTATTTACATATTATCTAAACCAGAATATTGTTTTTAAAAAGCATAATGCATGATTTTGTTATGAGTAGATTGGAATTTCAAATGTACTGCCATAAAAACCCCACATAATGGCCGCTCCATAAGGAGCACGAGTGTCTTGACCTGTATTTATAGACCTTGGTTATTCATGTTACTGTAATTAATTTTTATTCATTTTAGGACTCCATAATGAAAAGCACAGTTAAATATCGTCGATTCCAATTCTTTTGTAAAATTAAAACTGTGTTTTTTTTTGTTAATGTAACATTATGGTTGTAAGATCTAAGGCGGGGTTCACAATAGAGCGATATTTCCCAGACGATATCACCCTCACCCGCGCGATACACACAGACAAATACTTGAAATTTAAAGGGAGGCGATTAAAATGGTTCACACCGGTGCAATTTTCAGCTTCTATTCTGAGTACTGGATGAATCGCGTCGAGTACTGTTTACTGTCTCTATCCTATAGTGAGGTCCACGTTATAATGGCAGTGTTTGATTAGCAATGGTATTGCTATCCTTGTCTATCATTCAACAAAGCGGATAGCGCTATCTCTTTCTCGCTTTGCTCTGTTGCCAGATCGTCTTTCAACAATGTATAATGAATGATTATTAATTAACAAAATATTTCAACTTAATTATGAAATTTTATTATGATATTATTGAAAAGTATATTTTCTTGCTTAATAAAATATAATTGATTATTTTTAACGAGAATGAACTAAAATATTACATTAATAAAACTATCAGCTACCGTCTATAGAAGGCATTGACAACTTTGTTTTCCTATCTTTCTCCACTTCCATTATTACGTGGACCTCACTATAGTAATAAATTGCTTGCGATTTTTTCTAGGTTCATCATAAACTGTCAGCATTCTCTATAAGTAACGTTCATGCTCCTCATTCAACGAATACTGACTTGAGGTCATATTTGTGACTAAACTCACAAACTGTTCAAAATTAATAAATAATGACTCATTGTTCCCCTCCACCTCCACATTCCTAACAATCCGATTCAACGCTTGCTGTATAAAACCCAGTGCGATTTTTACTAAATTAATATAGGTCTAAATTTAGTATAATTTACACGACATGAACACTGCAACAATAATTAAGATCATTGAACTCACAAATCCCGTCCGGTATGCGTAAACAGTAAGACAGTATTAAATTTCAATCACAGTCTCTTTTTTTAAAAACGCGTATTCATTTATGGTCTATTTACATCAGCACATTGAAAAAAAAACGTTAACTATGAATTAAATTGAACTAAATATGAAAAAAACTGCAACCACTCCGTACATAATAATTTGTGTATGTATGTGTGGGTGTGTGTGGAAGATTTTATTTTTATGTTTTTTTTGTTTTCAATAAAATTTCTTAGTTTTCTTTTTTTTTTTTTTTTTTTTTTTTTTTTTTTTTTTTTTTTTTTTTTTTTTTTTTTTTTTTTTTTTTTTTTTTTTTTTTTTTTTTTTTTTTTTTTTTTTTTTTTTTTTTTTTTTTTTTTTTTTTTTTTTTTTTTTTTTTTTTTTTTTTTTTTTTTTTTTTTTTTTTTTTTTTTTTTTTTTTTTTTTTTTTTTTTTTTTTTTTTTTTTTTTTTTTTTTTTTTTTTTTTTTTTTTTTTTTTTTTTTTTTTTTTTTTTTTTTTTTTTTTTTTTTTTTTTTTTTTTTTTTTTTTTTTTTTTTTTTTTTTTTTTTTTTTTTTTTTTTTTTTTTTTTTTTTTTTTTTTTTTTTTTTTTTTTTTTTTTTTTTTTTTTTTTTTTTTTTTTTTTTTTTTTTTTTTTTTTTTTTTTTTTTTTTTTTTTTTTTTTTTTTTTTTTTTTTTTTTTTTTTTTTTTTTTTTTTTTTTTTTTTTTTTTTTTTTTTTTTTTTTTTTTTTTTTTTTTTTTTTTTTTTTTTTTTTTTTTTTTTTTTTTTTTTTTTTTTTTTTTTTTTTTTTTTTTTTTTTTTTTTTTTTTTTTTTTTTTTTTTTTTTTTTTTTTTTTTTTTTTTTTTTTTTTTTTTTTTTTTTTTTTTTTTTTTTTTTTTTTTTTTTTTTTTTTTTTTTTTTTTTTTTTTTTTTTTTTTTTTTTTTTTTTTTTTTTTTTTTTTTTTTTTTTTTTTTTTTTTTTTTTTTTTTTTTTTTTTTTTTTTTTTTTTTTTTTTTTTTTTTTTTTTTTTTTTTTTTTTTTTTTTTTTTTTTTTTTTTTTTTTTTTTTTTTTTTTTTTTTTTTTTTTTTTTTTTTTTTTTTTTTTTTTTTTTTTTTTTTTTTTTTTTTTTTTTTTTTTTTTTTTTTTTTTTTTTTTTTTTTTTTTTTTTTTTTTTTTTTTTTTTTTTTTTTTTACAGTGGCATAATACACGGATCTCAAAGTTAATAAATTACAAATGGGTGCCAGCCTTCTTAGTGCAAATATTCCTGTACTTACTTTTTTACATACTCTTGATACATGCTCTTCCCAATTGAGTTTGTTATCTAGATCTACGCCTAAAAATTTTATGTTATTTAGGTTATTTAGCTTCAGTGTACTTTTTCTTTTGGGATTTCTACAGGTGAAATGTACAAATTTCGTTTTATCATTATTTAATAAAAGGTTCATTTTACTTAAAACGTTTTTTAAAAGCAATATTGTGTCATTACATTTTTCTTCGATTATATCCAAATCTTTGTCGAATATGCTTAAACTAATGTCATCAGCGTACATACAAAATTTAGTACTTTCAATTACATCTTTCGCATATTTTGGTAATCCCCCCAAATAGCAAAGGAACAAAAATGGCCCCAAAACAGATCCCTGCGGAACAGAGTAGTTCATGTACCTTAAACTAGATTTAATATCACTTACTTTATTTTTATCATAATACTTTATATTTACATATTGACTTCGACCCACCAAATATGATTCCATCCAGTTGAGCTCTTTTCCACAAATTCCATAAGTTTCTAGTTTTTTTAATAATATTCTGTGATCTACAGAGTCAAATGCTTTTGTTAAATCTAGGAAGGTGCCAACAATGCTGTACCCTTTGTCCAATTTCTCTAAAATATTTTCAATAAACTCTATCAAGGCAGTCGTTGTAGACCTGTTTTTTCTGTAACCATGTTGTTCCGTGTCTAGTAATTTGTTTGTTTCAAAATAATTAATAAGCTGTATTAGCATACTTTTTTCAAATATTTTTGCTATTGAAGGTTGAATTGCTAAAGGTCTATAATTTAAAGGATCGTAAGGATCTCCTTTTTTGAACACTGGTATCACTTTTGATACTTTTAGTTCATCTGGATACTTACCAAGTATGAGTGACGCGTTAATTACATGTAGCAGAGGCTTAATTAGGAATGATTTAGCTTCTTTTATAATTCTCATGGGAATTTCATCATACCCTGCTGACCACTTTGGTTTAATTGAATCGATGATATTGGACAATGTCTCTTCATCAATTGTTTTGGAGATAAACTTGAAATCTGTGATATGTAGCTCTTTATCATTTATTGGTGTGCCAGATTTGCTTAGATTCGGTACAACATGAGTATCGACCATTTCTACAAAATTAGTGTTAAGCATATTTGCGACATCATAGGGATTATCTATAACTAAATTGTTATTCCTGAGTAAAATATTCTTGCAAACCTTATCATTTTTGTTTTGTGTCTCGGTATTCACTATATGCCAAATTGTTTTATTTACATTTGTTGAATTTTTTAGTTTGGCTTCAATGTGTTTAGTTTTCTTTAATTTAATAGTTTTTCTAAAGCGTTTCTTATGAGCTTTTAAATTTTCCTTCAAATTGATATCACTTTTATTTGTCCTAAATAATCTATTAGCTTGTATGAGATTTTCGTGCTCATTGACAACTTCAACATCAATCCACTTATTTTTAAGTCTCTTCTTCACAATTCTACTTAGAGGAAAATGCCAATTAAAATAATACTTTAGTGAATTGTAAAAATAAGTGAATTTACTCTCAACAGGACTCAAATAAAGATCAGTCCAGTCTATTGTGGCTAGGTCATTCTTAAAACAAGTAATTTGATCATTTTCATACCTCCTAACCATTTTAATAACTCCTTTACTTTTAAGCTTATTATTTACATCTAATATATTGAAAATTTGCCCATCGTGATCCGAGAGTGCCGTAATTAAACACTCCACAAGAATATCCCCTTTGTTAAGACTGGTGATGAAATTATCAATTGCCGATTCACATGAGTCAGTTATTCTAGTGGGTATATCTACGGTATATTTTAATCCATGCATATTTATTACATTGATAAAATCAGTTTTCTTTCTACCCTCCCTCAAAACATCGACATTGAAGTCTCCCCCTATTACTACATTTTTATTAATCTTACAGATCTCTATTAAAAATCGATTAAATTTTTCCAGGAACATCTCAATATTTTCTGATGGAGTTCTATAAAATCCAGCTACAATATATTTCTTGTTATATATTTCTATTTCGATTGTACATGTCTCAAAAATCTTATCTTCATTTATAACATTTATTGTCTTAGTCATGATGTTTCTGCATTCGATTAGTCTATCAGATACTAATATCAATACTCCACCCCCCCTAAAAGACTTCCTTACATACCAACACTTACAATAATATCCTGGTATTTTAATTTTTTGAATTTCATTTTCATTTAATTTATGTTCAGTCACAATAACTATGTCTGGTTTGATTTCCTGTAATGTAATAATTAGTGCATCAATTCGAGACTCCAAATGCTGTATGTTCTGATGGAAGATTACTAACCCATTCTTTAGTTTACAATTCACATTTTTTACTCTATAACTCTTAATTCTAGTTTTCTTGTCTTGATTCAATTTAAAATGTTTTAGGTTGGCAACTCTCCTTTTTGAACTAAATAGTTTAAACTAGATGTACTCATATTCATCATAGCACCAAATTGAGGTGTTTGTCCTAACAATAGCGAGACATTTTCATTCAGCTCAGCAGATACGTTTTCATTACCTTTATCACCTGTAGTTTGCCCATTTGAGTCCACTTCTTCTCTCATGTGTCCTATCGAGTCTAATCTACTCCTATCAATACCCTCGGCCATTCCACAATTTATTATTGGAATATTGGATACAGGCCTACCTGCATAATCAGTGTTATTTTTCATTTCCAAGATATGATTTTTCAACAATTTTACTAATTTTGGTTTACCTTTTTGTTTGTTTAAATGCAAGCCATGCTGCGTATAATCAGTGATGTCAAAATTGTTCAGATCAATGATCTTCGTGTTAGGTATATTTGTAATTTCATCAGCCATCCATGCGTTGAGCTTATTAACATTGATATTCATTAATGGTTTATCATACCTAAATGGGATGGATAATATGACTACTTTAGAGCGTTTAGAAATTTTCCTTATTCTACTTAGGTCTAAGTTTGTAGGCTGCACAGTTTTATTAACCACGTCGTTAGTACCTGCTAAAATTACCACTCTGTCATTTACATTGTAGTCTTTTGTGAGCATGTCAATATCCCGCGTCACTTCGTTAAAAGTACCTCCTGGTTTCGATATAACCGTTGCCTCAAACCCACTTTCTTTCACCTGCTCATTCAACTCCCATCCAATGTCCCTCCCATGACTGTCAGACAGCACTAAAACCTTATTTACAATTTTCTTCTTATTTTTCACTGTTGACTTTTTTCTGTTATTATACGTAGCCCTTTTATCTCGTTTCTCATTCCTATTTACTGTGTATTGAGATTTATTTCCTAGATCTGACAAAATATCAAAATAATTAGCGGTATCAATTGAAACATTATTAATATTATCTAATGATTTCCCAATCCGTTGAGTATCACCAGGAGAATAAAAGTTTCTGAGATCCGCAAGTTCAGCCTCTAAAGTATCATTCTTATCTCTTAAGAAACTATTATCTGCATTGAGTACTTCAATTGTTGTTTTCATTTTAGTTACAGTAGAATTTAGTTCGTTAATTTCGTGATACAAATAATCTCTTGCTTCAAGTTTGAATTCAAGTTCAAATATTTGAGATTTAAGGGAAATTATCTCTATGTCCTTATCTCTCACTTCCTCGAATCCTAGGAAATCACTGTCAAGCTCATTTGAAGATAGGCTAGTGGAAAGCAGCATATCACCAGCCGTATCAACGTCACTATTCATATTATTGGTAGTAAACTAATAGTTATAAGGGTTTTACTGCTGATTAATGTCTTTTCAAATGACTTTATTTTTATAATAATTAATAAATAATTATAATATTATAGTACCGCTTAGTCAAGCTTGCAGAGATATGTCAGTGTCAGTTGAGTGTTATCTAGAAAAATATAAACTGTTGCAAAGTCATTCTAGAACTGTCAAAAACAGCTGTTTCGTAGCTAACGGGTTACGATAACTCGGTTTCCCGCTCAAAAATCTTTTTTAGGTTACCGGCTTCTGAAGCTAAACATTATAAATTCGGAATCGATTTCACAACAAAAATTAACTGCTCACTCGAATAAGAACACTTGGCAACTTATTTCAAAACACTAATATGAGGCGAAATATACTTTCTTGATAAATTAAAACTTGTTTAAAAATGAGCTATAGCGAAGATCAAAGTAACCAGGCAAATCAGTACTGCCAACCTCTAATACTGTAATACTCAGTACTGCCAAATTGATAATGATGAACTAGAAACATCAATAGCAGGATTACTTAATATGTATTGAACTATAATATACGTTTTTGTTCAATTTTGATCAAGTGGTGCACAATCAAGTCCTGCTTTTCAATAGGCTAGTACCTTAGCCTAAGGCTTGACAAGGCCATTTTACAAAATTTAATGAGAGCCCTTCAATTAAGAATTAGAACCCATTAAGAATTAGAACCTCACCTAAGCATGATAGATGGGTTTGTTTGAAGAAGAGTGCTTGATTTTCAGACGGCAGACTGCGTTACAAACTGCCTCGAAGCTTGCTGCCGTCGCCAAAGTCGTTCAAGATGGTGGCGAGATGCGTGGAGGATGTGCGCAGTCTGCTGGCCGAGCTGGCACATAGCGGCACTCCTCTGCTGCGCAACCTCAGAGCCATCCTTGCCGCCACCGAACCACTCGAGGCCAAAATAGAGACCGCCAACGCCGCTCTCAGGAAAAAGATGTACAACGAGTGGCTCAATTTCATCAACAGGTACTTTAATAATATAATGGTAATTGACCGAGCGTAGTGAGGTCTAGGTTTTAACTCGATCGAATATGATTTTTTCGAACAATGATATTTTGGCGATGTAATTTCCTCATAGCTTAGTATAAAGACAATGTAATTTTCAACTATTCTTTACTTTCCCATATGCCTTCACTCTGCTCTTTCTCTTCCCTTCCTCACTCACTTTTGCTCTTCCCTATTTCTTAATAATATCCCATTATTATTTTCTTCTACTGCTAAGCATTGAACACTCGGCCTCTGCGCTCAGGTTCCTCGAACCTTGCAGGGACTTCGCGTTTTTAATCTAGTTATGTATAATCCTATTTAATGGTATTTCTTTTTTCATTTTATATTTTATTTTACTTTTTTCTTTTATAACCATTTTTGTCATTGTAATTATGTTTTTTGGGACAAATAAAGATTTGATTTGTCTATGTATGTATTTTTTGAATACATGTACTAGTCCAGGCAATGAATGCTCAATAAAGGGTATAGAAGGAAAAGTTTGGAAGACAATTTTTGACCCTTTGGATGGAAACTTTTGATATGTTATCCTTCTAACTACTTCCAACAAAGCCAAGTCAAAGTATTTTTTGTGTATGGGAATGTGGGCTTCAGTACACTCAACAATAAATTTTCCATTTTTCGACCGAATTTGACTTATGATGCATGGTTTCAAACCGCCTTGACGAGCCGAGAAGAATGATGTGTAGTACGATGAGATCCGAGCATTGTGTCAAAAGTTATAAGTGCTTCAAATTTTGATCCTCGAGATGTCCTTATGCGCGCCTCTCCACTAGAAAATACTGAAATGTAGTGCATCTTACGAGTGATTCTCATAGAACATAATCTCATGAACTTATATAATCGAGCGAAATATCACTGTAAGGACAATTTAGTTGATGATGATGGTTGAAGCTAAAAATTAGGTGTTTTTCGCAATACAAGGAGCATTGATGTCAGGTGTACCTGGAAATCTATATGAAATAGAGCGTTCTACCTGGTATCAGATTGTAGAGCACAAAATTACACCTAGAGGGATTTTGAATTATACTTCTAAATGGTAACAATCGGAAGATATTGTTGATCAAAAACTAAAATTCATCAAAGTTGATCTTTTGAAATTTCAATCATTTTTGAAAAATTATAACTGTAGCCTACTTATTGGACGTAGATAATTCCGAAGGATCTCATTTTATTCAAAATTTTATAATCTAAAAAAAGGCGAGAGCAAATTTTTCTGTCTTATTAGGCTACTGGATTTGGCGGAAATAGCTGAAAACTGGAAAATGAACCGAAAATACGAGATTTTTGGGCCACTCTGTATTTTGCACAAAGAAATGTTTCATGAAAAAATTGGTTCTGGACTCTCATGTATCCAAATATTATATTAAACTAGTAGTTCTGTGAACAGTAGACCTCGCGCTCAGTAAGTTACATTGACCTGTTGTTATGTTTTCTCAAAAATTAATAAATAATTTATCAATTTAAAAGGTCTAGAAAAAATCCTAAATAAACATAGATCTTTCTGTCCTATCGTACCGTGACGTATCGAGTGTGAGCGCTGTTATCAGGTCTGGCTACAACAGATGGAAACAACGTATGTAAACATACTGTCTACAACGTTGATGGAAAGATACATTTTCAAGATGTTCGATGTTTTTGAACGGGTAGTATTATTGACCGAGCGAAGTGAGGTCTAAGATTCCAGTCTACGGTTTGGCATTTCTCTTAATGTTTAAATGTTTATATGTTGCGCATTTACGTCGAAACGCGGTAATAGATTTTCATGAAATTTGACAGGTATGTTCCTTTTTAAATTGCGCGTCGACGTATATACAAGTTCTTAGAAATTTCGCATTTGAAGGATAATATAAAAAGAAAAATCTGGTGTGGCGCACTCACACAACTTTCCTTGCCGTTATGAAAATTGATTACCTGACGCTAGTGTTCCCGCGCATCTAAAGTCTATTAATTCAAAGATCTGAGCCAGCTGGTGTCAGGACAATAACGCTGGAGACAAACAATGTCTGCTATCTCTTCATAGTGAATGATTTCATAGAATCAACTGTTGCCAACACTTTGAAATTGAAATAATCACATTTTATCGAATTTCGAGCTTATTTTCAATTTTAGGTGAAAATGTTACTGATCATTAATTGTAGAGATTTTCATGCTCAATCTTTTCCACCTAAAATTTTCTGTTTAAATTGTATCTGAAGCCTGATAATTGGGAATCTAAAATCAAACTTTGCATAGATGGGGCGATGCTCCTGAAATTTTTACAGATATGGGACTTGTGGCAATCGATAGAGCTTATCAATGAATCTTTTAGGTATGAATTTGATCAAAATCGTTGGAGCCGTTTTCGAGAAAATCGCGAAAAACCCTGTTTTTGACAACATTTTCTCCATTTTAGCCGCCATCTTGAATTGCATTTGATCTAAATTGTTCGTGTCGGATCCTTATAGTGAAAGGACCTTAAGTTCCAGATGTTTCAACTTGAATTTGCGGAGAGTTTCAAGAGAATTGTGGATAGAGGACGAGCGGCAGGAGTTCATAGGGAAGGAACTGAAAATGATAATATTGTATCTAGTAAATAGGAAAGTGTTGTCTGCCAGGGATATAAGAATGGTTTTTCTAAAACAAGTCTAGTAATGAAAACTCTACTATTAAGTTGTTAGGCTACAATGTAGCAGGGTTAAAAGGTAAGATACATGATTATGATTTTATTAATTTTCTCAAGAGCTATGATATTTTATGTTTGTGTGAAACTTTTGTAGAACAATCTGATATTGAAGCTATTAGGAATGTACTTTCTGAATAGGATATGCGTTTTGTGCCGGCCGTAAGAGCGAGTGTTAGAGGTAGAGCTAGTGGGGGAACATTGCTGGGGTACAATAGAAAACGATTGCACAACAGGGCGAGGTTTGAGGTATTAGGGGATACGAGCTGTCTCTCTGTCAACTTTGATGAAGTGCAAGCATGTGTGGTGCCAGTATATTTAAATTGTAATCAGGATAGATGGGATGGGGATTTGTTGAAATTGTGGGGATTGTTGGAGGATCATGCAGTGGATAAAAATGTCATTCTCCTAGGTGATTTTAATTGTAGAATAGGCAATAGTCAAATTATTCCTGATGAATTAACAGGCCCTGGAGTTAGGGTTAACAGCAGTAGGGAATCAAAAGATTTTACAGTGAATAGAAGAGGTAGGACAGTTTTAGAGCTTTGTGAACGACATGATCTTTTGTTAGTGGAATGGGGGCATCTGTAATTGATCTTTGTTGTGTATCTGGGAAACTTTTAAATTTAATAAATGATTTCAAAGTAGATTCAGTTATATTTTCAGACCATTTCCCTATTGAGTTAGAAATTGTTAGTTGTGAGCTACGTGAAGATGAAACCCTCCTGGCGCCTCTACCTAGATATAGGTGGGTAGAGAGTGAAAAGAAAGCTTATGAAAGGCGAATAAGAAGCAAATTAGAGAATTCAGTCATCGATGATAATAATTCTGAAGTAGGTACTGTACAAGTTATGAACGTGATAAAGGAATGTATGAATGGAATGAATCATGAGAGTTGTATGAATGGAAAATTTAAACAAGTTTGGTATGATTGGGAGTGTGAAAGAGCAAGAATACGTAGTTTTAAGAATCTTAATTTATTTAGAAGAACCAATGCTATTTGTGTGAAAGATGCGTATTTAAATGCTAAGAATGATTATAAGAACCTGTGTCGCAATAAGAAGAAGATGTATTATCAGGATATGTGCAATAAGCTGGCGAACATTAGGGACTCTAAAACGTTTTGGGACACAGTAAAAATCTTTAAAATCGATAAGAGAGTAATGAATAAGACAATAAGTGCACAGAACTGGATTGAACATTTCGAGAATCTTTTCACTCCAAATAAAACCGCATGTCTATAGATTATGTAGTTCCGTTTAGAAGAGATGAGATTCTGGATGGTTTGATAGACATGTCGGAAATTAAAGGAGCATTTAAAAGATTGAAAGATAACAAGGCGCCAGGAACAGATGGTATCCCAATAGAGTTTTTCAAAAATATGCCGGATGAATTAACGGAGAAAGTTTGTCGTTTATTTGATCACATATTGCAGAATGCGGATGTACCGGCAAACTTCAGAGAGGCTGTAATATTCCCTATTCATAAAAAACTGACACTTCAGAGGTTCAAAATTATAGGGGGATATCATTTGTTAATGCTTTTGCGAAGTGGTTTGCTACAATTTTACTGGCTAGACTAGAAAAATGGATCAGTTAAATGATATTTTGTGTGAATACCAGGCTGGTTTTAGAAGGGGTTATTCTACATTCGATAATGTTTTCAATCTCTCTAGCATAATTAGTTTAAAATTGAGGAGGAGGGATGGGAAGGTATATTGTTTCTTCGTGGATTTAAGGGCCGCGTTTGATAAGGTGGATCGAAATGCCCTTATCCATAAACTGTATGATTTGGGTGTGTCCAATCAGTTTATAAGTATAATTCAGCAATTGTACAAGTCTACAAAAGCTAGTAGTACAAAATGTAGTACCGGTACGAAAATGACTAGTTATTTTGAGACACTTAGCGGTTTAAAGCAAGGATGCGTTTATCCCCACTTCTGTTTTCTTTGTTTATAAACGATTTATGTGATAATATGGTGGAGGGAGTGTGGTTAGACGAGCTTAATGTGAAGGCCCTGCTGTACGCCGACGACCTAGTACTATTCGCCACAACGCCAAAAGCTTTACAAAGGATGATAGATAATTTGAGCGAATATTGCGATAGATGGGGATTAGAGATCAATACTGAGAAGTCTAAAATTATGGTATTCAGGAGAGGGGGTCGCTTGGCTAGTCATGAGAAATGGTTTTTGAATGGGAATAGTATTGATGTGGTTAATAGGTATAAGTACCTGGGTGTCATACTCACGCCGAAGCTGTCGTTTTCAGAGCATGTGAAAGAACGTGTATCTGTTGCTAAGTTCACAATTAATGGAGTCTGGAGACGTTTTATTGTAAAAAATGAGATTGGAATGAAAGCGAAATGGAAGGTGTATGAAGCTGTAATGAAGGCGGTGGCGGTGTATTGTGCACAGGTATGGGGATACAGGAATTGTGACGTGCTGGAATCGTTACCTAGATTTTTCGCGAAAAAGATGCTATCATTGCCGCAATCAACACCCAACTATATATTGCAGATTGAACTTGACATGGAACCAGCATTTCTAAAAGTTTTTAGGATGCATGTTGAATATATGTTCAAGGCACTAAATATGGCTGGAAATAGATTGCCGAGGAAACTGGCTGAAAGAATAATAGAGCATAAGACTTCTTGGTTTAAGGAATGGATGAGTTTGGATGTGAAGTATGGATGTAGGTTGGCAGGATGTGTGATTGATAATAGGATTGAATGGAAGCGTGAGTTCGAATGTATGTATGAGAAAATGAAAGAGGAAAATGTTATTTGTAGTTTTCAAAGTGCGGCTTCGGCACAGTTTCATGATACTTATATCCTATTGGAGTGGGTATCATCTTCAAGGCACGTGGAGCTCTTTTAGATTTAAATTTTGGGCGCGGGAGGGAAGAATCTCAATGGCTCTGCTCTATGTGTAATTTGAGGCAAAGAGAAGACATAAAGCATTTCCTAGGAGTATGTCCTGTTTTAGTGGGGTTACGTAAAATGTTTCTGGGGAAGAATGTATTAAATGATATAGAGATGATGGAGTGGTTAAATGGAAAAGAGTGGAGTCTCTTAGCGCGATATGTGGAAAGGGCAGTTAGTATTAGAAATGAAATGATTAGGGAGTTTAATTATTAAATATAAAAAGGAAAATTACTGAGGCATTATAGTAGTATTTATTTCATTTTGTTCAGCTTTATTGATTTATTTGTTCTTTATGTAGCAGGTTCTTTATTTTTTTATTATTTTTTTATTTTTTTTTCTTTATTTGGTTTCCAATGATAATTGTTTTCACAAAATTTCGAATTTCTTTTGTTTTTGTAGAATAGGCCTACCAACTCTGGCAGACAACCTTTATGGTTATGTCAAGTTTTTTGTCTCATGTTTTTTATTTAGCACAATCATTATCTTAATTATATAATTTTTAATTGTTTATTTTGTAACATGATTGTAGTCTTATTATTTTTATTTATATTGAATAAAGGCATTTTCTATCTATCTATCTATCTACCTTAAGTTCCAAATTTCAAGTCATTCCGTTGATTGGGAGATGAGATATCGTGTACACAGACGCACATACACTCATACACACACACACACACACACACACACACACACACACACACACACACACACACACACACACACACACACACACACACACACACACACACACACACACATACAGACCAATACCCAAAAACCACTTTTTTGGACTCAGAGGACCTTGAAACGTATAGAAATTTTGAAATTGGGGTACCTTATTTTTTTTCCGAAAGCAATACTTTCCTTACCTATGGTAATAGGGCAAGGAAAGTAAAAAGGAGCCTCCTTCATACGTCAATATTAGAGTAAAAATCAGACTAGAGAGAGACTAGAGAGTAAAAATCAGAATTATTCATCATAAATCAGCAGCTGTCGAGTTGATTATAAATTGCATGCCATGACGCATGCAATTCAATATCTCAATGTAACTTGGTAAAAAATCAAGAGCTGTGTAGACTATAGGTCTAAATTGCATGCCTCATTGAATTCAATTTTTATGCACTATTAAATAGGATGCAAAGAACTTATAACAGCTTGTCTGGGCGCCTAGATGTCTTCTGGTTTTCTCGCGCTAAATTTTGGAAAGCGTTATAATATTATGATAATTAAATCTTGTGTAAGCATGATCTGATCAAATAAATAGTTGGTGTATCAGTGTGGATGTGCTTATGGTTTGGGACGTCGTTCAGTTATAAATGTTATCTATTCTATTGATAAAATTTTTGTTCATTATTTGTTATTATATTCTTTAATTTTTATAAATTTTGAATTCCCAATTTGTTTTATTTTTACTTTTTTCATAAGTATTTGAAGTCTTTGTATTTTTCATTTTTGAATTAGGTGGTATTCTTGTTGTTTGTAGGCCTATTATTTATTATTGCATAAGTTCGTATTATTATTTTCATTTCTATCTGTACAATTTTTTTTTTGTTAAGGAGACATATCTGGGGAAATCCGTTGTCTCCATTGTGAAAAAATAAATGAACTATTGATTGTATGCAATTAATAACTAAAATAACTCTCTGCTTTGAATAAATTTCTCTGCTTTGAACTTGGGCTGACCTGATGCCAGTATGTCTTGAAGGAGATTAGCTTTTGATGTTAGTATTTTTGATACACCAACCATTAGCCGTTTTCACACCGATATCTCGCCGACACGACATACAGATAGGATTTACTCTGATGGACAGTATAAGAGGAGGCTGCGGTTTATAACTGCGCGAGGTCTACTGTTCACAGAACTACTAGTAGTCCACTAAACAGCTGATTTATGATAAATAATTCTATAGTCTGATTTTTACTCTAATATTGGAGGAGGCTCCTTTTTCTTTTTATATTATCCTTGAAATGCAAAATTTCCAAAAACCTTGTATATACGTCGACGCGCAATTTAAAAAGGAACATACCTTTCAAATTTCATTTAAATCTATTGCCGCGTTTCGCCGTAAATGAGCAACATATAAACATTTGAACATTCAAACATTTAAACATTAAGAGAAATGCCAAACCGTCGACTTGAATCTTAGACCTCACTTCGCTCGGTCAATAATCAAAACTACAATACTAGTAGTTCTGTGAACAGTAGACTTCACGCAGTATTCTCATTCACAAGTACCTCATTGAAACTATAGACCTTATGGAAATACAGCAATAGACTGGCTTCTCCACACATCTGTGTAATCACTTGTCAGCTGATTTATGAGTAATTCTATAGTTTGATTTTTACTCTAATATTGGCGTATAAAGGAGGTTCCTTTTTCATTTTATATTTTCCTTCAAATGCAAAATTTCAAAAAACCTTGTGTATACATCGACGCGCAGTTGAAAAAAGAAAATTTCTGCCAAATCTCATCGAATTCTATCAACGCGTTTGGCTGTAATCGCGTTACATACAGACAGACAAAAGAAAATCCGTGTTGAAACACAGACCTCACTAAGTTCGGTCAATAAATTGGCAAGCACCAATGTATATTATAGTGACTGGACTATAGTGCTAACGGGGCTAACCTGTACAAGGCTTTAATTCAAATGTTTTTTCCTGAAATGTTGCATTTGAAGGATAAGGGAAATCATTATATTCCACAAACTATGGTGAAGATGCGTTTTTTCAAGTTGAATTCAATTATTTAGGGGGACGGATGAATCGTTGATCGATACTGTCAATGATAATTTATTGACGATATAGCCATTTAATTTTCTCTCTACTTGAAGCTATACCAATTTTTCGATTTTTTAGTCTGTTGATGAAATAATTGATTCAATTTATTTATTAATTTACAATAAAATAATTCAACAATTGTGGTTTATCAAGTTGATTGTGTTTTTGTTACTGATTGCACATTCTCGCCTTTTCAGGCCGGTGGACTTTGTTGACCCTGGTGCCAACTATTGGTCACGGAAGGAGTTGAAGGATAAGGAAGAGAAAACAAAGGACGAAAATAATGATTCTGTTGATAACATTGACAGTATATTAACAGGTGATTCAAGATGAATATATTGTTTATCTGAATATTTTATAGTATTTTAATTCGACTATAGTGAGGTCCACGTTATAATGGCAGTGTTTGATTAGCAATGGTATTGCTATCCTTGTTGTCCTTGTCTATCATCCAACAAAGCGGATAGCGCTATCTCTTTCTCGCTTTGCTCTGTTGCCAGATCGTCTTTTAACAATGTAGAACGAATAATTAATTAACAAAATATTTCATCTTAATTATGACAAATTATTATGAAATGTCTACATTATAATTTAATTATAATGTCTATATAAGGCATTGACAAGACAGAGGGTCGGCAACGGATCTATCTTTCTCCACTGCCATTATAACGTGGACCTCACTATAGTAAGCGTTCCCTTTGGCTCAACTCACACTTACGCGACTCAGGTCGAGAAGAGACTCGTCTCTAGTCGAGAGCATGTGTTTTCAAATAGTGTCATCGGGGAGACTAGAATAGACTGGTCTGAGTGTCACCATTTGGAAACACATGCTCTCGACTAGAGACGAGTCTCTTCTCGACCTGAGTCACGGAAGTGTGAGTTGAGCCTTTCACTATGCGTGCCAGCTATTATTTTAACATTCGAAACCGGGAAATAAAATCACAAAAAGTTCTATCTTTATTGAAACATTGATAATGTTGAATTGAAAAGTATGTAAAAGAAGAGAGAGGGAACTTTGCAATCTAAGTCTCGAAAATAAATTAGCCACATTGTCTGTTTGCTGAGGATGTCCAAGGCTTTTGCCTGGCAAATTGGAGGGAGGGAAGATTATAAGAGATGAATTGACCTAAATATTTGAGAGGGTTTTCAACCACCGAAGTTATTTTAGAACGTATAAATAGCTAATAGTTAGCATAACTAGCCTTAAGGGAACACCCTTCTAATGGGAGAATCAACGCATGGGATTCTCCATGGATTCTTAGGTAAGCATAACTATAGAGAAACAATAGCTTGAGTAGATATCCCATGGTATAGGGCGTTTATATCGCAACTTTAATTATTATCTATTAACAACAATAATCTATAGTAATCGGCTTGAGATAACAGTAAAAGTTGCGACATGAATGCCCTATACCATGGGATATCTACTTACGCTATTGTTTCTCTATGGCATAACGCTTACCTAATTTGCGCGATTAATATACACTTCCATCAGACAGTTCTTTTTTAAAGATTAATACTCTCCCAAGGACCATCGACATATTCTCAAGAACATTCTCAGTCAAGCACGTTTTTGATAGTCAGGTAACCATTATCAAGAACCAATCGCATTGATTTTAGTTGCTGGTAAAAAGATTAATTCCCAAAGCCTGCTTCATTCTTCACAACATTTTTTCATATTTGCTTATAAATACGCCTCTAGATACAAATGGAAATTAATGAGAAATTGCTTTTGTTCAAATGCTAATGAATAAATAATTATTATCAAACTAAAATCCAAAGTTGAATGCTGTAAATGTTTACATCATTAAACTTTTAAATGTTTTGTAAAATTGTAAATGTTTACAGCATTTAACTCTGGATTTTCGTTTGATAATGATTACAGCCCTGAATTTTTTGCATGATATCAACTCATTTCTCTCATTTGATGGTATTTTCTTCTTATTAATGTATATATGTTTGTGGCTTTTCTTGGCAGAGAGATCCTTGTTGCAGAGAGATGTACTTTTAAGAACTGACTGTTAATATCTGTTCATTTTGGTTTCACAGTTGACAAACGAGAACGTCGGAGTGTACGAGAGAATCAAAAGTACCTTTACGACGAATTGGAACAACATCTGGGTCCGGAAGAGGATGGCGGAGACTATGAGCCAGCGGAGGAAGGGGAAGACTCAGAAGATGAATGGGTTGCCACACCGTCAAAAAAGAAAAAGAAACAGCAAAACGTCTCCCAGCGAAAGATAAAAAAGCTTCAAACATTGACACAAAAACTTCAAGACAAGAGCGAAGATGATAAGTCAAATAGGACAGGAGTAGCTCAGAATATTCAAGTGCCTAAAATTCCTACAGGAAACACAAATGTCAGTACCGCTTCTTCACTTAGTAGTGAAGTGATAGTCATTAAGGATGAACCACAAGAACCTAGTTCATCGAATAATTTACAAGGTTCAGTCCAACCTAAAAGTGTTTCTTCTCAAAGACCACCACCCCCTCCACCAGCCATACCTCTTCAACAGTATGTGCAAAATTTCAATTTAAAAAAGGAGGCAACCGAAAGTGGGTTTCCCAACTTTCCAGTGAATGTAAAGAGTGAGCCTGTTCAAGACACTAAGTTGAAGTTGAAGAATAATTTGCAGTCTGACATCATCAACCTTTTGAGTGACGAGGAAGATGTTGACGATGTAGTGCCTGTGGTGGAGGATGTGAAACCAGTCATCAAAACTATTGAATGTTTCATGAAGTTTGGGCCGAGAGAAAAAGGAGCACAGCAGAACCCTACACAAGCACAAACCCTTCAACAACTGAGCATGATGCAGGCTCAGTTCGAACAGGAGACACTTAATGGCCTTCAAACACCTCCACAGCAAGTGATGCCTCAGGCTCCAATGGTGTTTCAACAGAGGGCTAATATTGTACATCCTCCCCAACAAATGGCGCAATTTGCCAGTAGTAATACACCTCTACCGCCAACCAATCGGCTGACTCAACCAATCGGTGTGCAGCAGTTTGCTGCAGCAGCAACAACAGTGAAGCAAGAGCCTGGCACCGTGCCGCCTGCTCCCAGTCAAGCCATATTCAACAGTCCCACGCCGCAACAGCAGAGTCCGCGCATGATGCAAAGTCCGCCAATGATGAGAGGCTCGCCGCAGCTTCGGGGGTCACCTTCGCCACGCGCACGTATGATGACATCTCCTAGAATGGTGACGTCACCAAGAATGGTGTCCTCGCCCAGAATGATGACGTCACCGACAAACAGATCTCCGATGTTGCAGCGGGGCGGAAGGGCGCCGATGCCCACCATGGGACGTGGTTCGCCGCAGAACATGCGACAACGATCCCCGCAAACGTTTCCTCAACGTGGCAACATCACCTCACCTCACTTCAACTCGTCCCCGCAACGAAACAACCAAGTCCGGCGGAATCTCAACTTCAACTCGAATAGTCGACCCCAGCCCTCCACCCAGCAACAATCAATGCCGGCAGCGGCCAACAGCAGCAATCGGCCGAAAGAGCGGCTGCACATCATCAATGCAGCTGAAGTGGTCGGCAAAAACACCAAGACCGTTGAAGGCAAACTGGTGGTTTCCCTCAACGACGATGGCAACTACGGCTACTTTGCTGTGCTATCTGATGGTGGCAAAGTCACAGTCAGCATGAAGCAGATCAACGAATTGCGATCCAAGTGTAACGGCTCCTTGCCTGATAAAGTTGGTATGGCAATGGTTATCACAGATTAGAGACGCTACCCCGCTATAGTGGAAAAACGACTGACCAAAATTAACTAATAATAAATTATTTTTATTCACCATGGATTCTATTATCGGAATAGAATTGTAAATAGAACTCATAAAAACTTTAAACCCACTAGTGTTATAATGTTGAGTTGGTTTGAAAAAATAGAACTTATCTATTTTATCAAACACGGCTGATCTCTTTGAATCCTCTGAAACGTGATTCGTTAATCATGGATGGAATAACCTTCCACATCATTCAGTTTTATTATTATTTGATGATTTGTTTATATTATTTTGTTAATTCATTTTCTCAATGTTGATTAGGTGGTTTCCTCGTTCAAAACTCGAGTATTGTACCGTAAATTTACTCGAGTATGCATAATCTTGTAATACTTTTCACTTTTCTAACGTGACTTACGTGTAAATGTAAATATTAAAATTGAAACTACTATAAAAGGCAATTTGATAAACATCAACGTTAGGATTTATAGCAGTATTCTGTAGCCTGAGAATTTGATTTGTTCATTCTATGAATGACAATCATCGACACTATTATTATGTGATAGTTCCTTTTTGTATTATCTACTAATCGTGATTTTGTGAATTTTTCTTCCAAGATTTCGACATGGTGTTTTTTCTATTTGTTTTTTAATTGTAATGACATTTGATTTATTTTAGTTACCTCTTAGAAGTTATTTTTTTGCAATAATAATTTTCTTCCAGACAAATGCATATATTTTATTGTATAAACAAGAAGAATGAGAATAGTATTATTTTCGTCAAGTTTCATTATATCCCAGTGATGATGTTCTCTAAGTTTGTATTATAATATGAACGTTATAATTATATGAAAAGTAATTTTTCTTTTTGAAAACAGTTTCATTTTTCCCCTTCCTGTCCTTTTATTATTCTCAATTTAGTGGTTTTTCAGTGTTCCAAAAAATGGCAAAACAATGAAGATACGATATCAATTGTGATTTTTTTAAATTATGTAATAAACTTGATGGTCGATTGAATACAAACTTGAATATAGTGGCTAGCAAGTACCTAGTTCTAGCTTGTGCAAAAATTCAGTTGAATAGCCATGTATTAGTTCTACACCTTTTCCAATTGTATTTGAGAAAGTATCAATTGTATTTGAGAATAGTCACTTGTAATTGAGAAAATGTCAGATGTAGATGAGAAGAATAGTCAATTGTATTTTGAAAGTCATTACATGTATTGAAAATAGTGAATTGTTGTATTTGAGAAATCGTCAAATGTAAATGTGAAGATATCAATTGAAAATAAGAAAATTCTCCAATTGACATGTAGTGACTCTTCTGTAGCCTACAGTACAGGTTTGATTTGAGCAGGAAAGGATACTGTACTACGTACACAGTATTCCAATTACTACCATAGGCTTTGCATGGGGGCAAATTAATATTTTCAATGGTGAAAGTATTTCCCCTGTACTGTTTACGAATGATTAATGAGTATCATTTCTACGTATGTATTATTGGCAACACGTCTTTTGTGAAAAATTGCACTTGATGCAACTACAGTTATGAAAAATTTAAGTACTAGAAGTAAACATTTAAAATAAAAAATGCTATTCCTTATCCTGTACACCACAATTATATTGATAATATAAATTAAAACAGGAAACACACGACATAGATAGATTAAAAACACTTAGAAACTCACATTTTTGTTTGGAAATTTTCGACGAGCTGTGTCGTCTTCTTCAACTGTTTACGGCGCAATTGAACTTTATCATCAATCTCTTGATCAAACAATTCGTATGTATTTTAGGTCTTTACTTTTATTTGTTTATTGTTTCACCTTGTGATTCATCAAGAAATCTCAAGTTTTTTAATTTGGTTAGCCCAATTTTTCAGTTTACTGCAATTTCCATCCAATCCATATGGCGTACCGATGAAATTATTCCAACCGGTTGGAGTTCAAATCAACACCACACCCTACATGGTTGAAGAAGGCGACACAGCTCGTCGAAAATTTCCAAACAATAATGTGAGTTTCTTATCTATCTATGTCGTGTGTTTCCTGTTAATTTATATTATAAAACTGTGAAAGTGTTTCTGTTATGTGCTACAGTATATATTTATATAATTATATTTAATGTAGCTAGGAAGCTAGCTACATTAATGTTGGCTGCAATGATCATCATAGGTACATAAATACAAGTCGAGACTCACAGCTAAGATAAATTGAAAATCATTTCCCATTTACAACTGACATCTTCTCGATTTCAAATCGTATGTTCTCAAATTGAAATTCTACTTTCTCAAATAAAATTCACTATACTCAATTACAAGTGATGACTTCTCAAATACAATTGACTATTCTCATTTACATCTGAAGTTTTCTCATACATATGACTATTCTCAATTACAGTAATTGATTCTTTCTCAAATACAGTTGGAAAAGGTGTAGTAGTAATTACATGTTTTCGTGAAATTCTTGACGTGATCACATTAGGTAGATTGCATTGGTGGCTCCAGGGGGCGGAGTCATAGAGGCCATTTTTAAACTCTTTATTTTTATGAGTAACAAACTAAACTTTTTCCGAAACATGAGGGCCATGGCCCTCCCCACACAGATTTTTTTTCAATTCTGATACCAGATTCTATCTCTTGTAGCCTATTCAAGTGGTTCAAACAATTCAATTTATGATAAAATAACAGAATATCAGATTCCAGAAATATTTCCAGATAGACTAAAACTTGTTTCTTTATACCAATTATTGGTTACTTTTATAATTATTATTTAATGAAAATCCTAAATAAATGCTGTAAATCACCCCGAAGACTTCTGCTACTGCAGACATTGACAACAGGGTTTAAGGATCCGACACGAACAATTTCGATCAAATGCAATTCAAGATGGCGGCTAAAATGGCGAAAATGTCAAAAACAGGGTTTTTCGTGATTTTCTCGGAAACGGCTCCAACGATTTTGATCAAATTCATACCTAAAATAGTCATCGATAAGCTCTATCAACTGCCACAAGTCCCATATCTGTAAAAATTTCAGGAGCTCCGCCCCATCAATGCAGATAGATTCCCAATCATCAGGCTTCAGATACAATTGAAACAAAAAAAAAATCAAGTGGAGTAGATTGAGCATGAAAATCTCTACAATTAATGTTCAGTAACATTTTCTCCTAAAATTGAAAATAAGCTTTAAATTCGAGAAAATGTGATTATTCAATTGCAAATTAGAAAAAAGAGATAGCAGACCTCATGTGTGTCTCCAGCGTTATTGCCCTGTCACCAGCTGGCTCAAATCTTTGAATAGTAGACTTGTGATGCGCGGGAACACTAGCGTCAGGTGATCAATTTTCATAACGGCAAGGAAAGATGTGTGAGTGCGCCACACCAGATTTTTTAATTTTGGTTAGCCCAATTTTTCAGTTTACTGCAATTTCCGTCCAATCCATATGGCGTACCGATGAAATTATTCCTGCCTTATCCATTAAATTTTGAAGAGAGAAAAACATATGATTCATGAAACGTGTCCCAGGTTATCTAAAAAACATGTCTGTAGACCAATCCTCGTCTACGGACCGGTTGCGAGGCCAAAAACTGCAGGTCTTATGGTCCCCCTAGCAGAAGTGGGAGACTTAATGCAACGTTAGAAATTCTTATGAATAATTGTTTGTCTCCAAATCTGTACATTGAAGTGACACTAGACAAGACAATACATGGTGTACGAGTCGTACAGGAGACAAACAATTATTCATAAGAATTTCTAAAGTTGCATGAAGTCTCCCACTTCTGCTAGGGGACCATAGACCTGCAATTTCTGGTCAACAGAATCTTTAATGAAACAGGTCTGGATGTTTTTATGTTTATAAGTTGAACCAAAAAGAAAAAAATGGAAGGATGGAAAATGGGATTCATAAATAAGAAATTATATTTATAGTTAACAAGATATCATAAATTTATTTCAACATAATCGTATATATATAAATATCATCATTTGAATAAACCAATATCATAATTATTATTATTATCATTAAGTATTCCATCAAAATATTAGTCTACATAAATTAAAATTACCTACTTATACATTTAAAAATCACACAGGCTATTCCCAAAATATGAATAAACCAGACTTTGAAACGAGAAAAGATTGTTTCGAATGGAAAAATTCAAATTGCTGTCAAATATTTAGTTTTGGTTAAAGAAAATCTTAAGAAATACATTATTCTATAAGAGAACGTCAAATGAACACTGAAACTCGACTAATCTATCTCTCAATGGACACTACAGTTAATAATATAGAAATCATTGGGTGTAATCCGTAAAATAATTACATGTTGAGGTTCTTCAAATAAAATTACCATAACCAATAAGTAAAATTGTTTACAGATCTACTATCTACTGATTACAAATGAAACAACACTCAATGAAATGCGAGAAACATAATATTTCTCTCGTCAAGATTGTTAGTAGATACACACAAATATAAAACATTATACTAAACTATGAATCCCATACATTTCGAACCTTATATAATTGAAAATAAATAGAATTTTTTTTCAAATATGTTCTCAGTTGACAGTCATTAAACATGATGGAATAATTTTTTTAATGTTTCAAGAGGATGAACATTTAAAGAAATTATTATTTGGCAAAATCCCAATACTGTAATAAATAATTATTATTAATTTTTCAAATTCAAAATATCTTATTTACGAAATAATAATTAACAGTAGTCTCAATAATTATTACAGGCAATTTTACATTGATAACATAATAATGCTGTACGGTACATTTCCTTATATTAGTCGATTCATAACAAATGAAATTTTATTTAAAAAAAAAACCTGAGAATTTTAACAAAAAAGTTGGATAACTGTTACGGTACACAAAATAAAAATTATTTCAATGTTACTGAAGCAAGTAATTTGTTTTAATAATTATTTTTTCTTTAAAAGGCAATTTGATATGTTATAATAAATTCAAAACACCACTATTTATGATGGTTAGAATAATTGAGCTTCAAAATCCTTCCATCGCAATAAAAGAAAATGTAATAATTCAATTTTTTTCTTGTCCTAACAAAACGTGTAACACACCAAACAAACTTAGCAATTATTGCTAAAACAAAATTTAGCAAAATGTATTGCTTAGATTACGACAATATAAGTAATAGTAAACATAACTTAATTAAACATTTTCAAAATCCACTCCACTTTTCAAGGGTATGCGATAATTTTCAGTTTAATTTTTATTAAATAGTAATACATTGAAGTTACAGTAATTCAAGCAATTTACAATTTTGGAAGCGCATATAAATGAAATAGGCACAAAACTGGCAATTGACAGCTACAATCTAAGTAATTGATTAATAAAATTCTAGATTCTAATAATATATTTTATGTTATTGTGATTGTATAAATTATATGGCAAATTTACAGTCGATGCTGATATTTGTATTTACATTTATAAAAATTCATTTCATTCAAAATCAGAACCCGTTGAGCATTCTTTACATGCTAAAGTCAACAAATAAGCGAACACGTCCTAGTCACTGTCACAGGAAACTCAAATAGAAGATCTTACATTCCTTAATCTAAACTTATTATGTTATGGGTTCCAATTTATAACATACTTGGAGCAGAAAAAAATATATGCTGTTTGAAAATAGATTTTCAGTTCTCCGAAAGTTTAAAATTAATACACAACGGTTATTGCATCAATAGAGTAGAAATAATGATCGTAACAGAGGATCTATTGATGAGGTGACTATATATTTATTTATTTGAAGTGAAGGCAAAAGCTATGAGGAATTATCAAGTGAGGGTAGATTTTAAACCAGAGGCATCATAATGAACAAAATGACCAGCAAAGGAATAACAACAACATTTGGCCTGCAATTTTTCCAAGAATAATTTATGAGCACTAAAGAAACTTTATTGTATCTAAGTTGAGCTAAGATCACTTCCATGAGCAATGACCAACTTTACAATAGAATAAATACTGTGTTATTCAAACGCCAACTTTAAAATGAATACTATGCATGTTTCTTTAGAAAGTATAGCCTAAATATTCAAGATATATGTTTCAAATCGAAACTGTTTTTCTCCTAACCGCAATTAAAAGCTCTAACTGAACCATTCACAACATTTTTGCTGAACAAAAACAAGGAAAGTTTAGTGATCAAGCATTGGCCAAAAAGGTCGCCCCACAAGTATAAAATAAATTTCAATAATGAAATGAATTCTATTAATGAATGAATAAAGTTTTGACCTGTTCAAAAGACCCATTGTTTAAATGTATCATATATATTCTATAAAATACATCAAGTGTTAGATAGAATATTAGTTTTTACAAATTAATTCAACTGTAAAAGTCGTTACAATATAACTAAAGATGGCAATAAAATTTAATGAATCAATACATTATTCCCTCAATATTTCTCTTATTCTTTTTGATTTTATATCATAAAATTAATTATCATTGTAATATGATACGGTACATTAAAAACTGAAGGCTACAACTCGACTAGTGTTGATACAGTAGGCTACATTACATTTTTCTCTGTAATAGACAAATGGAAGTATGAGTTAGTTTTTATAAACAACTACTGCGAAAATTGAAATAATTTCAACTTATAATTTATAAATAAAAACTGTAATTAAAAATAACTGGTTCAATTATTGGTAAAATTGATAAGCTTGTCAAACTATTGGATGAGATGAAAAATAATATGAATAGTGAATCAATAATCATCTTGATCAGCCTTAATATAATAATACTATCATTTTAATACAAACCGCCATCCAAAATTATACAGTTTTATAAATACTGTAAGTTATAAATTAAACTCAACACTAGCCAATTAAACTCACTAGCCAATTGAAAATTATCATGAATAAAACTTGACTGAGCATGAGCACTATAATCTCATTATCACCAAGTTGAAAATAATATCAGTATAAAAATACTCCAAATATCCACTAAGTTGTCAAATATATCAATTTTGCACTCTTCACTAATCTTACAAAGTTTTTTTTAT
The DNA here is from genome assembly GCF_014356525.2 of Nilaparvata lugens. Taxonomy (NCBI): domain Eukaryota; kingdom Metazoa; phylum Arthropoda; class Insecta; order Hemiptera; family Delphacidae; genus Nilaparvata; species Nilaparvata lugens. The sequence continues at coordinate 21,629,096 of NC_052509.1, forward strand.
ATTGCAATTGTATATTATTATGTAATAAATTTCAAGATTTTATAAACTAACGGACGGGATAGTGAAAGCATTATTGTAGAGCATAGTTTTACTTATCATAAAATATGTAAATAACATTTAGGCTAATAGTTAATTGTTTTAGACTGAATACAGTACCTTAATACTATGCATGGTATAAAGGAGGGTTTTGTTTATGCGTAATGATTCGAAAAAATACATTTTGGCGCTTATGGGTATGTTTACACTTTTGCAGGCTGCGAACGTGTGAAGACTCCCATAAAAGCCTTAGTAAGTATTCTTCCGTAGCTGTCGAATCATTACGCATAAACTAGAACGCACCTCTCGATATTCAACACAGAATTCACATAAATAGCACAAATACTGGAAAATAACAATACATCATTGAAATCAACAATAAATATTTAGAAATAAAAATAATATCATCTTGGTAGGCTAGCTATAATTTTTGACGTAATTTTAAATACGAATTTTACGATCTTAAAATAAGTAAAATATTTCATTAAAAATTCATATTTACAATAGATTTAGTTTCATCTTCATATTGACTATGTTTAATAACGTTTTTAGGAAGTCCATATAAGATATAGGTTTACAGTATTTACTAGATCTCATTCATGTTATAAAAATTGTGATTCAAGTTATGAATGAAGGAAAAACCAAAGTTGAAATCATCAAGCACAGTTAAATTTACAAGTCTATCAATACTAAATGGGTTCAACCAATACAAATTTGGAATCACAGAATGTTATAGTCGTGTGAGTTTTATTCTTGGCTGGTTCTGATCTAGCCAAGTATGTTGTATGTGATATTATTAAAAGAGTGTATCGTGTGATTGCACGGTAAGGATGTTATCACAGAGGAGCAAGAAAAATATTAGTGCAGAGATACGTTTATGAAGAACATCTAGTAGGAATACACCTAGGCAAGATATTTCGTCCTACTATTGAGTAAAGCTTGAGGAACCTTAAACCTTAAAATATTTGACCAAATTCGAAACGTGGTATACATTTTCTATTATAAGATCCTTGTTATAAATTGAAATAAAATTGAATTGGGCATATCACTATTGCAGTCAATAACTATTGTTGTTGACTGTTCAAAAATGTATTATTATAAATGACAAAGTTGGATCTGCTCCTACTCTTCACTGTGATAAAAGTACCAAGCTGGGAAGTTTTAGACTGGTCAACTTTACTCGCTAAGCGCCGGCCGGCGTTTGAGCGAGATAGCTAGTAAACTAGCCGTGTGTAAAGGCAGTTGCCACATCAAGTGAAAACGTGGATTAGGAGAGTGAGCGCCTTAGGTCTATATGCAGATACTCGGTTTGAACGGGAAAATGTCAGCTGTTCGTTTAAACCCCGAATTAAATACATTATATGATGAATGCAACCATATCTACAAGTAAACGTGGTTCAGCGTTAAACATAGATGGTGCATATGGCCATTAGCGAGTTACAAGCTACGAGTAATCGTCAACTAGCGCACTCTTAGACTTGCTGGCTAGTAGCTAGTAAACTTGCCACGTGTAATCAACCCTTATGCCTAGTCTACACTATCGCCAGGTCACTGACAAGTGGCTTGCCACGTCACAAACATCAGAGCGATGACAAGCGAAGGCTAGTGAAGGCAAGCGCTGGCAAAGCAACCATTTACACTCTTGCGCTCGTCGTCATTCGTACGCATTGGGCAATAGTGTGAATGCGGCATAAAAACGAATTCTCATAAATAAATGTTAGATTGCAACATAATTATCTTCGAATAACCAGCTGATAATACCTACTCAGCATTGGGCTTAGCATTAGCACGGATTAAAACTGATGTTACTAGGGTCAACACAGAACCCAGCATTGTAATTTTTATAAAACAGGTCACGATTTCTAAAGTGAAGAAACTGATTATTGTTGCCTGATTTTAAGGAAATGGCCCCAATCTCGTCAAAGAATCATCTACCTTTATTAAACAGTGACAGTTTTCTCCCTGAATTAATTTTAAAAAAGAACCATCTACCTTTCCCAAGCAGTGACATCCTACTCTTTCAGATAATTCTTGAAAAACCACCTACTTTTTGGAAACAGTGATGGTCTTCTCCTTGAGCTTATCCTCTTCAGTAGAGAAGATGCGCGTTATAACAATGTCACCCGTCGACAGAGTTTGAGTGGCGTTCTCGCCGCGCGGCGTCTCATTTGCTAGACCGCCATTGTGGTGACAGGTGCACGAGCAAGGGGAGTAGGTGTGGGAGGGGGGATGCAGTTCTGCCGTGGCCGCAGTGAGCAGCGATTCGAGTCGCTCCATCTTGTCCAGTCGGTTCATGGCCGCGTCAGACAGGATTTCGTCAATCAACTGCATCGATTCGGTCAGGCTAGGTGGACCTGAGTTAGGGCTGGCTACGTCGCCTGCAAACACGCATTTACATTATTATTTGCATTTATTCACATTTACTATAAGCATTACATGTAGGGCCGTATTCAAAAACTATAGTTGGTAGCTTTGTATGCTTATAATTATAATGCTTGCTTGAACTATGCATATGGTTTTTATAGACAAAGAGATCCTGTTGGATGTTCTGCATTACCAAATTCACCTTCCATAAGTGAACTACCCACTTTTATTACGAAGCTCTTACATTAGGACACCAGTGACAAGAAAGGAAAACCCCACTTTTGGTGTTCTTTTGAGGTTATGAAAACTTCAAAGTAAACTTGACTTAAATTTTTCAAAATCGCCCATTTGACTCAAACGTTAAAAAAACTAACGTCAAGGAAACTTAACTCATGTAAACCCTAATTTACACAACATAGAATCATACGAAAAAACAAAATACTATTGATTTTCAAAGATAAATCCAAAGACAGAAATTTGATTTAGCTACAATTGAAATTGATATTTATAAAAGTTGCTCGAGTGCAAATTGAGTCCAATCTTCAATAGATGGACAAGCAAAGAATGAAAAAAATGTTGTTGATGACAAAAATAAAATTTCAATTCTATTGGAAGAATTAAGATGAATACAAAATCTACTTATTCCAGTTTTTTAAACTTGATCGAGGCAGGAAGTTATACTACTCTACTAAACTCCTTGATGAAAAGGGTATATTCTAAATGCAGTATGCCGGTGTCATAGCTCTATCTGAAATTGTCTTCCAGACATTTGCTAATATCTATGGAAAAATCAAAAAGCTTTTGAAAAACATTGACTAATAATTATTAATCTAAGAATAAAAACTGTAAATCTCAACTATTAATCTGTAACTATTAATCTCACCAGATAATGAGTTGTCGGAAGGAGTTGATTTTCCACTATTGAAACTATCCAAACTCAGAAACTCGCAATCTCCTTCTTCTCCATCCCTGAAAAAGAATTTCAGCTTTAGAATCTCTCTCTTAATTATTTTCAACTTGACTACAACTTCAATTGAAAAATGAAGAACCACCATTAGAGAATATAGTTTTTCAAATGTTGAGATATTATTCTAATGGGATTGGAAAAGTTGAATCTCCATTAGTTTTATTCTGCTCCCAAGAATAATATTATTATCCGCAGACAATTATTGAAATAACATATCATTGTGAAAAAAGTCAATTTAGAGTCAGTTTCCACTAATACAATTCCTTTAAAATGTGAAATACTTACTTATCAATAGTATAAATAAGCATTATTATTAGTAGGACTTACTTATTTTTTCCTTCCAATTTCTCTAGCCTGCGAGCAACCTTGTAAGAGCCTTTCAGCTTTTCCTTCTCCTCATCAGTCAAATCTAGATGCCTGTAACAGAGGTAAATTCAATTTTTTTAAAACTGATATAAATTTTTCAAAGAATTTGGAATCGATTTATGTTACATGATTCAACATATGAAGACCATATTATAGTATTCCATATTTAATTAGAATGATCAAAGTACTGAGTAACATAAATTAAGAATAACCCGATTAAAAAAGTTTTTATTACAATAAATTTCAAAAGATTATAGTTTAAGCAATTAAAGTCAAATTTGGTCTATGAATATTATTTTTTAAATTAATGGTATACTTTTCTTCTAATGAACTGAATAAAAATGTTATTAACTTTTTTGAAATTACATTCGATTTTTTAACATTTATAATTCATAACCTGAAGTTATGAAAAATCATTGTAAAATGTCTTAATAGAATTATGAAATTTTTTACAGAACAATTAAAATAAAAATAAAATGATAAAGACTGTAATTGAAGCAGAGCTTTTGGAAATTAGGAATTTAAGCGCAAGAAATCGCAAATCGTCATTTTATTGATTCAAGAAGGAACACAAGACGAGATGCATTTTTATGCATAAGGAATGATTTAGAAAGAGACAGTGACATGTTTGGGATTGGCATGCATTCCAGTAACGTAACTGCAATAGAAGAATGCTCAAGTGGATTCCAGACCGGTTTTCCCACAACAAAGTGACAGGAAATTCAGTAGGTTTGCTAAAGAATGCAGTCGAACTGAATCGTTATGAAGAATTATTTTAATAGCTTTACTCCTAAAAAATTTCAAGTAGCATACTAGTTTTCATTGTGACATTCTCGGTTAACATAATAACTTGAAATAATCAAGGAATATATGCATGATAATAATCATTACAATTGAGAGAAATCTTTAGAATCTATGAAACAATTTGCATTAATAATTTGTAAGTTGGCCAAATTTACGACGAATGGTTTTTTACATTTTAAGAAATTGACCTGAATTTCTAATCAATTCATTCTTGAATAATTGGTCTTTGACAAAACGATAATTACATACAGGGTCTATATAATAAGTAACCGGACTGACCTCAGGAAATGTTTTATTGGCAAAATATGTGAAATTTTTCATTAGATATCTTCAAAGTAGTCTCTATTGGAGTCGATAACACGCTGATACCGGATTTTCAAATCCCTGAACGCTCCCTGGAAGTCGGCAACCTCTAGGCTGTCTAGAGCCCTCGTCGTAGCACGTTGAACGTTTTCCAGAGTCCCAAACCGCGTCCCGTTAAGTTGTCTCTTGATCTTGGGGAACAAAACGAAGTCCAGTGGTGCCATATCCGGACTGTAAGGAGGATCTGGCCGTTCACAAAGAGTTTGTGCCACCCGGCCAAACTGTAAACGAGCAGTACTACAGAGAGGTGCTCCGTCGACCAACCGCCCGGGGATTGCCGATTCGTGGATCCTTCATCACGACAATGCTCCGTCGCACACCTGCCTGCTCCTCACCAAGCAGTTAGCCAAATAGTCGAGGGTAACGTTGTCACATCCTCCTTACAGCCCGGATATGGCACCATCGGACTTCTTTTTGCTCCCCAAGATCAAGAGATAATTTAACGGGACGCAGTTCGGGACTCTGGAAAACGTTCAACGTGCTACGACGAGGGCTCTAGACAGCATAGAGGTTGCCGACTTCCAGGGAGCGTTCAGAGATTTGAAAATCCGGTGTCAGCGTGTTATCGACTCCAATAGGGACTACTTTGAAGATATATAATGATAAATTATACATATTTTGTCAATAAAAAATTTCCTGGGGTCAGTCCGGTTACTTATTATACAGACCCTTTACTATTCTAATAAAGTATTTTACTTTGTCAATTTCTGATCAATTTACATTTCTAATGTAAGATGGTCGTACGATTAATTAAAAATCAAATGGTATTTTACTAAAGAGTATCAAGAAATGTTTACATACATTACAAAGAATGAATAGAGTACTACGAATTAATTACTGTTGTTATCTCATTCGAGTATCAACGTACAAATAAATCGATCATGAATATTCAAATCAACATAAGCAAAACATTACTACTGCATCAATCTACTATCGTAATGTTTTATAATATACACCCACCTAATTGATTTAAAATACTCATCTATGGGTATAATTTCAAACAGTCATGTATAATATTTTTATATTTTTTCCCATTTCAAATATATTATACGTGATTTGAAATGGAAAAATACAAAAAATGCGACTCTGATAAATTCATTTTTAAATATTATTAAATATATATTATTATTATTATTATTATTATTATTATTATTATTATTATTATTATTATTATAACTATTACTGCGAATTTGAATATGAAAAATATTGAAAAGCGTTGAAAAATAAAATTTCAATTCTATCCTCAATATGATTTAAAATATTCATCTATTACAGCAACTTCAAACATTCAGCAATTTGAAATGAAAAATCAATCAGAAACGTTAGAAAAAAAACAAGTGAATTGAAACAAACCTGAGCAATTTGATTTCGCGATTGCTAAGAACTATATTGCGACCCGTCTGCGCGGAAGAAGCCAGTTTCGCCTTCAGATCAGACACTTCGCTCTCAACCTTCCGCTGTTTCTTGCGATGTTTGATCTCAGCTGGCTGAATGTGTAGATAAATTTGCTCTTCGCACAGTTCAGCCATCAGAGATTCCAGGTCTGGTCTGATTTGTCTAGAAAATGGAATAAAAAATCATCATTGAACCTATAAGCTCTTGAGAAATACAAAAATTAACACCACACCACAGTAACTTCCAATTGTATTAGAATTGTGAATCATCACATCAAGTTGAATACAATAGAACCTCAGATCAGAACAGAATAGAATAGATCAGTTGAATAGAATGTCTTGGATTCAAACTGAAAACGACAAAATAAAAATACAATCAAACCGCATAACCCAGTAAGTTTTTGACATTAAATATTTTTCATGTATTAACGTTTGAGAAAATCTTTAGCTCTCATCAATGAAACGTTATTGTCATTCATGCCACAAAACGATTGCTTCAAAGCTGAGATCAACAGGTATCAGTATGAGTGTCCCACCTATAATAAATGCCAACAATACACTGTTCACAAGTAAGAATCAATTATTACTAAGATTATATTTAATACTATTGATTGGAAATAGTGGTTAAGCACCAAAAATTTGAAACATAAGTTGTGAAACACAAAAATTAGAAGAAAGACCTTTTTATCCTTAAACTCCTGTAGACGTTCTGAGGAGTTTACCTGAGGATTTTACGTTGAAATGTCTAGTGACAGAAGCCTTCAAGTATATGTGGTTTGTTATTGTAGACACATTAAGCATGCATACATATTAAAAGCTTCAGACGAGTATGGACAGTTTCCTCTTTATGTTTATTGGAGTGTTTGGATGAAAATAACCGCTATTCAACAGATTTCATTGTGTATTCAAAATCAATGAAAAAATTGAATGTGTCCCTCTTTATATGTGTAATGGCAATGGCAACATCTTGGCAACAAATTGCACAGATAAATTTCGAGTTTGTTTGGGAAATATGGGGGAGAAAGTTTCTAAAAATAGTCCATTCTTCATTGCCCAACCTTGTACATTTTACAATCAATTATGCATTAATTAGGCATGCAACATATTAAGGCTGACGTTGCAGAAGTTTGCAGACAAGCTGAGTAAAAATCCCTCCCCAGGTGTTCGAATGTTGCAACGCATACAGACGTGAATGTCTGTCTGCTGCTTTCGCCTTGACATCCGCATAGGCTAGTTGTAGCAACAATATTTTATCCATTACTCACTTTTGCATTGCAGTATAAACTTGTGGCACTAATGATAGGATATCAGCGGAGGCGTAGATCATCATTTCCCTTGATAGCGGCCTTCGCGACCAATAACGCTGGTCTTTGCGATAGATGTTCTTCAGTTGCTCTTTCAACGGATTCACGGGTGCTTTGTACAATTCGCACAGCGTGTTTAGGACGACATTTTTCGCCTTGTACACCGGCTGGCCGGTTTGTTGCAGTTGAATCACAGCATAGGCAGCCTGTAAATAGAGATCAATCACTTAAAAATTGATTTTGAAACAATTAATTTTCAAATGTATAAAATTAATAGAAAAATAAAAATGAGATGATTGTGAATAGCTTATTCAAGAGATAAAAGGTTAAGAATTTAACTTTGAAATGAAAAAAGTGGTACCTTTATTTGATGCGGATGATGCCCACATGATCTTTTTGCTTGTGCGTGGGTAATGGAAAGTATGTTGGTGAATTGATGAGACGATAAACGTCCATGCCATCGGCGGGATTTGAACCCACGAACCAGGCAGTGCTAGCAGACCGAAGTTTGTAAGGCTCCTAACCGCTAGACCAAGCCGGCCGATAATTATTTACTATTCATATTTGGTTTAATTATTCATCAATAAATCATAATTTACAAATTATTCATATGAAGTATATTATTAATCAACTATATTCATATTCACTTTAGCTGCATGGGTGTTAGTATATTTATAAGTAATTCTGATAGTTCAAAGAGAATCTCACTCAAGGAATATAAATAGCAGTGTCATTTCTTTAATTATTCATGAACAGGATATCGTGATTACTATTATTAATAGTAATCAATTACTTTCATAATTGAACTGCTACATTATCAGTTAATAAATTGGCTCTTTAAAATTCAATTTGAATTTCATTGATGATTATCATTCATTGTTTTAGTTAAATAATTATCCATTAATATATTTTCATTGAGAGTTGCCCTACAAAAACTTTCAGTGCAAAATTACTTATCATCCGATTTTATGCTATATATCTTGTAATATAATGTTACCTGGCTAACTAAATGAACATTGCAATAAATAGACGAAATAAATCCTTTCAGGAACAAGTAAAAAATTTGAATTAGTAGATAAAATGACTAAGGATCATGCAGTAAAGTAAGAACTGAGGTTTTCAACAATTCTGGCTGAACATGTATTATTTCTAATAATTATTTTTAAAACTTGAGAATGATGTAAGCATCGAAACTAGTTGTTTTTAATTTGTGTTTTCGATATTTTATCTTATAATAAAAAGATCTCAAAAGGAGTAATATGTAGTTATTTTACAAATATTTCTAATACATATTCTAGAAAATTAAATTATTAATTTTTTCCTGTAAACAGGTAGTTTCTAAAGATCCATGAATCTTATTTTTAATGAAATGACACTTACCTGTGTATCAAAGACATTCCGCAAAGTTATACCGAATTGCTGATATAAATTGTAGCTGTCATTCCTACAATCATGAATCACCTGAAAGGAAATGATGAACTTTATTGGATAAAAATTGAAACATAGGTTTAACCAATCATCAAAATCATTGAAAATTTGACAATCTTAATAAGTTGAATGGATAAAAGTGAAAAAGTGGAAGAGACAAGAGAGTCCAAAACAACCTATTTCAAAATATAATTTAAAACTTATTGTGTCATTTAAATACCGTACAGCAATAGTAAGATTCACTTCAAACTGTCAGAATTTTTTATAAATAATCAATGATTCCCATTCATTCAATCAGACAGTTTAATGAGAATCTCATTATAACTTGCTTGCTAAAATTAGAAGATATTTTTTGCATACTTGTATCTATTGTTCTGAGAAAATGAGTTGAGATATCTAAACATCCAACGAACTTGATCTCATGGGTGATTGATAACAATGATTCAGATTTCTCATCACAATCAACTATTTTAATTCGTATCTAATGATTCACACGCCGCAAGATAATACATTCGACACAAAAAAAAGAATCATTAGAAGTGTGTAGTTTTTAAAGAGATTACATCCACTGTTTCTGAACTTCGAATTTTGTATTGATATTTTAAAAGATGTAATGAAGCTGAATTTCCAAACGAAATACAAAACCGTATACTTAGAAAAACTCAAAAGATAGCTTTTTAATGTTGGAAAGTTTGTTGGGAAATTCTGAATTTTTTTAATGAACGTTGCACTACTAGATATGAATGACTAGCTATAGGTATTTTAATTAAGCTGTAAAATAGGTGATGGTTTAATCTGCTACCTATAATGTGTGAAAATTCAAGATAAAATATTTCTTTTACTCTATTCGTAGCAGCTTGGAAGAAGCTTAGCATCTATTCTCAGAAGTAAAGAGACTAACTTGAAGAGGACTAAAATTATAGTATGGTGGGATGTATCCGCCAGGACCCACAATCAACTACAGACCACTAGATTAGATGTGCCCTATGGCCCCTCGAGACTTGAAAAAATCAGGTAAAACTGGGGCCAACACTCACACGTACAATTACCTATTTTTCTGCCCAAAAAATAAACATAATATTGGAATAGAAACATTGGTCTTGAAGAAGGGGAGTAGACTGCCATGCTCTACACCCCCATTTCAAAAATTTCAATGATCAGATGCATGTGGAGAAGTCTACCCTTGGTGACGGTCACAAAAGTAATCTCGCGGCCTATACCTTTAGTGTGCTAATATGTTACAACCTTCGCACTGCGCCAAGAGAAGATAATCTCTTGCTGAAACCCTGCATTGTTATGAGACTCACAAATTGAAATCGTCCTTTCAGTTCAGTAATATATTTCAAATTCATGTATGAAATATCTAGAATTATGAGATATTTCTAGTAGAAAATTATTAATTAAAACTCTTACAGTACATTGGAAGAAGCTAAACTCACCTTTACAACATTTTCAGCTTCTAGTAGCCGTTTGAGTCCACCGGCGGTGACCAGCAGTGGACTGGTGATGAGATCAAAGATGTAAGCTTGGCCACGCATAGTTGCCACCTGGAACAAGGTCAACTGGCCTTTGGTTCCCAAATTGATTCCTTCGCAATCGAAAGACACCACCGCTTCTCCTTGACTCATGATTTCATCCACTATTTGAGCGCCCTCCTTCACATTCACAACCACTCTTGTCGAGCTCAATACTTTAGCTTTCCAATTCTCAGTAACATTCATTCCATTCACCACATTCGAAGCTACAAGATTCCTGTCTTTCTCAGTGTTGTCAGCTAGCGTTTTCATAACCAAAGAGTTGATTCTCTGCTTCAGTGTTTGATTTTGCAAAATCACTTGAGGACTAGTTGACTGTTGTATTATTTCATCATTTGATTGATTCAATGTGATTGTATTCTGTACATTATTAACAATATTACGTGTTGCTGTGACATTATTAGTAATATTGTTGCTAACATCTGATTTATTATCATTATTCTTGTTTTGGTATCTATTCATAACGTTATTGTCAGTAATCGGTTTTGATGGGGCCAAATTAACAAGATTTGATTGTACAATGAAATAATTTGAGTGCATTTTTAAAAACGTAGTCACATCTTGAGGCGTTTTGAATATGCAAGACCAGAGCTCTTCAGGGAAACAAGAGACCACTTGTTGAAATAGTTGTTCTACTAATACAGGGCCATTCACCTCTATGCATTGTGTAAAAAAATCCAAGAACCTCGACGTTAAAGCTGGATCAACAGTCACTTGTTCCAGTTCATGAAAGGGTTGAGGTTCTTGCCCCTCATATTCCTTCAGAATAACTGTGTCTTCATTGACAATGAAAGCATCAGGATATCTACAAAGGAAGTCTCTGAATTCCCTAATGTTCTGTCCTGAAATGTGTCTTACTTCAGGAGATGACTGTGACCTATGTCCCAATAAACTTTTAATTGGTACTTCAGTTCCAACTCCGTATTGTCTTAATTTTTCTGAAAAATATTCAACCGCTTCTTTGACATAATCACGTTTTCCGAAACCTGACTTGACCAAGCTACTGTTGCTTTCTTCTGCTTGGTTATTTGAAGCACTAAAAGAATTGACATGTACATAATCACCATCAACCATAAACAAAGAAGGATATTGAGCGAGGAATTTCTTGAGACCAGATTGAGAACCACCAGCAATTTGTCTCATTTCTCTAGTAAAACCTTTTGCTCCAAATTGACAGCTAAGATCGTGTAGGGTTCTAGGACCTCCTTTATCCATCAGTCTCTCAAAAAAGAATAAAAGAGTCATGTTTTTAACATGTTCGTATTCTGAGCTATCCATTTTAGTGTATATAATAAAAACTTTTACCTTTCAAGTGAGAATAACCATTATTTACCGCGAAAGAAATCTTCCTCGGAAGACTTCGCGAAGAAAGTCAAAACATCAGGACATTTTTGACGCCATGTTGCATTCCACATTCCACGGGTTGTGACGTTTCAAATCGATTCCCGTTCTATCGATAAAAATGAACTGTAAACAGGTTGACATGTGAGTATCGACTTTATAAGAACGCGCCAAATTTTAAAATGACGGTATGCAGTACTATTATAAACTATAAATTAGTATGCCACATAGGCTTATTAAAATTTTTATGATATATAATTTATATTATATTTTCGATTCTAATTTAAAGCCACTAAATGAAAAATGTGTATGCGACAGTTATTTAAAATTATCCATTTATAAGAATCATGACCTTATGGAATTTAAAATAACAAAATATCTTCAACAATTTTTTGGGTGAGGGTCGTAGAACGTGGGGGGCGGTCCCCCACCCTAATCGCCTACAAGATCAGAGTCCTGGATCCGCGCCTGGTGAAAAGGAAGGTAATTCAGGTGAGATGAATCATGAATAAAGTGTGGATAAATTAATGTAAATTCATTTTCATGAAAAAAACAATGTACGGTACCATAGCCTATTGCATAATAATTATGCCCAATTATATGTATTGTAATATGATAAAATGCCTAATAATTGCATAATATTATATAGCCTATATAAAATTATGTACAAATTGTATGCGATAATTATAAGTAGGTAAATGCTGATATGCTTATAACAAATTAAATAAATATTCTGTGTCATTGATGTATGATTGGTATGATACAGTATGTATATGCATCATATTTTTAAAATTATCTTTCTATATATTTATTTATTACATTATTTAGTCGAACATAATATTTTACACGTGATCTAATGATGAATACGTATACCATCACATCACTTCCTGATCAATAAATCTCCAGTACTGCAGACTCACCAAGAAAGAGGACTGCTTTGCAACCTGACTTTGAAGATTTTTAACAGGCTGCCAGCTGCAATGAAGGGCCTGTATGGAATCAGTTTCAAAAATAAACTCAAGTTCTGGCAAATCGGCAGAGTTTACCACTCGCTGATAATCTGTAGCTGGAGTTGACATGCTGACCAGTTAACGCAAGCGAGAAAGGTGACACTCAGTCGTGCACAGTAACGACAGGATCCTGTCTTGCTCGACAGGATATCGAGCAAGGTGATACTCTGTCGTGTACGGTCCCGACAAGATGGAACCTGTCATTCCAGTAGGTGACACGCTGACGAGGTGAACAGTTGACGCTGTGCTCAAAATGCCGAGGTGACAGGTAGACGGTAGACGTTACGGGTGACACCCTGTCGCGTACCCAAATAGGGGTAACTTGTATATTGAGGACAATTTGGGCGACATCGTCTAGACCCACACCAGTGAATCCAACCCTGCTGGTCAAATACATCAAGACCCGGTTGCACAAAAGCTGGTTAAATTCCACAAAAACCAATCAGAGAAGGTACCTCTGATTGGTTTTCGTGAAATTAATTACGATTAAAATTCGTAACTGGCACCAAGTACCTTTCATGTGTAACCGGTGGAGGTATGTTTTCTGCAACCGGTGACATATGTGTCTCTATTGAGTTAATCTTCCAAAATATGAAATATATAAGAATACATGTGGTTTGATAGTCATTCTTGCAGACTATACCACCGCTGGCCACCAATGTAAACGGATGGGGGGTTCTTTCTTCTTTTCTATAGTATTTGCTAAAGTTTTCTGCTATCAATTAATCATCTACCGGTATTTGAATCTTTGATTGGTTGTGAGCTTTTAGTGGATTCGTTCATTCAAATGCACAGATTATCATCATTAACTAATTGTAACCTATTTTAGCAACTAGCAATTACGAGTCAGGAACTTCAATGAAAAATACTAATAAAATTCAACTTCAGGTTTATTGAACTCTAAATATATAGAACGAATTAATAAAAGTCAGGTAACATATAAAATTTTCAAACAAAACAAAGTTATTCAGCAATCGATTCAGGTCAAGAAGACATACTCAATTTTTAATCTATACACTTTGGGAACCTGCTAACTTGCTGCAACTAAATTCGGGCCTCGATCATTCTATGTTGCTAAATTTTGAGCTATAATACGAAGACAACAAAAGTTTGGCACTTACCATTTTTACAATTCAAATTTCGACTCTTCAGAAACACACACATACGATTTAAGAAAACTCACTATACTGGTACTCACACGCACAAATAATTTCCTGGTTCTACTCTCACTAACAATATTAAATTTTGGTTCCTATTTAACTACATAAAAATTACTGATAACAAAAAAAAACTTTTCAATTTGTCCCTCTGGATTGGCAACAGACCCATTCAGAGGACCGAGGCTCGCGCACCATTACATGATTTTCCGTTCACGTCTCAATACCAACTGTGGCCTTTTCACTGAAAATTATTCCCCCTCCACGAGCGTTGAGCAAACTTCCAGTGGAAAAGCCAAAGCTGCAAAAAGGTCATTGGTCGTACAATTCCCAAATACAATAGCTTTTTCGACAAGAAATTGAAACTGCACTATAAAAATGCACGAAAATTGCTTTAATTTCGACAACTATAAGCAACAAGGTAGCAAATTCAAACAAGACAGAGTCAATTCTCAGACTAAAACGCAGGGTTCAACATACAGTAAAAATCAAAGTTCATTCCAGTTCAAAAACCTGAAAAATAATATAAGATACACAAAAACAACTACAATACTACCCTCTCAATATCACACTATTACACATGCAACCTCGCCTAAATAAGGTACCGGTAGTCATGTGATCCTACACGTTCATTATGACCGTTTGTAGAGAAAGTAGCCAAAAATAATATTTTAGGCTACTTATTTTTAATTTGAGTACCTCTAGAGGTGGATTGTTTCTTAATTCAAATAAATATTATTTAAAATTAAAAATTCATTTTATTCTAATTCCAATTATTTTTTATTCTGTTTTCAACCGTCAAAATTTAAAAATGTTAGTTTTCATCGTTGTTTTTGAGTGAAAATGGACTATAAATCATAACCCTATTTTGGACTTTTAAAATGTTATCTAAATTTGTGAGAGAAATAGTACAAGGAGTATCCTTAATTTTTCTCTCCCAATCAGTGCGTCTTTGTGAAAAATATAAATAAATAATTTTAAAATAGTCCAGTCAAAGAAAGGTTATAGAGGGAAATAAATGTTTGGAAGACAATTTTTGACCCCGCAGTTCTGTTTAGGGTAGTAAGGAGGTAAACATATCAAGTCCCCACCTCTACTCACTGTGCTAAGGGGGTGGGGGTGGTTTAAAGCTACCATTTTTTGGTTTCTCGCATATAACTCAAAAACTATGTATCTTACGGACATAGCTGTTATATACAAAATTGAAGCTTACATAATTTCCTACAACATTTATTTCTAAACTTTTTCTATATCTCCTCTAGTTTCGAGATATCCGCTCTGATAAAGGTGTAATATTAAAAAAAAAACACGTTCGCCACCAATTTTTTATAATTTTACTCATATAACTTTTCAAAAATCGATGGGAATAATCCATGCTGATTATGAGCTTATAGAGCATTGAATTCTCTTTAATTTGATGTATAAATCTACACTTTTATAAATTTCCCTTCACCTTTTGCAGCACTTTAGTGTTGAGTGTGAAATCTTCTTTTTTGCAACAATAAACCAATTATTGACAAAGGAATTTGGAGGGAATTTTTTAAACACAATTTTTGACTTTGCAGCTTTGTTAAGACTAGTTAGGAGAAGAACATATCAAAAGTCCGCATTCCCAACTCATGTGTTAAGGGGATGGGGGTGGTTAAAAGTTGCATTTTCCAGCGTTTTGCTTCCATGCTCATATCTTGAGAACAATGCGTTCAAATAACATATATAACCATCCAAAAATGAAGCTTGATAAATTCTCTACACTTTTTGTTTCGTGGAAATCTGTGATATTCCCAACAGTTCCCGAGATATTCGCTCTTGAAGGTGTGTAATTGTTAAAATAATAGGTTTTTATCCAAGGTTTTGTTCTTTCAGGGCTTATAACTCTCCAACAATGCATCGCAAAAACTGATGCTTATCGTAGGTTTGTAGAACATTGAATTCTCTTTTAAATGATGTATTATTTCACCATTCCAAGTTTTCTTTTCATTGTTTAAGCAGCTTCAATCTAGGGGATGAAATTTTCATTGTTGCAACAAGTGTCAACTCAGCGGTTCCACACCTTCAACAGAGGGGACAAAGATGCGAACTTTTGGTATGTTTACCTAACTAGTCCAAATTAAGCTACAAAGTCGAAAATTGTGTCACAGACACCCGCTCAAATGTCATTGTCAAACGATCAATTGTTGCAGCAATGAAAATTTTACCCCCTAGATTGAAGCTGCTATAACAATGAAAAGAAAACTTGGAATAGTGGAATAATACATCATTTCAAAGAGAATTCAATGCTCTACAAACCTACGATAAGCATTAGTTTTTACGAGGCATTGTTGGAAAGTTATAAGCCCTGAAAGAGCAAAATATTGTATAAAAACCTCTTATTTTAACAATTACACACCTTCACGAGCGAATATCTCTTGATATGACGTTTGATATGTTTACCTCCTTACTACCATAAACAGAACAGTCTGTCAAAGATTGTCTTCCAAACATTTCCCTCTATATACCCTTTTTTGAGCCTGGACTAAAAACATTATTCACAACATAAAATTTCATCAGCTGTTGATCTTTATCACCATAATATGCTGTAATCTAATATCAAAATGAACTTGTCATTTTTAATTCAATGTTTATCACACATCTACACAAATAACTTGAAGAAAATTCAAGTAATTCAAACCTTAATTTTTCGTATAAAATAGGATAAATTTAACTAGTAGAATATGACAAGACACATGGAGGGTGAGCAAATTGAAAAAATGTACCCATATCAAGAAACAATTTCTCTAAAAAATAAATACTCAGAACCTGAAATAGCTGAAGAAATATGTGAAGCGATTTTCATGCTAATTCCAGGAGGTAATTTAAAAAAATATATTTGTAATGTGAGCTTTCATACATCAGTTATGTAGTATTAAAGAATAAAAAAAATCTGTCAGCTTGTGTATTCTACTTTTTTATTCTAAGATTTTTTTATTTTAGATATTAATTCTTTGCTATTCTTAGACTTAATTAAAGCTGTATAGTTTTATAGCTGATAGAAATAAGTTCACAGTTTGTAATGAATAAAGAATTGAAAAATAGGTAATTCTGAGTACAGTACTTTATCAGTTTCATGAACAGCTTTATTTTCACAAAAATTGAACAAGTAATGGTCGATATATCTAGCTTACGGTAGAACCTGAAGTATTTGTATTTGTGAAAAATCTTTATCAAAAAGCATGAGCAAAGATAAAAATCAAATGACTATTTCATAGAGCTAGGTAATTAATTTTATTTATTAAGGTACTGCTCCTATATAAGTGTGTGATTTTCATGTCATTTTTCTTCTCAGAATATTTTTTCATTATCATTAACCTTTATCATCATATTGATATTCTCTTCAAAGCTTTTCTTCTAATATCAATACTGTACCGTAATTGAATAAAATTGTAATAGGTAATCTAATTATATAATTAAAATTATAGAACTCTAATTAGAAATATTGTAATACATTAATAAATGAAATATTACCGTACTATAGACATTAATTAAATTTTTTTCTTGGATAAGAATATTTCAGAATATACATGTGTAGAACTTGTTTTTCCAACTTATTTATTTTTAAAATTGGATAATAAGCTAGATTGAAAGCACGATAAGTATCTTCAATTTATTATTGTCATTTTTTTATATTCTAGTGAACCGTCTAAAAGAGCTGTTTCTAGGGTGGAGCACTCTACCCCAAAAAGATAGAGAACTAATCGATGAAAGGCTGAAACACCCTGATCTCTCATTTCTTTACAAGCCTTTGCGAGAAGCATTAACTCGTTATGAGTCCGTTCAAGACACGCAAGGTAATATGCGCTATAACTTTCAAAAGCTTTGAATCATATTTGAAGCAAACTACTTTTTTTATCAAATGTCTGCTACTACCAACAGTTCTGTGGTAGACTAATAGTCTTACCGTATTTCTAGTTTCAGTGTTTCACATTTAATAGTACATAAAAATAAATGAACAAGCTTTTCCTTGCAGCTTTAATTTTTAAAATAATATATTCCGTATAAAAAGTTAATGAGATGTAAACATTTTTTACCACTATTAATTTGAACTTTGAAAAAAAAACACTTTTGAAATGGAAAAACACTTACAGTGACTTGACGTTTTGACCTGTTCTTGGTCATTGTCTGACAACAGGTCGAAACGTCAAGTCACTGCTAAAAAGTAATACATGTGTTTCCACTTCAAAAGTGTTTTTTATTCAAAAGATTAATTAATAATCAACTCAGTATCTTCTCCTGCACTTATTCTCCCAATCAACCCCAATCACATTTGAAATTATTCAATTATTATGAAAAATCACAAAAAGTTTCTGAGAACTAATTGGTTATAACATAGTTTAAATATTTTTCAAGTCATGTAAGTAAGTTTGTAAAACTATTGTGTATAATGCATTCTAGGTACCTGTAATAATTGTAAAATAATATACCGTATAACTCCTATACGAGTTGATATTATGCTTCGGAATATTCATAACTTTGCTAACTGTGAAGCGTCAATATAAAATGGGACAGATTCAATATCGTATTGCTCAGGGTTTTCCTTGCCGGCTGTTTCAACAAGTGATATTTATTTTATTGTAAAAAACTTATTTGATTTAAATATTGTAAGTTTTCTTATTTTGTAATGTTATTTTGGCAAATGAAAAATTATTTTTATTAATTGAGAATAATCTTTATTTTACCATGCTAAAATATAGGATAAACTGTATTAATTTATTACCTTAATGATGAATATAAACTGATTAAACCAATAATAATGGAAACTATACAAGATTAATACAATTTTGATTCTAGTGGGAGGTAAAATGATTCAGTCGAAATTTCCAATTTCCTGATTGAACCAACAGAAAATTGAGCCCCAATTTGAATTTCAGGTGCTCCTGGATGTGAGCCAGGCATGGTGAACTTTTTCGGTGATCCCCAATTGGAGGAGGGACTGACAGCAGTCATTCAAAAACTGGAACATCTTTTGACAGTCGCCAGGCATCAGGTGGAGTCCGAAGCATCTGAGGAGAGTGATGATGACGCCTCTTCTATTAAGACTATTCACTCGTCGTCGAACATCAAGTGAGTGGAGTAGGCCTACTCTAGCAACTTGCAATTGTTATAAGAATATTATTGTTGGCTACTAGGGGAAAATTCAAATTCCTCTAAAACATACATCATATGAATATTTCAAGTTACAGTTATATATCCTTCAAAACTTAGGCTATAACTTACCAAATAAGTAAGCTGTAACTATAACCATAGAGAAACGGAAAAAAATATTTTATCTTTTATCTAACTATGTGTTATGCTATCTTTTCTCTAATAGTACAATTTACAATGATTGATGACCATTAGATTTCATATACAAGTACACTTATTGGCGACTGAATTGGGGAACAATTTGTCTCTGTTGAATAAATAAATTCGAAAATTTTTCAACGGCAGTCCAAATTTATTTATATAATAGCAAAGTGCAAGGGATTATAGTCGATATTTTGTAGGTGGGCTAATAAAATAAGAATATATAAATATTAAAAATATTTTATTTTTCAGGTGTTACTCTGCAAGTAATATGGTGAATGTGAGGGACACTACCTGTAATCATATGTCAGCTAAGTCTATTTCATTGGATAACATTATATGAGGATTATTTACTGTCAGGATGGAAGATATAACATTGCAAGTCAAATATGTATCTTGTTTACACAACTACAAGAAATATACACTTGAAGAAAGGTAAGTATGTAAGAGGGTTAATCAAATGAAAATTTTGAAAGTGTTCTAAAGTTCTGAAAAGTTGTAGGATTGATACGGTAGTTAGCAAGGATGTTCGTTGAAGCTTACAAAATGACTAACAGGTGCGTTAGTGACCTTGCTACACACAATAGAGCAGTGACTACAGTTACAATATGGCTGCCCCATTATCAATTTGCACCGTGTTAAATCAGCTATTAGTCATTCGTTTCTTGAGCAGTGAAGGTGTCAAAACCAATGGAAATTCATCGCAGGATGACAGTACAGAATGGTGACTCATGTTAGTCCAGAAACAAACATTACTATCAACCAGAAACAAAAAAGGAATGGCTTCATAGCTCATCACCAAATTCAAAAAAATTCCAAACTCAGCGATCAGCAGGAAAACTCTTGCTGACTCCCTTCTGCAATGTGAACGGAGTAATTCTGGAGCATTACATTGACAGGGGAATGACAGTAAACATGAATTCTTATTAAAATAAATGGTATTCAAGCGCTTCCAAAGCGGTCGAACACTTGCATTACACTTTAGGGAGACTATGTCTAAAAATGATAAATCTAAGTTTCACTTATAGTTGTCAAAATAAATAACACTTTTAAGGTTTTCATTTAATTCTCCCTCGTAATTTGAATATAACTGAACTGTTTCATTGGAAATTTTTCGTAGTTTTGAATTATCATAGTGAATAATATGTTTGCCTTTTTGATTACCATATTCAACATAACGAATACTGTACAAGTTGGAAGTTGTATAACCTATCTACTACTTGAGAAGATAGGAATGCCTACTTTCATTTTAATTGCAGTAGGATTACTTGAATCACGGCTAGTTTATCCTAAAAATTCAACTCAATTTTGTTTTATTTAATTTCATCCTCCATTTCATTAGAGCTTAGAACATTATATATGTAGGTTCTTTTCATGGTTTATGTATTCAATATCAAATGCAGGTAAAAGCACATTGGTTTATTGATCTTTTTACAGGTTTTAACGAGTAGGCTACTTGTTGAGTTGAGTAAACAACAATGTGACAGCTATCCTGCCGGCGAAGGGGGAATCTTCCACTCGATCCCAGAGGAAATCCTTATTTTTGGTGCAATGTACAATGTGACTGTCTGCAATTATTAGTTCATATTTTTTAAAGAAAAGTTACAGAGTTTACATAAGGTCTACTGATATATCATTAATATTTACTGATATACATTAATCAATTTGACAAAATACAGAGTGGTCAGAAAAGCTTGCTTATTTCATTTAGTGTAGTCCTGACTGTCATTATGAAGAAGGGGTTAATACCATCCGAGAGAGAATAGCTTAATCCTTCTTGGTATAATCACCATCGTAGAGTGGGAAAATGGTGGAACAAAACATTTTTGTAAAGGAGTACTTTTCTAACACTCTATGGTTTTAAGCGGCTTACAAAGGAACGTAGTTACTGGCTGCCAGTGCTTGCTGTTACTTCATTTTCCATAAAAACAATATAAAAAATTCTAGTACCCTTTTATTAAAAACTTTAAAATATTATTAACGACTAGTTTTGACCATAGGTCATTTTCTAAAATATTATTAACGACTAGTTTTGACCATAGGTCATTTTCAAAACTAGTCGTTAAAGTACTTTGAAGTTTTTAATAAAATAATAAATAAATTTATTTCTTTTAACAAATGCAACAAACAATTAAAACATAAAAAGTACAAAATATCTAGAATATAATACAATGAGTCTATAAAAAATATGGAATTTAATTCTATTGGAAATTAACCTACTCAACTAATGGAAACCAATGTACTAGAGTAGGTGTTAGGTGGTAGTAATAGATTCTGGGTTGGGGTGCAAACTGCAAATACGTTGGGTAAGTGAGCTCACATATTGTTTGAGATTATGCTTTCTATATGATGTCTTCCAGTTGAAATAATCCAGTTCTTAGCGGCAGTTTTGAATCTTCTTGGGTTTTCTATTGACTTGATTTGTGCAGGAAGTAGATTGTGGAGTTTTGGTGCTAGGTGGTTGAAGTGTCGTTGATATATTGCCTTCCTAGCAACATTCGTAATAAGGTTTCTGTTTTTTGTGTTATGACTGTGGTTCCTTTGTTGAACGCTTTCCGGGTTTTTGTGTAGTCTGCAAATTATTTCCAAGGAATAGAGCTGTCTTATGTCCATCACACCAAACTCATTGTAGAGCTGGTCTGACGGATAACGAGGTGGCCTCTGCTTGATGATCTTCATTATTATTTTTTGCACTTTTAAGAGGGGGTCAAGGTGCATCCCCTCCATCCTACAATCCCATAGGTAAGCAGAGACTGAACTAAGGAGTAGTAGACCATCTTCATGCACTTCTCATAAATCAATGTTCTCAGCATTTTAAACTTTTAAATGGTATTTCTCAGCTTCTTGCAGAGGTTATCTATATGATGGTCCCACCGTAGAAAAGAATCCAGTATAATTCCAAGATATTTTATTGTCGGTTTTCTGTGGGCTGTCCATGCTGTGTTGCTAAGAAAGTTGGTTTTTTCATAATTTAGGGTGAGCAGATTCTGATTGAGCCAATGTGAGATTTTCTCTAGTCCCATTTCAGCCTAATTCCATGTTTTAGTCCACGTTGGCCCCGAAAACAAAAGAACTGTGTCATCGGTAAAGGTGGTGATACTTCCTCCAATTTCCATACTGCATAGAGGATTTATGTAAATCAAGAAGAGTATAGGACCAAGGACGGTTCCTAGGGGTACTCCATATTCGACTTCCAGCTTGCTGCTTGTCTGTCCATTCACTCTGGGTCCGGTTTGACAAGTAACTCTTGAATAGTTCCCATGCTACTCCTCTGATTCCATAGTTGTAGAGTCTCTCTAGCAGAATATCATGTGACACCGTATCAAATGCTTTTTTCAAGTCCAAGAATATTGCCAAAGGTTTCTCCTCACAGTTGATACTCTCTGTTACTTGTGAAATGGCATTGTGGATTGCGTCGTTGGTGCTACAGTTTGATTTGGTGATAGAATATTATTCTTTTTAAGGAAGTTAATAAGTCTTGATTTGATACATTTCTCAAAAATTTTTGCTATGATATTTAAAAGTGATATTGGCCTATAACAGTTCAAATCTTTCTTGTCCCCTGCTTTACAAATTGGACATATAACAGCTTCCTTCAAACACTGAGGAAAGACACCTTCTCCTAGGATTTTGTTGGCTATCATTGTCAATGATCCAGCAAGAGCTATGCTGTTCTGTTTGAAGAGTTCTGGTCTGAACTTGTCTGGGCCTGATGCACTGTCTGATTATTATTTTCATTTCTTCTTCATCTACTGGTGTAAAAAATATTGATTCACATACTCTAGCATTAGTAAATGTAGGTTCATCTGCAGGTTGTTGCTTGTTCAATATATTTTGGTCCAGTTCCAATCCAATAATTTTGAAGAATTCGTTGAACCATTTTGCAAGCTCTTCATCATCCTCTCCCAGTTTCAACTCTCTTCCTTGTACATTTAGTTGTTCCATGTCTGTTTTGCATATCTCAAATTTCCAAGCATGAGAGAAAAATATTGTTTTTTTTTTTGCTTCTTCATTGACTCTAGTTAGTAGATTTCTGAATTTTCGGTAGTATTGGTGTAGTTGCAAATTTGATGTACTATTTCTTCATTGTTTGTGAAGTTTATCTAGTGTCCTTATAGATGTTATTATCCCCAATGATATCCATAGCTTGATATTCTTCTTTCTATGTGGAACACTGTAAGCTTTCTTACATGCTTCCACGTGCCTATTCATTATAGTCACGAACTCCTTCAATGCGCCCTCAGCACTATCCTGCATGTGAATGGAGTCCCAAGTTTCTTCCACAGCAGTGATGGAAACTTGACTTTGTTGAAGATTTTTCTGTGCTGCTTCTTCTCCACATTATTGAAATTTTTTGCTTTTTATTCCCAAAATAGTAATGTAGTGGTCCGTTATCGAGTTTTGAAAGACTATTGGCATAAGATCGAGGCATGTGGCGGTATTGTCGTTGACGCGAGTAGGCTTTTTAATACAGTGAGCAAAACCAAATTCACTTAGTAAGTTCTCATAATCATCCAGTTGACGATGCTTGTTTGGTTCTATGGTATTAATATTGAAGTCCCCAACAACTACGTGGGAATGTTGACTTGATCCCTCGAGCAGATGTCTCATACCGTTGATGAATTCCGTCAGATAGTTTTTATTTGAATCAAGTAGCCCATATAAGCCAAGTGATTTCAGTTTCCATTTACAGTTTCATGGTAAATGGAAATTGGTGAAAAGTCACGTACCGTACCTAATGAAATAAACTTTATACGATAGTCCCGTAAAACACCAATGAATCAATCACCTACCGGTATTAATATAATTGGAGTAAATGGAACTGTATGCTATTAAGAGTTTTCAATAGATTATTTAAATGTGAATCACTTTTTGTTGTTTATAGATGAAAAGTCGAACAAATTTGAAAAAGAACCAACATTTATTTAATAAGTCAAAATTTTTAAAATTAACAAAGTTGATAATATAATACAATTTTATTAACACAGAATAGACAATTTTATGGCGTTATCAAGTACTGAACCTAATCGCTTAATTTATTACAAAATTCAAACACCATTTCATCACAAGAATATGCAGTGCCTATCCAATATTTTTAAGAATGTCTTGAAAAAATACATGTATGTTAAATACTAGTTTTTACTGATTTACAAATTAGATAATAGAAAATATATAAAAATGACACTTATCCAGACTGAGCAAACAATGCACTACAAAATATAAAAATCTATGTCAATTTATAAGAAATACATAAATTTAAAATGCATATCTAGGTATCAAGTTTATAATGTATACCCTAATAATTTTAGAGAATAATAGTAATTTTGCCAGTAATAATTACTATGCATTACAGTATTAACCAATTATTACAATCTTATCAAGTTGATAAATTTTATTCCACTAGATGATGTCTCTCTGCTAGATCTTATCTTGGTCTCTCCGATAATCCTACATTTCTCTTGCATCAGAAATCGATTTCATAATCCATACATCAACTAAAGACAAACTGATATTCCATTTTAACTTACTGTACAAGGATAATATGGTAATGTGAGCCACCATCAAGTTAAAGCTTGATTTTTCTGAGCAGAGCCGCTGAGAGAAAAATAGAATTTATCAAATTGATAAGATTTTGATAATTATCAATTCAGTAATGCTTAGTAATAATTACTCACAATCTGATAATTGCAATATTTCATTATTCTTTCTATGGAATAACGTTTGGATTTGACTGCAATTGTATTAGGGCTATTTGTATTTGTACATAGATAAGTATTTTTACATTAAAGCCAGAAAACAGGAAGTCATTCAATAAAAGATTACATGGAAATATAATATAAGTATTTAACTAAAATCCAAATTACATCTAAATATCTCCATAAACTGACTTGATAAAATCAAGTGTTTTAGAAAGGCTTAACAGCAGTTTATCTTAAAGGCTTAACAAATTGATCAAAGTAATGAAAACTGACAAATAGAAATGACAAATAGAAAGTACAATTACATTTTATACATAGATATAAACCTACGTTTATAAATGCACTAGCAAAGATCAGAAAATCATTTGATAAAATAGACATCGAGACATTTATAAAAAATGATCAAGATAATTTGAAACTATTTGGGTAGATCCAAGAGAAGTTTAAGTTGGGTCCAAGCGTGTAGAGGGTCTTGGAAGAGCCGAGGTCGGTGATTGATCCTGAGCGTGTATCCCCAGTCGGGCTGTGTGGATGGCAGAGGTGTCTTCCGAGCCCCGCTGGGCTTCACCCCTCCACGTACACGTTCGCCAATGCGCTTCACAAAGAAGCCCGAATCCGCTAGAAGGGTCTGCAGACACACAACAGAGTACACGGTTAGATTATAATGCTTTTTTATTCAAACAGAGAATATACAGTACATGCTGCCCTCACAACAGATTGACTATAAATAATATAGTGTTGAGCATACTACTGTTAAGCCAGTTACACACACATCGATTTTTGCCGTCCTTATGAATTCTACCAGATTAAACAAACGGGGCTTGACAAACATTATCTGTTTGATCGTTATCATCTGTTAATAGAATTTATAAGGACAGAAAAAAATCGTACGTCCAAAAATCGATGTGTGTGTGTGTGTGTGTGTGTGTGTGTGTGTGTGTGTAACTTTAGTCCGAGAGATATTACTTTTACTATGAAGAGGGGAAACCGATTTCTTCTTCCACAGTTTGTAGCATGAACAGAGTAGTGGGGAGGAGTAAGCTTGCTGCGCACAATTGGACACAAAAGTAGGGAGAATGCTGTTAGGTAGTGGCAGTGATTAATGAAGGAAAAAGTATCAGGCCTCTCTGTCTTCGAGAGAGAGCCGTGTAAAAATTAATATCTCTCGGACTATAAACTAATAAAGTATATCATAAAGTATGGTCATAAGCCCGTCAGCCGCTAATATACAGTATAGTTATGTGGTATAGCTAACTACTTTTTGTATGGGAAGCAAAACTCTAACTATTGATATTTACACTTGAAAAAATTGATTACTTTTTTGTTTGCAGTATTTATACACTAAAATGTTGAAATTAATAGTTTGTCTAATTTACTGTCTGGAAGCTTACTTGATTTCTTATAACTTAAATATTATGTGGGTAGGCATTTCACTAGGCAATATTCTTATATAGAAGAAACAGGAATATGTAGGAAAATGTTGTACGATCATTAGGTAGCCCGGTGCGGTGGGCAGCATTAGGGTAGAAACAAAGAAGTGGGTGGCTTACCGGTTTGCGTTGCGGCTGGTGAGCCCACAGCCAGAGCAGTGTGACGCATGCGCAGAACATCTTTGTGTTGCTGTTGTTGCGCAGGCCGTTGGCCGCCTTGGCTGCCCAGTCGAAAATCAGCGTTGGCAGTTTCAGCTCCACTGATTTCTATAAGCAAGTCAACAATATAATAGTTATACTAACAAGTTTATATTTAAAATTGTAACTCAAACTTAGTTGTATAATATAGTGAGTGATGCTACAACACAGTTGAAGAAGTGGCTGGTCAGGCTATCAAACCAGGTCTGTTATTTTATAAGATTGAAAATTAATTGGTGGTTGACAAAATTACTTTGTGTTTATTCAAGACAGATAAGAAGCAGATACGCAGACCGAGCGAAGTGAGGTCTAAGATTCAAGCTGACGGTTTTGCATCGTACTCAAGAATGTGTTGAAAACCAGAATTCACCCACAGTATCCATGCTTGTCGTAAGAGGCGACTAAAATGGACCTCAAGGCAACTCCAGAAGTTGCCTTGCCTTCAAACCCACGGGATCTGCCCCATCAGGGCAGTTTCAGAGGGGCAAAAAGAAAACCCCAAGAGACCAGAGTTGGGTGAAACTCCAGGCACAAATGTAGGTCAAGAGGCTAAGTCGAGGGGGGCCAGGTGCCCTAGAGGCAATTTGGTGACCCCTCCTTCAGCGGAAGGACCTATATAGAAGCCAGGAGTGAAACTCACGTAGGTCACGATTTTGTGGGTGGAGAGACCAAAACTCACCACTTCTCAGAGAAGGGCGGCCATTCAGGCAAAACTTCTTGGGAGAGGTGAGGCTTCTGACCCTGCAGAGTTTCAGAGGGGCAAAAAGAAAACCCAAGAGACCAGAGATGGGTGAAACTCCAGACACAAATGTAGTTCAAGAGGCTAAGTCGAGGATGGCCAGGTGCCCTAGAGGCAATTTGGCGACCCCTCGTTCAGCGGAAAGACCTACAAACAAGCCAGGAGTGGAACTCACGTTGGTCACGTGTTTGTGGGTGGAGAGACCAAAACTCACCACTGCTCAGAGAAGGGCGGCCATCCAGGCAAAACTTTTTGGGAGAGGTGAGGCTTCTGACCCTGCAGTTTCGGTGGGGCAGAAAGAAAACCCCAAGAGACCAGAGATGGGTGAAACTCCAGGCACAAATGTGGGTCAACAAACTGAGTCGAGGGTGGCCGGGCGCCCTAGAGGCAGTTTGGCGTCCCCTCTCTCAGCGGAAGGACCTACAAAAAGACCAGGAGTGGAACTCACGTAGGTCACGAGGACTAATCAGTCTGAAGAGACTGCCAAGCATATCACACTGGACTCTAACAAGCAACTGGGTAATGAATGGGATGTTAGTGTAGGGAAAATCTTCTGGTTCTTGTAAAGGACATAATGTATTGGTTTGCCTAACTAACATACTACTTGGGAACACAATAAGCTTCGGTTGACGTGTGGGGTTCTTTGAACCTTTGGATCCTTGAATCCGTCCCTTCAAAAACAATAAACAATTTCATTTAGTTTCATGTATAATATGTTTATGTATGTTAACAACTAACCACCTAATGACTTACTAAACACTAACTAATTAATAATCCGCATAAAAAACAAACAAAAACTACTCTAGAACATGGTACACCATAGTGGAGTAGGTCAATTTCCACAAAACACTAAAGATGTAGAGGACACATTATAATAAATTTTTATTGTAATTAATTATTGTATGTAATTGTAATTTATCTAATATTTTCTGTAATTGATGTAGTAGTTTCAGTTTTTTTTTGAAAATAAACATTTATTTATTTTATGTATATATTTCCGCATTTATGGCGTAACGTGAAAATGAATTTTCATGAAATTTGACATGTTCCTTTTTGGATTGCGCGTCGAGTGAGTAAGGTTCATGTAGGGTTTTTTTTTAATTTTGCCTTGGAAGGATACTTGATACTAATAAAATGAAGGATTACTATGAAGGATACTATGAAGGATTGCCTTCATACTCTAATATTATCGTAAAAATGAGACTTAATTGCATTGCAGGTCACAGAAGGCGCGTAAGGACGCGTTCAACCATCGACGCATTCAATATTATATTTGTCAGTTATTCTGATGGTTAGTAAATATAGGTTATTATTCATTATTTTAATTCTTAAAATGTTGATCTCCTACCAATAAATTGCAGTTGCTTTTATTGAAATACAGGTTTGTTACATAAGGCTGGCCACTAACTGTAGGACATGCATGGTACACATGTCGTCATACATTGCTTTGTACCTCCGATTTTTGTCGTTTATTTTTATTCGCTGCTGTTTGAGGATATATTATTTTTCTATTATTATAATTTGTGATTTTACAGTGGCTTATTTATTGCTATTGGCTGTTTATTTTATGTTAGAAGCCACTCACTTCTTCATAAACATGCTTATCATGCATGTCCTGCCGTTGGTGAACATAAATGAGAGAGAGATCATGAAATGAGACGTTAGTTTGAATTTAGAAGAGTTATTCAAGTAAAAAGATAGAATGAAGTGGTGCAAATACGTATTTAAAAACTCTAGTTACCAGCTTATCTAAAGGTTGATAAAATTTAACTATTTGATTAATGACAAATTGACAAATCCTTATACCCCTTTTACAGGTGGTCAGTGAATGAAATAATAATAAAACTGATACTGTTTCAAAACATGGTTTAAATCGATATACTGATGAAAGTAATAGATTATTTTTTATAAGGTTGGGCAGGGCATACCGTCCAGACTTGTTGGGCGATGTTAGGCTGTTTGCAGAGGTTGACGAGCACAGAGAGCACCTCTAGTGCGGCGTCCTGGCAGGCCGTGGATCGAATCAGCACCGTGTCCAGCAGGTTGTGCAGCGCTGCGATCACCCCATCCGCCACCAGCTCCTCCGACAGCAGTGACGACAACCGAGTTACCAACCCTACAACAACACTAACCTCATTCAACTCTATCCAAAGTGACAACAAGTTTTTGTTTCCTATTGTATTGTACTGATTCTATTAATATATAGAGCGGTTTGACTCAATGGTCGCGCTGATAAGCTATCGCTAAGTTAAGAATCATGCGCTTTCTACTCCCATTGCAAGGGTGGCCGCTTGAGCCAACTCCTCTACCTAAAACTGTAGGTCCATTCATCTCTCATTATCATCCGCCTCTTCACCCAAGCACAAGCCCAGAGCTCATGTGGTCTTCACCTCCAGCAAAAAAAAGTTTCAAGTTTCAACCTACTAGGCAAATGCCTCTAAATAGCTTCAAGAGAATTGACTTATAATTCTTAAGGGTCGGTTTCCGAGCTCGGGATTTAGCTGACTTCTAGACTTTAAACAGCTGGAGTCAGAAAATAGGCTTTCCGAAACGGGGCGTAGTCGCAGTCCACGTTTAAATTGAATTTCAAAAAACTAGAAAATTGAACGCAAAATAAATAAAGAGAAAATAGTGTAAAGTTTTAGATATTTGAATTATTTAGGAATGTTTAATTACGTCAAGGAATCACGTTTCCAATTTTAGAAATGAGAAAATAAATTTGATCATAAAAACTGCTACCACACTCCGTTTCGGAAAGCCTATTTTCTGATTCAGCTGTTCAAAGTCTATAACTTAGCTAAATGCCGAGCTCGGAAACCGCCCCTTAATCTTATAGTGCCTTCTACACTGTTGATGAATATCTTAATATTTGTTATTTGTATGTAGAATGTCCTATCATGTATCAATTTTACCTTTTCATTTTTGATTCTATTGTTGTTATGAGCACACATAAAAATGTCAGTTGTATGGAGGATCAACTTACCAAGTTCCTTGAGCAATTTGATCAACTGGGTGGTGCTGTAGCTTGTAGCATTCAACGCCTGCACTAGGCCGCGCTTCCGCTCTCTCAGTGTCCTCGTCTCAAGTGTGTCGTTGCTGGATGTGACGCATGTGCGCTGAGTTGGCCACGCACGGCCCTCACGGCGCATGCGCCGTCGACAGGTCCATCCACGCCACACGCGCTGTATCACAATGGCCGCCGCCCTCTCTTCCCGCTTCCGAGCCAGCCAACTCCTTACTGCCGCCTGCCCAATTCAATACGATAAACATACTAGATTTATATTGAATAGATATTAATAAACAAATTCAAACTTCAATCAACTTGACAATCTCTATACTCGGATAAGAGTATCTATGATGCGATTAAAAACAATCTAACATGTTCGTTGAATATTTCAGTTACCAGGAAAAGAGTTGCTGCAATATTGACTCCTCTAACACTGACTTGTTCCATATTAGAAGAGTTCAGTAATTTTCAGGGTAGAATATACACTTTCTAGAAATAAAATTAATTTTAGTAGATCTATACTGATTAATTATTTTCACTAAGGTGTTCTACTTTTCTCATTTTTCCAATGTCTATTTTATGGGATTTTTAATTTAAATCGTTTTAAGTCAAGTCCCAAGTTACTTTGAAATGTGTTTTCCTTGAAAAGGAAACAGTTTTGAGCTTTTGAACAGTTTCCATGTTTATAGATGGATAAATATTACTGTAATAATAAGAGCAGGAATAGAAGCTTGAGCTCTAGAAGAGAGTATAGAGATCTTTTCTCTACTCCCATCAGCATAAAATACACCAGATATAAAATGAATAATTGACTTAATTTAAATGCACTCATGTACCGTATCATTAACAATGATCACGTTGGAGACATTTGGACATACTTGTATGGGAATTTATATCGAAACCAAACCAAATAATGCTATTTATTGACAACAAAACTAATTCAACAGAATATTAATCATAATCAGTCCCAGTTGCAAAGGTAAGCCAAAACAGTCCAAACAATTTTCAAGGCTACTATTACCCTGAAAACTATCAAATACTGTAAATAACCATATCACTAAATATTGTTATTTAATCTTTCAGCTCTATACTGAAATGACGTTGGACTGTTAAAATTTTCCTCTAGCCGATGACATAAATTATAATCTTAGACCTAATACAATAAGAAAATATGAAAACACCAACTCAGCTCTTCTTAGAAGGCAACTTTACTACATTAGCAGTAAATTCATAAATATACTAGAAAGTGAATTTCCACTTAATAATTTCCGAAATAATAAACACAGAAAAAGAGCCATAGAGGCATGGCTGAACTTGAATTATTTCCAATCGTTGACTTTTATACAATAATCAATTTCATATTACAAATTACATTTTCGAACACTTCATACGCTAAATTCAAGTGTATATATTACATCCCTGATTGAGCTGATTTACGACTCACAATGGCGCACAAGGAATCTTTCTTTGGCCGGTTTTTTTGCCTCACCTACTGTACTCATGCATATGAACATAAATTTAATTAAATCTTCATTTCATAACTATTATTTATAATATAAAGGATATCATTTCGTTATTATATCTAATTAAATATATGTATGTATCTTGGCAAATAAAATTCATTCATTCAAAATGAATAAATTGTGCAAAGAATGAATAACTAGACTAAAATTGAATGAATGACACAAAAACTAACCTGGATGATGCATGCACTTTGGTTTAGCTTATTGAAGTATTCAAGTTGTTTTCCTTGTCGTAGAACCAAAACCTGTCGCCATCTTCTTTGTATTGCTACGATAGCAGATCTGCGCTTGAGAAAGTCGGCTCTCGCTTGACGGCACATAAACAGTGCACGCCTTCTCTCAGAAATTATAGCAACAGCTCTCCTAGCACTTTCCAACCACTCATCATCGTTTTTCTTTTGTGCCTTTGCTTCAACTGCTAACTTACTTCTCCATCTCAGTTGCAATTTGATAATTGCTGATCTTTGGCTCAGATACTCATTTCTGCACTTCCTCATACTTATTAAAGCTAATCGACGTTCAGTAATTATTGAAGCAGCTTTTTTCAGAGACAAATAATTAGCTCTATCTTTTCTCATTTGCAGCGTGGCTCTAAATTTACGCTGAACAATTATTGCGTATCTCTTCAAGTTGATGAACTCATTCCGTTGCAATCTCATGAGTAAAAGTGCCTTTCGTCTTTCAGAGATCATTTCAACTGATTTCTTGAGAATCATAAACTCACTTCTACATCTCCTCATATTTATCAAAGCTAATCTTCTTTCAGTAATAATTGAAACAGCACTTTTCAAAGATAAATAACTTGTTCTAACTTTCCTCATCTGCAGCATAGATCTGAATTTACGCTGAACAATTATTGCGGACCTCTTCAAGTTGATGAACTCATTTTGTTGCAATCTCATGAGTAAAAGTGCCTTTCGTCTTTCAGAGATCATTTCAACTGATTTCTTGAGAATCATAAACTCACTTCTACATCTCCTCATATTTATCAAAGCTAATCTTCTTTCAGTAATAATTGAAACAGCACTTTTCAAAGATAAATAACTTGTTCTAACTTTCCTCATCTGCAGCATAGATCTGAATTTACGCTGAACAATTATTGCGGACCTCTTCAAGTTGATGAACTCATTTTGTTGCAATCTCATGAGTAAAAGTGCCTTTCGTCTTTCAGATATAATTTCAACTGATTTCTTGAGAATCATGAGCTCACTTCTACATTTCCTCATATTTATCAAAGCTAATCTTCTTTCAGTAATAATTGAAACAGCACTTTTCAAAGATAAATAACTTGTTCTAACTTTCCTCATCTGCAGCATAGATCTGAATTTACGCTGAACAATTATTGCGGACCTCTTCAAGTTGATGAACTCATTTTGTTGCAATCTCATGAGTAAAAGTGCCTTTCGTCTTTCAGATATAATTTCAACTGATTTCTTGAGAATCATAAAATCATTTCTGCACTTCCTCATTTTGATTAAAGCTAATCTTCGTTCGGTTATAAGTGAAACAGCACTTTTCATAGACAAATAGTGTGCTCTGTGTTTTCTCATTAGGATTGTGGCTCTATATTTACGCTGAACAATTACTGCTGACTTCTTCATATTGATGAATTCATTATGTTGTGACCTCATGAGTAGGAGTGATTTTCTTTTTTCAGAGATAATTTCAACTGATTTCTTGAGAATAATAAAATAGTTTCTACACTTTCTCATATTAATTAAAGCTAATCTTCGTTCAGTAATAATAGATACAGCACTTTGCAGAGTCAAATAGCGTGCTCTATCTTTTCTCATCAAATGTGTTGCCTTAAATTTACGCTGAACAAATATTGCAGACTTCTTCAAGTTGTTAAACTCATTTTGTTGCAACCTCATGAGTAGGAGTGATTTTCTTTTTTCAGAGATCAATTCAACTGATTTCTTGAGATTCTTGAACTCGTTCCTTTGTTTCCTCATAAGGATAAGAGCATATCTTTTCTCAGAAATCAGCTGAACCGCTTTTTTCAAATCAACAAATTCCTTTCTGACAAGTTTCATCATGTGGTATGCTCGCCATTTCTGTTGTATCAACAGGGCAGCGTTCTCTCTCCTGGCAAATGCTACTTGTTTCCGTGCTAATCGTTGTTGTTTTTGGATTCTAACTGCTCTCCATTGCCGCTGCACAAAAATAACTGACTCTCGCAATTTGAGATAGTGACTGCGTTGCTCCTGCATAGCCACTCGGCAAGAGTTCGCGTCCCTCTCCCTTCCTTTCCGCCACCACTTCTGTATCGAAATCACTGCCGATTTTTTGCGCAAAAAGTCTTCTTTGTCAGCGCGCATTTTTAGGTTGGCTATTCTCCGTTCAGCTATCATCAGCGCTGCCTGCTTCATCTTCAGCATTCGCTCCCTGTATCAGAATTTCAGAACATTTTTAAAAACTTCTATAAAAATAATACACTTACTCTTGAATTTCTCAAATAATAGTTATTCAATAGAAAATAATAATATTGAGAAGAATGCACATGCTTGTGATTGCCACCATTATTATTTCAACTAAGTTATAACAGGTTTTTTAACCAAAAATTACAATGATTCATCAAAATTCATAAGAATAGTTTGAACTCAGAAGTAGAACTTCATTTTTATTTAATGCGAATTTTACTTGGTTTCCAAAAAGATTAAATAAATGAATACTTGTCAGATTCAAATGTTGCATTTGTGCTGACAGAATATTATCTCTATATCAATAAGTTTGAGATTACAATAGCTGAAATGTTTTGCCAATAGTTTTCAACCTTGAAGAAGATGAAATATGCTTTTTTAAGTGGGTAAAAATTTCATTTCTTGAACATATTTTTTCAATGATAAAGTCATGAACAATATTTGTATATCTTCGGTAAAATTTATAGCCTACAGTAACAGTTTCAGTTTCGGGCCTAAGTATCATAATTTCATTCTAAATAATTATTTTTGTTAATTAACGATTTTATACTTCAGTAGAATTGATACATCATGATTTCATTATAATTAGTATTATATTGATCTTTGTAATTTGTTTTTAATCTTGGGAAAAATACATTTTAATTTTAGTGAACACAAATAGAAATTATTCTGTGTATTGATAATAATAATAATAAGTCTATAATAATTATTAATTAAACTATGTATTATCATTAAAATTTCAAAGAGGAATAGTACAAGCTAAGTATAAGGCCCGGTTGCACAAAAGCCGGATTAATTTCACGAGAACCAATTAGAGAAGATTTTTTCGAAAAGAAAGCTTAAAATTTAGCCGGCTTTTGTGCAACCTGCACTTAGTTTTTCTTTTTCAGATTACTATATCTATTACCTATTATAGATCATTGCAATTTGATAAAAAAATTATTGATTGGTAATATAGTTTTTTGTAATTTGTTAACAATATTGGGAGAAATAGATGATTTTGAATGGTTAGATTATTCTGACCTGAGTTGCTTTGCTCGCCACCATTTTTGTAGTTTGATGGCGGCACGGCGTTTCTGCAGAAAGGCGCGTCTTTCGCTGCAGAAGGCTTCGCGTCGCGTCCGCCACCAGTTCTGAATGACCAGAGCCGCGCGACGCTGCCGGTGGAAATGCATGCGAAGCTTGATCATGTCCTGCACAAAATAACGGTCACAATATTTAAATTTAGTTTATACACAAAAATGCATAACATTACAAGACTAAATACAAATAATGAAACTACTGGCATAAGATAATTTGTTTGCCAGAGGGAATTCATTTATTGTACAAAAAAGTATAATCATGTTATAATTACACAATACAAAATATAATATATTACTATAATCATACAACGTAAATGTCATAATATAAATGAAAAAGGGAATTCATTTATTTTACAAAAAATATATAATCATATTATAATATTGAGCCCATAGATATATATATATAGATAATAATTTGGACAACATTCACTTTTTATCAAAATTTGGGAGAGAAATGGTAGACGCTTAGCCTAGTGTTCCCTCTATGGGCTCAATATTATAATATGATTATATATTTTTTGTAAAATAAATGAATTCCCTTTTTCATTTATATTATGACATTTACATTATATATATGATATTATATATATATATATATATAAATGAATGACTGTTTATGTGTTTGTTCCCTATAGACTCGAAAACTACTTGACAGAACGGCATGAAACTTTGGGAATATGTTGTGTGAATATTGGGGATGGTTTCTGACCAGAAATTTTAATAGGGGGGCTAAGAATTATTATTTACTAATCCATTTTACAGACCTATTTTTTCGAAATTTTTGGCTGAGCTGCTACCTATAATTTAGCATCTAAAGTTACCAGCAGTATAATAAACACGTCACCCTGTGATAAATTGTGTACTGGTATTAAAACGGTAGTTTGGAGTTGAGTTAGTGTAGTTGATTGGTACCAGCTGTAGATAATCGTTCGTTAGTAGACCTATACAAATAAATTATCACTCCCCTATCATTGAGAAACTGGAAAATGTTGGAAAAAAATTATTCATCTCATGAAAGAGAGTTGTTCATATTGCATTCATTAATTACTGAAGAATGACAGACTAAATTATGTTTTTTTTTTCAATTTAGTTTAGCTTATATTCATCTTAAAATGGAAGATGGAAAAAATATGGAATTCTGTGTAATTCATCGTACATCGCATATTTCCTGGAACATCAATTGACAATCAACAACTATGAAAACATTTAATTCATCTTTGAAACACTGATTTAACCTATCTATTTTTTTAATTCAACACTTTACTGATAGATATTACTACCAATTGATTTAAAAGAATATGTTTTCGGAATAATAAATGCTGCATGACTAAGCACATAGGAAGTCTGTATTGAGATGTAAATGAAAATATTGATTGTCAGATAAATTTCATGTTTCACCAAATAAAGTCAAGTGTGACATGAGATACATTGACTTTTGGCGATACGAAGTTCGCCGGGTAAGCTAGTCAGATTATGAAATCAAACATGACACATCAATGAAGGCTGGAAAACCAACCATCCACAATCTTGCGCTGGTCGTCATTTGTACGCATTGGGTAAACGTGTGGATGCGGCAATAGAAATGTTGAAATGTGGTGTCGAGTTGGCATATGGTATAGGCCTACCTTGTTGTGGCGCCAGTATGTGACGAGAACGAGGGCCGCGTGCTGCTGGCGAATGTCTCTTAGCTGCCAGACCAGAGAGAGTGTCTTCTCGCGGTGCCCGTCGACAACGTCACGTGACGTCACCCCGTTCTCTATCTCCTTGCCCGTCTTATCCACAAACGCCGTCAGCGCTAAGCTCACATTGTGCACCTGCCGGCCAACAAACACCAATTTGTGTTAAAATAGATTTGTATTTGAGTTTCGAATTTATAGTTGACTGTTAACAAAGCTGTTTAATTTTTTTGTACAGTTCATGTAGAACAATATAATAAAAATGATTACTATGCATTACGCGTATTATTGACCGAGCGAAGTGAATTCCAAGATTCAAGTGCACCGTTTTTAAGTCCACCGTTTTGCATTTCCTCTTTATGTTTGTGCCGCATTTACGGCGAAACAAGGTAACAGATTTTCATGGATAGGACCAAATCACATACGCTCAGCTTTCTTTGAGGGTCTTGCTTTTTGTTGACTGAGTTTTTCATAAGATTTCAAATGTTACATTTCTACAATTACAATTCCTGCTATAATTTTTAATTGTTATTCATGAACTCAAATACAATTTCTATTGAATTTAGATTTCTTTATATATGAGTTAAATTTAGTTTTTTACTAATTAAATCAAATTGAATATAACGTATTTTAATTACTCTTCAGCTTGTTCTATCCAATGTTTCTGTATGCGGACGTGACCTCTCCCATAAGGTCATTTGCATGCAGTAATGACTTAAACTGTGTAATGTATTATTATTTTTTTAATTTTGCGATTTTTTTCTTGAGCTGTCGCTTATCACTATTTTATTGTAACTCCAGTAGAGAAGTCCATCAGATGTATTGTTTGTCTGTTTTCTACAGTATTTTCTAGTGGAGTTGTTTATTGCTTATCTGCTTGTTATTCTTATAAATTTAATATTGTATAGTAAAGTAGTTCCTGCTCTTGTAGAATGAGACAGCTGTATTTTTCTCACTGTATTTCCTATAATGTAGCGGATAATACCTGTGTGATTATTGTTGCTGATACCATAGAGAATAAGATAGCATAAGAAGATATCCCACGGTAAATGTCGTTTATGTTCCAAAACTCAAGCCGATTTTTTGTTGTCTATTATTACTGTTTTTGACGGGTGAGAGAGTAAGAACGGCACAGTATGAGGGACTACCAGCGTCACATAACTACCAGCGTTGTTAGCTCAAGCCAATTACTGTCGACTACTATCTATTATTACTGTTTTGGCCAGGTAAGAGTGTAAGACCGACACAGTTTGAGAGACTACCAGCGTCATATAGCTCCACGAAATATAGCGACTAGGACTATCGGCTTGAGTTAACATAAACGCCGTTATGTTATCTTTTCTCTATTCTGTTACTCTTTCATTTTCAATTTGTTTTAAACATTTTCGCGCAGATATAAAGTTAAATTTACTATTATTGCGAGGTGCGGTACCTTCTGAATGCGCGACACAGCGGGCACACGCAGCCGGGCGGTGAGGCGTACATTGAGCAGCTGATCGACCAGTTTGGTGAGGCGGACTCCATCCCGCAGGTCGCTGCGGTCGCGCACGCGGAACTCGAACTCCTCCAGGTAGGTCTGCCGGTGCATCAGTTTAAGGCCCATCGTTGACAGGGAGCGCGTCATGTCCCCGCCTGCCATCACCTCCTTGTTGAACTCCACCAGGATCGAGCGGCTGTCCTGCTCAACAACAATTATTTATTGATTAATATAGAAATAGTTATAGTACCCTTTTTTAAACTTTACTATATTAAAAATTAATATAATCACTATTAGTTTTAACTTTCAAGCCATTTTCAAGTTTTGATATTTTGTTTGACAGAAAGTTGACTGTTCGTTTACAGTGCTTAGGGACTGTAAATTCACTGCAAGTGTTTGAGACACTTGCAATGTCTCAGGTTCTGAGATTGGTTCCAACCGGATTGGTTCAATGTTCCTATATATAAATTGATAGGTCATTTCATTAAACGTAGTTTAAACCATGAAATCAAAATAATTATGGAACATTTTGAGGACTTGAAAATGGCTTGAAAGCTGAAACTGCTAGTGTTTATATGAATAAGTTGAAAAGAGTACTATGTAACTATTTCTATATCAATAAAAAAATTCAAGTGGCCCTATTATACTTTATTAGAATAATTATTTATGAGTTGCAAACCGTACAATGTACATCAACTTAACGCTAACTGAATGCTTTCTACATAATATTGTAAAAATTATGTGAGTTGGATAAAAGTTGATTCGATAGCCAAACCAAAAATTCAAATATATTGTAGTGCAGTAATAAAGATGAGGTTTTCATACCACAATAAATGAATGAATTTAATTGTTTGATGAAAATGGGCTTTTATTGTTGCGTTAACTTCGAACTAAAAATTGTACAAATTCGTTCCAATTATTAAATTAAAAAAAATATATATATAGGGAATGAGCTACCGGTATACATTCTCTAGACTGAAAACTTGACGTATTGTAAACCTGACGTATTGTGAACCTAACGAATTACTGTCAAGTAAACTTGACAAACTGAAAACTTGAACTAAAATTTTGATGAACTGAAAATACTCCTATAACCATCATCAACAAAAAAAAGAATCTTTATGCAAATATTCAAATTAATCAATTTCGGTTGCTATAGCATTATCAATCTCAAAGTAAAATCAAATCTAAACATGAAGCAGCAGATTATATCCTATCCTATACTATTATACGAGCAATTTCTGTTTATATGTTTGTATTTCACCGGATCTCGAAAACGGCTCTAACGAAATTTAGAACATAGTAGGTTTATAATATAAAAATTCGATTGCACAAGGTCTTATCCCTAGGAAACCTCGCTGAAGGACATTAAAAGGATAATTATAATTCATCCTTGAAAAACAGCTGATAATAGTTATTTCGTCATCTGTTGATGATGGAAGTGAGTAAGCGAGTTCATGTGTGTGGGACTGTGTCAAAATTATGACTCAGCTGTTGAACTTTTGTAATCATTCAATCGGGTACTTAATGCCGTTAGCAGAAAAGCCGGATTATTTTCAATCCTGATTCATTCCAATAGATCCATCTTTTAGGAATGGTCTTCTCTGATTTGGTTCACGTGAAATTAATCAGGATTAAAATTCAACCGGCTTTTGTGCAACCGGGTCTTTGTGAGGGAAATTTTTGCATTCCTCTGGGAATTAATCTCAATTTACTGTGAATATCGGGGCACCGAGCTTCGCTCGTTATTTATTTATTGATAAACAGAACACAATTCTTCAAAATGATTGGGGAAGACAAACAGGCACAGCCCAAAACTGTTTCTTCCCCGAATTTTGATTTGAACACTATAAATGGTCCAAAAAGTAGGTTATGTTTCATACACTTCAGGTCCAATTTTCAGTCAAAATATTTAAAAACAGAAAAGTTCTAATTTAGATTGTTTACAAACCAAATTGAATAACAAAATAACACTCACTAATCACTTGAAACTGTAAAATAATGATTAACTTTGAATATTATGATATACTCAATTTAGAGTTATGAATAATGTCATGTCAACAAAT
This sequence comes from Nilaparvata lugens, assembly GCF_014356525.2. Lineage (NCBI taxonomy): Eukaryota > Metazoa > Arthropoda > Insecta > Hemiptera > Delphacidae > Nilaparvata > Nilaparvata lugens. The sequence continues at coordinate 21,669,804 of NC_052509.1, forward strand.
TAGATTATTTTGATAAAATTTCTAGATAATATTTCTCGCGAGATACGGTAAGCTGATTGAATGATTACACAGCTGATCTCCCACACAGGCACACGCATATTCTGTTATCGACAGACGACGAACTTATCATCTGTTATTCCAAGGATGAATTACCCTTTTAATGTCCTTCAGCGAGTTTTCCCAGGGATGAGACACAGTGCAATCGAATTTTTATATCATGAACCTGTGTTCCAAATTTCGTGAAAATCGTTAGAGCCGTTTTCGAGATCCGTTGAACATAAATAACCAGATATAAAAATAACCAGATATTAAAATATAAACAGACATACCGAAATTGCTCTTTTAATATAATAGGATTAGATAGAACATTTCTGCATGAACTATGAATGTTAATTTCTTCTTTTGTAATAATTATGCTTTGTTATGCGTTTGTACTCCAGAGCGAAGCTCGGTCCCCGATATTACTATTGAACGAGCAGCTTCTGTTTATATGTTTGCATTTCACCGGATCTCGAAAACGGCTCTAACGATTCTCACGAAATTCAGAGCATAGTGGGTTTATAATAAAAAGATTCGATCCCTAGGAAAACTTGCTGAAGGGCATTAAGAGGATAATTATTATTCATCCTTGGAAAAACAGCTGAAACTAATTATTTCGTCGTCTATTGGTGATGGGAAGTGAGTGAGCGAGTTCATGTGTGTGGGACTGTGTCAAGATTATGACTCAGCTGTTGAACTTTTGTAATAATTCAATCAGGTACTTTGAGTCAGTTGCAAAAAAGCCGGGTTATTCTCAATCCTGATTCCAGTAGATCCATCTTTTTGAAATGTTCTTCTCTGATTTGGTTCACGTGAAGTTAATCAGGATTAACATTTAACCGGCTTTTGTGCAACTGGGTCTTTGTGAGGGAAATTTTTGCATTCCTCTGGGAATTAATCTCAATTTACTGTGATTAGATAGAACATTTCTGTATAAATGTTATTATAATTTCTTCTTTCGCAATAAATTTTTAATGCTTTTGTACTCCAGAGCGAAGTTCGGTCCCCAATATTATACTGTGAATGGAGTGATTGAAACAACCATTGCCTACTAAATGAACAACTTATAGCGATTGTAAGAGCAAGTTGGACTGTGAGAACTTACTTTGTAAGGCGAGTCTTTGCAGAAGAGACAAGGATCGTGCCTTATAAGCTTCACCGTTTTTGCTTGGTCCAGGAAATACACTATCATCACGAACTTTGTCAGAATAAATTTCTTCATCTTTTCCTGGAAAACACATAAACATTGATTAACATCACTATATACACCGACATTGCAATATAATATTTGTGACTTTTTTACTGTCCACATACCATACAATAAATTGAAACATTGGATTGCTACATTTAATTATTTTTATAATAAACAGTACTGTTGGCAACTTAACAGTATTAGTTTGACGTTTACCCCTCCCCCCTCAAAATATCAGTTGTTTTTTTTTAATATATTTCCCGTATATTCTGTTATAATTTGATTGTTCAGTTAGTTTTACAACTAAGTTACAGTTTAATTATTTGACGACACCTGATGCATGTGTTGCATGTACAATGCAATGTATTTGGAATCACTCATGAATAAAACCTATTAAACAAAAATCCAAAGTTAAACGCTGTAAACCACCCCGAAGACTTATGCTACTGCAAATATTGACAACAGGGTGAACAGTTAGACGGAAATCCTATGAGAATTCATTGTCAATATTTGTGGTAACAGAAGTCTTCGGGGTGGTTTACAGCAGTTAATTGGATTTTCGTTTGATAATTACTTATTCATTAGGGCCAGGCGATATTGAGCGTTTTTCGAGTCGGCAGGGCAGGAAGCTTTCCGATTGGTTGATTGTAGATTGATGCTTGAAAACCCGCTTAAAATGGTCTGGGCCTTTTTGCACAAATGCATTTTCTCATTCAGTTCCATCTATTTATTATTGGTGAATCAATACACAAATCTTTCTGATATCAATTAATTTCAATTTGTAAAAATTGAAACATTGAGTATTAAAGAGAGTAACTGACCTCGAATGGCGGCATCATAAGGTGGGGCACCTTAGGGTGGCAGTGGAGGGTGGTAAGGTGGAGGTCGGAGAGAAGGTTGCGTCGGATGAAGCCGACTAGTCCGACCACGTCCGAGTTGGAGTGGAGGGGGATGGGTCGACCGTAGACTGCCTCCAACGCCACTCGCAGCCACAGTGGGTTGTAGCACATCAGCAGAAACAGCACTTTGCCCTGCAGACCTGTGTACATCACATCCATCACAACATTGCTTACCGTACTTTAGGTTAGGTTAGGTAGGCAAACGCAACACCATTCACAAAGTCAAACAACGAGCAGGATTAGGAACAATCAGAAAAATCTGGTGTGGTACACTCACACAACTTTCCTTGCTCATATTTGAAACTACAATCAGACTTCTGTCAGTATATGTGTATATATAATTGTTTTCAGAGTACTTTTTCTTTGCGTGAATTGTAAAATTCGATTATTTTTTTTCAGTCGTCATTTTTTTAAAGTCGTCAAAACAGTTGTTCTACAGATGAAATATCTCGACTATGTGTTCTTTTTATGAACTGCGCTACCTACCTACCTCATGCACGAGAAGGAGGTTACTAAGTCCATTTCCCAAGGATGGGGTGGACCCTCCATTGGTTTCCCAGAAAGGAGACTTATGCCAGTTGATAGAGCTGATAAATAACTATACAGGGTATGAATTTGAAAAAAATCGATCAAGTTATTTTTGAGAAAATCGTGAAAAACATGGTTTTTTAGCAATTATCCGCCATTTTTCTCAAGAATATTACGGAGCTCCTGCAATTTTCCCAAAAAAAAACTCATGTCATTTGATAGGGCTTATGAATAGCTATCCATGGTATAAATTTGAAGAAAAACGTTAGAGCCGTTTTCGAGAAAACCGTGAAAAACATGGTTTTTTAGTCACTATCAGCCATTTTTCTCAAGAATATTACGGAGCTCCTGAAATTTCCCCAGAAATGAGACCTATGCCAGTTGATAGGGCTTATAAATAGCTATCCATGGTATAAATTTGAAGAAAATCGTTAGAGCCGTTTTCGAGAAAAACGTGAAAAACATGGTTTTTTAGTAATTATCCGTCATTTTTTCCGCCATCTTGGATTGAATTTTATTGAATTTCTTATTGTCGGATCCTCAAGGTATAAGGACCTTAAGTTTAAAATTTCAAGTCAATCGGTTAATTAGGAATGGAGTTATCGTGTTCACACACACACACACACACACACACACACATACACACACACAGACCAACACCCAAAAATCATGTTTTTGGACTCAAGGGACCTTGAAACGTATAGAAAACATGAAATTAGGGTACCTTGAATTTTTTTGGAAAGCAATACTTTCCTTACCTATGGTAATAGGGCAAGGAAAGTAAAAAGGAGACGTAAGAGAAGCGTAAAAAGTCGGGGATGCAATAGGAAAAATAAGAGAAGTTGAGAGAAAGTTAAAGAAGACAGTTGAAGAGGAGAAGAAGAAAAGTGGAGAAGGATAATGAAGGAGGGATGGGGAATTTAATTGAATAATTGCCTTTATCAAGAGCAGAGTTAGGACTCTAGATCCTCTCTGCCACACAACCCTACCCTCCCTCTCTAGGGGAGGAGGAGGATACTATTATAAAAATTAGTTTTAGTAGTTATAGTGAGATTCATTTTATACACTGCATCGGTCAGCATCGGTTGGATGGAAAGCTTAGGCGTTATTTCCTCCTATAAGAAATGCAACGACAATCTAAATTGAATCTCACAATACTAAAGAGACAGAGATGCTAATAGCTATAGAGATAGCTATCAATTTATTAGAGATTGATTTGGTACAACTGAAATTAGGTTCTATAGCCCATGCAAAGGTTAGTTTGCAGCACGAGGGTAATAGAAGCACACTGTTGTCGTTTCGATGCTGATTCTATTAAAAAGAAATACGCTCTCTTATTCATATCACACAATTATTTCACAGGCTCTCTGAATTCTGTGAAATCCGCGTTAAAGCGCTTCACTCCATAAGAGCAATGCTGCAAACTATGGTTGGCACAAACTATAATATATTCTTACTAATGTAAGTAATTTCAGTACTGTATCTCTATGAAATTCACTTATTTATTTTATGATTTCACATAAAACCACATAGCAGAGCAGAGCTCCAGTTATGCATGAAATGTCACAACTATTCTACATGAAACAATGATAACAAATCATTAATAATCTATATTTAAAAAATCGATATCTAATCAAAAAATGAATGTCTGTTTGTGTGTTTGTATGTATGTTTGTTTGTTCCCTATAGACTTGAAAACTATCTGGCATGAAACTTTGGGAATATGTTGAGTGAATATCGGGGATGGTTTAAGACCAGAAATTTTAATAGGGGGGCTAATAATAATTATTTATTAATCCATTTGACAGACCTATGTTTTCGAAATTTTCGGCTGAGCGGCTACCGAAGAATGGAAAGATGTTCATGATTCAAGATCATATTGTGATAATATGATTTAGCTTCTAAAGTTACCAGATGTAATAAACACGTCATGGAAAATGTTGGAAAAAATTATTCACCTCATGAAAGAGTTGTTCATATTGCATTCATTAATACTGAAGAATGACAGGAATAATTTACATTTTTTTTAATTTAGCTTAGCTTATATTCATCCTGAAATGGAAGATGGAAAGAATATGTAATTCTGTGTAATTCATCGTACATGGCATATTTCCTGGACCATATATTGACAATGAACAACTATGAAAACATTAAACTCATCTTTGAAACACTGATTTAACCTATCTATTTTTTTTCATTCAACACTTTACTGATAGATAGGCCTATCACTACCAATTGATCGAGAACAATATGTTTTCGGAATAATAAATGATGCATGACTAAGTACATAGGAAGTCCTTATTGAGATGTAAATGAAAATATTGATTGTCAGATAAATTTTATGATTCACCAAATAAAGTCAAGTGTGACATGAAATACATTGACTTTTTGGCGGTACGAAGTTTGCCGGGTAAGCTAGTGAATGATAAATGATACCCTATAATATAAATAGAGTAGCTTACTAACAGTAAGCATACTGATATTAGCAAGCTATAGAGAAAATTTTCACGAAAAACTAACTTAGAAGGGAAGCGTACCGTTGGTTTTATTTACAATACAAGGAGTCTTGTGATTTTGAAGTGAATAATAATAATAAAATAATTAATGAAATTATTTTCTATATAATTAAATAATCATAATTATTTAATGAATGAATTTGAAATAGAAGAATTGACTGACCTAGGTCCCTGTGCAGGTCTTTGTCTTGCCTGACTGAGATGGTGCCCTTGTCTATGGCGGCGTGCACTTTGCTCATGATTGGCGCCACATTGCCGCTTAACAGCAGCGCCGTCGCCGCGCGACGCACCGAGAACAGCCTGCCAATGAAAATGCAAGCCAACACATTAACAACTTTCCAAATGATATCATCAATTAATCAGAATAACTATTTTACAAAAATGTATTCCTTTCTTAAAGCATAACTCAAATAATTTCAAATTTATTACCAAATCAATATAAATTTACAAAAATGAAATACATTGAGAGGGTGACAAAAAATTACAAAAACTTTTATTGAGACTAAAGACAAATATCATAATATTGGCGTTACCAGCAAAACAAAGTTTGTAAAAACGAGCATTCAGTAAGCATTCAATTGGAGCAGAATAGATAAATAGTAACTATGAAACAAAAGTTTTGCAAACACTTTTAAGGAAACAATATAAATGGAGTATTCAGAACATAAACATAATACAATTATTCAACAAGAAGATATTCTCTACAACATTTTGAAAACAAAAAACATATAAAACTGAATTCAGTTTGAGAGACCACTCAAATATTCTTCTAAAATTGTATAATTTCTGTAAAATTGTTATTCTAAGAATTTCCACCGCACTAATATAAACATGGGCATTATTATTTTTAAATGTTTTTTTTTTCAAAATTAATGTATTTTGAATGTGAGCCTAAATAATGCGAACACATATTATAGGATAGGTCATACTAATATCCATTACATGACAGATTGCACAGTGGTAGTTGGAAATAATAATAATATCAACTGTTAGTAATAGTAATAAACAACTGTTTGTTACTGATAAAATGTATAATATGAACTATCTTCAATAGACAACAAATTATTCAATACTAAAGCGCGCTTACTTGACTCTAGATCCTTAAGTACTCTAAATACCAACCATCTGATTGTGAAGGAGCAGACTAGCAAAACAGTAATAATACATTTCATTTCCATCAGATATAAAATACAGAAGCAAGATAAAAGATAGAATTTGCAGAAATGTTTGGCTACCTGTAGACAGCAGGCTGTTGGGCGTTTCTGTGGACAGGAGCTCGCACACACTGCATCTCCTCCTTAGAGGGCATCATGCAGGTGGCCTGCAGTTCGAGGGGCGGGGAGAGGATCTTGTTCACCCATTTCAGCAGATCTTTTTCGGTCTCGTCGATGAAGCTGCTCTCCAGGTAGACTAGAGCACTGCAACAACAAACAAGTTCATATAAAAATAGATTCACAACATAGAGATATGGTAGAAAACAAGGAATTTATCCTCGAATAAACCTAGATTCACAACATAGATATATGGTAGAAAACAAGGAATTTTTTCCTGGAATAAACCTAGATTCACAACATAGAGATATGGTAGAAAACAAGGAATTTTTCTTCGAATAAACCTAGATTCACACCATAGAGATTTGGTTAAAAAACAAGGAATTTATCCTGAATTAAACCTAGATTCACAACATAGAGATATGGTAAAAAATAGGAATTTATCTTCGAATAAACTTGGGAAATTGTTTGAAAATCGAATGGAAAAATATCAAATGAGTTTACCATGCATACCATGTATGCATGTCTAACGAATAAAATAATTGATTAATACAATAACATTGTACGCCAACATTGTGCGCCTTCGATATTCCCAAATTATTCTGATGAGCTGCATTATACAAATAGTTGTGGCTTAGTGCTTGAGACTCACAGTTGGCAACTCTGGTTCTAACCTAGAAATGTCAGATCTGCACATGCGTAGCATATACTATAAACTCAGCCAGAGCTCAATTCATGATGTGCCATCACCAGAATAAGTTTGAACACTCACTCTTGATGAAATGGATTTCCGTAGAGATCAATGATGTGGTGGCCGAAAAGAGCGGGTGATGGCGGACACAGGTAAGCACTACTAGCACTGGATGAGGTGGTAGGAGTTTGTGACGTCACCAGAGTGTGTAGTGACGTCATAGAAGAGGTGGAGACCGATGACTCTGTGCTGCTTAGGCGCAAGCGCCTTGGTACCAGTCGTGAAACTGATACTGCAAACAAAAACAATAGCCAATCGAATTAAAAATGAATAATAATTATGAAGGATGATAATAATTAAGCACTATATTATTTTGGATAGTATGTCCTTTGATTCGATGTTTGGATAGGTTCCACCCTCCCATAGAGCACATGAAATCGGAAAAAATACAGTAAGTTAACAAGTAGTCCTTAGTCATTCATACATACAGTTACTCTATGAGAGATTCAGAGATGTCTAGCAAACGGAACTAGTATCATCATTTCTTCAGTTGACCTTCCGGCAGTCGCGCTGTTGTAAAAAGTACAACAGTGTCAGTTTTTTGCTGCACAAAACTATTGAATGTGGTGGTGTCAGTGAATGAGTCACCTAAGCATTCCAAAACTTCCCCCATCACTCCACTGAGTTGCAGTATCAACCGAGCATTGGTTCAGTCTTTAGGTGCCATTTAGTCGCGACAGTGCATAAGATAGGGAAAAACTGTATTCGGGGACTGTAAACGAACCAATAACACAGAATTGATGGCTTTGCTTGATGTACCTTATTGGGCTATGAAATGTTAATCATCCAAATGTTCATAGGCGTAAAATAATCCAAGAAGATGGAAAAAGTAATTATACAATTATTAATTAATATGTTTTGACAGTAAACAGAGTACATAACACTTGGAAGATTGGATGTTGTACAAAATACAACACGCGACTGGTCGTGTGATTGAGTAGGGCGCGACAACCAGAAGGTTAATAAAAAATCATGTTAATACCAAGTCTTTGTTTATTATTTCAATATGAATATCCACCACAATATCACCTTCACTAGAAAAAAAGTTGGATAAAAAATAATAAGTTGAATTGATAAAGCTACTTAGCTCCTAAAGATTGAATTTATTTTCAAGAACCTTTTCCTCTTCTCCTTGCCTCATTCCATTATTTGGGATCGGCTCTCCTAGCACACAGTCGCCAGTTCACACGATACTGGGTCGTCTCATCGTAGCATCTAATTGTTGCATATTCTTATGGACTAGCAACATTTATGTGAGGCGAGGTCTGCCTCTGCCCCTTGGCTGCGTCTCTATTTCAAACACTTGACTTGTCATGTCTATTAACATGGTCATACCAGCGCAGTCTCGCCTCAATTACTTTCTTAGCAATTGGCACCATTCTGAAACTGCCCCGGGCATGGATGTTTCTAAAGTTTTTGAAGAATTTGTTTCTTCAATCAAGTATCTATGGCATTAACATTGATACTACTGATAGATACATAGTCAATATCGGGTCTGGAGTACAAAAGCATAAAAATTTATTACAAAAGAAGAAATTATAATAATATTCATAGTTCATACAGAAATGTTCAATCTAATCACAGTGAATTGAGATTAATTTCCCGAGGAATGCAAAAATGTCCTAACAAAGGCCTGGTTGCACAAAAGCCGGTTAAATTTTAATCCTGATTAACTTTACGTGAATCAAATCAGAGAAGACCATTTCAAAAAGATGGTTCTACTAGAATTAATTAAAAATAACCTGGTTTTTTGCAACCGGCATTAAGTACCTGATTGAATGAATACAAAAGTTCAACAGCTGAGTCATAATTTTGACACAGTCCCACACACATGAACTCCCTCACTCACTTCCATCATCAACAGACAATAATTATTCTTTTTATGTTCTTTAGAGAGTTTTCCCAGGGATGAGACCTAGTGCAATCGAATTTTTATATTATAAACTTACTATGTTCTGAATTTCGTGAGAATCGTTAGAGCCGTTTTCAAGATCCGGTGAAATACAAACATATAAACAGAAATTGCTCGTTTAATAGTATAGGATAGCTATACTTATGTAGTGTGAATATGAGGTACTCACATTTCATTTGTTTTTTCAATACAGTGTTGTACGATGTTAGAGAATGAAATGTTTATCTTGTAGCCTAATGCAGTGATATAATTGTACAAAAATGTAAAAAAATAAATTCGTTATCTATCTATCTATGAGCTACTCACACGCTTGTGTTTTGTTAGTGTTGGTGGTGTTGGCAGGCTTTGCAGGTCGCCTGACCGAGGCAGACCTTGCGCTACTAATACTGTGGCAGTCGGCCTGATCCACACACGTCAGCGAACTGCTCCTACTACTTCTGCTCAGACCAACAGCTGCAGCTGCTGATTTCTCCATCACTGTCCACCCACCAAACATCAACAATTATTCAAATTTACACACAGTCACAAACTTAATGATGTAAACACGAACATCAGGCGAAATACCGTAACAATTTAAAATTAATATTATTATAATAGACTATCACTGTTATATCTAGTTTTTAATACCATTTCAATACTAGTTTTTCACCGAAATCGGCAAATGATATTCTCTGATCAATTATGCTACTGCTACATTAAAGAAACACCTAACCATTGAAACACTACTGTGCTTCACCTGATATTTTTCATAGTCGTCTTACGATTGTAAAAATCCAATTGTCATAAGTTTAGAATGAAAGTCAATAGATAGAAAGTTACTTCAGAAACAAAAGGTTCAAGCGTTAGTACAAATCAAAGTATTAAAATATTTAACGTATTAATTTAATCAATGACATACACATATAATCATAGAATTATTAATTATATTTGAGTTTATTTAAGACGTATTAAGTACTGATTCTAATAGAACACATTTTTTTTTAATCAATCCAGCTACTTGAATAAATAAATTAAAAACCAAACCAAAGGTTCAACTTAATACACAATACACACTTTTCAGTGACAACTTAACCCCGCTAATTGCAGCCTCCTACTACCTTCTGACTGAGAAGCAAATTCTACAGGTACGATGGATAATCCTTTATCTGAATTACAAGTGAAAACTTGATTTATTGAGATAACGTTGTTGTTAGTTTGATAAACTTTGCAGAACCGTAATTTTCATTCTAGCGGAATAAATGGTAGGAATTTATCTATCTACATTTGAATTTATCCCAGACAATGGATAAAACCTTATACAATGAACAATGAAATTCATTTTTCCAAAGTTCTAATGTTTCTAATTTTTCCAACACACAAGATAACCAAATATTATACCTACGACCAAGTGTAGATGAGAAATTCAGAGATACTTTTATCAATAAATTACTCCTTTATTAATTCTATGTTGATACATCAATCATCATTAATGTTAGATAACAGAACCAATTTGCATGTTATCCCATTATTATTTTCTTGCATTATTGTTAATCACTGAATAGTCAGCCTCTGCGCTCCGGTTTTTTTTCGAATCTTGCAGGGACTTCCTCTATATATATATATATATACTTTGTCTAGATCTACACTTACTGATTGCTTAATATATGGTGAATTTGGAATTTAAAAGGTAATTTATGAAAATTTGATGATATAAAATTTGAAAATTTATAACCCAGGCGCCACGTTAATTATTAGGGAACGACCCTCGAAATTTGAATAAACAACTACCACAGCATAACTCTTTAGCAGAGACATGAATTTATTTGAACTATATAAAAACAATGTACATTACTTTAATAAAGACGCAGTCCAGCAATCAATAAATGTAGAACTACACATCTTTCCCAACTATATTGCTTCACTCCATGATTAAAATAATAAAGAAGGGAGGGAATCTAATGATACTTGTGAAATAACAACACAAGACAATTTTAAATCATTGGATAATTATAATGAAAATAAGCAAAAGGCAAATTGAAATTGACACTTTACAAAGAAAGAAACAAGATTTCCAATGTTGATAAAATATATCAAATGTCCTTCAAAATTTTAGTAATTACTCTGTTAAGCAGAACTCCGAAGTATGGAATATAATTTTAATAATAATGTTTATTGAGAGCCTCAATATTTAAATAAAATAATGCACATTATATACGACAAATAGAAAAGAAAACAAACCCTATTTAAACAACAAGAATACAAGAAAATAACCAGTGTGGCAAACAAACAACAACTTAAAATTTATTTATTTACTCTTATGGCTTTTATCGGCAGAGAGACCTTTTCGGATGTTCTGCCTTGTCGTATTACCCAATGTCATTTCCTATCAACACTCAAGTTTATAGGTTATGTCTTGGGTTCTTCATTTTTCTCAATAAAAATTTGCACTTTCACTTCCTGAGTTACTATTTTGTAAATTTTAAAATCAAGAAAACTATTTTCAAACACAAAATCACATTTAAAAAGCAAAAACTATAAAAATGTTGATAATAATATTGAACTGAAAATTTCACATTACAATTTTCTCCATGGCAACCAAAATGAAACTAAAAATTTAATAACTTAAAATTACACTAACCTTATGTTTTATGAGTACCCCGCGGACCATGGCCTTTTCGCGCACTTTTAATCTGCTCACTTTACATAACAAATTATGAATTTCAATTATTTTTCTTCAATGGTGGTTTTAATGTGGTTGTGGTTTTCCGGAAACATGACTCCATTTCAGCCCCTAGGGCTGCGGGCTGTACGCCGCTCACTCCTCAGACATCTTATTCTTGCCGTGGTTCACCGAAAAGTGTGCTCGTGTTCCCAACTCCACGTGCTCGCCAACCCTCGAACCATTGTTCCTCCTTGGATCACTGCCCCAGTTGGTGCTGCCCCCTATCTGATGGCACTCCACTCACGCCTGGCGTCTGGCTGCCACCCTTCTTTTGTCACTGGTCAGCGTCGGTTATTTCACCGTTAGACTTTTGACCATCATTGTTTCAACCTCTACCCCTCTTTATGATTGTATATATATATATATACAATATATAAATATATAATATATATATATATATATATATATATATATATATATATATATATATATATAATATATATATATATATATATATATATATATATAATATATATATATATATATATATTTGAATGTTATATATATAATAATATATATGTAATATATATATATATATATATTACATTTGAGTGTTTCGCGGATGGATATATTATATGTAAAAGAATTAACCGGGTACATCCGTTTGTTTTGACTTACTTGAGTCTGACGTTTCGTCGCCATCGCAGACGACATCTTCTGAGGGTGGCGTCGAAATCCACACTGAGTCCTAAGTATTCTTTCTGGGTCGAAGAGCATACCTCCTACCCCCTCCCTCTACTTGCTTGTGCTGGCGCTGTTGGGTGAGTGAAATTCCAGGAATGTTGTCTTGTTTTGGTGACAATGGTGCTGTAGCGGGTTTCATTGTACCAGGTACTGGGCGTTTGGTATTCAAAATTAACTTCCATAAGGGAGACACGTTGAGGCTGTCGTCTCTTTTATTTAGAGAGCCTTGCTTTTCGATTTCCAACGCCTCTCTCACAATCCTGACTTGAAAATCTCGAATGCTGGCTATTTGTTTGGAATTCACGAAATTTATTGTATGACCAGTATTTTTCACATGGTTATATAGGGCTGAGGTTGATTGTTGATTTTTTATGCTTAATTTATGTTCATCTATTCTAGCAGAGATTCTCCTATTTGTTTGGCCTACATATTGCTTGTCACAGTTCAGGCAGGGGATACTGTAGACTCCTTGGTTTTCTAGCTCCAGTCTGTTGATGGGTTTTTTTAAGATTTGCGAAATGAGTAGATGGGGTTTGAATAATGGTTTGATTTTGTGGGTTTTTAATACTCTTCCAATTCTGTCTGTGGTGCCCTTGATGTATGGGAGGAGTAATGTTTTTTCAAAATATTCTTCTTTTTCTTGTTGATTCCCTTTTTTAAGTGGAGACAGATTATTTACTATTGATTTTTGAATGATTGTAGTTGGGTAGCCATTGGATTTGAGAATGTTAGTCACTGTCTTTATTTCTTCTTCTCTCATTTTTTCATTGGTGAGATGAAGAGATCTGAAGATTAAGCTGTTTATAACTGAGGAGGATTGAGCCGGGTGGTGATGTGATTGGAAATGTAAGTACCTGTTAGTGTGGGTGGGCTTTCTGTATACTGAATAGTTCAAACTTCCATCGGTTTGTCTCATCAATAGAATGTCTAAAAAGGGTAAAGATGACTCTTTTTCTATTTCTAGTGTGAATTGGATTTTAGGGTGTATTTCATTTAGCTGCTGTAGAAATTCCAATAGTTTTTCTTCACCATGAGGCCAAATTATGAAAATATCATCAACATATCTTTTCCAGATGCTCGGTTTGAAAAAAGCTTTGTTCAAGGCTTCTTCTTCAAAATGTGTCATGAAAAGGTTTGCTATGGCTGGAGAGAGAGATGATCCCATTGGTGCTCCTTCAATTTGCCTGTAATATTGATTTTTGTGTATGAAATATGTGTTTTTCAAGCAGTGGCTAGTCAACTCTACTGTCGATCTAGAGAAGTGTTTGTTCTGTTCATGATGGAGAGGGCTTCGTCGACTGGGATGTTGGGGTATAGAGAGATAACGTCCAAGCTGGCTAGTATATCCCCCGAGTTGAGAGTTATATTTTCCACCTGGCTGATAAAATCGTATGAATTCTTCACATAGGACTGGGATTTTTCTATTATGGGCTGGATAAGTCCGGCTAAGTATCTTTCTAATTTTTGAGTGGGAGAGTTAATTGCACTGACGATCGGTCTCAAGGGTGTGTTTTCCTTATGGACTTTAGGAAATCCCAAAAAATCCCCAAAAATCTATGGTCTTCCATACTTATAGATACTTAGCCGGACTTATCCAGCCCATAATAGAAAAATCCCAGTCCTATGTGAAGAATTCATACGATTTTATCAGCCAGGTGGAAAATATAACTCTCAACTCGGGGGATATACTAGCCAGCTTGGACGTTATCTCTCTATACCCCAACATCCCAGTCGACGAAGCCCTCTCCATCATGAAACAGAACAAACACTTCTCTAGATCGACAGTAGAGTTGACTAGCCACTGCTTGAAAAACACATATTTCATACACAAAAATCAATATTACAGGCAAATTGAAGGAGCACCAATGGGATCATCTCTCTCTCCAGCCATAGCAAACCTTTTCATGACACATTTTGAAGAAGAAGCCTTGAACAAAGCTTTTTTCAAACCGAGCATCTGGAAAAGATATGTTGATGATATTTTCATAATTTGGCCTCATGGTGAAGAAAAACTATTGGAATTTCTACAGCAGCTAAATGAAATACACCCTAAAATCCAATTCACACTAGAAATAGAAAAAGAGTCATCTTTACCCTTTTTAGACATTCTATTGATGAGACAAACCGATGGAAGTTTGAACTATTCAGTATACAGAAAGCCCACCCACACTAACAGGTACTTACATTTCCAATCACATCACCACCCGGCTCAATCCTCCTCAGTTATAAACAGCTTAATCTTCAGATCTCTTCATCTCACCAATGAAAAAATGAGAGAAGAAGAAATAAAGACAGTGACTAACATTCTCAAATCCAATGGCTACCCAACTACAATCATTCAAAAATCAATAGTAAATAATCTGTCTCCACTTAAAAAAGGGAATCAACAAGAAAAAGAAGAATATTTTGAAAAAACATTACTCCTCCCATACATCAAGGGCACCACAGACAGAATTGGAAGAGTATTAAAAACCCACAAAATCAAACCATTATTCAAACCCCATCTACTCATTTCGCAAATCTTAAAAAAACCCATCAACAGACTGGAGCTAGAAAACCAAGGAGTCTACAGTATCCCCTGCCTGAACTGTGACAAGCAATATGTAGGCCAAACAAATAGGAGAATCTCTGCTAGAATAGATGAACATAAATTAAGCATAAAAAATCAACAATCAACCTCAGCCCTATATAACCATGTGAAAAATACTGGTCATACAATAAATTTCGTGAATTCCAAACAAATAGCCAGCATTCGAGATTTTCAAGTCAGGATTGTGAGAGAGGCGTTGGAAATCGAAAAGCAAGGCTCTCTAAATAAAAGAGACGACAGCCTCAACGTGTCTCCCTTATGGAAGTTAATTTTGAATACCAACGCCCAGTACCTGGTACAATGAAACCCGCTACAGCACCATTGTCACCAAAACAAGACAACATTCCTGGAATTTCACTCACCCAACAGCGCCAGCACAAGCAAGTAGAGGGAGGGGGTAGGAGGTATGCTCTTCGACCCAGAAAGAATACTTAGGACTCAGTGTGGATTTCGACGCCACCCTCAGAAGATGTCGTCTGCGATGGCGACGAAACGTCAGACTCAAGTAAGTCAAAACAAACGGATGTACCCGGTTAATTCTTTTACATATAATATATATATATATATATATATATATATATATATATATATATATATATATATATATAATCCTATTTGATGGTATTTCATTTTATATTATATTTTACTTTTTATAACCATTGTCATTTTAATTATGTTATGGAAAAATAAAGTTATGATTTGATTCCTATTCTGTATTTCAATACTGTTTCGACTCCTGGCCTTCTTTGTAGGTCCTTCCGCTCAGAGAGGGGACGCCAAACTGCCTCTAGGGCGCCCGGCCACCCTCGACTCAGCCTCTTGACCCACATTTGTGCCTGGAGTTTCACCCATCTCTGGTCTCTTGGTTTTTTTTGCCCCTCCGAAACTCTGCAGGGTCAAAAGTCTCACCTCTCCCAGGAAGTTTTGCCTAAATGACCGTCCTTCTTTGACAGTGGTGAGTTTTGGCCTCTCCACCCACAAACTTGTGACCTACGTGAGTTCCTCTATTGGCTTTTTTTAGGTCCTTCCGCTGAATGAAGGGTCGCCAAATTGCCTCTAGGGCACCTGGTCACCCTCGACTCAAGCTCTTTACCCACATTTGTGCCTGGAGTTTCACCCATCTCTGGTCTCTTGGTTTTTCTTTTTGCCCCTCCGAAACTGCCGATGTGAATCAGGATCCTGTGCAGATCCCGTGGGTTTGAAGGCAAGGCAACTTCTGGAGTTGCCTTGGGGTCCCTTTTAGTCGCCTCTAAGACAAGCAGGGATATTGTGGGTGAACTCTGGTTTTCAACACATTCTTGAGTACGATGTTCGACTCAAAGCTCTCCCAACCTACAAAAATGTGTGGACAAAAATGGTTGCCATTCAAGCCAGCAAAGCTGCAAAGTCAAAATGTGTGTCTAAAACATTTCCTCCAAATTCTTTTTAGTTGTCAATTGGTATTTTGTTGCAAAACTGAAAATTTCACACTCAACACTAAAGCTGCTGCAACATCGTGGGAAATGCGTATACTTGTGAAATTATGTATCAAATTGTAGAGAATTCAATGCTCTATAAACTCATAATCAACATGAATTTTTTTAAGCGCGTTTATTATTTCTAAGCGTGTATTCTTCAAGCGAGGACAATTCAGACTTCAGTTGAGAATTCACACTATTCAGAATGGAATTTTCATCAGGCAGAGCTTTTAGCATTAGTTTTCAAAGTAGAAAGTTCTTGAATTTATCGAATTCAGTTGATATGGAATTAATTGAATCTCCAATCGCTCGTAACTCTTTTCTGGGGGGGGGGGCAGTTCAGCTTGAATTGTCTTGATAACGCTGCCAATAGCTTCAAGGCCAGCTTGAGACAGAGAGCTTGATTGAGAAGCGCCGCTACTCTTAAAAATTCTGATGCTCTTCACTATCGGTGGATGATGATAAGCCAGACTTTTACTAAAATCGGACATCACTTTTTTCACATAAGCTCTAGGATTGTGCGTGGGTAATGAGGTAGATGATAATAAGAGATGAATGGACCTTCAGTCTTAGGTGGGTTCCGAACCACCGGGAATCGATTTTACAACTCATGAATCATATTCAGAGGAGTTGGCACAAGCGTTTACCCTTTCATTTTACCCTTCCAAGGTCAGATAATACGAAAGATAAAAAAACAACGTGCTTCTTCGCCCGCTCAACTGATACTTAGGCCTATTATCATTTATTATGAGTTACTATTTTGCATTTTTATGAGCTAAAGTTTCGCTTATAATTTGGCGAGACTTTGGATTTTTTGATTTGCCCTCAAGAATAGGTATGCAACTTCGCTTCAAAATAGAAAGAATCACTATTATTATTTATTTTCTAATCTGATCAACTTATTTTTTATATAAGTATTAGACTACAATTTGGTATGAAAATGAACCTCAATATTATTAACATTAACCTCAATATTAACATGCATATACAATCCAGTGACACATCCGTAACGTATCCGTCTTATGTCGTCCGTTTTCCTATTTTTGTGCTCACAAGCTCAGTTCGTCATCAACTATGGAAGAGCTAGTACTCTTGGCCACTTTTGTTTTGTGTGTAAAAAATAGGAAGAAAGGCAGAATTCATCGTTCACGTTGGAGTAGGGACTGGTTGTTAAGAAGACACAAATTTTCTCACGTTGCATTGCTTCGAGAATTGCAAGATGAATCTGAAAATATGTTTATAATTTTGTTTATATGTTCCTCATTTACGGTGAAACGCGGCAATAGATTTTCATGAAATTTGACAGGTATGTTATGTTCCTCTTTAAATTGCGCGTCGACGTATATACAAGGTTTTTTGAAATTTTGCATTTTAAGGATAATACAAAAGGAAAAGAAGTCTCTTTCGAACGCCAATATTACCGTAAAAATCAGACTATAGACATCATAAATCAGCTGTCAAGTGGATTATTACTTGCATGCAATTAATATCCCATTGTAATTTGGTAAAAAATCAGCTGTCGTGTGGACTATTAATTGCAATCAATGAATTGCATGCAATATTGATAACTCGATGTAGCTTATTATTAATTTTTTCTCCCGACTTTTCTCTGCTTTCAACTCGGTAAGCTTTTAATGATATTAGCATAGTTGTTTAAAACAAATTATTAGCATTTTAATGCTAATAATATAATTTTTAATATTAATAATTATTGTCGATACAACTAAAATCATAATATCAACATCAAATTCTGAGAGTATCATGAGAATCGAGAAAGAAAAAAAGCGTTATATAAAATCGATAAAAAAACTTGCTTATTTTCAAGGACTCGCGAAGCATTCTATTAATTTGAGGGCGCTGAATCCGAATCTGAAATCACAATTTCTCTATCTCCATTTTTACGCGATTTAGGTTTTGGTGGATAGGCAAAAGACGGAAGGTTTGATGGAAAAAGATTCCCGGCCGATACATTTCAAGTTTGACGACTTAAGCTTGAAGACCCATCCGTTTTACCGCCCAGACGCAACGACTTACATGTTCCGACTTTTGCTTGAGCAAAAGACTGAAGCTAAACTTGAGCGTCTGGACCGGGCTTTAGAACAAAACGAACGCCATTTTGCAAATGTTATTTTTCGTAAATAATCAGTCTTCTACAATTTTCTTCTCTAATATTATTAGGATGACAAAATCTAATGTACAGGGTACAGTACACATAAGAAAAAATTAATGGAGATTCATTAAAAAATGAATGTGTATTTTAAACTATCCATACTTCATCATCGTCCAACCATATACATTGAATGAGATACTAACGTAAATTGAGTGAAAATGAATCCACTATGGTGGCTTCTTGAGAAACTTAATGCCACTACTTGGCTCAAATTTCTAGAGTATTGGGAAAAGCGACAAACTACATTTCGGCCTGGATTTTAGACTAATGTAGTTATTAGTTGTTAAAATGCCAGTAATCAGATGAAGCGCTGTCAAGTG
Organism: Nilaparvata lugens; assembly: GCF_014356525.2. Lineage (NCBI taxonomy): Eukaryota > Metazoa > Arthropoda > Insecta > Hemiptera > Delphacidae > Nilaparvata > Nilaparvata lugens. Next base: position 21,688,834 of record NC_052509.1, read on the forward strand.
AAAATAGTGACTCACTCACCCGGGCGCTTTCGTTGGGTGACAGTCGATCGCCTGACGGCCCTGGAGGGCGGCGGTAGCACTACGGGCGAGTCGGACGGCGGCTTCAATCGTATTCGCTTGGGCGGCGACACGTGCAATAGACAGGGAGCAGGTCGGCCTTCCGTTGCACTCTGAATTTCCTCTGCAAAGCCAAAATAGAGTAGCATTGATACAAATGAAAATATGGCAAAATTTGTAACTCAATCAACATTGGATTGATTGTATGACTGTTAAGAAAACTCAGAGGTGCGGCAACCTTACAACACATAAAATAAAAACCAATTAATTAGTGACATGTTATTTTTATCTGTAGGCCTATGCAAGACGAAGCATACAAGTTTGTCCAAACAAGCTTTCAATTTTACTTTTCAGCTTATACTTAGTAATAGGTAATAATGGAGATGCCAAGATTTGTTTTGGCGAAGCATGTGAATTTACCTTACCCTATATTAAAGCATACCCCACCTCTATATAAAACAAATATGACATGTCACATACTACCGAGCTATGCTTGATTATTTAGTGCCTGTATGATTCAATAAACTCTATTCTATAACATTATTTATTCATTGATTGATCCACCAATAACCAATTATTATATTTATTATAGCTGCTTCACCTCTTATAACCCAATGCTAGGGGGTATGGAGCTAAATACTTGAAGGATACCAGAGAACTTTCTAATTAATTTCAAGTCCTATCATAATTGATATCCTCAAGTCCTATACTACAAAAAGCTACAAAACCTACACTACAGATACCAATTATTGATAAAGATTCTTTTACAATGTATTGTAAGATGTCACTGAAGTAGGGATTGCGAGACGTGAAATAAATTTGAAAATAATATTCATGAAACAAGTTTTTCAATATCAATTTTTCCTATCATGACACGAATGAAATTTGAAATGTTTCAATTTATTCCCCCACGGATAATCAGCGGACAATTATTGCATATTTACAATGTATTATGAGTTGAATATAAAATTTTAATATCTAATTTTCACCATTACATTCAATGGAAGCCTCTCTTATGGATTCAGTTTCAACTTATGCTATCAGAGACACAATATAAATATAATGTAGGGTTTGTATATTCGTAGGACATTATTTTGTAAACTCTATTAGGCTACATAATTGAAAATTTCAGAAAAAGTTATTGGTTGCATATCTGATTTGTGTATTTTGTATCTTGATTGAATTTCATCCAATTGTATTAATATATAGATGAAAGGACAACATAAAAAAATAGGAAGGAAGATAAGAGAAGATGTGTCACTGTATTCTCACCTGTGTTTGCCTTGGTAACGGTTATAGAGCCAGTCCTGCCATCTGTTGCACTCAAGTCAACCTCACTTCTGTATTCTGCGGTAATGATCGTGGAATCAGTTTGTTCAACTGGAGCACTAGAATCAGCAGCCTCATTTCTCCTAGCCTTTGTAACAGTTCTAGAATCAACTGGAGCACTGAAGTCCAGAATCTGATTCGTTCTTGCCTTTGTTATGGTCCCAGAATCTGTGAGACCAACTGGAATACTAAAGTCCAGAGCATTGTTTCTCCTATCCTTAGTAACAGTCCTAGAATCAACTGGAGCACTAAAATCAGCAGCCTCATTTCTCCTAGCCTTGCTAACAGTCCTAGAATCAACTGGAGCACTGAAGTCCAGAATCTGATTCGTTCTAGTCTTCATTACAGTCCCAGAATCAGCGAGACCAACTGGAATACTGAAGTCCACAGCATCGTTTCTCCTACCCTTAGTAACAGTCCTAGAATCAAATGGAGCACTAAAATCAGCAGCCTCATTTCTTCTAGCCTTTGTAACAGTTCTAGAATCAACTGGAGCACTGAAGTCCAGAATCTCATTCGTTCTTGCCTTTGTTATGGTCCCAGAATCTGTGAGACCAACTGGAATACTAAAGTCCAGAGCATTGTTTCTCCTATCCTTAGTAACAGTCCTAGAATCAACTGGAGCACTAAAATCAGCAGCCTCATTTCTCCTAGCCTTGGTAGCAGTCCTAGAATCAACTGAAGCACTGACGTCCAGAACCTCATTTCTTCTCGCCTTTGTAACAGTACTGGAGTCAGTCTCTTCACCCTCACATTCCTGTAGAAGTGTCTCAGCTTTCATTTTGACGCCTGCAACAGTCTCGGTGACTTGTGGTCTCTTGTCGACCACGTGAAAATCATCGAAGCCCAGGTCAGCACTACCAAATAATTCATCAATATTCTTTTCTATGGCCTGATCCAGTCCAAAACTTGTATCAGTATTGAACGACAGTTCGTCGATCTTTGCATCGAAATCATCGTCGAAAAGTGCCGTTGTTTGGGATTTAGGCGTCAGCAATTGACGACGTGTTGACGAGGACCGCCGAGATCGTTTTAAAGAAGAACGAATACCGTCACACCTCATATCAGCTGCTAGTTCTACTTTCAACAAATCTACATCTCGACGTTCGGCAGATCTTGTCAATCGGACTTCAGCTGCAATACAAACTTCAGGTGACAACAGTAGTTGATCATGGGATCTAGTCAATCGTCTGTCTTCATGTGACTGCAAGCCTTTTTCCCAACTGACGTGTTTTGCTGTAGAGCTCAACTTATTGGAGTGTTTACTGGTCGCACTCTCCAAACTGTCAGTGGAGAAACTCGCAGATGACCTCCGACGACAAGTAGTCTTGTCAGCTGAAGGCACCACATCAAATGTCTTATTGAAAAATGCTGGCGTGCTGAGGTCGACCACTGATTGCGCTCTCAAAACTGGCAGCGGTGTGCTGTGCTCTGATGTAAGCGTGAGACTGGGTGGCTTCCGAGACAACACAGGCGAAATCCAATGATGCTCTGTCAGAACATTTTCATCATTTCGTGTGCGCACCTTGGTCTTGGTGAACGTGGCACGCCGATTGTCTATTTCATCTTGCTCAGTGTCTTGTGCTAGCAACAAATTTATCTCAGAACAAGTGCTCTTTTTCACCTGCAAACGAGAGTTGTTTTCCCGCAAAGGCTGAACAGTGCTGCGAGTGCTGCTTGTCATCATTTTCATCTCGGTTTTTGCCAACTTCGCCTGCTTCTTCATTCTGCCACGCAGGTCCTGCACAAAATAGTGAACAATGAATTGCCAATACATAAGATATCGAGCCACACAACTACAAGATTTTATTGAAAAATAATTTTATGTAGAACAATATTGACAAAGAATGAATTTATAGAAATACGGTACTTAATATTGATTTGATATTCATTAGAAATGAATTCATTCCAAATGATAAAGAGATTCAAAATTCAAGTAAGAGTGGAAGTGGAAGTTAACATTGTATTATATATATATATATATATATATATATATATATAATATATATATATATATATATATATATATATATACTAGTAGTTCTGCGAACATTGGACCTCGCTCATGAATACAACTTTCAAATTAATGAGAAGGGCCACTATGAAAGTACAGTATATTGTAAAGATTTAGCAATGTCATCTATTATTTTTTCCATTAAAAATGCTAGTGACAATGTTTCCAGGGACATCGGACTTATAAATTTCTTTCGAGCAAGTACCTTCACATCGTCCCCATATTTACAATATTAACCTATATTACAACTTTTTTAATAATTAATTATAAGATATTGGTCAACTGACGTAAAAATGGAATATGCAGTAGGCATTTTAGACGATTAGACGATAGTGAGACAGAAAATGATTCTAAATAAGATGGGTTTGTTGGTGTCAATGACAGGAGGTTTCTAATGATGGTTTTAATGAAAAGTGGTTTTAATGTTATGGCTTGTTATGCTATGCAGAATGTTAAATGCTCACAACTCGGTTTCCGTTCTCATACTAAAAGGAAAAACAAAAGCTAATAGTTTTCCAGAAACTATTCGTCTATGAAGCAGGAAAATTTCGTGTTGAAAAGGGAAAAAATTGTGCAGTCAAGTGAGGCGTTTTCTACAAATAATAAATACAGCACATTTTAGAGCGGCACAAGTTCTATTTTTAAAAATTAAAGCTAATTTTTTTACTTATATTCATTTTTGGAAAGATTTACTCTTAACATATTGTAAATACTGTACTATGATCTTTAATAATTTTGAAAAGAATAAAAATTGCTGAATCTTGCAAAATAACGGCACTAGGTACGAGAAAGTAACTTTCTGGAAGGAGGTTGGTCTGCGGTTTTTCAAATTACAAAAAAACCGGAGGTCTTATCAAAAATCGTTACACTTACGTTTCTGCGCCTTGTTTCAAAGGGCTTGTATACCAAATCGGACAATAACTGTGACTGTAAACACGTCACAGTTATTATTGTAAACACAGTCACACGTCAAGTCAGTGGAAATGATAGGACGGAATAGATGCATAGATTATTTTTCCAACACCTTCAATAATAGATAGCTATAATTCAAGTATATCTGATATAATATTGATAGTAGCACAAATAACCTAGACGATTCTTATTAATACTTAATAGTGATAAACTATATCTTGAAGAGCCACGAAAATATCATGATTTAAATTTTCGAAATTTAGATTAAATAACGGTATTCTGGTAGTTGAACATAATATATTTCTTCATAACTTACAAATCATTTTATAACGGTGACACTTCCAAGCACCGTACGACCTGATTTCTACAGTTAAAAAAGTAACAACAGCTATTCGGTATTTTTAATATTGATTCCCTATACTTTGCCCTGTAAATTTCACAAGAATGCATTTTCATGAAAATTTAGCTTCCGACGTTTTCAAAATCACCACCACTAACATGCTCGCTCATGGTGAATATGGAAAGGAATGGCCAAGCTGTAAATCTATAAGGTTGGACACCAACCTGTGTCTGGAGAGTTGAGACGGTGAGTGAAATTTCAGAAATATTTCTAGTGCGCGGACCCACAGGCCTGACGCCCACCACGTGACGTGTCGGCTTGTAGTCGCGACTCGGCGTCCATTCGACCGTCAACACGGCGTTGCTGTTGCCCGCAATTCTCATCTCAGTTTCACTCCACTTGAAGCCGTCCGATTCCGGCGGCAAGTTCAGAAATTCAATCTGAAAAACAAAACAAATAATTAAATGAGCGTTAGCGAGTTCTCACTTTTGACTAACAAACTGAAGGTCAAAGTCGTTGTCAGTCTGTTTGTATGTTCTACAATAACTTGAGAAAGAATTGATCAATCCGCTTCAAATTTTGAACATGTATTCTTCAAACCTTTTTACAGGTCAAGTTCGTTGGACAACAAAATTGACTCACTCCTTCGTCCTTTTTCAGGATATAAAAATAACATTGAAAGTGCATAAGAAAAAAATCTGGTGTGGCGCACTCACACAACTTTCCTTGCAGTTATAAAAATTTATCACCTGACGCAAGTGTACACGCGCATCTCAAGTCTACTATTCAGAGATCTGCCAGCTGGTGACAGGACAATAATGCTGGAGACAAACGAAGTCTGCTATCTCTTCATAGTGAATGATTTAATAGAATCAATTGTTGAGTTTGCATTATTGAATAAACACATTTTCTAGAATTTCGAGCTTATTTCCAATTTTAGGTGAAAATGTCACTGAACATTAATTGTAGAGATTTTTATGCTCAATCTTTTCCACTTGAAATTTTTTGTTTAAATTTTATCTGAAGCCTGATAATTGGGAATCTAAAATCACACTTTGTGTGTTGATAGAGCTTATCAATGTCTATTCTAGGTATAAATTTGATCAAAATCGTTGGAGCTGTTTTCGAGAAAATCGCGAAAAACCCTGTTTTTGACAACATTTTCGTCGTTTTAGCCGCTATCTTGAATTGGATTTGTTTGAAATTGTTCGTGTCGGATCCTTATAGGGGAAGGACCATGAGTTCCAAATTTCAAGTCATTCCGTTAATTGGAAGATGAGATATCGTGTACACAGACGCACATACACACACACACACGTACACACATACAGACCAATACCCAAAAACCACTTTTTTGACTCAGGGGACCTTGAGACGTATAACAATTTAGAAATTGGGGTACCTTAATTTTTTCGGAAAGCAATACTTTCCTTACCTATGGTAATAGGGCAAGGAAAGTAAAAATTTGTTGTGATTTATCATTTAGTCAGCTGAAGGATTCACTGCATGCAATTACAACAGTTTTCCAATTAACATCAGCTGGGGCTATTTGGATGCTTCAAACAGACAACACATGCACTGACACATGATTTCAGCTGGTTAATATACAACATAATAATTTACAACTTTCACATCAACTAACTGATACGGGTTGAGATATCAATGTGCGGTATTCGCCATTCATTTTCTCTTGGAACTCTATATCGAAATCATGTATCATGAATTTAAGATTCATATATGAGGGACAAAGATGTTTAAGCGACAGAGTAATTTTTGATTTCAAATAGGATCCCCAATGAAACCCAATGTCAATATTATTTTTGTAGAAGAAATTTTAGCGGTTTCCATAATTTTCACCAACTCTGTATAATATTAAAAGTTGCGGGTTTCAAAGATCACAATAGAACAGCTGAGCGAGTTCTCCAACCCAGGAGGTCACTAATTGGAACAAAACAAAGGGTTTAAGAAATAACTAAATCGAATTTAAGGGCTTGAAAACGACAAGAAATTGTCTGACAAAAACACAGGATCCTAGATTACCAATACTAGCATTTGAAGACACAGTGGCGTACATTCTTGCACACCAATTGATTTTTACTGAAAAATTTCAAAAGTTCTTGTTAGTCGCTATGCATCTTAAAACATTGATCTAATCATTTGAATTCAAATTTATTTGTTCCTTGTAATAAAATTCATACATTCAATCACATAATATTGTATTTACATAAATAACATTATCAATTGTACAAAAGAACTTGAAGCTCTCGGGAAGACTAATGTCTGATCTAATTATTTTTATCTTCTTGTGGAGTTGGTTAAAGCATTGGATTACCAGCTTGACAGCTTGCCTCCGCAAGCCCCTGCTACCGATAACATATCGGCCGATTTTTTACACGCCATCCAAAATAGTCGTTTGTGCAACTTAATATTCTCAGTGTCGTACACTTTTCTTGCTTCAAAGTATAAAGGATTATTGAACTCAAAAATATGTACTGAACTAAAAACTGTAAACATAATAATGTGGTACTAATAAACGCCCAAGGCCCAATTCTCACAGCCGTGATATCGGGCTGTTTCTCGTCGCCACGTGTTTAAAATGAGACTGGGCAAAAATCCTGTTGAATGGAATAGAAGACAATTTGAATAAAACCATCTATATTGTACTGTACACTGTAGAGTTTGTAAAATTCCAAATGAAAATTAAAAAATTTACGCCTATAGCTTACCTGCATTTCCTTTCCATTTGGGTTGACGACGGAAAGTTGTAATCGGCGGGTAGTGCCAATAGCAACATTTTCAATAGTAAGTTTCGGATGCGGCTGAAAGGGTGCCAGCACAAGCACTGACTCTGCCACTTCATCTGGCCGTGCCAACTTCTTTGGGGTAACATTCACCTAAAGAAAAAAATTAAAAGATTAAAAACGTTTAGAATAAGATGAAGAATTGCAGTGGTAAGGTTGTGTATTAGGTTCATGCATCATGTCATCAATCATTTAAATCGATAGAAAACTAATACAGTTGAGACCCGATAAAACATAAAGAAAAATCTTATGTCGAGGTACCGACAATAGCCTATAAGAGGATGAATAGAGAAATGAATTGAATGAATAAGAAAATAATAATATAATGAATAGATAATGTGATACAAATTTAGAATAGAATAGAATAGAATGACTTGTTTATTTTTGTTGACGTGGCGAAGTTTGGACAATAATGTCCACTCTACCACTTAACCACGTCGTTAGCAAACAATACAATACAAAATATGCAGAGATAACAATAAAATTGAAGCAAAAAATGACAATAAATATGAGAGACCAATATTGAATAATAAAAGTATTGATAAATTTACAGAGAATCACACCAACAACAGTAAATAAGCCAGTAAAAATTACTATTAGTAAGTTGCTTGGTAATACGAAAATTTGCCTTGTGATGGCATGCCATGTAGAGTAGGATCAACACAGATAGGTTCCTATTGAATTAGGTAGCAGGCAGATTTCGGTTCAGTATTATCTGAAGAGAGCCACAATATATTTTCTCAATTGCTTCATATTTAGATAGCAGGAAGCTCAATTTTTCTTCCTTGATATTTCCTATTAAATTATAAATGTCTCATAGAATAGGGGCTTCTCCAGTAGGGTAAATATTATTCCAAATGCAATTGATGGAGACTTCTTGTTTAAATTTTCAATAAGGTACTTGTCAAAAGTTTATAGACCAGTGATTTATCCTAAGAGTTTAAAGAGTTCCAAGGTTTGAATAGTAATTTCCTTTTTATACAAATTTATTTAATTTTGATAGTGTTAAGCTACTTCATTTTTCAGTGATCAAGGTTTTTGAAGTTGAAAATATTACTCACCTCGAAAGCCGCCGAGGCTTTCCGCTTTGCAGCGCTCGCCATATTATTTATCTGCAAAAAATACACAAGAATTGAGTAAAGATATAATGAATAACAAATGAACCAAAGCTTTAATATTACTAGGAAGAAATATAAGAAGCGGCATCTTGATTTAGCCTCAGTAGCCTATCTTTCGAAACAAAAAAGTTTCTAGCATGTCGAAAATTTCATGTTTTCTGCTCGAAATGTCTCGACATTGACGAACATGATTATTAATTAAAAAATAACTATAGGTCGGATAAAAATGATCCAGACACCAATAGAAAGGAGACAGTCTCCCCGTTCATTTGATATAAAATTATTACTCATTACGACGCTGCATGATTCTGAGAGAAGTGATATTCAAAAGAAAAACAAATCTTCGCGATGTTTCCAATTTTATCATAAAAGTTAAATTTCCTTTTAATCCTTCAACCCTGAAACTTTTTTAGCACTACTAGAATATCGGGGATGATATTATACATCCAATTCTGACGTTGAATTGGAAATTTGAAAGAGTTGCATGTTTTCAAGATTTGGCAACCCTGTAATTTCTTCGGATGGAGGGCCAAGTCTCAACTTGTTTTACACAAACTATAAACGAGTATTTAAAAGACAGTGAGTGAGTGAGTGAGCAAAAAAATGTTCAAAGAATGGTGATTTATTGATTATATCAATGTAAAATGTGGCTGAGCTTGATCAATATCAAATAGAATGATGATTTATTGATTATATTGATGTAAAATATGAGTGGGATTGATCAATTTCAATCATTTTTAAAGCAATTTTATAAATTCCCTCAAGTTCTCATAAATTCCCAAAATTTCTTGGCCTCGGAAATATTTCCAGATTATAAGTTCCTTCCCACTGGGAATATTCCCGATCCACATCACTCCATCTGGTGGATCCACATCGATCCACTAGTAGTGATGTTGATCGGGAATATTCCCAGTGGGAAAGAACTTATGATCTGGAAATATTTCCGAGGCCAAGAAATTTTGGGAATTTATGAAAACTTATAAAATTGCTCTAAAAATTATTGAAATTAATCAATCTCACTCATATTTTACATTAATATAATCAATAAATCATCATTCTTTGAGCCTTTTTTGCTCACTCACTCACTGTCTTTTAAATACTCGTTTAGTCCAGTCAATGAAAGATTATAGAGGGAAAAGTTTGAAACACAATTTTTGACCCCGCAGCTCTTTTAAGGATAGTAAGGGGGTAAACATATCAAAAGTCCTCACTCCTACCCCCTATGCTAAGGTGGTGGGGTGGTTTGAAAGTGCCATATTTTGTTTTTTGCAAATATCTCGACCAATATGCGCCTTTCAAAAATTTTTGTTGAGCACATAATTAAAGTTCACAAAATTAATTAGCCTACAAGTTTCATTTCCAACATATTTTCATATCTCTCGAAGGTATCACATTTTGGAAAAAACCCTTCCGGCTCCGATTTTTTCATCTTTTTGGCTTTTCAACGATTGATTAAAAAAATCCTTGCTATCATGAGCTAATAGAGCTCATCAATTTCATCGATGGTCTCATTATTTTACACATCTCCTACGATTGTTGCAGCCGTTATAGTGTTAAGTTTAGAATCTTCAGTTCAACAAAAATAGATCAATTGACAAGGAAATTGGGAGGGAATGTTTGAAACACAATATTTGACTTTGCAGCTTTTGAACTAGTTTGAAGGTAAACATCCTCATCACTACCCCTTTAGCTTAAGGGATGAGGGTGGTTTAAAAGTTGTATGTTTTCATTTCTGGCTGACACGCATGTAACTGGGAAACAAGGCATTTCAGCGACATGGCTAACAGAACAAAAATGAAGCTAGATAAATTTCCTACAAGTTATTTACAGTAGAGTAAAGTATAAAATTTTTGAAGACAGTTTTTCTTCCAACTTTTTGCATTTTCAGGGCTTATTACTCTACAAAAATGCATCGATAAAATAAGTAGGCTACTGAACGTTGAATTGTAGAGCATTCAATTCTCTTCAAATTAATGCATTATTTCATAATTTTATGCATTTCACAATTTTTATAGCAGATTTAGTGTTGAGTGTGATAGGAGTGAGGACTTTTGATATGTTACCCTTACCCGAGACCGGTCTTTCTAAGTATCAATAAATCTGTGGTTTTTTGACAATTTCTTAGTCTTTTTCATTTAACCTTAAATGACTCTTGAAAGGTTGTAAGCTATGGAATTATTTTATTTTTAATATTGAATTAAACTCGAGTGTGCTCTTGTTTTAGTTTAGCCTTTTTTGCTGTATTTATAATTTCTAATTTTTTGATTTATAATTCACTCTGATTAGGGGTTCAACTATTTTTGTGTGGAGAAATTGAATGAAATCATGCAATGAAATTTAAATTACACTCGATACTTTGTTTACCTGATTTACAGGCATTTATTAGTATGCAGGAAAATCTGAATCAACTTGTAAAACATGAAAGTAGCATGATAATAGTGGTGCAATTGCATGATTTGGAAAATTTTATTGAGTGCTCATTTCTCATTTTACCTTTCATGAAAATGATCAGTCTATGATTGAAGTTCATGATTGAAGTTCATAGACTGATCATTTTCATGAAAGGTAAAATGAGAAATGAGCACTCAATAAAATTTTCCAAATCATGCAATTGCACCACTATTATCATGCTACTTTCATGTTTTACAAGTTGAATCAGATTTTCCTGCATACTAATATATGCCTGTAAATCAGGTAAACAAAGTATCGAGTGTAATTTAAGTTTCATTGCATGATTTTATTCAATTTCTCCACACAAAAATAGTTGAACCCCTAATCAGAGTGAATTATAAATCAAAAAATTAGAAATTATAAATACAGCAAAAAAGGCTAAACTAAAACAAGAGCACACTGTTTTCTTTGAACTTATTACAATTTATATGTTATCCATCCTTATATTTCTTACATAACTCTGTTGTATAACAGGTGATTGAGACCTTGTGTAACCAAAAATGTCTTTTTCGGTAATTTTAGATCAAAGAAATCATAAATTTCCTCAAGTTCCCATAAATTCCCGTGGAATTTATAATTTTTGGGAATATTTCCCTCGAATTCCCTGGGAATATTTCCTCGATCTTAAATTCCCGGGAATTTTACATCACTGTTATCATGGGATATTGTGGCATGAGTTACAACTAATTTAATATAATTCAACAAACTGGTTTGAATTAAATATATAATGTAATCAGGCAAGGCTTACTCCAATTTATAGAAATATTTAAAAAAATAAATCTAAATTTGTTTAGATTAAACAAAGTCTCTAAATTTGGAGCATTGTCTCTACCTTAAAAACCAGTAAGATAAATGGTAAATTATTGATTCAAAAATTGCGCTTTTAGCCTATAACTTTTCTAACGGCTTCAATCCAAAACTAATAGAAATTCTATCATTTTACAAATTAAAGAAATCATAATAAATTAAACTGTGTTCCAAGTAGTGGATGTAGCCTACACACAATTTATGAATTTATCTATTATTCTTGAAAAACATCAGGTACGGTATAGGTTAATTATGATAGTGCCTATAATATAAACCATTTTAAACATAGATCAAACGAAAGTTGATACTGTAAGGAAATTACTTAAAAATAAATAAACTTTTATAATGAAAAAGCCAATTGAGCTATCTATTGACCCAATCCAAGGCGTAGTAATGTACCTACCTACTACTTTGATGAGGCCTACTCATATTTGTGTGAAAAAAATCAAAGTAGGCATAGATAACATTTTTTAAAACATTATTTTATTACATGTTCCGACATAGTAAGGTCAGTTTTAATTTGAAAATGACATTTGACTAAATTAGTTCAGTCAAATGGTCGTTTTTCAGGAAAGAGGCCCAAAAAAATTTTTCTTGACGGTTCTATATGTATTTTGGGGCGCTGAATTCGAATCTGAAATTTGCTGACACGCCAGAGCGCGGCTTCACCCCCAAAATCCCTCAAAATTTCGGACTTTTTTCAATTTTCCCATTTATTCTTGTAAACCTTGAGTTTCTCAAGAAAAATAATTCTCGACAAAATTAAAAATAATAATATTTCCAATAAATTGAGTGGTCGCGCAGGATTCTACCACTTTTGGTTCCGGACGACGAATTTTCAAAAAAGGGTTATTTTTCAAGGGGTTTTCTAAATTATGCAAACCTACCACATCTACCCTATACACCTTGGATATTTTTCTAGTATGGATAAAAAACCACACATCAAGTGAAAGAACAATATTCATTGTGAACAGGATTCCTTAGTAATTTTCGAATTTAGTGGTGGGAGGGGGAAAACACCCAAAAATATAAAATCATGTCCTACAGCCAAAATAGAAATTCCTCATTATAATACCTTTTCAAGGCCTTCCTAACAAAAACATACATATTTCGGCTGAAATCATCTCACAAGGGTTATTTTCTATGAGAATCACCCGTTAGAAACATTTAATTTCAGTATTTCCAAGTGGTGGGGTACGTCATAAGGATACGTCAAGGATCAAAACTTTAAACACTTATAGCTTTTGACAGAATGATCAGATCTCCTCGTACTACCGCACAGCTCATTCTTCTCAGCTCGTCAAGGCGGTCGGTTCAAAATCATGTATCATAGTATCATAACTGAAATTTGATGAGAGAATAAAAAAATCCTCTTTTAGTGAATTTTAGCCCCTATTTAAATTGTTGTATATCCATACTTTTTCACTGTTAAAATTAAACTTGAATTTTAAAAAACACTTTTGAAGTGAAAATACTGTAGTGACGATCGTTTCGACCTGTTGTTGGTCATCATCAGACTCACACAGAAAAATGGCCAATTTCTATATTCAAAACTGTGTATCTCGGTAACCCGAAATGATAAAAAATGGTACTTGGTCTTGATTCAAAGAACAGCATCTCCTCTTTCATGTGAGGTAAATGAATTTTGTAAAAATATAATCGTGAGGTAAGATACGTTTGATCAGAGAAAACTTCTATAATATTCTGTGATTTGATTCAAAAAATCAAGAAATTTGCAATATTTTCCTCATTTTCACAGTCTTGACAGCTTTTCGATAATAAGCAGTCATGCAAGATGGGAAAACAGCTTTGTCGATACTCTACCTTGCCGCTGCCTTATAGAGGTTATCTGATCCTGATCTAATATTAACTGTTCTTTCTTGTTAAAATGATCAATTATATTTTATTCGCAAAAAACCTATTGATAATTTATTAAATAATTTTCATAACTGAGATTAAATAGGTACTTTGTTAATATATTTCTACATTGCTGAAAAACGATCTCGTAATGTTGCAGAGCTGGAAAAATATAACTTCATTTGCTCTGTCAAATGATAGACAAGGATAATGATAACACCAATGTTAATCTAATACTGCCATAACGTAAATTTCATTATAGACAATAATGTGCCCAGACCTATAGCATGCCTATTTCTTATTTATAGTGTTAGGAATATATCATAGCTTTTAAATAACAAAAATTTAAGTACCTTGGCCAAAATAAAATCAATACGGAGTAGGCCTAGGCCAATTCACCAGGAAACAAGTACGTATAGGCAGGGGCGGGGGCGCTTTACTGTAACGACTTCAGCCTCCTCTAGAATGATTGAATAAATAAATACGGTAGATGATTAAGATAATTTATAAACTATTGCATTTCAGTCAACTCTTTGATTTTTTTATAAAAATAATGAAGAGAACTCACAGAAAATACAAATCAAACCCTTTCAGCACGTTTCAAACCACTTGTCAAATCTAGAAAAACAATAAAAACCTCTTGAAAACGCCGATTTCAAGTTTATTTTTGGCTTAATTTCATATTACTTCTCACACAACGTTTTGAATACCTTAGCTAAGCTTGTGTACCAAATTTTAACATTTCCTGTCAACTAGTTTTTGAAGAGAAAAAACGCAGAAAAATAAACACTGATATTGGGCGCCGATGTTAAGTTTCATTTCAAAGTATTTATAAAATAACATTTTCATACCTTAGCTAAAATTCTGTACTGAATTTAAAACATTTATTGCTCATTTTTCCTTCAAAAACGTTGAAAATTCACTGATTTTGGGCTTAAATTTTGCAATAATAATTATTATTAATTTTTTCTGGAATAAATCTGAAAAACGTGGGCTAATTCTCTTGAAATAATTTTGGAGTCTGAAAAGGTTAGATTCGGTAAAAGGAGAACCCATTTTAATTCTTAAAATTATCACTTAGGTACATAAAACTTCAATAAACAATCTACTATTGTTCCAATGGTTATTCTTTCTTATCTGCAGTAACCACTTATCAAATATCTAGAAAACAAATCACTTTCAAATACGCTGTAGTATATAAAATTTGAATAGAGGGGAAATCTGGAAGTGCTAGTGACAAAATGTTTGCGCAAAAAAGTAGGAACTAAGCCTAAATGGAGATTTTAACATTCAACCCAGGGAGAATGGGGCATTTGCTTTTAAAATGGCAAATAACACATTTTGTGTTCACAAAAGCAGAAATGTATAACAATGCACTTTCCAAATAATGTGATATTCCGTCAGAAATTAAAAACAAGTGTTGTACTTCAAGAAATTTTAATGGAGAATACAAAATAAAAATGTAAATACATTTCAATATTCACTGAAATTTTAAACGTTCACTTATGTACAAAAGTCCAGTAAAGTAGGCTGATGATTACAATATAGGTACTGTACTCCTATTTGAAGAAACAGTTGATAAAGAAAACTATTATTGATAAAGATATTTACAAAAGTATAAAATCATTAAACAGCCTTGTTTTTATCATTACAGTACAATTTTGAAAATAATTGCAAATCTTTGATTCATCTTCTAAATGTTTTCTTTGTGTTTTGATGGAATCTCCTGTTTTCTTCAAATTCGAAATCATCATCGGCCTCTGGCTCTGGCTCCTCTTCTGATAGAACCGATTCCCATTTTGCACCTTTCTGTTCCTCGGTATCAATGAAGCTGACCTTGATGATTTTTGGTAACTGATTGCTGCCAGCAATTTTGTTCTGTAAGGAAAAATAGCAAAGATTGATAGTACCTGATAAAATAGCAAAAGGAATAGCAAAGAAATTATAAAAGGAATAATCAATAAAGCCACATATAATTGAAACTGTTTAGTCCAGACAATGAATGCTCAAAAAAGGGTATAGGGGGAAAAGTTTGGAAACAATTTTTGACCCTGCAGTTCTGTTTAGGGTAGTAAGGAGGTAAACATATCAAAAGTCCCAACCCCTACCCCCTGTGCTAAGGGGGTGGAGGTGGTTCAAAGGTACCATTTATTGGTTTCTCACATATAACTAGAAAATTATGCATTTTACAAACATGACTATTCTATAAGAAATTAAAGCTTACATTATTTCCTACAATATTGATTCAACAACTTTTTCTATATCTCTTTCACTCTTCGAGATATCCGCTCTAAAAGATGTGACATTTTTGAAAAACATTTCCTTCAATTTTTTGCTATTTTTGCTCTTATAACTTTTCGAATATCGATGGGAAAAATCCATGCTGATTATGAAATTTGATAGAACATAAAATTCTCTTCAATTTGATGTATAATTTCACAAGTTTACGCACATCCCCACGACTGTTGCAGCAGCTTCAGTGTTGAGTGTGATATCTTCAGTTATGCAAAAATAGACCAATTAACAAAGGAATTTGGAGAGTATGTTTTGAACACAATTTTTGACTCTGCAGCTCTGTTGGGACCAGTTAGGGGATGAACATATCAAAAGTTCCCATCCCTACCCCTTGTGCTAAAGGGGTGAGGGTGGTTTAAAAGTTGAATTTTCCAATGTTTTGCTTACACGCTCATATCTTGAGAAAAATGCGTTCAACCGACCTGAGAAACTATTCAGAAATGAAGCTTGATAAATTATCGACAATATTTGTTTTGTGGTGATTTGTGATATCTCTCGTGAAAATGAATGCTCACCGTAGATCTGTAGAGCTTTGTTTTCTCTTTAATTTGATGTATTATTTCACTACTTAATGTTTTCCTTCTATTTTTATAGCAGATTCAATGTGGGGGGTGAAATTTCCAACTCTGCAACAAGTGTCAACTTAGCAGTTCCACACCTTCAATAGACGGGCTAGAGAAGCGTATTTTGGCTATGTTTACCTCCCAACTAGTCTTCATAAGGCTACAAAGTCAAAAATTGTGTAACAGATGCTCCTGACTCAAATTTCAATGTCAAGTGATCAAATGTTACCAAATTAAAATTTCACCCCCCACATTGAATCTGCTATAACAATAAAAGGAAAACATTAAGTAGTGAAATAATACATCAAATTGAAGAGGAAACAAAGCTCTACAGATCTACGGTGAGCATTCATTTTTACGATGCATTGTTGGAGAGTTGTAGGCCCTGAAACATCAAAAAATAGTATTAAAAGCTGTTATTTTTACAATTTTACACTTTTAAGAGCGTATATCTCGAAAACTGTTGGAGATATCACAAATCACCACAGAACAAATATTGTCGATAATTTATCAAGCTTCATTTCTGAATAGATTTCAGGTCGGTTGAACGCATTTTTCTCAAGATATGAGCGTGTAAGCAAAATATTGGAAAATGCAACTTTTAAACCACCCTCACCCCTTTAGCACAAGGGGTAGGGATGGGAACTTTTGATATGTTCACCCCTAACTGGTCCCAACAGAGCTCCAGAGTCAAAAATTGTGTTCAAAACATTCTCTCCAAATTCCTTTGTCAATTGGTCTATTTTTGCATAACTGAAGATATCAGTCAACACTGAAGCTGCTACAACAGTCGTGGGGATGTGCGTAAACTTGTGAAATTATACATCAAATTGAAGAGAATTTGATGTTCTATCAAATTTCATGATCAGCATGGATTTTTCCCATCGATATTCGAAAAGTTATAAGAGCAAAAATAGCAAAAAATTGAAGGAAAAAGTGTTTTTTCAAAAATGTCACATCTTTTAGAGCGGATATCTCGAAAAATGAAAGATATATAGAAAAAGTTGTTGAATCAATATTGTAGGATTATGCAAGCGTTAATTTCTTATAGAATAGTCATGTTTGTAAAATGCATAATTTTCGAGTTATATGCGAGAAACCAATAAATGGTACCTTTGAACCACCCCCACCCACTTAGCACAGGGCGTAGGGGTGGGGACTTTTGATATGTTTACCTACTCACTACCCTAAACAGAACTGCAGGGTCAAAAATTGTCTTCCAAACTTTTCCCACTTCGTTGACTGGGCTAGTTTTAATATTATGGATAATTAAAACTGTTTTATTCCATGTATCTTGTATCATGATCTTGCAGATTCTGAGTTTTGCGATTGTGGTCAGTTTCAAACCATCCACCACATTACTGATGAGAATGTAGCTTCCCAACAGGAGCTGCGGGCCTGTCATACTAACCAGGGATTCTCTAGTGTCTAAGAGACCAGGATGTAGCAATTTAAAATCAATCATTATACCTACTTTAAGTGTGATTTTTATTTTAATTTTCATATTCTGACATAGTCATCGACTGGAAAGCATTTCTTCTTTGATTGGTAAATTTTCCAAGAACATTTATTTACGATTGGTTCTACAGCAATATGATTAGATAGAGCAAACAATACTAATACAATAGTCGGAAAAAACGGGAAAAAAAATCGTCCAAATATTATATAGGTTATGTCCATTTCAATTACCATCATTATCATCCAGATGAGAAAGAATCTTTAAAACAAATAAAAAAATTGTAGAATATGTTTCTTGATGTGATAAATTATGTAATACAAGTTGAACAGTGAAATACAGATAATTAGAAATAGCATTCAAATAGCACACTCATTTTTGAACGGAACTCAATTTGTTTTCTTCCAGTGAGCACTGTACGAGTGTTTGGTTAAAAACAGATGCTATTTTCCTGGTGGAGTTTTTGTTTGTAATCAATGTTACAATTCCCCCCCCCCCCCCTATTAGAATTACATCAAATCATTTAAGGTAAACACTAGTAGAACAAAATTGATTTTTGTTTAAAAAGCAGTGTGTTAACTGCTTTTAGCCATACTTTATTGCCCAACTCTACTCTGTACATGTGAGCAATAGTCCAGTCACTATATACATTGGTGCATGCAATTTATATTGTAGTTCTGATTTTTTAATATATTATTTGGGTACATAAGAGAAGTCCAAAACCAATTTCTTCATGCAAAATTTCCTTGTGCTAGATGTGCTTTGGGCCACAGGGTGGCCCAAAAACCTCGTATTTTCGGCTCATTTTCCAGTTTTCAGCTATTTCTGCCAAATCTCGTAATCGGACAGAAAATTTTGCTCTCGCCTTTTTTCTAGAATATGAAATTCTGAATTAAATGATATCATTCAGAACTCTCTATCTCCAATGAGTACTGAGTTATGATTTTTCAAAAGTGAGTGAAATTTGAAGAAAAAAATAAATTTTTATGAATTTTAGTTTTTGATCAACAATATCTTCCGATTGTTACCATTTAGGGCCGTTTGCACAGTGTAAGTTTAAGCTAAAGCTTAAACCAAATCTGGATTTTTTTGGTTTAAACTAAAATTCCGTTTGCACAGTATCAGTTAAAACTTTGTATAGAGTTTAAACTCTGGGAAAGTTTAAACCTCCAAAGCAGGAGGTTTAAACCAAATAACTTTTTTATCTTACATTCTAAAATATATTTTCTGGTACCAACTAAACATAAGTTTTTAATAATAATAATAATAATAATAATTTTTTTTATTTTTTTATTCAATTTTTCTCACATTACATAATATGATAGTTTACATTAGATTGATCATAAAATAATAACATCTTATATTTTATCACATATGTCGTGAGAATCTATTTAGATCTCCATAATATAATTATAACAATAATAATGATAACTGTACGAACTGAAAGAATTAATTTAGATCTCCTATTATTATTAAGATTTTGTGGCTACCCCATGAAGCTAATTTTAGCTTATATTGGGGTGTTGTTTTAATACATTATTTATCAGATTTGCAAGAGGTTCATAAACATAATATAATTCCTTCTTCTTCTTGTATTTATTAATAAATATTTTTTATGATGTTTACATTTATATGTTAAATTGAGTTATATGTTGATCTTCTATTCTTCTATTGATTTGTTATGAAATAGCTCTTTATTTCTCTTTTAACTTCTGCGTATGTGTTGAGGCTCTTGAGGTGATTGGGGATGCTGTTGAGGATGTTCTGTACAAAGTATTCTGGTTTCCCATTTCTGTATAAAAGTCTGGTGTTCTATAGTGCAAGTGTCTTGTATTGTATCTATTTTCATTGGTCTGTCTATAATTATTTTCGAAGTAGTATTTCTGTAGTATTATGAATTTGTACAAGTTTTTGAAGTTGAGTATCTGTATTGCATTTGTGTCTAGATTCTGGAAAAAATGTCTTCTTATTCTGTCAGTCAGTTGAACTACTGGATTCAAGATATAATTTGGAGCATGTCCATAAACGGTTATTCCATATCTTACTTGAGATTCCACTAGGCTAAGGTATACTGTACGTTTTGCTTTCATTGGTAGCAGATATTTTAGTTGGAAGCATCTATGTGCTATATACCTCAGTTTTTTAGCCAACACTTGTGAGTGAGTAAACCACTTCATATTTGAATCGAAATGCATTCCTAGGTACTTCACTGTGTCTGAGTGTTTGATTTTATTGCAGTAGTGGTTACGCTTTTCTCTACGTATTTCGTTAGTTAGATTGTTTCTGTGGTTTTTATATTCATTCTTCAATTGGTTATTATTTGGTTGTCTTTTTAATCTGTTCCACAATACATCTTTCATTTTGATTCGGTTTTTAATGTGTTCGGTTATCCATGGCTGGGTTTTTTCATCTCTCTTATTGCGGATTTTTATTGTAGCTTTTGCATAAATGTTTTCAAATTTTTGAACAATTGAGTCATATATCTTTGTTCGATCGTTTGATGTTAAATGATCATTCTAGTTAGTATTCCTAATCATATTTCCTACAAGCCTATCCGAGATAATCTCTATTTTTTCATCTGTCACTGATGTTTCTGTTCCAATTCCATTCAGCTTGAAACCAATCATATAATGATCTGCTATTTTTGTTTTAATAATCATTGTCTCTATCTGATTTGGGTTTATTCTGGAATTGATGTGGTCTATGCATGAAGACGTTATATGATCAGCATACAGTTCTTCTCTGGTTGGCTCTTTTATTCCATTTTGCAGACCAGCTGTATACAATATATTAAGATAGCTTTCTGATTGTGGATTGATGTTTCGCTCCAAGATATCAATGTTCATATCTCCCATGATTATAAAATTCTTTTTGTTATTCACATGTCCAGTTTGCAGCCAATTCTCTATTTGCTCATTGAATTGGTTAATACTTTTTGAAGGTGGCCTGTAGAATACTGCAATCAAATAATCTTTTTTGTTCATTGACAATTCAAATAGGAGTGACTCACTAGCAGGAAAATCGTAATCTATTATCTTTATATTCAATTCTTTCTTATAATATATTAGTATGCCTCCGCCAGCTCTTTCTTCTCTGCAGTAACTCAAATGATTATAATTTGGAATATCATATGACTCTATTTCGTTCTCTTTTATATTGGTCTCAATCAAGATAAGTAATGTTATTCTATCTAATGTATTCCCCATGACTGCTAATAGTGTGTCCCAATGTTTTTTTATGCTTCTAATATTAATCATGATACATTCAAATGTGTTTCTCCCTATTATAGTATTTGTAAAGTCTTGCAAATTACTGTACGTTTTAGTTCGTATTTGTTCTATGTCAAATAACTGATCCATAATTGAATTAGTAGGATGGTGGTAATTTTAAATTTTATAATTTATTGCTTTAATAATTAGTCTGGTATGTAGGGTGAATTTTGATTGATTTTGGGTTTTTGTGCGTGTTGTGAGCTCTGTTCTATCCTTTATTTATTATTTTTTTATTCTGTTTGTATGTCTCAAAGAAGGTGAGAGTATGATAATCCATTTTCAAAGTTAATGGAGTACTCTCAAAATTGTCTTATCTGTGTAGGCCTGCCCGTATCGTTATTGATAAGGAAGTTTTATCTCTATTGCGAAGGGAGCACTCGTTGCTTTTCTGTTAGTTTAATTCATTTCATCTTTCTGTAAACAACGTCAATTTATCCATAGAGTTGTGTGCCTGATATTAGAATATATTGTTATTGATTTGAATACCTAATTTTGTTGTTGCTCATGTTATAATTTAATAGTGAAGTGATAAAATTTTGATTGAAATTAAAGTTCATGTGTTTAGTTTATCTTAAAAGTTCAATCTGTTAAATATTCTGGTTGCCTATCCATCCATTCTGATTTTTTTAATTTTGGGTATTCAGTCAGTCTACAAAACACTGCACACAACTTAATTGGATTTATATTTTTTTTCTTTTAGTTTAAAGATGACATAATAAATAAATAAATCAAGATTCATAATAATTCCTGTTATCCTTACCTCTCACACTTCAAATGTTCATTGTGGATATGATATATTGTCTTTGTTTTATATATAAGTACTGTATTCATATTGTCTTTTTATTTATCACTGCTGATTTTACACTTGATGTTTCGGAATATTGTCCTTTGAATGCACACGTATCTTATCATCGTTTGTCGATTTCTTGATGAATATTCTTCCATTTCTGCTCCATATGTACTTGTATCCTTGTTGTATCGCATCTTGTTTTATCTCCCAGAACAGTTTTTTGAATTCCCTTGATTGATTTTCCGCCAGGTAGATCCTTTCTCTGTTGTTGATACCTAGGATATCTTCGTTGGTGATTTCCATTTTCCTCTTTTGTAGAATGATGTGCTTTTCATTTTCACTATGATGTTTGTGTCCTTCGTTTTATCATTTTTCACTGGTAGCCTGTAGATTGATTCAATGTCATAGGACGATACATTTGGAATGTTTAGCTTTTTTGTAATAGTATCAAATATGCTATTGAGATTCTCATTTGGTAATTTCTTGACACCCACAATTTCAAAATTCTTCTCTAGTGAATGATTTTCCAAATCAAGTATCCTTTTCTCCAGTGATTCTATCCTTTTCCTCATTCATTCTCTCTAATTTATCCACTTTTTCCTTGTACTGCTTCATCTCCTCAGTGATGCCAGTAATGGATGATGTTAAATTTTCTATTTTTTTTGTTAATTTCTGGCATTAACTCTAGTCGATTGTTGATTCGATTGAGAATGCTTTGGATATCCGTGTTTTCGTTAAGTGAAGAGGTAGAATCACTCCTTGCTTTCATCTTTATTCTACATGTTGGACACCGCCAATCAGCTTTCTTTTGATTTGACATATTCCTATGTGTTGATTCCCTCAGTCCTGAGCATTCAAAATGCATTTGTTGGTTGCATCCATTACAGTTCACTGAATCGCCTTCGGATGGTGGTTCTTCTTCGCATCTCGTACATTTTTACATGGTTGAATTTTTCAATTATTTTCCTTGCTCACAACGACTCACGTAAACCCACCTGAAGATTTTAGCAGTTCATGAAGGTAGTCGTTTCTTGTTTGAAAGTTCCGATCCTTCCTATTTCTAGGTTATGATGTGTCTGTTATTTTGATTTCGTTGTTATGTCAAACTGGTCACAGTTTCAGTTCAATTTTTTGTTCACTACACTTTTTAACACTGTAGAAAATAATAATAATAATAATAATAATAATAATAATAATAATAATAATAATATAATAATAATAATAAATAATAATAATAATAATAATAATAATAACATAATAATAATAATAATAATAATAATAATAATAATAACAACAACAATAATAATAATTTATTCGACCACCAACAAACATTGTACAAACAATTTGAAATAAAATAACATAACTGGTGTAGCAAACACC
This sequence comes from Nilaparvata lugens, assembly GCF_014356525.2. Lineage (NCBI taxonomy): Eukaryota > Metazoa > Arthropoda > Insecta > Hemiptera > Delphacidae > Nilaparvata > Nilaparvata lugens. The sequence continues at coordinate 21,712,276 of NC_052509.1, forward strand.
CACGCATGCACAATACATGTTTATCAGCATAGTCTAAATGAAGCCCCAAAGGTAATCCTGTGTGGGGCATTTCTTCGTATATTTAATCACAATAGAAAATGATCAAACAAAAGATAGAAAAAAATGAAAGAAGGAATATATAGAGTCTTACATTAATAGTATACAAAATCTTAAGAAACTACAAAATTTTAAAAAAGAATCAAGAGAAATATACAAAATCTTAAGAAACTACAAAATTTTAAAAAAGAATCAAGAGAAAAAAAATTGAAACTAAAATAATAAATCATATTGCAATTTAAACAGTTCTCCGTGCGGGCAGCACATTCCAAATGATAATTATCTATTCTTCAGTCAACAGATGAAGCCGTGCAAAATATAAGTGCTATGACACAATATAATTACATAAATAATTCAAATTCCCAACCATACAAAAACTAAATCAAACATGAAAAACAAAATATCAACTTTCAAGCATGAAAACTTTCATAAAAACAACTGTGTATCATCAATCGCAACAATGATTTTTTTTAATCTGGCCTTTACTATTTGGCTATATCGACACTCCTGTAAGTCAGGTTGCAAGGCATTGTAAAGCTTACCACCTACATATCTAAAAAATCTTCTGTTATGCTCAAGCCTAGGTCTATGTAATTGAACTCTATTTCTATAGCGTACATTATAATCAGCGATATGGGTTTGTGTTGTCAATTGACTTTTATTTTTGAAAGTATCCAAAACTGCTTTAAACAAAAAGGAATATGTGATTGGTAATACATTAAGGGATCTGAACAGGGGTAGCGAGTGTTCGATCCTTGGCTTGCCACAAATCAATCTTATAAAATGCTTTTTTGCTACATTAATAGGTTTCAAATTTGTTGTATATGCACTTCCTTAACATATGAGTCCATAATTAATTCTTGACTCAACCAGAGTATGATACAAATGTACTAGAAAATATCTTAGACACATATTTCTTAAAAAGTAGAAGTTCCTTATAGAAATTAACATTTCTGATTTTAATTTATCTATATGATCATACCATGAAAGTTTATTATCTATCAGCAAACCAAGGTACTTGACACAATCTGTTTCTTTTATCAAATCGCAATGGCAATCAAGCAAGGTATCCTCACAATTGAACTTATGGTATTCTAGTAATGGCAAGGTATTATTCAATTTGTTATTTTTGAGCCTGAAATGAACTAAATTCGACTTATTTGCGTTGAGCAGTAATTTATTCCTACAAAACCACCAGTGAATACACTTAATATCTTCTTGCATTTTAGCATGTATTGCTAATTCATTATGGCCGTTGTAGAAAATAGCCGTGTCATCCGCAAAGGATACGATTTCACCCAAAAGCTTTCCATTGCATAGGTCATTACCATAAATTAGGAAAAGAACTGCTGACAAAACCGACCCTGCGGAATGCCGTACTTAATTAACCCCAAGTCGCTCAACTCAATATTTAGCCTTACTTGTTGGAATCTATTTCTAAGGTAGCTCCGAAACCATTCATTTGCCTCTCCCCTTATGCCTATTTTCTCTAACTTCTCCAAAAGCAAATCGTGTTCAATGGAATCATATGCTTTCGAAATATCCAGGAATATTGCCGAGCATTTCAAGCCTTCATTGAAACTGTTATTTACCTTGGATAGCAAATTTTTCATTGCCTCCTCAGTACCTCTACCTTGAAGGAATCCAAATTGGTTCTTGCTAAAGAATTTTCTATAATTTAAGTAGTTCAGAATCCTGTTTTTCACCACCCTCTCAAGTATTTTAGCGAATATTGATAATAGTGTTATTGGTCTATCAAAGTTATCAATGTTTATGTTTCTGCTACTTTGGGAATTGGGATTACAACGGATTTTTTTAATATTTCGGGGAAAACACCTTTTTGTAAGCTCAGATTGCAGAGCTCAACTGAAACGTCTAGGATGTGTTTTAAAATTTCTTTAATTGTTTGAGTCGAGATACCATCCACTCCCGGTGCAGTATTCATCTTGAGATCTTTTATTATGACCTGCATCTCTTCTGCATTCACGGTCTGGATGAACATAGATCCAGCTTGATATTGTATTGGGAAAACATCAGCCAGTACTTGATCTTGCAAACAGTTTTCTAATTTAGATCTATTATTCTCTACAATAGTAAGAAAGTACTTATTTATACTATCAGCTATCTCTTTTGTACCCTCAATTACCGTTTTCAGTTCTATCAGGAATTCGTTTATCTCGTTTATATACAATCCCGGTGAATATAGATGTAATCTATATACCGCCAAGAACGAAAAAGATAAGCCTTGGCATGAACACTGACAGTAAATACAGTCAGCTGATAATAAATCAACCTTTTTTGTCTCACATTTTACATCTCTACTCAAATAAACTACAGTACCTCCGGCTCAGTAATTATGATTATAACAACCTACCATTGTATACCCATCAATTTGGTAACAATTAGCTTCATTTTCATCTATCCATATCTCTGTCAATATCTTTTAAAGAATTTATTGATCGCTTTTCACTTTTATAACCGTACAGCTTACAGCTCTGTGGATTTTGAACAAGAACAAGAAAATACTAAAATAGTAGCTACTTAACCTCAAATTACTGATGGTTTGTAAACAAATAACAAATTTCCTGTCAAAATCAGCCTTCCTGATATTATAAACGATTCTATCACCAACTTAACGCTAAACTAGTTTATCTTGAACTGGATTAGTAAATGCACTGAGAAAACTGATTCAAGTTTAAACTTTCGGATTAACTTAATCGAGTTTAGAAATCTATACTGTGCAAACGGCCCTTAGATGTATAATTCAAGATCCATCTGGGCGTATTTTTGTGCTCTACAATCTGAGATCAGGTAGAGCGCTCTATCTCATATAGATTACCAGGTACACCTGACATCAATGGTCCTTGTATTGTGAAAAACACCAATTTTCAGTATCAACCATCTTCACCAACTACATAGTCTTCAAATTGATATTTCATTGACATAAGTTCATAAGATTATGTTCTATGAGAATCACCCGTTAGATGCACTTTATTTCAGTATTTCCTAGTGGAGAGGCGCGCTTAAGGACACCCCCTTTTTATGTCCTGACTGGACTACAAACGCTATTCATTTATTATTTTCAACTAATCTTGTTTTGATGCATTTTAAGAATAATAATAATAATAATAATAAATTTATTCATCTAATTTTTTCTCACATTACATAATATGATAGTTTACAATGGATTGATCATAAGATAATAACATCTTATATTTTATCACATATGTCGTGAGAATCTATTTAGATCTCCATAATATAATAATAACAATAATAATGATAACTGTACAAACTGAAAGAGTTAATTTAGATCTCCTATTATTATTAAGATTTTGTGGCTACCCCATGAAGCAAATTTTAGCTTATATTGGGGTGTTGTTTTAATACATTATTTATCAGACTTGCAAGAGGTTCATAACCATAATATAATTCCTTCTTCTTCTTGTATTAATATATATATATATATATATATATATATATATATATATATTTTATGATACATTTATATGTTAAATTGAGTTATATGTTGATCTTCTATTCTTCTATTGATTCGTTATGAAATAGCTCTTTATTTCTCTTTTAACTTCTGCGTATGTGTTGAGGCTCTTGAGGTGATTGGGGATGCTGTTGAGGATGTTCTGTACAAAGTATTCTGGTTTCCCATTTCTGTATAAAAGTCTGGTGTTCTATAGTGCAAGTGTCTTGTATTGTATCTATTTTCATTGGTCTGTCTATAATTATTTTCGAAGTAGTATTTCTGTAGTATTATGAATTTGTACAAGTTTTTGAAGTTGAGTATCTGTATTGCATTTGTGTCTAGATTCTGGAAAAAATGTCTTCTTATTCTGTCAGTCAGTTGAACTACTGGATTCAAGATATAATTCGGAGCATGACCATAAACGGTTATTCCATATCTTACTTGAGATTCCACTAGGCTAAGGTATACTGTACGTTTTGCTTTCAATGGTAGCAGATATTTTAGTTGGAATCATCTATGTGCTATATACCTCAGTTTTTTAGCCAACACTTGTGAGTGAGTAAACCACTTCATATTCGAATCGAAATGCATTCCTAGGTACATGGTGGTACTATTAATAATAATAATTATAATAATAATATTTCTATTTTGTCAATACAGTACAGTCATTATGAATCACAACTATACAATTGAACATTGTCATGTACAAAAAAAATCTCTTCAATATTTAACATAATAAAAATATAGATATAGCCTATATGATATCACACATAATATTCTCACATAAAAATTCATTTACACTATAAAAACTTCTTTCAACAAGGAACTTATAAAGATCTTTTTTGAAAGTCATGCTCTTAAAATCTATATTACTAGGCAACTTGTTTAAAAATTTTTTCCCTATGTAGCTAGTTCTTTCTCAAAAAGAGTAAGCCAGTGAGGCTAAACGATAAAGTTGATCCAGTTTCTGGTAAAGTGTGAATGTACCTGTGCATTGGTCGTTAAACTGCCCATATTCTTAACCACATATAATTGAGTTTTAAAAATAAAAATACAAGGTACAGTGAGTATGCACAGCCTTTTAAAATAATCTCGACAAGGATGATTGAACCCCAATCCCACTAAACCCCTAATAGCACGCTTTTGCAGAATGAATATCTTATTTTTGTTCTGCAGAGACGTGTTACCCCAGAGCTCAATTCCTTATGCAATATGTAAATAAATGAGTGCGAAATATAACGTTTTTCCTGTCTCAGGGGGCACACACTGGACTATGTTTTGCAGTACAAATAAACTGCTACTGATTCTGTTCGTCAGTCTGTCAGTATGGGCATTCCATGAGAGATCCTTATCCACAATCAGTCCCAACAGACTCGCCTCTGTCACGTTCTCCACAATAGAGTCACCAATGCTAATTACTGGTTCAAATACATAATGTTTGAAACCAAATTGAAGGCTCTTACTTTTTTAGGGTTCACTGACAATAATGATTCATAATAATATTGTACTACAGAATTTGTCTGTAGATTTGCTTCCACCTCCAGATCATTGAGGCTGTTGTTGTTGAACATTATTGTTGTATCATCAGCGTATAATGTGATACCCACCCCTACTGGGACTGACGATTGCAAATAATATTTATAAAGAATAAAAAGCAATGGACCCAGAATGGATCCTTGCAGCACACCTCTTGTAACACTCAGTCGCATTGATTCAGCTACCTGGGATTGAGAGTCAATAGCAACAAATTGAAATCGATTTGTCAAATAGGACTTGATTTAACTACAACCGATTCCTCTAATTCATACCTCTGAGATTCTACTGATAAGTATGTCAACATCAACACTGTCAAACGCTTTGGACAAATCCAAAAGTGTACCAATAACAAAGTTGCCATTATCAACCTGATCAATAACACTCTCAATAAAGGTTACAGCCGCAGTTATTGTTGATTTGCCTCCGTCACAGAACCATTTTGACAGGACGAGATTAAGTCAAATCGCGTAAGTCAATAGTAAGTCTAGATAATCCATTATTCTGTTATAAATTAGTTTCTCAAACACTTTTGATAGAGCTGGCAAAATAGAAATGGGCCTATAGTTATTCACATCTGTTTTCACACCATGCTTGAACAATGGTTTAACCTTGGCAATTTTTAGTAGATCTGAAAATATTCCAGTTTCTAAGGCATTATTTATTATGAAAACTAGTGGATCCTGGATCAACTATTTCATTACTACATTCCTTAATTACATCCACCAGGATATTATCAAATCCAACGCTATTTTTTGATTTGAGACTTATTATTTCGGGTATTTCTCTACTAGATGTTGGAAAGAAGAATAGGCTATTTCTAAAATTTGATTTACTTGGAGAGGGAGCGTCATTAATTCGTAGATTTGATTTTGGAACATTGATAGTGGGTGCCATTGATACGAAGAAATTATTAAATGCATCAGCTACCTGCTTGAATCTGTTATAACTTTCCCGTCTTCTAGTTCTATATTTGGCTGTAAAGGTTTTTCCTACCTCTTAATTCATTTATGATCTTCCAGCTTGTTTTTTATTTTATGAAGATTTCAAAATTAAATTACGGTACTTGGAAAATAAATTGGATGAACTTAAATTAAATTGGATTGTACTTTCAAGATTCAAGTTGAATCTAAAACATTTTCAACATCTACTTGAATCAACAAAGCTTGAATACATTGGTAAAGTGGATTCAAGTTTCTGGTCTTTTAAATTTCTGTTCTTATTGAAGCTTGTATTGCACATTCGTTTTACACAAACGTCAAAAAACTTGACTAATGTGAACGCCCCTTAAGAGATTCAGCAGTTATGGACGCATCTTCATTAACAACTGTCGCTTCATAAAAAAATTGTAAATAAAAATAATAATAATATGCGGATTCATTTTCTATTTATGTAATTTAATGGAATGTAAAGGAAACGGAAAGTGTCAAGATACTATTATACTCTATCATAAGTGAGGAAAAATCTAAATTTTTCAATTGAAATGTATTCTGCAAGTATCGTATAATGAACCCGATATATCAATATAGGTTCCGATAATGTAATAGTAGAAACAGAAATTGAAAGTTCCAAGAATTATATTCATTTTAATTATTATAAGTAGAATTCATGGAAAATATTCAAGTTAAAAAATTAAGCACTTACTTTTTTAAATTTTTTGTAGTTAATCTGATTGGAGTTCTCATCCTTTGGAGTAGGTTTGTTGATGCTAAGGTCATCCAGCTTGGCTATCATTGGCTTGATCTCAACATTAGCTGCATAAGTAGAAGAGACGTTTTCAACATCAGAGTCATCTGAATTGATATCAGCAGGCTCATCCTTTATTCTGATATCGTTCTGATCTCCATCTATTGAATTATCCTACAATTAGAAATCACAATTATTATTATTATTCTCTCTCATTCAACAAGAATAATAATCATTGACCGAGCGAAGTGAGGTCTAAGATTCAAGTCAACGGTTTGGTATTTCTCTTAATGTTTAAATATTTATAATGTTGCGCATTTACGGCGAAACGCGGTAATAGATTTCATGAAATTTGGCAGGTATGTTCCTTTTTAAATTGCGCGTCAACGTATATACAAGGTTTTTTGGGAATTTTGCATTTCAAGAATATAAAAGGAAAAAGGAGCCTCCTTCATACGCCAATATTAGAGTAAAAATCAGACTATAGAATTATTCATCATAAATCAGCTGTTTAGTGGACTATAATACTACCCGTTCAAAAACATCGAACATCTTGAAAATGTATCTTTCCATCAACGTTGTAGACAGTTGCAGCTAGACCTGATAACAGCGCTTACACTCACATTCCGGGACGATAGGACAGAAAGCTCTATGTTCATTTAGGATTTTTTCTAGACATTTTAAATTGATGAATTATTTATTAATTTTTGAGAAAACAACAACAGGTCAATGTAACTTACTGAGCGCGAGGTCTACTGTTCACAGAACTACTAGTTACTACAGCTTTTAATTCTAAAAATGCAAAATGGCCTATTATCGAATTTCACTAATGAGTTTATCATTGATAAAATGGCTCATCAGTATAGAATCTGAAATGGAAAATGAAGACAAACTAGGATAAAGTAACAAGAAGAAACAGACATTCGTATCAGCAGAGACAAGAAATATAGCTTATGCTTATCCTTTATCTATGGTATCAGTAACACAGAAATTTACCACACAAATATAATTATTGATAAAAATCACGAATGTTTAGAAGAAACCGCTCAAAATGTTCAGTACAATCTTAGACCAGTTATAGAATAGACACGGCTCATTGTATATTCATACTGAAAGTCGATGAAGCCAACATCTACAGCCAAATCCACCCATCTTGACGTCACAAAAGTGACGTCACGCATCGTAAAGAAATTATAGAAAACTTTTTTGAGTTTGTTGTGTAAGTGTTTAACTTACATTGTTGCTGAACAATGCATTGTTGTTAGCTTGGTTGTCACGTTAAGATGGGTGGATTTGGCAGTAGATGTTGGCTTCAGAGGCTAGACTTCCCAGCGTGTCTATTCTATACAAAGATGTCAAGTTAGGAACTTAAAGTGTATTCCATACAGAAAACTTTTTAACACCTACAGGTGTTCATTCCTGAGACATCACAATTTCATTTATAATAAAATGTCATGTCAATGGCTACTGCTATTCTTATAACTTTATACTTTATTTTTAAAGAAATAGACAACTTTTTATTTAGCTGACATCCATTATATTCTTCAAAGAGAATAGAGAGAGGTATAAGTACCTCTATCTTTATGAAGATAGGATCAATAAATTTGTTAAAAATTGAATGTGAAACAATACATATTATAAGTAGTAAATAAAAATGTTTTAATCCATGATAAGTGTCATACATTGTGTTTGTTAAAAAAATAATTGATTTGTAGCACCATCAAATTTTATATTGATTTGTTGATAAATCTATTTTAGGTAGAGATTTTGTCAACTCACCGGTTTCTTCTGCCGATCAATGAATGTAGTAAGACAGATTTTACCACCATTTCTCTTACTACGACTGCCGAACCCGAAACCGGCGTTATCATCCTCAAAACTATCATTTCTTTCAGTTTTGACGGTCGCCTTTTTGGTATTTGAAAACAAGCTATCAGAAAATAATGAAGACTGCCGCGTCCTTTTCGGCTGAGAAGGTGCTTCGTCTGGGAAGTCAAAATCGTCTTCTTTCTGATTGCGTTTCGATTTTCTAGAACTGAACAAGGTAGAAGTGGACTGATTGGAATTCGAATTACGTGTTGTGTTGAGATTACTGGTTCTGGTTTCATTGATGTCTTCAAATTCGAAATCATCATCATCATCACTTGCATTGAATTTGTCAGTTGCAGTAGTTTGAGCAGTAGTGGAACTAAACATGTCAGCACTTCTCAATGACTTCTTTTCGTTAGGTTCATCCTCATCAGAAAAGTCGAAATCTTTATCGCTACTCTCCTCAACACTCTTCTTATTGAATAGCGACGTCGTTGATAATTTAGATGTAGAAGCTATTGAACTGTTGAAGACGTCCATCTTCTTAGTAGATGCGCAAGCATTCTTGTTGTTTGATGCTGAATTTGATTCAGCAGAACCGTCTTTCTTTTTACTGGCACTTTTAGGCACTTCTGGCTGCAGAAAGTTGTGCTCATCTTTTGTTGTTGACGAACAGTCGAACATGTCAACACTTGTACGAGCTACCGCTTTCTTTATAACTTCTTTTGAAGTTGTAGAACAATCGAACATATCTACACTGGTAACAACTGTTGTCTTCTTTTTGACATCAATGTCGTCAACACTTTCAGTTGCTGTTGATTTCTTTTTGTCATCAACCTTTTTGGCGTAATCAGCAAACGAAAAAGATTCCGATTCTTCAATAACAATGTTGTCACTATCTTCTACACGATCAACATCTCCGTCAGCATCCATTTTGTCTATCCCAACAGGGGACTTCCGCTTGGCTTCTTTCAATTTGCAAACCAAGTTTGACTCTTCTACGACAACTGAAGACTTTTCTTCAGTAACCTGAGGTTCTTCAACTTTGTTCGTTGGTTTTTTTTTTGATGCAAACATATCTTTCAATGTACGGTTTTTGAAAGATGGTGCTTTCGCAGCAGAAGCACCACTATCTTTGCATCTCTGGAGGCTGGCACCATTTTCATTACTCGTATCATCAACGTCCTCTTCTTTCTGTTTTAATTTATCACTTTTTGAAGACAATCTGACTTTTGTTTGGTTTTCACCACATTTGATTTTCTGAGCTCCCTCCTCTTCATCACCAGTCCCTCTCAACCTAGAATATAAAAATTAAAGACTTTTGAATGAAGAACTTCAATGAAATTTCCAAGTGAATGAAATTAGACCCAATAATTTTCCAGATCAACGAGATGAAAAAAGCTTATATTGTCGATTTTCAACAAGTTAATAGGAGTTAACTAAAACAAAGAAACAAACATTATTAATCACAGTGACTTACATTGTAATGCAATTTCAACCGAGTATTAATAATTAAGCTCAAAACTGAATAAACACTAAAATAAGCGTGAACCAATGTGGCTTATTGAATATTTCTATCTCCATCACAACTCTAACAAGTTAGATAACAACTCTAACAAGTGTTGATAGGAAGGATAAAATCATATACGCATGTTTTCCTTTTCCAAAATTGATATGCTCTAACCTTTGGTTCCATGTAGATACAACGCAATATTATATCACCACTAAATTGCAGAGAAATCTGTTTCAAGAGATCTGTCATTTACGTTTTACTTTTAAGTGCTTAAAGTTGTTTTCAAATAAAACTACATTTTGTTGAATATAATATTTTTGAAGCATACTATTGTACACTATTACAGTAGTAAAAGAGGAGAACATACCATTGAAAAATGTGGATTGAATTGAAACATATATGCGATCAGAAGTGATAATTGTTTTATATAATTATTTTTACTTTCCTTGCCCTATTACCCCTATTATTAAGGTACCACAATTTCTAAATTTCTATACGTTTCAAGGTCCTCTGAGTCCAAAAAAGTGTTTTTGGGTATTGGTCTGTATGTGTGTATGTGTGTGTGTGTGTGTGTGTGTGTGTGTGTGTGTGTGTGTGTGTGTGTGTGTGTGTGTGTGTGTGTGTGTGTGTGTGTGTGTGTGTTGTGTGTGTGTGTGTGTGTGTGTGTGTGTGTGTACGATATCTCATCTCCCAATCAACGGAATGACTTGAAATTTGGAACTCAAGGTCCTTACAATATAAGGATCCGACACGAACAATTTCGATCAAATGCAATTCAAGATGGCGGCTAAAATGGCGAAAATGTTGTCAAAAAAAGGGTTTTTCGAGATTTTATCGAAAACGGGTCCAACGATTTTGATCAAATTCATACCTAAAAAAGTCATTTATAAGCTCTATCAACTGTCACAAGTCCCATATCTGTAAAAATTTCAGAAGCACCGCCCCATTCATGCAAAGTTTGATTTTAGATCCCAAATTATCAGGCTTCATATACAATTTAAACAAAAAATTTCAAGTGGAAAAGATTGAGCATGGAAATCTCTACAATTAATGTTCTGTAACATTTTCACCTAAAATTGAAAATAAGCTCAAAATTCGATAAAATGTTATTATTTCAATTGCAAACTGTTGGCAACTGTTGATTCACTATGAAGAGATAGCAGACCTCGTGTGTCTCCAGCGTTATTGTCCTTTCACCAGCTGGCTCAAATCTTTGAATAGTAGACTTGAGATGCGCGTGAACACTAGCGTCATGTGATCAATTTTCATAACGGCAAGGAAAGTCGTATGAGTGCGCCACACCAGATTTTTTTATAAATATATTACAGAAACGAGATGCCAATTGAATTTGTTGCAAATTATTCATATTCTATACGTTTCTATTGATCTAAATACAGGGTGCGGCAGTCAATCCCGCATTTTTGAAATAGGTGTAAAAAATAAACGGACGTAGATATCAAAGTTATATTCATAAAATATTTTTCTACATTAAAAAGCATTTAAGAAACATTGAAAATAATCACTGTTTGAAAATAACATCAGCAAGTTGGCGGCCTTCCCGAGTACGGCATTAGCGCAGGCGATTTGCGAAGCTGTTCATAACATCACGAAGCATAAGCTGAGGAATTCTTAGGCTGAGAACTTTAAGTATTGGAGTGACCAGAACCCGCAACAATTACATCAAAAACCTCTCCATTCATCTAAGGTAACAGTTTGGTGCGCAATGTCCTCGTCGGGTATCATAGGCCCTTATTTTTTTGAAAACGAAAGAGAGCGATCTGTTACTGTGAATGCTGAGCGCTATTCAACAATGTTAAGGACATTCTTCATTCCTCAGCTTCGGCAACATGAAATGAATGAAGAAACATTGTTTCAACAAGATGGAGCAACAAGTCACACAGCCCGCGTGAGCATGAATGTTCTTAACGGAGTTTTTCCGAACCGAGTGATTCCCCGCAATGGCCCGGTTCCGTGGCCGCCCCATTCACCAGACCTCACTGCGTGTGATTTTTTCTTGTGGGGTTACCTAAAGAGTAAAGTATACGAAGAAAGACCTCATACTGTTGGTGAACTGAAGGCAAGAATCCGGCTAGAAATTGAGAGAATTCCTCAGCCTATGCTTCGTGATGTTATGAACAGCTTCGCAAATAGCCTGCGCGAATGCCGTACTCGGGAAGGCCGCCATCTTGCTGATGTTATTTTCAAACAGTGATTATTTTCAATGTTTCTTAAATGCTTTTTAATGTAGAAAAATATTTTATGAATATAATTTTGATATCTAAGTCCGTTTATTTTTTACACCTATTTCAAAAATTCGGGATTGACTGCCGCACCCTGTATTTGACCATCAATTTTCAATTTAATGATTATTTAATTATATTTTTTCAATGTGAAAATTATAAAAATATGTTCTTACCTTTTACTAGATCTTTGAGTGGCTGGGCTTGGTATTGTTTCATTTATTACAATGTTAATTCCAGAAAGATCAGGACGAGCATCTTGAGAGTATTCATTCTGGAACAAATAATGCAAATATTCTAATTGAAACCTTAAACAATTGCTATTTCAAAGAACAATATTTTGGTGGATTACATTTCTGACCTACTCTACAAGATTCAGAACTGAATATTTACGTTCTTCAGATGAATGCTATTTTAGTTATGTTTATTTAGTTTTAGTTTATATCAAGAATAATAACCTTTTTAAAAACGTTCGAGTAATCCTTTGGGCAAATTTAACAATATCTGTAAAGATTAGAATTCAAGTGAATTGATAAGTATTCCTAAAAATATTTTTTTTATTTATGTTACAAATGACACATGTGTAATAACATTGATAGATAAAATAGCAAGGCACTAATAAGAATATTTACATTATGACATTAATTATTATCATTTTTTTTATTAATTTCATTTGATAACATAGTTGATATTATAAACTGAATTTGTATGTTGAAGATTACCTGCGTTTCTGGGACTATCACGTTGGATAGAGATGGCGTGTCAACTGCTTTCCGTTGATCGATAAGGGAACTCATAGGATTATGCGTTGGGTTGCAGAATTTCTCAATAGAGCAGTAAACCATACTCATGCCAATGTCTGATTCCGGTATACATCTATAACCCTTAGATGTCACATACTCTGAAAAAGTTGAAAAAATGAATGTATTATATCATTTTTTAACCATTATTAAATATATTGAGCAAATAAAGTCAAGATAATGTATTGGAATTATTGTTCCCTAGCTAAGTCAAGATGATGATTGGAATTATGGAATTAACGTTCAAACCTCAAGTGTCGGACAGGAGATCCTCAATTATCTTTACAAACCTTTCAAATCTTGCAAGTTTTTACGACAAAATAGTAAAAAAAGTTCGGCTGTCTGCATCAGGATCAAAACTCAAGTGCTTGATCTAGTTAAAATGACTAAAAAGATAATCATGGGATTGAATGCCTATAGTTTCAATTTTTCTCTAAGAATTTCACTTTACAACACAGTTAATTATATACAATTAAAAAAATGGCTGTACTTCAAAAATATAGTTAGTGATAAGGCATAAAATTATTGTATGTTTCCTTAGAATTTGGGTACACTAACAATCTTCATCTTTGTGAATGAGAAAGTGACAAAACTCATGGAAATAAATAATATTTTTCTTCATAAAGAGCTATTACTCACTCGCAAAGCCATGATAATCATCAGGTACTAAAGACATTTGACTATCACTGGAAGACGGAGAATTTTGCATCAATAGAACATTTCGGCTGCACATATCTTTCTTGGAAATATTGCACTCAGAAAACAAAACGACTCTCCCACCTGGAAGACAATTTCAAAGTTGATGCAGGAAGTTTGTAAGTTTATTACTAGGCCAGCATAAAATTGATTATACATTGAAAAAGTATTAAAATATAAGAAGCTTCCACCAAAGAAACAATTAAACTCAAATAGAAATTTAATACATAAAGAAAAATGGTTTTGAATGTGCTTTTCTATTTCAAAAGAACACTGTTAAGTGCAATAGATGATCAAATAGTGATTATAATTTCAGTTTTATGTATTCCAATTGAAGTCCTCACAAAGAGACGACATATTCTGTATCCGAGCTAAACGTTTTCTTTCAAGTCGTGATTTTTATTTCATTCAATAGAACTATCACCTAATATGTTAATGTAGGAATAGGACTGAGCACTACCAGTTTGAGAATAAAATGATTCATAAAAATTAAAAAAATGAGAGAGAAGTCACTGTCAATACCAAAAGAAAAGAAAACTTCAAACAAGCCTCATTGATAAAAATATTCAGTCTTGGAAAATATTTACAAAACAAAACAACTGTTTAATAATTATTATAAAATAATACCAATTCCTTCATGAGATGAATGTATTAAAAATACAATTTAAAACTATTTTTAACGACACTACTGTCTAATATCTTTGAATATTAGTTATTAAAACTAGTACTCACTGTGGAAACTATTAAAACTATTATAAAAACTAGTTATTAAAACTATTATAAAAACTATGGAAAGTGAAAAATAGAGAATATTAAAATAATCACATATAATCATAATATAGTTTTTAGTACAGACCTGCAGACAAAACCATGTTCTTGAGACGAGACATTTGTCTTGGTGTTGTTGCAATGAATGTGAGAGACTCGAAAAGGGTCGACCTGTTAGTATTGGGCGCGAACGACACGACACTGCTATTCAGCACAGGCTCACCCGAGTCCGGAATGAAGTCATTCGGATCAGGCAGTTCACTCGCTCCTGAATTCACAGCATCTCTTAAACTTTGAAAGAACTCGGGCGTGACAATAGGTTTAGCGGCACCAAGAGCGCAAACAGTCTGAAAAATTGTCAATTAATTTGAGTGCACTATTAATAAATTTAGTGAGATTACAGTCATAAAACCATTCCTTTCTTTACTAGAAGATAGGGATGGGTATCGATGCATCGATGTTTAAACATCAAACATCGATGTTTACTGTTCGATGTTTTTCACTTATCGATGGTTTTACCTAGACATCGGTCATCCGATGTTTTTTCCAACTAAAAAGTAAAAACAATTCCATTTTTTTTTCAAGTTTTTTTATTTTATTTTTTGTTTGAAGAGGATTATCTTGAAAGGAAGAGTAACTTTTTCTAGATGCTAGAATAGTAACAAAATATATCATTATCTTTGTCATGGTTAGTGAAGTATTCTGTTTATTGTTTTTCGTGCATATAGATCACTCTTGTGCAAGATCTTGCATAAGTTTTGACTTCCTGCAGATTGTTATTTTTATTTTTCAATCAGTCTCTCTGTACTTTTGTGTGAGACTGTTGGATACTCTTGAAGATTTACATAACTTCTGTGGACCGTGTCAGGTTAGCCTACTCATTTAGAATTGAATAACAGGTCGGATTCTTCGTTTCTTAGAAAGAGTTTTTTCTTATTACAAGAGATTTACTTAACATGCGTTTAACATCAACTAGTCCTCGTATTGTAAGGAGTGCATATAAAAAAACCTAATTCATTTTCATTTCCTAAATATTGTCAGATATTGAATGAATACGATATGAGTATCAATGATTGGTGAACTTAGCTTGGAATGAAATTTCGAGACAGAATCTTCGAGGATATCCCGAGTTAACTTGATTGACTTAACTATGAAGATGACAAATTTTGTGAACTAGAGTTGATGAATCTTTCTTGTAACAGCCTGACTTCAATTATTTGAAATACTGTTACTTGAATACCTCTAGATAAAATTGTAGTCACTTTAGAAGCTCTTTTTGTACTTTTTCGAAATTTAATTTATGAAAAATATGTACCAATAGCTAAATCAACTTCCGAAATAATTGAGTTCCAATCTATAGGCTACCAAAATAATAAACTAAAGAGAAGTGATGTGGTTTCAATTAAATTGATTTCACCCTGTTTTATCATGTTTAAAAGAATAAGTGTGAAGTATCATAAATATCATACTGCACATTATATCATTTTCACTGTATTAATATTAATACTAATGAAAATCTATTCATCCATCGTTTCTAACATGTCTTTTCGGCATTTATCCTTTCAAACTTATTTGATCATTCTTATCATCCATTAAATAAAAAATATTATAATAGTTCAACTTTATTCTCTTTACAAGATTTGGAGAATAGAATACCGTCTTAATTCGTTTTATATTAAACAAGTATTCAAATCTATAAAACAATATTTTAGGATATTGGATTTTTTTAAAAATTCGATTAAATATCAATTTCCGTTGCTAAACATCAAGTCTGATTACCTACAAACGTTTATAAACTTTCAGTTTGGCTGCTGCCAATCAATAATATTTCTTCATTATTAACTACCTACTTTTCAAAAGCTCTGTCCCTTTCTTTTATATGTGAAAAAGGAAATTGATTTTCACTATCTGAGTCACTCAAAGCTCTAAGGACATAATAGTCTTCATAGTATAATTCTTAAAACGTAGAGCGATACATCAATGTTTAAAAACATCGATGTTTACTGTTCGATGTTTTTCACTTATCGATGTGAAGGTGAAAAAGACATCAATGTTCAAAACATCGATGTTTTGTCTTTCGATACCCATCCCTACTACACCTTTTCCAATTTTATTTGAGAACGTATCAAGTTTATTTGAGAAAGTATCAATTGTATTTGAGAATGGTCACTTGTAATTGAGAGAATGTCAGATGTAGATGAGAATAGTCAATTGTATTTGAGAAGTCATCACATGTAATTGAGAATAGTGAATTGTATTTGAGAAATCGTCAAATGTAAATGAGAAGATATCAATTGTATTTGAGAAGTCATCACATTTAATTGAGAATAGTGAATTGTATTTGAGAAATCGTCAAATGTAAATGATAAGATATCAATTGAAAATGAGAAATTTTTCCAATTGACATGCCGTGAATCTTCTGTAGCCTATATTACAGGTTTTATTTGAGCAGGAAAGGATACTGTACTACGTACACAGTATTCCAATTACTATCATAGGCTTTGCATGTGTGAAATTAATATTTTCAATGGTGAAAGTACTGAACCCCTGTACTGTTTACGAATGATTAATCAGTATTATTTCTATGTATGTATTGGCAACGTGGCTTTTGTCTCCAAACAATTTGTGAAACATTGCACTTGATGAAGATCAAATTCTCTGTTTACGGCGCAATTGAATCATCAATCAATTGAATCTCTTGATCAAAACAATTCGGCAGTTTTTCAATGGATTTTGGGGCTTAAAAATAATGTTTTATTTAACGTTTTATTGGAATATTAAATATATTATCATATTATTTTGTATGTGTGCAGTTATGAAAAATATATGTACTGGAAGTACTGTTTTTTTTAATTCATTTCCCAATTACAACTGACAACTTCTCGATTTCAAATTGTATGTTCTCGAATTGAAATGATACTTTCTCAAATAAAATTTACTATTCTCAATTACAAGTGATGACTTCTCAAATACAATTGACTATTCTCATTTACATCTGACGTTTTCTCAAATACAAATGACTATTCTCAATTACAATTGATATTGATACTTTCTCAAATACAGTTGGAAAAGGTGTAGAAAAGTTTTAATTAAAAAGACCAGGTTTCAATGCTCATGGCTTCAAATTCAGTTGAAGGTTGAGATTACAACCATTTACTGATCATCAAAATCATTGAACTGATGATGATGCCTTGAACATAGAAACATGAGGTTTGTATAAATAACCTTTTTGGTAGTGGATACAATATATTATGTTTTTATTTCATCGCGAGAAAATATAAAACATCTCTGATTAAAGTAGTTGATTAATTCTAGTGAGTTTCACTTTATATTGTCATGATTCCTTAAAAATAACATTATAAAGACAGTCAGAAAGTTATTTATTTGTAAAAATGCAAATTAAAAAATAAAACCCTTATTCACTTAAACACATTATCAAAGAAAGTCTACCAAAAAACATAATGAAGATACTAATAACTTATACGAAAATGGTCTGTATGGGCAAATGCCTGTGCACAAACCAGAGTTTCTTTCTCAGATTTTAACAGAAGAGGAAGGAAACAATTTTGATGCATTCATAAGCCTATTGAGGCTATTTATTATTCAGTGAATTATTAGGTTGCTCTAAAATAAGACTATTATAAGCCTATATTATATTATTTTGTTTTTGTAGTTACAGTTGCACTCTATTCCAAATGTAACTTGTAACAGTATCTTACATCACATGAACGGGAAGGTGCTTTTTGCTGGCGAGAATTAACGAGGCGTTAGCCGAGACTAGAATTTTATTCGAACACTGCAAAAGACATTCACGTCCAAATAACGTACACTATTTTTTGTCATAATAATATAAATAAGAATAATTGAGGAATAGAAAACATTACCTGCTTGTGCTGAAGTTACTACATGCATTCTATAAACATAACCTAGTTTACAAATTCCGAATCAGGAATTCTGTGGAAGTTTACAAAACTTCCACCTGGAGCGCTGAAGGTGATTTTTTGTAGCCAAGGTCTATAAATACAGGTCATGACACTCGTGTTTCTTATGGAGCGGCCATTATGTGGGGTCTTTATGGCGGTACATTTGAAATATTCCAATCTGCTCATAACAAAATCATGCATTATGCTTTTTAAACACAATATTCTGGTTCAGATAATATGTAAATTCAAGTTTTCGATTTTTTATAATGGAATTTCAATAATAAATGGTTCAATAATTCATTTTTTATTATTAAAAATTGTTCTTATTCTTGTAACTTGTTATGATTCATAAGGCATTGGGACAAAAGGCAAACCTCAAAAAGAGTTTGAAGTTCCCAATCTAAAAATCAACAATTCAGTTCCTAGTTGGAATCTAAATGTTATTATTCTGTGAGAAGAATTTATTTTACAATTCAAAGCCAAGCAATAATCCTTGAACAATATAACAAAATAACACATCTTGTTGTTCAATCTATAATGATAACAGCTGATAAATTTGATAATTGGTGAGCAGATTGGAATATTTCAAATGTACCGCCATAAAGACCCCCACATAATGTCGATTTTGCAATGCATCATGGGACTGTGTCATGACCTGTATCTATAGACCTTGTTTGTAGCAGTTTTGCTGTTTCTATTTCGGAACTAGGAAACATACTCGACTGTAAAGAAAACGTTTAATGAAATCATGATTTCATTACAGTAGAGTATGCTGTAATGAGAATCATATGTTTATTTGTTCTGCAAACAGCTGTTTACCTGCTTGATTTCATGCATGGAAAACAACTGAGATTGAATGACTATGACAAAAACACACTAACATCATGATCATTAATATTTCTATTTGACTCAATTTTTAATCCAGTTGACATACACATTTCTTCTAATTTATATGAGTTTTAACTGAAAATTGCACTCAAAATTGTGTGAAATTGAGTTGTTGAAAGTAAGTTTTTACATTCGGTACACAACGAGCAAGACGCTGGATAGCCCACAGGACGTGGACGTTATTGTGGTGGTCGTCTATCGACACTAGACTAAGATAGAGGCTGAGTGTTTAGTTCTGACTCCTGATCTCCCACTACATGAGAAAGGCCCCTGACATTTTGGGGTAAGGAACTCTGCAGTCGTCTCTTGACATCTGATTGGACAGGATTCATTGAGTGCATGTTTGTTGGTAGAGCTTGCATGCATAGAGAGAGAAAGAATTATGTGTGCGAGTGGAAAATATATCCCTACTATAGCGTGCTAACTTTCTCCATTTGAAGGCCCCCTGTGGGTTGGAGGAGCTTTGAGTCGAACATCGTACTCAAGAATGTGTTGAAAACCAGAGTTCACCCACAGTATCCCTGCTTGTCGCAGGGGCGACTAAAGGGAAGTTGTCTTGCCTTCAAACCCACGGGATCTGCCCCATCAGGGCAGTTTCGGAGGAGCAAAAAGAAAAACCCAAGAGACCAGAGATGGGTGAAACTCTAGGCACAAATGTAGGTCAAGAGGCTGAGTCGTGGGTGACCAGGGGCCCTAGAGGCAATTTGGCGACCCCTCCTTCAGCGGAAGGACCTACAAAAAAGCCAGGAGTGGAACTCACGTAGGTCACGAGATTGTGGGTGGAGAGGCCAAAACTCACCACCATTCAGGCAAAACTTCTTGGGAGAGGTGAGGCTTCTGACCCTGCGAAGTTTCGAAGGGGCAAAAAGAAAAAACCCAAGAGACCATTGTAATAGTGTGATATTGAGAGGGTAGTATTGTAGTTGTTTTTGTGTATCTTATATTATTTTTCACGTTTTTGAACTGGAATGAACTTTGATTTTTACTGTATGTTGAACCCTGCGTTTTAGTGTGAGAATATTTGACCATGTTTATTGAATTTGCTAACTTGTTGCTTAGTTGTCGAAATTAAAGCAATTTTCATGCATTTTTCAAATGCAGTTTCAATTTCTTGTCGAAAAAGCTACTTGTCGAAAAGCTACTGTATTGGGAATTGTATGACCATTGACCTTTTTGCAGCTTTGGCTTTTCCACTGGAAGTTATGCTCAACGCTCGTGGAGGGGGGATCATTTTCAGTGAAAGGGCCACAGTTCGAATTGAGACATAACTGGGAAAACATGTAACGGTGTGCGAGCCTCGGTCCTCTGATTGGGCCGAGTGAATTTCCCATTCAGAGGGACAAATTGTTAAGTTTTCAGTTATCAGTAATTTTTATCTAGTTGAATAGGAAACCAAATTTTATAGAGTTAGTAGGAGTAGAATCAGGAAATTATTTGTGGGTGTGAGTTCAAGTATAGTGAGTTTTATTAAAGCGTATGTGAGTGTTTCTGAAGAGTCCAAGTTTGAATATTGTTAAAATGGTGAGTGCCGAACTTTTGTTGTTTTTCTTATTAAGCTCATAATTTAATTTCATAGAATGACCGAGGCCCATATTTAAATGCAGCAAGTTAGCAGATTCCCAGAATGTATAGATTGAAATTGAATATACCTTCTTTTTCTAAATCAGTTACTGAGTAACTCTGTTTTAAAATTTGACATGATTTCTATTGATTTGTTGATGAGTTCAATAAACCTGAGGTTAAATTTTAAAAGTATTTTCAATGAAGTTCCTGGCTCGTAGTTGCTCGTTGCTAAAATAGGTGACAATTAGATTATGATGATAATTTGTGCATTTGAATGAACGAATCCACTAAAAGCTCCCAACCAATCAAGGATTAAAATAGAGATTTGATAACATAATTTTGCTAAATATTATAGAAGAGAAGAAACAACCCCCCTCCATTTACATTGGTGCGCAGCGGTGGTATAGACTGCAAGAATGTCTATCAAACCACATGTATTCTTATATATTTTATATTTTTGAAGATTAACTCAATAGAGACAAATATGCCACCGGTTACACCATAGATGGGTGAAACTCTAGGCACAAATGTGGGTCAAGAGGCTGAGTCAGGGGTGGCCAGGCACCCTAGGGGCAACTTGGCCGCTCCTTCCTCAGCGGAAGGGCCTTCAAATAAGGCCAGGAGTAGAACTCACTTGGGTGACGAGGACTAATCAGTCTGAAGAGACTGCCAAGCATATCACACTGGATTGCGACAAGCAACCAGGTGATGAATGGGATGTTAGTATAGGGAAAAACTCCTGGTTCCTGTAAAGGACATAGGTATTGGTTTGCCTAACTAACATAGCCTACTACTTGGGAACACAATAAGCTTCGGTTGACATGTGGAGATCTTTGAACCTTTGGATCCTTGAATCCGTGCCTTCAAAAATAATAGTAATAATTCTACGTTTGAAGGATTAAGGGTCAGAACTAGATTATAGGCCTCTACCATAGAAAACTATAAAAAATAGTTGAATGCCAAAAACTTTGGATCGAAATTTCACAAGACGCTAGACGTCACAATAGAAATTTATTAACAGTATAAGAGAATATCAAGAAATAACGTGATCTTACCTTAACACTAACCTTAACTGCACTCATTACGAAATGAGTACAATTAGAGGTCCATGATTTACTCGATTCTGCATTCAACTCTTTGAGAATACTTTCAAGAGTTTTGGTCCTCTCTTCGTTCAGTGAGGAAATAACAATCAACAGAGGCATGTATATTACGCTGAAATAAAAAGAAAAATAGATTATCTGAAATAACATTATTATTTCAACATTTTCTCCAATTTTGTGAACAAGTTGAAAAAAATGATACGTTGGCGATTTCGTTCAGTAGGAAAAGAAATTAATAATATTAATTGGATTGAATTCTATTGTATAATATTGACAGTAATACTGGGTGCGGCAGGAAGGATGGATGTTTTTAGAACAGATAGTATTCTGATCTGGGAAGTTGGATTGGGCCAGCTGAAGTGAACATGTGTTCGGTAGATCATACCATTTTTTCTAGTCATTGTTTAGAGCCTGTTCACATGACAGCGATTTACATTCGGTTGTCGCGCGGTTGACAAACCGAGCGGTTGCCAGGTATAGGGAAACACATGGTGCCGTACACATGCATCGCTCGGTTTCAGTAGTCGCCGGCAAATCGCGGCGGTTGTAGTCTCAGACTACAACCGCTCGGTTGTCGCTCGGTTGCCGGGCGGTTCGACATAATAGAGCAGGCATGAGAGCGTACACATGTCTTCAGTAAACCGAGCGGTTTCGAGCAGAGCAGTTCACATAGTGCAAATTCTATTACAATTTCAGTTCAATTAAAATGTATTCTATTACAATTTTCAGTTCATTTACTTAGTAAGTTCAGTTTAAGTTAGTTTGTAGAGGATCTTAAGAGAGACAGACAGATATTATATCATAGATATAGATACTATATTATTATATTTTATATTAGGGTAACTAGCCCACGTTGGGACACCGAAATTCAAACAGCTAACTTGGACACAATAAAAAATTCTTCATTTTTTAATTTTCTATTGATTGTTTTTGCTTACACTTTCATGGCAACTGGATTGACTGTCAATTGATTTTTTTTATTGCAAAAACAATTTTTGGGAGTATCCCAACCTGGGCTTAAGATCGGCCCACGTTGGGACATCCCTTGCCCAGGCTGGGACATTAAATTAAAAATGAGCAATTCGTTATTTTTTTTAATTAATTAAAAACATATTTGAATTTACATTATAAAAATTAATAGTATAAATACCTATTTTCATTATTTGTGTTTATTATTCAAGAATCAAAACATTTATAATAATATAAACATTAAAAAAGTATGAACTCAATCTTCCCCATTATCTTTTGATAATCTTTTAGGTTATTTAGGTGATTAATGAGTTATTTTTGGTCATTTTTAGTAAATTGAATAGCTTTTTCAATAATTGATATTTTCAGAATTTTTTTGTTTTATTCAATCAACAATACCATGAAGAATATCTTTCTAATCTCATGGATTTATCTCTTACCGTATTTGAAATGTTCAGTACCAAAAATTTAAACTTTAGGGGCTCATATCTCAAAAAGTAATTATCGGAAAAAATGTTTTTCTGAGAAAACTTTTCCATTTTGATAGCTTGATGATATACAAATCGAAAAACTTCAAAAAATATCACCAGTAGAAAGTTTAATTTCAGCCTTTGCAGTCTTAATCGAGCGCAAACCGCTCATGAATCGCTGTCATGTGTACGAGGCTGGCAAATCGAGCGATTTGCCAACTGCGCGACAACCGAGCGTAAATTGCTGTCATGTGAACAAGCTCTTAGTCGGCATCATGGATTCGTGGAATGTGCAACATCGTGTTTACTTACGACAGTTTTGTGTGTAATAATGAGAGTATCATTATAGTTCAGCGCGAGTTTCGTCGTCATTTCAATTTTGCGAGAAATGACAATGTACCCACTCGTAACACCATTTCACGTTGGGTAAAATCATTTCATTCAGTAGGAAAAGTAATGAATAAACGACCACCAGGGGCTCATCGCACTGTACGCACTCCACAAAATGTGGAAAGAGTTCGGCAAGCCATACTCCGTAGTCCTAATCGATCTGCTAGGAGACATTCTTCTGAACTGAACATCAGTGATCGGTCAGTAAGGCGTATTTTACATAAAGATCTAGGATTTTATCCCTACAAAATGGCCATGGTTCAACAATTAAATCCTGGCGATTATGTAAAGCGGCTGAATTTTGCTCGAGAAATGGAGGCCATACTTGACCAAAATGAAAACATGTTTTGTTTACGACAGATGGAGCACATTTTCATTTGAATGGTACCGTTAATCAGTAGAACTATCGTTATTGGTCAGATGGAAATCCAAAATTAATGCATGAGAGACCATTACACAGTCCCAAGGTGACAGTTTGGTGTGCTGTGAGCAGTACAGTTGGTCCATACATTTTTGAAGACGACAACGGGATCACTGTAACTTCAACCTCAGAACGTTATAGACAGATGTTCACTGAATTCTTCCTACCTGAATTAAGAAGGAAATGTATTCCTATCCGGCAAGTATGGTTTCAGCAGGACGGAGCACAGCAAGAAATTCAATGGAAGCAATTCGGGCTGTTTTTCGTGGTCGCATCATTTCTCGGTTTGGTGACATTGATTGGCCTCCTCGTTCTCCAGACCTGTCCATGTGCGACTACTTATTGTGGGGTTTCCTGAAGTCACGTGTTTACCAGCATAAACCACGTACACTTCAAGAACTGAAGGAAGCAATTCGTTAGGAAGTCGAACAAGTTAGCAATGTTAGAAAGAGTACAAACCAATTTCCGAGAGCGGCTTGTAAAGTGCATCGCTGAAAACGGCCGTCACCTGTCAGATATTGTTTTCAAACATTAATTTTCTAAAATTGTAAGATAATGTGAATATTGTTCTGTAAATAAAGTTTTTTTTTATGCACAGGTAACGACATATTACTTTTTTGAAAAACGTTCATCCTTTCTGCCGCACCTTGTATGAATATATTTTGATTTGTTAGTTTTTAGGAAGTAAAGAGTCCCAGTGAACTGTACGACCTTACACAGTTCAACAACAAATTTGCACTGTTCTTCAAAAATATGGGAAAGAATCAGTTTTGGGTAGGAAGCTTATCAGTTAATTTCAATTGGTTCTCTTTTCTGAACTGATGAAAATTCTATTATTTTAACCCCTTGTGATTTTATAATAGGCCTACTACTAAATTGAATTGAATATTACATTTTGAAATGTTGTCCAAATTCAATAATACTCACGTGTATTTGTGCCATTGAAGTCCAAATCTGACCTTATCAGTGTGTTTTAATACTTTATTCTCATTGGGCGCTATCTTTTTACTCTCTTCAATTCCTCCATTAACATATGTTCCATACTTGGAGCCAGCATCAATCAAAATTATTCCAGCATCTGAATTGGGATTATCCTAGAATACAATATTGATCATAATATTTACCAATGTTCTTTCTAATAAATTGGATATTCATTTGTATACGTAGCAAATGTGTGATATTAAAATTGTTATATTTATTTTTTAAATTCAAGAACAATCTCTAAAAATTTTCATTTTTTTTATATCTCACCATTATCCACTAGCATTGAGAATATTGATTATACGGCGAGGTGGGTTTAATTACTGTCTGAATTATATTAGATTATAAATAACTACTACTATCAGCTCTCTACACCAATAAAGGCCATACAAAATAATAAAACATTGAAGTGCTTCAATGGGCCGATTGAATAAAAACTAGGATCTAGTGACTAGCAACTGGTCATTGCTTCTAGCTATACAAATAACATCAAACAGCTGACTTGAATCCTTAGCATTTGCTTGGAAATTACTTAGGACTAGCAATTTGCTTGCTTTTATTCAATAGACCTAAAATTTCATTCAACTCAACATTTACTTTTTTGTACAACATGAATCCAATGTCTGGAGCTGAGACATTTAGCCTAATTTATGAAATTAATCCTGGATAAAAGGTTTTATTTTCCTAGGACTTTCTTCTACTAAGCTTCGAAATATTAGAGAAGTTTTCAATGACCTATTTCCAAATCTCTAATTTGCTAGAGAAGGAATAAAGGATGCGTATTTTTGAACTATATTCCCATATACCATATTCCCATATTTGAATTATAATCCCATATTACCCAAAATTAATTATACATTATGTATATTCATTGTTTCAGTTTTACAAATACCACAGTAATGATTTAAAACATCGTCTTACCGAAGCCAAATAGAACTTTGCATGTAACCTACTGATGGATTGATCATCAGAAAGAGTTAATGATCCGTTCTTTCTTCCTACAGTGTGCTCTGTTTTAGCGGTTACATGGAAAAAAGGTCCTGAAACACAGTTAAGAATGAATTTAAGAATAAAGTTTGAAGTTGGTGGCAATAGCATTGCAGATTTATTAATAAAGATTTAATCTAATTGGCTATTAATGGTGTTGAAGTAATTCTACATGAAAAGATTGAATGTATTCCCTTGGTTGACCCAAACGTCTGTCAGAATCTATATCAAACTTCCGGTGTTGGCCAGGGATATTCCTCCGGTGTAGTTTCAAAAGGAATTGAGAGGTTAGAGCATTGTAGTCTAGGCACTGTGTTTCTACGTACATACTTGAAAAACACTTACTTTTTTATCAGAAATGCTCAAATATTATGCGTAAATAAAAAAACCACTTATTTCTTAAATGAGAAATGCAGTAACTGTTTTTTTTTAATATTTCCGAGGGAACACAGTGTATAGACTACAAATGAGTTATCATAAAGTGTTCTGTGATGGAAAACAACATCAATTACAATAAAAGATGGAAAACAACATCAATTTCAATAAAAACATAAGAATTCAGAAAGCTCAGTATTAAAATATATCCATCCATGACCGACAACCGCCGGACAGATTTTCTCAAAAAGTAAAATAAAACATTTAGAACATCAACTGATATGGCTGTAGATAGCGTATTTCATGTGGTTCCGAAGCCCAACTAACACTCAGTCCCAGGACATTTGGCAGCGCAGTCTCAAAATTTTTCCAACAAAACACCTATGACATGCTCTCTTTGTGAGAAAAGGAGAAAATTGAGTAGATTCTCATGCAGGAGCCTAAAGAAACTCAATCTCCAACTCAATAATGGGTTGTGGAAGTCTGTTGAAGATCTTCAGATTATAAGAATGGGGCAAGAATCGTGTGTCCATACAAGTCTGTAGTAGGGCATGTCAACAGCATCTCGCCTTCTGGTGTTGTAGGTGTGCAACTGGCCCTTCTCCCGGAAAGTGTCAACTTCGCTCTATAAGAGCAGCAGTGAGCTACACAAGTTCTGGCTGAAGACTGACAGGATTATTAAACGCCTGAAAAGAGGCCGAGAGTGTACCAAGTAGTGTGATTATACAAATAACTTTTTTAGTTGAACAAGAATTACTATCGAGACTATTGTACCAGAGTACTATCGCAGTCTATATGACTGTGAAACAAACCATGGTAAGCGGAGATCAGGTAGCTGGTGGGCACGTGACTCGTGGACAAGTTACCGCATCAGAATAATACCCTGGAAGATGATCACATAGCTTGTTGATATGCTGCTCCCAGGATAGAGTGGGGTCCATCAAGAATCCCAGTAGCTTGACCTTCTTACCACCTTGAAATGACGAGCAACGCATCAGGGTGCACAATAAGTTCTGCGTTTTCTTATATAGGTCATTGGAAATGGTAAAGAGAATACTGGCGCTGGCCAATACAGTCGTGTACCACACTTCATGGACAACAGGAGGTTTCCTTCCCCCTGAGAAGTGTCTCACTCAATTTAGGGAGAATTTGCCAAACAAACTCATGAACTCATCGAAGAAACGACCAAATGCAGTTCAACGATTCCAGCCGTCATTAATGAGACCCCAGTAGACACGTTCAAGTATTCCGATGAAGAGTAGATGTTGTTCACATAGATTGTCCTGTGAGTGTAAAGATATTCCGCAAACCACTCTGGATTTTGTCTTGCTACACCCAGAACCTCATTAATATCAACAAGCAGTGCCATGATGATTCTCTACAACTGGTTGAATCACCCTCACCATGTAGTTCCATTAATCCAGTGTTGTTACAACTGTATCTAGATAGGCGTCCTTTCTGGTTGGGACCCGGTTGCCAATGATGAGACTATAGAAATTGAGAAGAGCCGTAAATTGATTTTCTATGGTACTTCAATCCTTCAGGTGAATGTTGACGTTACCACACATTATCACATGATGCGTTAGACTGCTTAGGTGATCAAGACACTCCTTCAACTGGCCAAAAAACAATTAATATCACCATTTACCTTTATACATTTATCTGCATCCAATATGGGATCGATGGCGTCAAAAAAATATACGGTAATACACAAAACAAGACAGCATTTTCGACAAATCATCACTCATATACCATTTGGTGATCTGCTTAAAGTTTAAGCAAGACAGCATTTCCGACAAATCATCACTCATATACCATTTGGTGATCTGCTAAAAGTTTAATGATTAAGTATATGTTAAAAGAAGTTGAATCCAAATTTTTTACTTCTTTAACTTAATTATTTCAAATTTTCGTTAACTTTAAAATAAAAGCGGCTCTACACCTAAGGCTAGATCTGCAGCAAAAAACTAATGTTTTGAAAGAACCTTCTTGAAGCTTAAACCCTGTTCACAAATACATAAGAAATAAGGCAACATTTCTTTACAAAAGAGGTTCATCTAGTAAATTCATGAGATATTGAAAAGCAGCAAGTTAAGTTTACAATATTGATTTACAGTGTTTACCAATTTTATTTTCCTTTCATTTTTACTGACATCGTTGGAGGATCTCCAGTTACATTATGAAATTAGATCATAAATAACAAAAAAAAACTACTGAATGTAAGCTCAAAACACTCAAGATAAACAAGAACAACAAGCCAGAACAATGTAAAGAAGTTACAATTTATAAAAATAAAAGTAACAATACAAAAATCGTAACAAAAAATAAAATTAAGGTTAGGCTATGTATATTGGTCACATTTGCAAATCATAACACTAATGCATTTTACCAACCTTGTTCACTTTTTAATAACCACATCGTTCATAAAAAGTTTTTTTTTTTATTTTAATAGATACCACAAACCTAATACTACTACTGAATATTAAATAAGTAATCAAAATACGACAATACAATAATACAAACTGCAGATTACACTTGCCGCTCTGCCGCTCAAAGAAATGCCAAAAGTTTAATGCTTGCTTGATTTCATCGATAGATACAACCAGCTGACTATTATCTATTATTCTTCAAGGTCAACCGTGTTTTGAGTATATTTATCAATTTTATCATGATTTGTGGATTTTGTTGATTTTATTGAACATTTTTTAACACTTGAACAGGAAATGATCAATTACAGTGATATTCAAAAAACATTCAAACCAAAACTATATTATCTGTAATGGCACATGCGCATTACAGATAGAGAAAGTATCAGCCGTCAGAAGTGCAGAAGCTGCTGTCACCTGACATGCTGTCAATATTTTTGTAATAAATAATACTGATGAACATTATTGCGATAAAAAACTGTGTTGATTTAATCAATGTTTTTTTTAATTGAATCAATTAATATATTTTTTACTGTGTTTCATACTATTTGCAGAATTTATTGTGTTCCACTTAGTTTATGCAATGGAGAATTCCAACAGAGGTAAGTACAGTATATTAAATGTCTAAAAAACGTTTTATTTTCTGTAAACGCACTATCTAAATTTTGTGATTTTTGAAATACCGTTACTTATAAACAATTATTTAACCCTAAGTGATTCACTGCAGAAATGTTTATCCATATTTTTAGGTTATAAGATATATTGAAACTAGTTATGTAAAAAAGCTCCTTGACAACGACTATGTATACCATGCACAGCTGCACAGGATATCATACCAATAACCTGGTGAGGGCAATATGTACCCTAACAATCGTAAATCGTCCAAGAAGCTTAATCAAGAGCGCACTTGATACTGTCAGTATAATGGAGTGCACAGTCCGCGGTAAAAAAACATGCAACTAATCTAAAAGTGAAACTGCAGTAACTTATTCTTTAGCAGCGTGTCGAGACGCGCGGCTATAGGAAGGCGTCTTAGACGCGTCGTTAGGGCATTCCCAACATGTGATCAAGGATGACACTCATGTAGTCTCAAGTTTGTAATGATTATCGCCGTCACGGCTTGAGCACTTAACCTTTAAATTTATTAGATTTGATGAATCATTGGATTTTTATGTTTTATGAACGTTATGGCTTTAGATGAATTGGAAGTATTGACTACGGTACTATATTGCTTTTACAATAAATTCATATCTAATAGATCATGGAATTTAATGGATTTATAATTTAGGTGCTCTAAACGTGACGGCTCTAAACACGCGTCTCAAAACGCCTGCTTATAGCCTTGCGTCTTGGGTCGCCGCTAAGGAATTGTACCTTTTCCCTTGAAACGCTTGGCCTCATAGAGCAGACCATACAAGATATGAGTCATTATTTATTTTGCAAAAGTAAATATTCGGTCGGTATAGTATGGGCCCAAGTTTCACCATGCTCTGGAAAGGTTAGGAGAGCATTCAACAAAAACAGGGGAAATTTGGTATGTATTTTGGCTTGACTAAAAGGGTATGTTTCCTAAAACCACAAGCATATGGATAACTGATATAAGGGTGAGAGAATTTACATTTCTAGAAGATCAGTTGATGTGTTCTTGTGCAGTATTCACCACTCAAAGAAAAAGGATGATCCTTACATTGCTTTCAAAGCTAGCAGCAGTGAGTAATCTTTGTCTAACACCACGTTCCTCCAATAATCCCGGTGTCGTTCCGGGTCTGCTAGCCTCAGTCTGTGTATGGAAAGGTTTGGATCACCGGAAGGTACCAGTTCGAAACCTTGGCAGGTAGTTGAAATAGCGGTGTGGCGAGATGGCTCTGGAATGAGCTAGTACGCACCGGCCTATTTTGCACTCTATTCTCCTCTCCTGCCGGTGCGGCGGGGAAGTATTCGATCAGGAGATCGCTTTCTTTCACATACTGCCCGTATAGGTTTGGGAAGATTTACAACAAGGCAAGGGTTTATGAGGAAGAAAACGGAGTGGCTGTCAGACAGGGGTCTCACACTTTGGCCGCGCTGTAACTTGGCTATAACGCTTCCTCACTTACTTACCGGCCTCGGGATGGGTAATTAAGCCCTTGGTCTGGGGTTGTCGTGTTTCCGCCGCTCCGGATCTTGGTGATAACTCTCCATCACAGGATAAGACAGGATAAGGGTTTTCAATTTCAATCTAATTTATTCACAACACACAAAAATACAATGAGGAAAAACAATAAACAATATTGCTTTACAATTGACAATAATAATATTACGTTTTAGGCGAGGGTCGTGTGTGACTGCCGATGGAAAAAAACGGCCTCATCACTGCCTTGCTGACCTAGGAAGGCTAGGTTTTATAAGAGTCGGGGACCGGGTACAGTGCGTCCTGGGTAGTCCGAGAGAATACCAGAAGGCCGCACTACTCGGAGACTGGCCGGGATTTCGGTTAGAATGCCGGGGATAGCAGGAAACTGATATATCCGGAACTCGGGAGTTCCGGGTGCTTGACGGGATTCGGAAATAGGGAATTGAATTGCTTACATCACTTGACAAATACTTTGCAGATGTGGGTAAACTTCAGGCTCAAATCATTAATGCCCGCAATTATACTTGCGAAGCGGTTCCTAACCAGAATGATAATGCAATCCGTATAAATTCCACTTTTTTATGAGGCCGACCTGTTCCCTTGAAGTTGAGTCCACTATTAAAAGTTTCAGAAACAATTGTAGTCCTGGAATCAATGGTCTAAGTAATATTGCACTAAAGAAAATAGCACATTTCATATTAAAGCCTCTCTCATTCATATTCAATAGATCTTTTGAAGAGGGATATTTCCCAAAGCACTCCAAGGCAGCCAAAATAAAACCTCTTTTCAAACAAGGTGACCCTTCTAATCCCTGTAGCTATAGACCAATCAGTCTAATCAGCAATCTAGCTAAAATAATGGAAAAATTTATAAAGTCAAGATCCTCCTAATACTGATCCTCCTAATAGAATAGGGCAGCCCGTTGATAATGAAGAATTAAAGCTCCACTCTAAGTGCACTTTAAACCTAGGTAATTGTGATTGTCCAACTATAAAAAAGTCACTAATATTAAATACTTGGGAATCATAATAGATGATCGTCTAAAGTGGGATGTACATATAAAAGTTTTAGAAATGGTATATCATGCTCTAGTTAAATCATTCTGCAGTATGATATAGCTGTTTGGGGGGGGGGTTGTTTCAACTGTCATATTGAGGAATTATTCGTGGCGCAAAAACTGATCATTAAAATTATTCTAAACAAACCTAGATTGTACCCTACCGAGATGTTTTTTAGTGACTCTAAGGTAATGATAATATGCCAATTATAAATAAAAACCGTAATTGAATAATTCATAGAATATAAATCCCATTTTCCTCGCACTTTAAATTCAATTTCAATAATTATCATTTAAGACCCACTGCAAATAGATATGTCACATATCACACCAATATTGAATGTTTAAGGAAACAGTTGATCTTTATAAGCACTAAAATAATAAACCTTATTCCGGACCACTTCCTTATAGACTCTAACATTAATAATAGAAAGTAATCGGCTTGAGTTAACAAAAATTGGGATATCTACTTCTGCTATCTTTTCTCTATGATAAAACTTATCCCTGCCCAGGCTGCTCCCTCTGCGTGCATGCAGCAAGTGTTGTCACTAGTTGAAGATCCCGAAGCCATTCATCTCCTCTACCCTCTTTGAATCAAAGGGTTGTGGGGTAGGGAAGCGACAACAGAGTGGGCTGAGTGCCAATAGACCACTCAATAGCTCAGTGGCTGAGCTTGACTTTGGACAACGAAATGTTATCAGGTGAAAATAGCAAAATATTTTCTATTCTTCAACAAAACCAACTTGATAAAATATGTTTAATCTGATTCTTTCTTATTTTACAGTTGCATATGATCCGGGATGGAATGATCCACCACTATTCTCTTACGACAGCCAGACTACTCAGGTGAAACAAGAGAAACGAGGAACTTTGCTAAATAAGAGAGTGGCCTTTCCTCTACAAAATGATGGCTCTAAAAATAATGGTCCATCAAATCATCCTCCCCTATCTGCACCACCTATTCCTGGTGCTATGCTCTCGCCCTCCCCCATCCCTAATAGCAATGCAGTGCCTAAGCAACCAGCCAGTGACAATGACCAAACTATTGTGCGAGAAGAAGCAATTGACGTGATAATGAATAATTTAAACTCAGTCCTGGATAATATTTCTGAAAACAGTGAACTCCAAGTAAGTGGTTGAATCGTATCATCATTTACATGTATTTTGTGCTCTTCTATTGATTCCATAATTTTTTTTCATCAAATCACCATTTATTTGGTCAATGATCCAATGAAGTATGTTTTTTCTCCTTTCTGCACTGAAATCTTATTCACTTAATTGTTACTTGAATTCATCCTTTTGACAGTCTGATTGCTGACGAACCATCATATATCTACATTCATATCTACATCTAATTATTATAACAATGATCTGCATTGTTTTTTAATGGTCTGATTAACATTATTCGACACCTGAGATCATGGATAAATGGCGATGACTTAAGGAATCCCTCATCCATGAAATTAATAATGTAGTTCAATGTTTGTGAATATCTTTATGTTAAAATACATCCACTACATTATTCTTCTTTTACAAAATTTTCCAAGGTTTCCAAGAAAAATTCGTCCCTACAGTCAAATTATTTCAATCAGACTTATAATTAATTTTTTTTTGTTTTTTTTTTAGTAATATTTTAGTTAGTTATAGCATTTCTTTTTTATTGAAGCACAACTAACTGCCTTTCATTTTGAGTACATTACATTACTATTCAACAACTTTCTGTTCTATTCTTTGACGAATCATCATTAAGGAAGAGTGTATGAGAAAGGATTCGATCTGAAGCTGTTATACTGTCTGTGTATTCCCATTACCGAAGCACGAGTCTAGGATTTCATTGGGCATCATATCATTCAAAATTGATTTCATGTTTCAGTCTATTTCTGTTCTGAACAAAGCTCAGGCTAGAGCTACTAGAGGACTGTAATTTACTATTTAAATAATCAAATACAAACAAGGGGCAAAATTTAATCTTCAATTTGAGCCAGGTTATTTGTACAGTTAAACTCTGCATTAATGAACAATAAAAAAGAGCAAAAACTTACCAGATTTAATCCAATTTTGTCTACTTGCCCTTCGAAGCCTTTATTAGGTGTTTTGGTCAGATTCAAGGTGGGAAGAAATCTGGGAAAAAGACAGGTTTTCACTTCCAGGCTGTTTTTTCGTGTTGATTCTGTGTTCAATTTGCAGGTCAGACACTGTGGTTTGAACAAAGCTCAAACTGGAGTCTTTATAAATTCAAAACCGATTCAAATTAACACTATTTACGCTGTTGTATTCATAATTCACACACACTACACTCAAACAATTATCTACAAGAAATTTCCGATCGAAATTACATGACAAAAATACAAATTCGTTCTTGCAACAAGACGACGGGGTGACAAGACAAGCGAATGGACGAAACAAGAATACTGACGAAAACAAGATGACTGGGGCTTTTTTCTCGACAAGCCAAACAGCTGGACGGTCGGCACTGGTGCCAACAAGCCTGCTATTGGCAGAACTGTAGTCTGGGATTTTGGCGCTACGATTCGAATTCTCTGGCCGGACCATACCCCCGCCTCTGAAAAACTATTTTTCAGCCAAGTTGCAAAACTGAAAAATCCAAGGAAGGGAAAAATCCAGATGACAAAAAGAACAAAACACCAACACCAAAAAACAACACAAAGAAAAAATGCAACAAGCACAACAACTATCGAGTTGGGAGTGGATATAATTTTGTTACTAGGTCGAAACAACGATTACACTTAAATACACAAATACGAATAATAGAGCGAGCAGACAGTATCCAGAATTTCTGTCTGATCAAGGACAACAATAACGAAGGTCCAGCATGACAGTTCTTCTTGTGATGATAATCAATCAACATCGATACGAAAGCGTCGGATTTTGGTAAGATCATCTGATGACAAGTCTCAAATTCCAGTCCAGCATGAGACAAACGACCGCCGACGCGAATCACACCTTTATCAATGAATGGAGACAGGCGACGTAGGCGCATAGAACAATCTTCTCCCTTCTCCAATTGCACCAATTCAGATGAAAAATGTATCTTCTGTACCACTTTACATAGATACCTCTCAGCAACATCGAAATCTGATTCTTCTGATTGGGGTAAGATTCGTAAGAATTTGAGAACAAGAATTACAATTCTCAAAAGACGACCATAATCAGAACAACGACCAATCAATGAATATACTGCATTGCGGTTACAATCAGGAGATTTTGTGACTGTCAACACTGACGGTTTTTTCGCCTCTGGTGGATCCACGATCCCTTCCATTTGAGTTCGAACGGGCCAATCGCATTCGTCCTCTGCTATCCATGATGGACCTGAGAGCCACAACAGAAAGTTCACAAGCTCAACTGGTGATAAACCTCTAGACAAACAGTCAGCGGGATTTTCAATTCCGGCAACATGCATCCACTCCTGTATACAAGAATCCTGTATTTTTGCGACGCGATTACCAACAAAAGTTTGCCATTTCGCGGATGGAGCATTAATCCAACACAAGGTGACTGTCGAATCAGAGAGTGCGACAATACGAGACACATGACAACGTTCACTAATAATAGTGACTACTGAATTCATGAGTTCTGCCAACAAGAGTGCCGCACACAACTCCAAACGAGGTATTGAAACAACTTTAGATGGTGCTACCTTGGACTTTGAACACAATAATACAACTCTTGGCTCCTCGCTCTCCTTCTGCGACTTCACATAGATAACTGCACCATAACCAGACAATGATGCGTCACAAAAACCAATCAAACTGATGTGAGAATCCTGAAACAAACCAACATGACGTGGAACAGCAAATTTCAACAATAGAGGCAACTCTTTTTGACAATTCTCCCAAAGAGTGCAGATAGACTCAGGCGGCTTCTCGTCCCAATCCACTCCCAATTTCCACAGTTTCTGGACAAGACATTTGAGAAATAATGTAAACGGTGACAAGAGACCAAGTGGATCATAGATACGAGCCATCACTGACAAAATAGAACGCTTAGTAGCGACGACCTCACCACACTTGACGGAAAACTGAAACAGATCAGTACTAGGTTGCCAATTCAATCCCAAGATAGCCAAGGAGTTGTCTGCTTCGAAATCCTTGTACGAAAACGATTTCTCTTCCTCCGAGAATTTCTCCAACATTGATGGTGAATTTGAAGTCCACTTTGTGAGCGAGAAACCTCCTCCCTCAAACAGCTGCTTGGACTGACGATACAGCTCCGCGGCCTCTGACTCTGTGGCGACAGATGTGACTAAGTCGTCCATGAACATGTCTCTTGGTATTCTCGCCTTGGCTGCTGGAAAACGATTTCCATCCTCCTCTACAAGCTGGTGGACGGTGCGAAGCGCCAAATATGGAGAGCTTGAAACACCAAAAACAACACAATTGAGCTGATAAATTTTGATCGGATCCTCCGGCGAAAATCTCCACTATTCACGCTGATAACGACGGCAGGAATCCTCCACTAATATCTGTCGATACATTTGTTTAATGTCGGCAATTAGTGCAATTGGGAACAAACGAAAATTAACTAACAAAACAA
The DNA here is from genome assembly GCF_014356525.2 of Nilaparvata lugens. Lineage (NCBI taxonomy): Eukaryota > Metazoa > Arthropoda > Insecta > Hemiptera > Delphacidae > Nilaparvata > Nilaparvata lugens. Next base: position 21,749,079 of record NC_052509.1, read on the forward strand.
AAATGTCAGTCTGCAATTTGGGACCAGCATGAAGAACCTGGTTCAATGACAAACCCGATGATGTTCTGGAACCAGCATCAAATACAATTCGGATGGGCGTGGTAGTGCTGCTTGCTTTCACGATGGTGTGATGCGGTATGTAGTAACCACCTCGGTCTGTCTGATCTGCTACAAAACGACATGTGACCCTGACGTAGGTAATCGATCAATATTTCATGATATGAAATACGAGTATTGCTGTCAAGCTCTAATCGTCTCTCCAAAGTCAGCAGTCTGCGTTCGGCGACAGCATACGAATCTCCCAAGCTGCTGGGCGGCTCCGCAAATGACAAGGCAACAACAAAACGACCAGAATTCACACGATGTACAGACTTCCGAAAATTTACCTCACACTCCAACTCTTCCGGTTTCAGTTGACAGCTTGGTGCAGGGCACGATTCCAACTCCCAAAAACGTTCCACAAAACTATCCAACGATGGACTATTAACGAATGGACTACAGATGGCTGTAAAACAATTCGACACATTCGTTGTTGAAGTGAGAATCGGCGCTCTCCCCATCAGAATGTGACCAAAGACACTATTAACAGTCATCAATTCGTGCGATTCACCTGTACTAGGACTCCCATGTAGCAAGTGAGGAACTAACTCCGCACCAATGATGCCATCTATTCTACTAGGAAGGTAGAATTTGTCGTCAGCCAGTGTGAGATTTTCAAGATGATGAAGTTTGGATCTGTCGATTTCACAAGAAGGCAACTTGTCAATGACTTTATCTACCACTGTGGCATCCATCGAAAACTTGACGGTAGGATCCAACTTCGACTGAATCGACACACAAGTACGACCTCGAACTTCACTAGTACCACCACCGAATCCACGAACAACGGTTTTCATGGGCTGGAATGGTAGTCTCAAACGCTGACACAATTTGGCTGTAACAAAATGACACTGACTCCCGGTGTCAATCAAGAAACGAACATCACAAAGCTGATCATTACAATCTCGAATATGTGCAGTGACGGTCGACAACACAACGGTCGAATTTTTTACATCGTTGGATGTAGAACAACAACTAATAGGTGATGTGCCACCTGCCTTGGAGTTCGACGAGGACGCAACACCTTCATTGGAACTTGATCTGGAAAAGTGCAATAAAGAATGATGAGATTCTCGACATTGAGCACACTGAGTTTTACTACGACAATCTCTACTCAAATGATCCACATCAAGACAATGAAAACAACAAAACTTTCCTTTAATCAAACAATAACGATCCCAAGGAGTCATTTTCAAGAAACTTACACAATCTACTAACCGATGACCCGGTTTTGAGCACTTCAGACAATTGGGCCTTTTACTAGATGCATCGTTAGATGAATCATTAGATTGAACCACAAACACCTTTGATTTATTATCCTTTTTGTGCCTCATATTAAACGATTCAGTCTGTTTCTCATCAGAAGGAAGAGTCTTAATTTGCTTTTCAATGAATTTGACATAATCGGTATAAGTTGGCATAGCCTTGTCACGGACGGCCGATTCAAAATTTCTACGAGAACTTGGATCCAGCAATCTCAAGCCATGATAGAGGAATATCGAGTCTGACAAATCAGTGAGTTGCAATCTCTTCACTGCATTGATTGAACTGCAAAACCCATCCAAAATCGCAATACAACCTGCCTTTGATTCTGATTTTATTGGACGAAATTCAAAAATTTGTTTGAAATAGGCATCGACTTGCGCCCATGGATCGTTATAGCGGGTCAATAATGCCTGCCAAATTATTTGATAATTATTAGCCAATGGTGGCAAATGACGACAAATATTTGCTGCTTGTCCAGTAAGTCTACTTACAAGATATTGGACCTTCTGCTGATCATTCAAACTCTTGTTGTCATGTACCAATGCCTTAAATAGTTCATAAAACACCGACCATTGAGTCTGGTTCCCATCAAATTTCGGAAGGTCGATTTTAGGCAGTACCGACTCGGACACGACCGGCTGTGCACTAGCTGCTGTAGCTGTCGAAGATTGAGCAATAGCATCAGTCGCCTCTCTCTGTTTGAGAGTGTTAGCCACTACTTCAATATACTGAAACAGATCTAGATGTGAGTCGTTGAATGCTACAACATGATCTTCATTCAACTCAAGTTCCAACTCATTAACCACTAATTCTGTCTTTTCATAATCCGAAATGGTCTGAGACACCCGAGGATACAACACTAAAAATTGCTCAGCAACTTTTGGATCAGAGACATTTTTAGACAGGTCATAAATTTTTTGCAATCTGGCATACAATTGTTCCAGTTTAGCGCGATGCACCCTGATTTGTTTCTGTAATTTTTCCTCCATCTTGAACTCATACACAAAACAATTCAGCCCCGACAATACAAACAACAGACAATAAAACAAGAATGAGTTCAAAACTAGATGAAAGGAAGAATCACGACTAGTAAGTTATCAAAGTTAAACTTTGATTATCAATTCACAAGATAAGTTACTGCTGAAGACAAAACTATATGATTAGATAATGTTCTTCCAACAACTCACAAACAAACGATAACTTGTTGAATTGAACAAACAAAATCATGCTGTGATTAACCTTCACTAACATGTATAACAAAATGGACAATACAAATTCCAACAAACTAAAAAATTCCCGAAAAAGAGCACAATGAGCCTAGTTTCAGGAAAATTACAATTTTAACTGAAATAAATTTAATTTCAGACAAATACAAATTGACAAGAAACCTTGCTCTAGAACAAGGCTACAACAAACTAAAGTTGAGCATAGATCAGACCATTCTGAACATGCCAACATTGGACAAATACGAAACTGCTTAAATCCAATGTGTGTGAATTAATCAACAAATTACAAATTTAAATTCATCACGGTTCGGAGGATCAAAAATGTTCTGAACAAAGCTCAGGCTAGAGCTACTAGAGGACTGTAATTTACTATTTAAATAATCAAATACAAACAAGGGGCAAAATTTAATCTTCAATTTGAGCCAGGTTATTTGTACAGTTAAACTCTGCATTAATGAACAATAAAAAAGAGCAAAAACTTACCAGATTTAATCCAATTTTGTCTACTTGCCCTTCGAAGCCTTTATTAGGTGTTTTGGTCAGATTCAAGGTGGGAAGAAATCTGGGAAAAAGACAGGTTTTCACTTCCAGGCTGTTTTTTCGTGTTGATTCTGTGTTCAATTTGCAGGTCAGACACTGTGGTTTGAACAAAGCTCAAACTGGAGTCTTTATAAATTCAAAACCGATTCAAATTAACACTATTTACGCTGTTGTATTCATAATTCACACACACTACACTCAAACAATTATCTACAAGAAATTTCCGATCGAAATTACATGACAAAAATACAAATTCGTTCTTGCAACAAGACGACGGGGTGACAAGACAAGCGAATGGATGAAACAAGAATACTGACGAAAACAAGATGACTGGGGCTTTTTTCTCGACAAGCCAAACAGCTGGACGGTCGGCACTGGTGCCAACAAGCCTGCTATTGGCAGAACTGTAGTCTGGGATTTTGGCGCTACGATTCGAATTCTCTGGCCGGACCAATTTCAAAAAAAAAGTTTTTTTACTGGCTTTACAGTACCTATTATGAATTATATTATTGAACTTCAATTATTATGATCTATTCTTCAAACACTGGTACTACAAGAGTAGGCCTATATTTTTTGTATATTTAACTTTTTACAACTTTTTTGTAAAGGGAAGACTTATTTTTCGTTTTGAATATTAAAGGATACATTTTATTTGCTAATGAATTTAATAAGCATATGAAATAATATTTCTACACAGGTTAGTTTTCCTGTTTCTCCATTTTATACATCTTGTTTCCAGGAAAAAGTGCCTGAAATACGTAGACGAATCAGTATGATTGAGAAACTTTGGAAAGATGGGAAGTTCTCCAACTCAATTAAGCAGAAAATTCTAAAACTATCCGAAGGTATGCTACAAATTCAAATTTATTCACTTCAAACTGTCATCATCCTTGGAATTACTTCTTAATGTCGTTTTTTTCGAAAAATATGACTCGTTTTTGGAAAATTGTAAATCAGGACTCAATGAAGATACAGAGCTCCGAATTGATTTATTGTATTCGAAATTATATTATCTAATAAAAGACGAGAGTGAATTTTGCTGTCCTTCTGCTTAATTCGGCGAAAATCGCAGAAAATTGGAAAAGGAAAACCTACGGTTTTCGGGCATCCTGTAAAAAGTTCCAGGGCTAGGTCAACTTTTTGTATTTAAGTTGTCCAACTTCAGAATCATTGCACGGAAAAATCAGAGTTTATTCCAGCAAAAGGTACCTGGTGACTAGACTAATATTTAAATATTGTTGAACTGTAAATTTTAATATTTTATTCTCATAAAATGAGAATTGTGATTCTCACCTTAGTGTCTCTTTAAATTATCAATTAATCTAGATTCATTTGTTTTATTATTCTTATTTAATAGGTTTCTCATCGTATTATACATATTTCTTAATATGCTGCATTTAAACTTATTGAAAAATGTTGTGAATGACCTTCAACCCATTAAGTTATTTTTAGAACATTGTAGCAAATTCAGTAGCTTTATCACACTCTTTGGATTATTCTCTGCTTTATTTCCACTTTGTATTGTTATCTCGATTATCTCAGATGATTGATCTGTAAATAAGGCCATTACCACACTTACACCATCTCAGTTCAAAAAGAGTAATAGTTGAATCAGAATCGTAATGTAAATGTAACTCGTTATAATGAATGCAACCATAGCTACATGCATCCTAGATAGCGTTTAACTTAGATGTTGCATATATGGCCTCACGTCCAGTCGGGGACAAGAAAATCGAGCATTTTCTTGAATTTGCAAACAAATCAATATTCTGCATCCACCTGACAGTAAACCTTTACACATACGTATGCCTGTAATATTAGTGAATTACGTATTAATACTCTACTCAATATCATGTTGCAACCGTCTTGATTACGTGGTGTCAATATGTGTTACAGCTATCAAATCAGGGGATGGCGAGAGTGCCGATCACATTCAAATTGGCCTGATGATCGACCATGCAGCTCTTTGCAGCTCTTGGATGACGGGACTCAGGCATCTCATTCATGCATTGAGAGCAAGTTGATAGCAGCTCGGCTACAACCTGAACATAAACATTATTAATGCGATACACCCTTTCCAATAAGTATAAGAATTGCTTACCGTACCGATTTTATCTTATCTAGTCCTAGATATTTTTTCTATTAGCTTTCAATAAAACTATGTATTCGTTATTGAATTTTAATATTGGAAATATTATTTTCTCTAATCAATTCCGTCTCCTATGGGTTATATTGTGATAGATCTACAAGAAGAGTGGTCTAGTGCAAAATGTGTAATTTTTTTCAATCAGATATAGGTTGTGATAAATTGTCAACTTATTGATGGTTTGTAGAATTGCTCCATAAAGAAATTATCATATTTTATTTTTCAATCAAATATAGGTTGTGATATATTGCCAATTTATTGATGGTTTGTAGAATTGCTCCATAAAGAAATAAAATATAATTTCATATACTATTGAAGTGAATTTCATTATAATATACAGACTGGTGCAGAGGAAACGCATGTTTTTCGAACCGCTAGTACTCGGTTATGGGAGGGGAGATTGCCCTGGAACGAATGTAGTTGTATAAGTAGTTGGTTGAGTCGAAACCGTTTTTCTTCCTAGTCTGTTTTTTTTTATTGCGGAAGATGCCCACATGAGCTTTTAGCCTGTGCGTTGGTGATTCTGATGAGATGATCAAACGTTAATGCCTACGGGCGGAACTCGAACCCACAACCTGTTAGCGCTAGCAGACTGAAGGGTGTAACACCTTAGTCGTGTCGGCTACCTAGCCGGCAAATTTTATAGGATGATAACAAAGGCTGTGGTTCGGAACCCAACTAAAGCTGTAAGTCCACATCTCTTATCATACGTCTCATTACTCACGCACAAGCCTGGAGATCATGAGGGCATTATCCTCAGCAAAAAAAATACTAGCAACTTGAAAAGTTTGCATATTACTTCGTTACAGAGTTACATAGAGTTACAGGGGGGAAATTACTGGAGTAGCAGTAGTCGAGTGGATTAAATGCTGGCTTTATAATTCAAAGGCCCTGGTTCAAATCCCGGCCTGGGCAAGATATTTTTCTCGAGACAATCCAGTGTTTCGCATGGACACGTTAGGTCGGCGGTGCCGGCTGCCTGATAAGCTATTGTTAGGTCATGTCAGAGGCCCTGAAATTGATCAGTTGCGACCTGAAAACTCTGACAATAGACCTGAGCCAGCCAGGTCACTCGATATTATTATTAGTCCAGTCAATAGACATAAAAAGGGGGTGTGCTTGCAATTTATATTGTAGTTATGATTTTTTAATATATTATTTGGGTACATAAGAGAAGTCCAGAACCAATTTCTTCGTGCAAAATTTCCTTGTACTAGATACAGAGTGGCCCAAAAACCTCGTATTTTCGACTCATTTTCCAGTTTTCAGCTATTTCTGCCAAATCTCGTAATCGGAGAGAAAAATTTACTCTCGCCTTTTTTCTAGAGTATGAAATTCTGAATAAAATGGGATCATTCGGTCATTTTTTGTGTATTGGAATATGGGCTTAAGTACACTCAACAATAAATCTTCCACTTTTCTACCGAATTTAACTTATGATGCATGATTTTGGATCGCCTTGACGAGCCGAGAAGAATGAAGTGTAGTACGATGAAATCTGAGCATTGTGTCAGAAGTTATAAGTGTTTGAAATTTTGATCCTTGAGGTGTCCTTAAGCGCGCCTCTCCACTAGGAAATACTGAAATGAAATGAAGTGCATCTAACGGGCGATTCTCATAGAACATAATCTTATTAACTTATGTCATTGTGTGAAATATCAATGTGAAGACTATGTAGTTGGTGATGATGGTTGAAGCTGAAAATGAGGTGTTTTTCACAATACAAGGAGCATTGTTGTCAGGTGTATCTGGAAATCTGTATGAGATAGAGCGCTCTACCTGATCTCAGATTGTAGAGCACAAAAATACGCCCAGAGGGATTTTGAATTATACAACTAAATGGTAACAATCCGAAGATATTGTTGATCAAAAACTAAAATTCATGAAAATTGATTTTGTCTTCAAATTTCACTAATTTTTGAAAAGTCAAAACTCAGTACTCATTAGAGATAGAGAGTTCCGAATGATCTCATTTTATTCAGAATTTCATACTCTAGAAAAAAGGCGAGAGTAAATTTTTCTCTCCGATTACGAGATTTGGCAGAAATAGCTGAAAACTGGAAAATGAGCCGAAAATACGAGGTTTTTGGGCCACTCTGTATCTAGCACAAGGAAATTTTGCATGAAGGAATTGGTTCTGGACTTCTCTTATGTACCCAAATAATATATTAAAAAATCAGAACTACAATATAAATTGCATGCACCAATATATAGTGACTGGACTATATCAGGTTGGAAATCCCCCTAGCTGGTAGACCTGAGGTGCACTAATAAGAACGAATTTGGAAAAAAAACTTTTTTCAGCTTTATCGAGATCAAATGTCAGACAATTTTCAAATTCAGAAGAGAATGTTTAGCTTAGTTTGTTTTGAAAATGTTGAAGAAGAATGACTGTTGTAGGCGGGTTTTTAGTGTTTCCTGCATTTTCTTAGACATTTCAAAAACTAATCCACAGAAAATGTTTAAATTTGTTATATAGGTGCTTTGAAAATAAATCGGTGTTTTCCAGCAAGTCTCTAGCGTCATCATTCATATCTCAAATTTCAAATAACTTTATAATATTATAATCATTCTCATAATATCTTTCATGTTCCTATGTGGAAAATCATTGTATATTCTATTATTTTTTTCTGATCAAAAAAGAGGTTTTCGCAACCCTGCACCACATAATAATTCAAATCAACCAGTTATTTAATGTTTGAATTGTCGAGCCTGAATGTTTCTCTAGGCAATCTGACACTGCTGGTCTTATATCTTGATGATTAAGCCGGGGGTCAGACAGTGTGAGAGAGGTGATAAAGGAGAAAGCTGCCAACTCATTGGACATACTCTAGTTTATTGTGGTTTCTGACAATTTCTTAGTATTTTTATTCAAAATGAAAATATAATACCCACACGTTCATATTAGATTATTCATACTAGCTCGCGCGGGCTGAATCCGAAGTACAATTGGAGCTTGTGGGAATTATACTTTCACTGTTACTGTTGTGTGCGAATACAGATCAAGTGCTAAGAACTGTTCAAATAAATGTGTAATAAAAGATGTGACATTTAGATATAACTCCTTCTTTTATTAAGGCATTGCGCCTAGAAATTGCATGCCTTCTAGGGGTGCTTGGGCTAGAATCGTCTCAATACATCGAACTATATAACATTTATAGAATTTTTATAATGAATTTCATCATGAGGCGTCTTTTGATTCCTTTTTAAACACATCCAAAAAATTGGGACTAGCCTACTTGAGAAGATGGTCCTCTTAATTTTACCACAGTACTCTCTCTGTCCTCAGATGGAAGAAGATAACCTCCCAGAATCTTCTTAATATAGTCCATGGCTTCAGGAATTCTTCAAGTGCAGACATTTTTGGCATGTCTCCACTACTCATGAGGTCTTTGATTGGAAGTATAGCGGCTCATATTGTGCCTATTGATCAACAGCTGCTTGGAATTTGGAGTCTTCCCCGACTTTCGTAAGACTTCTAGAACAACTCCTGTCTTCAAGAAAGGTGATCCTTTGGAGGAATTGTGAAACCTTAAGGCCTATTTCATATATCCATTTTAGAAAAATCTTTGAAGCTGTTTTGTACACTCAACTCAGTGCCTACTTTGAGGAAAACTCACTTTTCTCACAGCATTAGTTTGGATTCCGAAGAGGACGTTCTACCAAAGATGCTGTTTGTAGCTTTTGGTGAAGTCCATGCTGGTGGCAATGGATCACATTAACACTCAGTGTGGCGGTAACCCTGTGTGACTCGACCAAGGCTTTCGAATGTGTATTGTGTATATTGTTGGAGAGACTTGTGAGATATGGAGTTCAAGGGGTGATGCTCAAGTTGCTGAAGGATTATCATCCTTCTCATTGTAGACAATGGGGTTGTGTAGGTTGTATCAATTGGTGGTGCTGTATCAGATGCTTGTGATGTATGCTGTGGCGTGCCTCAAGGTTCAATCCTGGGACCTCTCTTCATCTTCATCATCAACGACCTCGGGCTGGGTGGAAATACTCTTTTATTTGCAGATGACACAACCCCTTAGTTGCCAGGGATGAGGATGTTGATGTGGCAATACACGTCTGCCCAACTGATGGAGGTCCCAGTGATTGGTTCCGGGTGAACAAACTTGCACTAAACGAGAGGAAGACACAAAATCTACTCTGCGCTTCAAGGCAGAATCCACCAATCGTATTCGGTGATTTCAGTGTGAAGCTGCTTGGATTCATGTTCGACACCACATTGACATGGGAGCAGCATATGTTGACATGATCTGCAATAGACTGTCAAGAGTCACATATTTGATGCACAAGCTGAGAGGTCATGCTTCTTTGGAGTATCTGGTTACTTACTTATACTTATTTATTATGGCATCGTGCTTTGTGGTCATGCAGGCGGCTGCAGAAAAATCCTGCTCCTACAAAAGAAGTTTCTCTGGATAATCACCTCTCTCATTAGGTGGAACACTGTGCACCAATCTTTAGGAGACTGAAGAGCATGACGGTTTATAATCAGTATCTGTTTAGTTCATTGTTACTGTTGAGAAGAGGCCTACATACATTTCAGCGAAAAGGACATTTACACATTCACAAGGAGGAGAAATAATCAATTTGCCTCATGCCAGACTGACTCGACCACATAATAGCTTCCCTGTCTGTGCACTTGAGATTTACAACAGGATGCCGGTGTACTTCCATGAGCAAGAGGAGAAACTCCCTGGATGAAGAGGCAATACAATGCTTCTTGAGATCTATGACTAACCTTCCACCTTGATATTGGTTTTTGTTATCATTTTGTTTGCCAGTCTATCCAGCAACTGCTGGTCATTGATGGAGATTACTGAATTTGCAGTCGTTTCACTTTGTCTAGAGATACAGAAATTTTGTTTCAGTTAAACCAGGACTTCCTATCTAGGTAGTATATAGGAGGTCCTGGTTAAACATTCCCGAATTTTTTTACTATTGAGGAATTTGAACCAGCTTTTGTCGGTGTCACAGATTATACTTGAATACTTGAAGTCGTTGCCAATAGTCTGGGGTCTCCAGATAGGCAGTGTCAAAAAAAACTTCTGTCACACACATAAGAAATACTATGGCTATTCATGTTGTGGAGGTTCTGGATCTGCAAAAAGGGACTCCTCCCTCAATTCCCCCAACGAGTTGAGTGGTCTTTCAATAAGTTTGCTCTTCACAATTGTGTAGAACCTGGAGTTTGGTTTGCCTTGTATCTCATTGGGAAGATTATTATCGAATTTATAGCTTGTGTTGGGAAGCTGTTGGAAGTTCCAGCCAGTCTGCTGCGAGTTATCTCCAATGAGACAGCATGTCTGGTGTTGTATTGATGTACGAGGTGTGGCTATTAAATAATGGGACTGATGCTGCAGTGGAACGAGTGCACATGCGTGAACCATCATTGACTAACAGCTATTTAGTTTAAGTCTTCCTCTTCAGAATGCAGTTAGTCTCTTTTCTGTAGACAACTTCATTGAGTCATAACCTTCATTTAAGTTAGTGTTATTTTGTTTTGCCAGAAAAACGATTAGCTTAAAAATGTTAAGCCATGATGATTGTTTTTTTTTATCTTCATGGAATTGTGTATCTTCACTGGGTTCCTGAAGGTCAAAAAATTGATCAATTGGGGTACTAATCAATTGAATTAATCAGACATTACTACATTGAGGTCATTGATAAACTATGTGAAAGAGTGAGAAAGAACGAGCCGAGATGTGCAAGGACAAATTATGGATTTTGCACCAAGACAATGTGCCAGCTGATTTTGCTTTATCTGATAAGCAGCTCCTGACCATGTACAGCATACCAGTGTAAGAACATCCACCTTATTCATCAGACCTAGTACCATGTGACTTTTATCTATTCCCTAAGATGAAATCTGCATTGAAAGGTACGAGATTTGAGTCTGTAGAAGCTGTTCAAGAGAAATCGGCAAGAGTCCTGAAAGATTTCACAGAAGATAACTCCTAGCACTGTTTCCAACAATGGAAAATTCGCATGGAGCATTGCAGGGACATAGAAGGGGTGTAAATTGAAGGTGATAATAAATAATAATAATGTAAAAAAATGAAAATACATTTTTTTCAATATCAATCCCCTTATTTTATAGCCACACCTCGTATATCACCTCTTCTGTGAAACTGATCCCGGTTTTCCTTTATGTATGGTACATTACTGAGTGCAGTACATACTGGCTGTACACTGTGAGGATTCCAAGACTCCTGAAGAGAGGCCAGCAATGTTCCCTGAAGTCTGAGGAGGTCATTATCCTCATGGTTTTTTTCTGCAGGAGCAGAACATCATGGACGGCTGGTGAATGACCCCACAGCAGTAATCCATAGTTAATGTGGCTCTGGAAAAGTGAATGGTATGCCATGATGAGGCTGCTGTGGTCAACCAGGTGCCTCAGTTTTCTCAGGAGGTAAAATATTCTTGATAGTTTCCTGCACACCTGTTGAACATGATGATTCCAGCTGATCCTCCTGTCCATCCAGAAACCCAGAAGCTTCACTGGTTCGTCTGCAGCTGCTTGACTCTTCAAAGAGCAGACTGGGATGCTTGTTTTATCCTCATTGAGCTTCAATTTGTTTGCAAACCAAAGCTTGGCCTCCTCTGGCAGACCTTTCTCTCACCTGTTTGATGGTGGTACCTCTGTATAACAAGGTGGTGTCATCTGCAAAGAGTACTGCACCCTGCCTGCTTGTGAAGTCGTTCATAAGCAATAAGAACAGAAGGGGGCCTAGGACTGATCCTTGTGGTACTCCATGCTCTACAGTTTTCAATTTTGAAGTGGCACCACTCAGTCGGACCACTTGCTTTCTGCCTTCAAGGTAAGATGCCACTGTCCCCAGCTTTGTGCCACATAGACCATATCTCTCAAGTTTTCTTATCAGTATTTTGTGAGGAACGCTGTCAAAAGCTTTACTGAGGTCACACAGTGTGAGGGCAAGGGAATCATCAGCCTCAAAAGCACTCTGGATACTGTTCAACAATGTGAGCAGAGCACTTGTGGTGGATCGACCATTCCTGAAACCGTGTTGTGAAGAGGACAGCAAGTTGTTCCCTTCACAGAAGTTGGTCAGCTGCATCTTCATCTCTGTCTCGATCACCTTCGAGAAGACTAGAACAATGGAGATTGGTCTGAAGTTTGCAGGATTACTAGACTCCCCTTTCTTGTGTATTGGCAATGTCTTGAGACTTAGCTGTCTTGAGACTGTCCATAAACCTTCTAGCCTTGAAACAGTTGTTTATGGCAGCAGCCATTGGTTCTGATTTGTTCAGCAGCTACCTTTAGCACAAGAGTAGAAAGCCCATGTATATTCTGTGACCTGGATTTCTTCAGCTTAGAAATGATGTTCATGACCTGGATAGCATCCACTGGTTTCCATGACTCCAACCGCTGTTGCACCTGACCAACATTGGCCACAGGATTTGAGCCACAGTCTGACAAGTCCACCAGTGAGTCATCAACCACACTGACAAAGTAGTTGTTAAACTCATCAGGGCTGAGTGGTGACTCCCTTGGTGTTTTCTTGGGACGATGGCTGTTTATAATAATTATATGCCAGGCTGCTTTACAGTTGTTTTCAGCTAACTTTATGCTACCTGATGTGTATATTTCTTCTTTGCCAGGCTGACATGAGTTCTGTAATATCTCCCCACTTCTCCTCACTTGAGTATTAATTGAACCAGTAGTTTCTTTCATTGGTTGCAACAGCCATTTTGTGCTTATATGGTGGAGCAGTATCACCAGGCTCTTTTCTCTAGCCAAATTCTCATTGAACCATGGCGTTTTTCCTGTAACAGGTTGAGGTTCCCTTTGCTGGTTGCATGAAACTTTCCTCTGTGTGCTAGGGAATACAGAGTTGTTGACCACCACATAGCCAGCCAACAACATGTCTAACATATGTTTTTGGAATTTGTGAGGTTGCAAACCTCTGGCCAGTAGATGCCCTCAAGCTTTCTGCAAAGCAAAGGAATCTTCTCGTCTCTCACAGATATGGAGTAGCAGATGAAGTTCTCCTTCCATGTTCCTTGTTTTTAGTCCTTATTGTAAATTACTGTGTGAAGAAAAACTGCACTGTGGTCTGATATCAAGGGATAGACCACATTGGTGGTGTACTCCTAGGAGTCCAAGTTGGTGATGACATTGGTGTATCCAGACAAGCATCACCTCTAGTAGGCCATAGGCTCCCCACAAACAGGTTTGACCCCTCAGCAGATTGATGAACAGATCTCTCTCCCTGAATGGGGCCTCAAGATGTATGTTGAAGTCACCACCTATGATTATATTGAATTTCTCTCTGCTCAAAGGAAACAATAGAAATTCCTCAAGAAGCTGTGCAAAGCCATTAGAATCCTCATTTGTACATGGATACCTCTATGATCTCAAAATCAAACAGCTCAGCAACTGTGAGTTCATGGTGAATTCCACACAATATTTGCGAAGGTATAGCGCCAAACCAAACCAACAAAGTAGGTTATTTTTCTACCGCATCTGTTGCCTCTTGACACAACAAACAGCGTCTGCTCAGGAATGTGACCCCATCTGTCACTGACTGCATTTGGGGTTATTAGTTTTAGTAATATTCTTATATTGGGTATTCTATCATTGTTAAAACTATTCTCCATCTTCAAACAATCTCTTTTATGATTTTTGATTTTTGTATTGTCATGTTCTCTGCTCGGTAGTCATTAGTTTGTATCTTTGCAGCTGGAGCGCTAGTGGTCCACTGCCGACCTGATACTGGGCATTGTCGCTGCATATTTTTATTTATCTTTGTTTTAGTTTTTTGGATATTTTCTGAAGCCTTAGTCATTTTATTATTGTATTTGTCAATTTGTTGTTCGGCTTCCAGATATTTTTGCATCTTTTTAAACATCCATTTTATTGGTGATTTCTTGATCAAGGTAGCACTTGCTTGCTACCCACTTCCTACTTCACTGGTCATCGTTTTGCTGTCTAGCATCAACTTCGTGTGTGTCTCCAATTTTTCTCATCTTTCATGAAAATAATTTTCACCTCGTCCTGTTTGCTTGTTTTATTTGTTGGAGACATTTCATCGGTTCTTTGGAGCCATCAACCTTGAAATTTGGACAATTAGTTCATTTGTTATTTCAATTTTAATTTTTCAACATGTTCGTGAACTCTTGCATGTGTGTGTACACTTCCTTGTACAATTGTAAGTTACAACTTGAACTCTCATCTCTCGTGAAAATAGTTTTCACCTCGCCCTGTTTGTTTATTTCAATTGTTGGATATTCTCGACTGGTTCTGTGGAACTATTATTAGTTTTTCAAGATTTGAACACTTGTTTCAGTTTTAAAAATTTCTATTTCCATTACAGCATTCTCAAAATGGATGCTTGTGTGCGTCACCGCGTCTGTCTACAAGTTTAAATTTGTTTTACATATTGCAGACTCTTGTTTTACATCGAGTGCTAACCTTGTTTAGTAATTCTTTATTTGCAATTTTGGGACTGAAAGTTTACCCATCATTCATTCTATTGACAATTATTGTGATATATTGTCAATATCACTGATTAATGTGACTCTCAATTGTGAATCACATTTTACAAATATTGCAACTGAATATTTCCAAAGCTTAGGAAATATTTCCTTCAAAACATTGATTGAAAACTCTTCCTCTACAACTGGCTGCTGTTTCATTGGCATTCCAAACAAGTTGGAATCTTGTTTCTCTCCTGATGTGTCCATTTGAGCTATTGGAAGCTCACGCTGTCTTTGAAGGCTCTAGACCAAACCGGGACCTTGACTCTGGCCTATTTGAGCTAAATTGGAAGCTCACGCTGTTTTTGAAGGCTCTAGACCAAACCGGGACCTTGGCTCTTGCATTATGTTCCGCAGCTAAGTATTTTGTATCACCTACTTTGTATTTTAATACTGCCCTAATCTATTGTTTTTATCTTTCAGGTTAGGAATTCATTGTTGTTCATAGTCAACTTTACTTTATTTTTGAGTTATATTGCTCAGCCAAATTGCTCTTGAGAATTGTTTGTCAGTTTTTTTCTAATCAATTCATGAATGTTCTGTGAACATTGCAATTATCAATCCTATTTAATTCTTTGTTATTATTCTTTTGATTATTGCTAAAGCTGTAGTTTCTGCATTTTACAATTAGGCTATTTCAGTATAGGCTACTGTTATTTATATAACCTTATGGTTAATTTCAACCTACCTGTTTTCTTTTGTTGGTATCAAACCAATTCAAATGTTGAAGCCTTGCAATTCAACATATTTACATTTCAATTTTTCTAGGTGTTGTTTGTTATTAAAAATGACAATTGTAGGTTTAAACTAAAGACTACTTATTATAGATTCTGGTATTCTATAAACGTTTGTTTAGTAACTGTTTCATTATTCCATTTTGATAACCAGATAGATTATTTTCTATGTGCATTACTGTTATATTCATAACTTTTTACTGTCAGTATTTAATAATTAATTTTGAAATGTGCGCATATTGGTAACATCATCACCTGATTATCTTGCTGGATATAATATAATTTACTATTTCAAATTGTTACATTGCAATCAGTTCTTGCATTCAGATTACTGTTTTTACTTGTTCTTTTTTACTAGAATCATTAATACCGTTTTCAAGTTTGTTCATGTACTTCAATCCTTTTCTAAACTTAATCCTAATCTTGTTCATAACAAAGTTAAATTCTATTTCAATTTATATTGTCGACCAATCACCCTGAGGGGTTATTTCATGTATTCAAATTTACAGAACATTTTTCCATTTTAAAATCACTTTGTTGGCATCATTTTTTTTTATGTCAACTAGGATCAACTACATTTTTATTTCTTGTTCATGTGATTTGATATTCTTTAATGCTGATTAAAGTTTGTATTTTACTAACCTACTTTTTCATTTGGCATTTTACCTTAGCCTACATTTTGTTGATTAGTTTTAATACTGAGTAGCCTAAAACTGTTTTGCATTCATTCCAGTGCACAGGTTTTTGAATGCACAACGGTTCTTGCACTCATGTAGAATTTCAGTCAGGTGTCAAATCAGTCAAGACACATTGTTTCTCTTTTTTCAGAATTTGATTTATTCTTTCCTATTTATACAGTCCACTCTTTTCTAAGACTAAAATTTCACACTATCATATTCAGGGAATCAAATTTATGAAAACATAATGTTAATATAATTTTTTCTAAATTATCCTTGTATCTATTAAAAACAAAATCAAGATACTATAGGCTAAAATATAATATATATGCTCAGATCAGAGAAGGTGGTCAATTTGTGTTATCTATTTTATAGGTTAGTTCTAATATTATAAATGATCATCATCATTACTCTATCATCTGGCTCCACTCGAATGAAAAATTCTATTGACCAAACCGTTGACTGCTTGACCAGTTACTCAAAATTGATAGTTGAATAATAATGTTGAATAAAATGAATGTATTTCATAATATACAACCAACAATATGATTCTCAACTCATTGACAAAATAATAATCTACAGCTCTGTAGAAAGATGCCACTTTCGACGAGTTGAAAAACAATTTTTGGTTGTGGTGGTTTTCTGCGACACCCGCATTTGTCGTTATCCCAGTTTGTCGTCAGTGTGAAATGAGGATCGATCCAGTTTGTCGTCAACCCTCTTGGACGGCATCCCGTGGCGAAGGCTGGCTGGTTTTGCTTCTCTGCCGTTCGTTCTGTTCACTGTTCTTCTGTGTGTGTTTTTCTCCGAATGTTTTGAATTTGAAGAACCCATTGTTTTAAAGAAGTTACAAAAAATATAACTTATTTCATTTCATTGTTGCATGCATAATATTGTCTACTCTGTTTTGAAAAGACAAGTTGTTGTCCATCAACGTTGAATGTGTAACCTATCTTAGAAGTTTCATTCTCAATATTACTGTATTGTAGGTTATGTTTTGTAAACTAAAAGACTAAAATTTCTGTAAAAAAATGTTGAGCTTCTTAATCTCACAAATTTACATGACCTGACGAACTGATAAACTTCCTGGATTACTAGTCACATTTTTCTTTGCAATGGAAGCAAACCCATTAAGTGTATTTCTTGTAAAAAGTGATAGCAAAGGTGACAGGTTACTTTTTAGGTATCCCTATGTAGGTGATTCCAGAATTGAACAAAATCAGCAAAATAGGAAAAAGAATCCTTATGCACTCTCGGTTGCTGAAGATCTGCTACTAAGTCCACCGCCTCAATCATTTAATATTGAGAAAGGACAGTTGATAGGGTTTACTGATGAAGTCTTATCAACATTGTTTGCTGTAAAACAAGAGCTGTGCGACAATAAGTTTGAACTGAAAGTAAATGATGTTAGGTTTGTGGGACACCCAACTCTACTCCAAACAAGCAATCGATCAAAGTTTAGTCCAGAAAGTAAACAAAACAATCCTTCAATTCTTTTGATACATATAGTTTTTGCTCTGCAAGCAGTAGCTAGTCATTCAATTGTAAAGTGTTATTATGATCTTAGCAAAAGGCTTGGCGTAGCTTTAAGACACGAAGAAAGGAGATGTGGATATGTTACTCAAGAAATGAAAACAATGATTGCTGCTCATGATGACATTGCTGCAAGGTAACCATTTAGAATGCTTTCATAGAATGCACTACAATCAAAACATAATGTAGGCCCAAACTTATTCATCAAAAGTAATTCATTTAGAATTCTTTTATAGAATGCACTACAAGCAAAACATAATGTAAGCCCAAGCATATTCATCAAAAGAAAAACATGAAATTGATAGGTAGGTACTAACCAATCTAAGGGTATAACCACACTGAAAACGGAGCGTCCCGTGGCGTGGTCAGAGCGTTCATGAGCGTTAATAACTCGTGTTTAGTTTGGACTAAAATTTTATAAAAACTGTACACGTGAAATTCTAACCTTATTTTGGACTTTGTCACCTATAAATTTGGAAGAAACATAGCACAAGGACTACCCTGCCTTATTATTTTAACTACCAATGTTATTACATAAGTGTCATTTTTATTGTGAATAGATTACACTAAGGTAACCATATTTCATAGAAATATGAATGAAATTGATTAAAATTATCTTACTTTTGATTTCAAAGTGCAATAAATGAATGTTCTCTTTAGAATAATTAAATAATACACATTACAAGGGAATTTGGGCAAACATTAAATTAATATACTCTTGTGTACTAGATGGTGGGAAAATGTAGAACAAGTGCACTATTATACATGAGTAGATCACTATAGTGAGGTCCACTTTATAATGGCAGTGGATAAAGATAGAAGAATAGCGATGCCGATTCTCTGCATAAATTAATCATATTTATACACTATCAAAAACATAATTGGCATCGTTGTGGACCTAGAAAAGGATAGTACCACCGGTTATGTCGAATGATAGACAAGGATAGCAAAACCAAAGTTGATCAAATACTGTCATTATAACGTGGACCTCACTATAATATGTACATTAGTAGGGCACTCTCATGTTGACGCTTTGACGCTCCGCTTGTAGACGCTTCAAAAAACAAACCAGCTTGCTCCAAAGTTTGACGCCACGCTCCGCTCTGCGAGTAGACGCTTCCAGTGTGTTTTAGCTTATTACTTAACATAATATTGTTCACGACACTCCTTGACGCCACGCTCCGCTCCGCTTTCAGTGTGGTTGTACCCTAAGAGTCAATCTCTAATCATATAAGTAATCATTGCGTAGGTATACAACCTGGAACTTTAGAACTTATTGATATGTAAAATGAAGATCATTTACAGATAAATTATTTTTGAACTATTGTTTCAGTGAATGTTTGTTATTTTTGGCAGACATGAAATGTACAATGGAAAATCAGGTAGGCCTAATTATCATTATTCGTGTCACAGTTCAAATTGATAATTCTCCCACAATTGAATCGGGCTTATGATACATAATAAGCCCCCTCCATTAATAGTCATAGTGCTGGTTAATTATGTTGCCCGGTTGCACAAAAGCCGGTCAAGTTTTAATAGTAATTAACTCTACGAGAACCAATTACAGAAGCCTTCTTTTTAGAAAAGCCTTATACAGTTCCGTATCTGATGTAGGCATTATCGATAATATTGAAATTATTGATAGTAAGTCAAAATATCAAATCACACATATATGTTCTCCAGAACCTAAAATGTTATGTTTAATAATGTTTTAAAGGTAAAAAAGTAGGTTAGGGAGATTTGGGTTTTGCTTTCAAATTAGTATTTTGACATTATTTGAAATACAATATACAGTTATCATCGTATAATAGTGCTACATTTTATATTTTAATTATCGATTATACACACACCAGATAGAGAACTGTCCCGCTTTAGAGAGAAATTTACTAGCGTGAATCCAGTAATAGAATAACTCAGTCTCATCTCTAGTACCCAATAGCCACTTTCAACAATTGTTCTTGGTTTTCAAATCTAAATATTCAATTTTTTTATAATACAAAAGTAATTCATATATTTCTAAAGCTCAAATTTTTCTGTACAGGGAAGAGAAAGAAGGCAAAACTAGTGAAGAAAACATTTCACCCTTTGATCTGATACTGCAACAGTGTTCTCTAGCGCGAGACCTCAAATCTGCTTACGATGACCTGTGTTCAAACGGAGTTGTCAAGCTGCGAATTAACAGGTGGATTGAGCTGAGCTTCTGTCTCACACAGAAAGTGCATCAATCATTGACGCAGAAAGTTTATAAGGGATTTATGATCGAACCGGAGGCAATTGATAGGTAAGTGCTAATTATTTGAAAGAAATTGTAAATAATATGCCTTTGAATTACATGACGATTCCCGCAGCCCTGGCTGCTGGTGAAGACTACATAAGTAAGTAAGTAAACCGAGAACCTCAATTCAGGTCCACTGATATTCATGAACGACTCCCCAGAGAGCCATGACTCCATTCTCTTTGCAGACAACACCAGTACACTATACTGACTGCTAGAGAAGAATCAGTGGATCAAGCAGCAGGAAGGACACTGAACAAGACCAAGGCCAAGAGTCCTGGTTTTCAGCTAACAGGATGAAGCTAAAAGTGGCGAAAACACAAACTTTCCAATCTATTCCCTCAAGAAACCTAAAGTAGAGGCCGAGTCAGTGAAACTTCTTGATGTTTGGGTAGATGGTAGGTTAAGGTTGAATCTTCATATATCAGAGGCAAGGCTGGCCACTAACGGTTGGACATGCATGATACACAAGACATTATAATTACAAAACATTATAATTTTCGTGTGTTATTTATTGTTATTAGTGGTTTATTTAATTTTAGAAGCCTTTCACTGATGACAAAACATGCATGATGAACTCATCACACTGTGTGTGTGTATGATTTTAAACATGTTTATCATACCTGTCCTTAATGGCCAGCCTAAGAGGCTATCGAGAATTATATACCTTCTGAGGAAGCAGAGCTACATTGTCTGCATGGAATAGCTTGTCATAACTTTTCATTTCTTGCTTCACAAAAAAATTGTACAATGGACCAATCACATTGACTGAATTGGCTGAAGAGCCACTATTTTATTTTTTATTCCTCTGACACAGTCTGTCTGGTATCCCTAGTCAAGACGACTGACTACATCAAGTTAGAATATTTCTGTAGGAACAGCAAATTAATATTGTCAACTTACAATATGGCATTTTTTGGGTTGATTTCACGGCATTATATTTGAAATCTCATTAAATTAATTATTATGTACAGTAGAACATCCATAATTCGTAGTTGACGGGACCAAGCGTTTACTACGAATTATGGAGGGTACGATTTATAGAGGCTATGATTCTGGAGAAGAAAGGGGAGGAGGAAGAGTAGGAAGGGCGAGGAAGGAGGAGGGGAGGCTAAGAAGAAGGAGGCTAATATCATTATTATGGATAGAGATAAAGAAAACGTTCAAATTATAGAATGCTGGATATTTAATGAGCAACATATATAATGGATAAAAATGGAGAACAATATGGAAATACAGTAGTTACGGTATAATAAGCTTTTAATTCAAAATTTTCAATAAATATTGACAAATTTCTAATACGAAATGTTTGGAATTCAGATATTCAATCAACTTGATTAATTTATTTTTTCGTTTAATTTCAAAACTTTTTATGACATAAAATTAATTTCCGGTAGACTAGCGCACAACACGACTCATATCCAACATTCACAAACTGATTTACGAATTCTTTACGCTGACGTTCAATACTGTACTGTATTGAACGAATTAGTTTGTCAATAGGCAATAATTTCGTCAGGCAGTCTATAATTTCCGGTTGATGACCTCATTTCTGGAGAATTAGCGATAGCACAGTACACTGTGAATATATTTCCCTTCTATGGTGTATGTGAAAAATTCCGAAAATACGAATTGTAGAGATCAAAGATCAAGATATCATGCCGGAGCTCGTTTCTACTACAAATTATCGAGGTCACCGAAATACACTGTTTTTTTACGAATTATAGTGGTTTCTTCATGGACCGAGTTTTCACTACAAATTATAGGTAATTACGAATTATCGAGGATCTACTGTATATCGAATTATTGCAATGCATGTTCCTTCAATCTTTGATCGGTCAATTGTGTGTTAGTTATAGCCTAATATTTTTCAATATTGTATAGTCTTTTTAATTTTTTGAAATAAATCTTTTGAGTCTAGATTTACTTTATGAAATAGGATTTCAATCAAAAGTTTTGATGTGCTTCACTTCAATAAAATTACATATTCATTAATTATTATTACTATGATTGGAGAGAAAAAACAGGGTTTTAAACTGGTTTTCATCTTAATTTTGAAGATCGACAATATTTAAGATTATGTATACATTTCGATTTCCGCTCAAAATACAACCAATTTGATGATGTGTGAGTATTTAAACAAGTTTATATATATATATATATATTATATATATATATATATTTATATAAGCCTTAGCCCCGACAGACTGAAATCACACCACAGCCCAAACTACTGAGCCTAAAAACTTGAAATTTTGCACAATTGTTTAGCCCCAGAACATCCACTAAGAAAGGATTTTCAGAAATTTGCCCCCTGAGGGAGCTGGGGCCCCCAAAAATGTTGAACTTTTTAACCGCTCATTGCACAGCAAAGTCATGAGGAACTTTTTTGTTCAGCTACGAAAAAATAGATCTATGCAGAAAAATTCCGATCAGGAGCACAGGGGGGTTCAGGAGAGGGAATTTTTCGAAAATTTTGATGTAAAATCACACTACAGCTCAAACTAATTGGCCTACAAACTTAAAACTTTGCCCAAATATTCTTCAAACATGCTAGACGCGCACTAAGAACGGATTTTGAGATATTTTGTCTCTGGGGTTTCAAAGGATGAAAAAGGATCCTATTATTAAGTAAGGTTATGAACATGCTAAGGTGAACGCCTTATGAAACTGAGATAATTGACACATATGATATTCTAACATATGTTGTAATCATTGGAAAGCTTAAAATAATCTTATCAATCAGCTGATCGAATCAATTTTGCCTTGGTCGAGAGCGCGAGCTTGCCACGTGTTTGTTCCATTGTTGTATGCTTGGCCAGTTCGGTTTGCGCCTTCTATCAGCTGTATATGAAGTCTCATACATTCCGATTAGAACAGAGCACAAAGATTGTCTTCGAATAGGAGTTTGTTGATAATTCTTTTTTCAAATTCAAATTTTATTGCCATCAAATATCACATTGAAAACTTTCTTAATAGACAACAAGGTTACAAGAACAAAATGTCAAACATATACCTACATTTATTTGTAGCACGGCCAGAAAAAGACAAACTTGAGTACTAGCCGTAAGTTCATTCAATATAACTTGTATATTTTGTGAATAAAGAGTACGAGTTGATGAGAGATGTGAGTAATATCTTATTTTTGATCCAAATGGTTATTCATATTGTAGTGGTCGGGGTCACTGCAATCAAAAGTTTTTTATTCTGTAGCTGATAAATTTCATACGTATTGATTGTCCATAATGTATCTAGTGTCCATAATGAAAGTGATTGAACTACTCAAAATTAATGGCTTATTACTGGTCCCTCATAGAATTTATAGTATTACTGGTGATTGAGTCTGTCTTTTTTCAGCGTTGACTATTAATGATAAAGCTTTATTTAAAACTAACTTACCCGGCGAACTTCGTACCGCCAAAAGTCAATGTATCACACTTGACTTTATTTGGTGAATCATGAATTTTATCTGACAATCAATATTTTCATTCTCATCTCAATACGGACTTTCTATTTGCTTAGTCATGCAGCATTCATTATTCCGAAAACATATTCTTCTCAATCAATTGGTAGTAATATCTATCAGTAAAGTGTTGAACTAAAAAAAAAAATAGATAGGTTAAATCAGTGTTTCAAAGATGAATTCAATGTTTTCATAGTTGTTGATTGTCAATAGATGGTCCAGGAAATATGCGATGTACGATGAATCACACAGAATTCCATATTCTTTCCATCTCCCATTTTAGGATGAATATAAGCTAAGCTAAATTAAAAAAAATTGTAAATTATTCGTTCATTCTTCAGTAATTAATGGATGCAATATGAACAACTTTCTTTCATGAGGTGAATAATTTTTTTCCAACATTTTCCAGTTTCTCAATGATAATGGGGAGTGATAATTATTTGTATAGGTCTTCTAAAGAACGATTATCTACAGCTGGTACCAATCAACTACACTTCAACTCCAAACTACCGTTTTAATACCAGTACACAACTTATCACAGGGTGACGAGTTTATTACAGCTGGTCACTTTCGATGCTAAATCATATTATCACAATATGATCTTGAATCATGATCATCTTTCCGTTCTTCTGTAGCCGCTCGGCCGACAATTTTGAAAACATAGTTCAGTAAAATGGAATAATGAATTATTATTATTATTAGCCCCCCTTTTAAATTTCTCTTCAGAAGATACCATTCCCAATATTCACACAACATATTCCCAAAGTTTCATGCCGTTATGTCAAGTAGCCTACTTTTCAAGTCTATAGGCAAAAAATGAACAAACACAAAAACAGACATTCATCTATATATATTATATATATAAATATTTACATTCGGCTCAAACAAAAGCCAATGGAGGTAGAATGATAAGATTGACAATTTTCAGTTCTGTTGTTTCAACATTTTTTTTTCAAATCACTTTCAAAAAGTTTATGAAGTACCTACTATTGTGTTTAAGACACCTCTGGCGCTTTCATAGTTTCACCACTATTCTGTTCCACAGTCCTATCTCTTGCAGTCGTTAACTAGATCTATAAGAAAGTAAAGAGCTGGCTTATACACGTACGGGATAGGAAAATTATGTTTGACGCATCATCACGTCTGAACTACTAGACTAATTAACTTGAAATTTTGCATATAGATTCTTTATCAACCAAGGATGGTTATAGGCCTATTTTCAATTCTTCAAAATTTCATTACGTCAAGTTTTCAGTTTGTCAACTTTTGAAATAGATCCTTGCGGAGCACGGGTTTCTGCTAGTTCATAATAGTTGTTAAATTGAATAAAACATCGATTGTTTCACTGGTATTGAATATAATAAAGTACTTATTGTTGAAGAGATTTAAAGAGATTTATTCAATATAAAAGGAACCTCTTTGATTGATCAGTAAAGCTCTGAATTTCAGATGCCTGGAAAATCTGCGCCCTTACCATGGCCTTCTACTGCTTGTTGATCAGAACTTGCTGCTCGACTCGTTTCCACCTGACGCCTCGCCAGCTCTCACCAGACTGGTCTCCATGTACAGTCCACTCAAGAATCTGCAAACGTTGTCTGCAGATGCAGATCTCACACTGGCTCAGGTTTGTTCTCTTCAGTTGGAAAACATATTTAATTCTGTTAATGAGTTGGTTGGTAAAGTTTGTCTCGGCTCAATGAAATGTATCATAATCATACCTGGATGCTATCAACTTGAGACAACGCAATTAACTCATGTTTAGGTATATTCTAGTTGTTTAACTTATACTATCAGTTGTCAGTTTGGTTACAGATCAGAGTAGTGATTGAAAATAGCCTCAGTAGAGGCATTATAAATAGACTAACCTCAAAATACTATCCAAGAAGCGCTTTAATAATATTTAATTACAGCTACCCAAGTACAGGTTATCCAATAGTAGAAGATACATAAAACTATACATTGAGACAATAAATTTGATCAAATAAACTTTTCTTTATCCCACCACTACCCCTCCACAATCGCCGCTCACATCGTATATCATGAACCTCTCTCTATAGCTATATGTTAAAAGTTTCAGTAATGGTTTTGTAATTTATTTGCACACAAACTTGAGTTATTATTTTTATTAAGAAGCTTATTCCAACAATTAGTATAGAAATAATTAGTACAGAAGAAGTAGTGTTTTAATAACAACAACTCGTTGGAATGCTATACTTAGAATTGTTTCCTAATGATATATCAACACAATACATTGATTATTGCTGGAAAGTAGTTTCAAGTGGTTAGATGCAGTACTCATTTGTATGCACTTACGAGTATTAATGCATACGATATCTTCTCTTGTATGTTGCGTTGAAATCTTCAAATTACCTAGTCAGTAACTGTAATATGTATAACTAATTTTTTTCAACTGATTGAGAAATAATTTTGTGTAGAAATTCTGCAGTTGTTTTTCTCTCCAAACATTTTAGCCTACAGTAATAATTGATTAAGCAGTTAATATAAAAATACTTGTATTGATATGGCAAAGCAAGTTATATGAATGCTTTAAATGTTTTTTATTGCTAACTTATGCCTTGTTTATGTTCTCTTCTAAAGACTTAATGATAATATTCGACCTATGATAAAATTATTATGTCATAATAATACTGTATTATTAAGATTGGTTGTGTTGCAGGTGTTTAACTTGGCTGGCCACTTGGTCTATTGGGGCAACGCGATGATCATCTACCCGATTTGCGAGAGCAACATGTACACTCTATCAGCAGATGCACCTACGCATGTCAACTCTCCTCTCGTTGAAAAATTCTCAGAACATTTTGTTGGCGAATGCTTACTACAGGTATATGTTGTAATAAACCTCTGGACTTTTATTTTAAATTAAATTTGAAATCAGTTTTGGGCGAATGCCTGTTGTTTACATCTGGATTGAATCTATTGTCTATGAATGAATAAATAAATAATCCATTCGACTAACAAATAACAAAACAATTGTCCAAGAAAGACTGTTTATTTACCAGTCTATTCTATCTTGAAATAGACCAAAATGAAAAATCGCTTATAGGTTTCAAATATTTATTTTACTCTGAAATAATTTTATTTTATATATTGTGGTCGAGTCAAAATAAGTCCAGGGCGCACGAGTACCTTTCTTGAAGGGGTTCAATTATTGCCAATTGGAAATATCCTAGTATTGTACTGACAACATATATTTTATTATTATTTTTATAGCACTGCAGCCCAATATTAGCTTTGGCCGCCTCCACTACAGCTCTCCACGCTTCTCGGTCCTCTGTTAATTGTCTCCATCCTCTATATCCCATTTTTTGGAGATCGTCTCTCACTTCATCTCCCCACCTTATTCTCGGCCTTCCTCTCTTTCTTCTTGAATGTAGCCTCTCCTTGAATATTATTTTAGGCATTCTTTCTCATTCATTCTACAGATATGTCCAAACACCTAAGCCGCTGTGTCTTCAAAAATTTTACAATATTTCGGTCTTTTATCAACGCCTCGAGCTCTGAATTGGTTCTTCTCCTCCACTCCTCTCTTTCTTTAACTAAAACATAAATCTTTCTTAGGATTTTCCTTTCAAAAACGCCTAGATGGTTTTTGTCTTCTTTTGTTGACGTCCAAGATTCACAGCCGTACGTTACAGATCTTTACTATGTAGCCTATGTCTCGTAAGAATTTGCATTGTATAAGCAGGTTTTTGGACAGGCTTGCTCAAATATATTTAAATATTAAATAAATCATATAAATATTTAGAATAATAATTTATTGAATGATTTCAGATGATGAGTGAATTTTCACTGCCAATATCAATTAGACAGAAATCGAGTCCTCTGGATGCAGCTCAATTTGAGACGCAGCTGGCGCACATGATAGTGTGGATGCTGCAGCATCGATTACTAACTCAACTGCACACCTACGTCTACTTCATGCCCAGCGAAAAGGGTCTTGGACCTGCAGCTAATTCTCATCAGGTAAGTTATTTTCCAGAAATTGTTAATTTTTCAAAGATAATTTATATTAATGTGTAATCAAGCTTTTTGAATATTTTTCAATATTTATTAATATTCATTTTCAAAAGTAATAATTTATCTTTTCACCTTTCAAAATCTTAAGTTTCATGTATCTGACCGTGTATTGCCGTCATATACATGCATTATAGATTATTTCTCACTCCTCAATATGAATGCCAAACTGAAGCGATAAATCTACATAGTAAGTACCGTACGATAATACGATTCTAATTTTCGAACTGTTTTGTTACTTGTCGCTAGCACACAAACCCATAAAGTTATGCTGGTAACACAGATTAATTTTAACAAATTTGACATATTTTTTGTACTTTATGATTTTCAAATGAATTATTTTATATATTGTATTGTTTTTGTATTATTTTCTGAGACAATGAATTTTATTTGATATGTATTAGGACTGTAAATTTTTGTGATTATTATTATAAGAAGTGTTTACATAACCCATTTAGACTACTTTTCTATCAAAATTATGGAGAGAAGAGAAGGTTTATGTTGTGATTGTATAAATGAAATGGACAAATAAAATTCGATCCGAGGCTAAAATCTCAAATGCAAAGTCAAAGAATGCCAGGAGTGGAACTCACGTAGGTCACGAGGACCAATCAGTCTGAAGAGACTGCTAAACATATCACACTGGATTGCGAGAGACTAGGGGCAAGAAGAAGGGCTTTGTTTGGCTGCAAGCAACCAGGTGATGAATGGGATGTTAGTATAGGGAAAAACTCCTGGATCTTTCTTTAAAGGACACAGGTATTGGTTTACCCAACTAACGTACTTGGGACACACAATAAGCTCCGGTTGACGTGTGGGGTTCTTTGAATGTTTGGATCCTTGAATCCGTCTCTTCAATCATAACTCATAACTCACATAACTCAAAGTCTCAGAATGCATTTCAATTAATTTATTTTTATAAATTGATGCTTGGAATTTCATAATATTTATTCAATCGTTCTATCAAAGTCTATCCTTTATATTTTTTCCATTCATATCAAACCCTTGTTTTATTATCTTTACGTCAAGGTGTATTGTTCATTTATAATTTAATGATCATTGTAGAAGACGTCGTCTGTTACACTGTAAACAATTCATTTTGCTCGCCCTCTGTCATTTTTTTGAAATGCATTTCTCTCCTAAAAAGCGATAATTTTTCCTCTCTTTTGTTTCAATTCAATGAAAATAAATAATTCACAATTAATGCACAAAAATAATTTATAAATGAATTGCTGATCTTGAATTCCAAAAGAAATACAATGAAAACTGAAGTGGTATTTACTGTGAAGACAATAAATCGTGTCTTCTATTTCAGTCGGTCTCGTCTTAGAAAATATCATTATTATGTTGAATCATGATTCAATTATGTTTGGAAGCCCATTGAAAATTCTATTTCAGAAGACCGGGTAATTTTAATAGATCAATAGTTGCAACAACATCTAGTAATGTTATCAATATGAATATTCAACTCAATGTGGTATTGGTTTCTACAAATTAAAGTGTACAAATTAAAGAAATTTAATCCATCAATGATGGATTAAAATTGTCAGGTATTCTACAGTAGAATTTTCAACGGTTTCGTACAGGTAAACATCATAGATCTCGATGAGATTTGTTTGTAAGGATGTAGTGATTGTGATTATTTTTGGAGTTGCAAGAGACGCCGTCGGCGACAGTGGTGACGAGACGAGAAGGCAGCTTGCAGTCGACGCCGGATGAAATGCCTCATGTGGCCAGCGAGAGTGACCTCAGCTCCATTGTCAGTGACGACTTGTCTGGCCTAACACCGCAGTCACAGGTATCAATCTACATTTTATACACTCTGTAAAACTAGTATGGAGTCTTTACTAATTATCATAAATGAATATGTGACAACTGCCATGTCGCATTTACATATTGGTCCAACGATGGCCAACGTCGGTCAGCGCAAATATGTGGATGGCTGGTTTGCCAACACTGGCCTTCTTCATCACACTGTCAGTAGGCCTATTGGTTGAATTGAAAGCGCTAATAGATGTTTTTGATAAGGAATGCAAATCTCACTATAAAAAGTGCATATAAAGTGTGTGAGGTTTTTGCCTCAAAATGCACCAGTTTCATTCAAAATTTAGACTTTTTGAATAATTATTGCTCTAGATTTGTTAATTTTCGACTTCAATAATATCTATTTGATTTATAATTTCCTCGTTTTTCTAAGCTCTGAAGAGTGTGAATTGGTTTTTGAAAGTGAAAGTGACATACCGTAACCTACGTTTTGGTTTTGACAGTTTAGTACCTATAAATTGGAAATGGGACAGTTTTGGGCATGAGCCTGTTGTGCCTTTCTCATGTCAAAGTATTTGAACGCAATTTGATAAATAAAATACTATATATTACTACCATTTACTAAAAATTAATGGTATATTATCATTATATTAAGCGTATGGCATCTCTGCAATGAGGAGTCAAAAACAACACAAGAAAAAAATATTATAAAATAGAATAGATTATTAAATAGGAATTAAAGTTGAATGTTGAAAATAAATTAAATTTTCCTTCTTATAATTTTCTTGTGATAATAATTGTAATAGTAATAATTCTCAATTATTACTATTGGATATGATCCGTAAACATTCTAATCATTAGAATCATTCTATTATACAAAGAGTTTGAACGACAAAAGTTCATTTCAATCAACTTGAATATGGGCATTATTGATTAGAAGTTCGAATTCCATGATCGTACTTTCATTCAATTTCTATGGTGTACCGCAGATACATAAGATAATATAAGTTACTAATATTCTTATATATATATATATATATATATATATATATATATATATATATATATAAACATAAATTGCGATTTGATTGTTAGTCAGTTGTTTGTTTGATTGTCAGAGAGAATATTATTATTCATTAGTGAGTCACTATAATTGCCCGATAAAGTCACCGAAACTCAACCTTGTCTGGTCTAAGTCTGTAATCACTTGATAGGAGATTGTTATAATATTAATCCCTTTGTTAATTTAATTAGAAAAATATAACTCTGCTTTGAATTTTGCTTGTGCTATGAAAATTATTCAATTACAATGTATGCTGCTTCTAGCATTGGTAAATAAATTTCAAATTATGTTTCTATTCGGTCACAGATGAACAACTGGCTGAATGAAACAGTTTGGAGAGATGATTACCTGACAGACTTCACCGAGGAAGAAAAGTCGGCCATATTGAAAATTCCCGCCTCCTCCAATCCCGAAGATCTCAAACTTCTAGTTCATCTCATCCATCAGGGCTATTGTCAAGGACAGCATCATCTGGAGGAGATAATGTACTTGGAAAATGTGCGCCGGTCGCAACTACTTCAATTATTGGACAAATTCAGGGATGTTCTGGTCACGTGTCAAACTGAGGATCCTGCTCTGTCCATTTTTTATTCTCATCCCTATTCGTAGTAACCAATTTCATCATATACTCTGTTGAGAAAACATGCTCTTTTAGCAATCTTTGGTTGAAAAGTATAATAATTATTAAGGTTCCTAAATGTGCAGCTCTCTCACATTCCAATTTCTGATAGGAAAGTCGATAGCATGGATAGGAAAGCATGGTTTCTTCTCAAGTCTGCATTCTTTATGAACTGTTGATCAGTGTATCTAAAGTATGGATAACATTTTCACTTTTACCATACCAACTATGTGTGTATAGTTGTTTTAAATGTGCAATTTTATGCATACATTATATAATGTAAAGTAATATACATTATTTCTTGTATAAAAGGTACTTCTTAATAGAGCGTATGACTGAACTACTTAACGCCTTTAACCAGAACCTTGCAAAATAAATATTATCAGAATGTCTAGAAATTTCATTGAAATTATTGGCGAATTCATCATTGTCAGAAAAATACTTTACTAATAATTTTTATGAATAATAATAATTCATTTATTTGAACCATAGATTCATATACATGAATATAAGATCTTGTCAAACATAAATTTACAAAGAAGTTGTCAAGTACAGAGTAAAAATTGAATAAATATAATGAAACTAATTTAAATTGAAAATATTTAAAAATATAAGAAAGTTACCATGAGTTATTTCTCAAGTTAGATGAGGACCTGAAAAGGTCGTGGAAGCTTTTGTTTAGGCGTTTCTAAATGTTTGTGCAATAATGAAATACCAATGCAAACCTTCTTATCCACGATGTATCTGATATGCATGTATTTTTTGTTTAGTATCAACTCAAAAGTTGGAAATCATCAAAAGAAAATAGTATAGTCATTTGGATCAATTTATAGATTGATTCCATCATGAATGTTCTATTAAATATTTTAAAGGCTTTTTCAATTTTCACTACTACCCTATTAAATACTACATTTAAAATTGATTAAATCATTTACGTGTTTTTTGATGTAATTTTGAAAATGTGTGTTTTTTATTCATTTTAGCACGTACAGTTTTATAAAAGTATTGATTTTCGGTTCTTTTGTAATAAATTATGACAGAAGTACTATTCCAATCCAAATTGGCATAACTTGAAAGATTTTTTTATTGTTAGGATGTCACACCAATCTAAATTGTTATCAATTATTAATACATCATAGACTGCATTGAAAATTGATTTCTGTTGTTTTAAAAATTATATCCAAGTGTTATGGAATTAAATTATGAAAAAATGTTTATAAAATTTTAATTGCATTTAAACGTACAAATTGTATGTAATTCATCTGTAAAAAATCTGCTTTATTCTAGCCACATTGTTAAATATGATTTTTATTGTGAAATTTATTAAAACGTTATTTTTACTGTATAAACTGCAATATTTGATAATAAACATGATTTTTATTGTGAAATTTATTTATTTTTACTGTAAAAACTGCAATATTTGATCTATACCTGAATTTAATCTTTAATACTACATTTTACCAGAAGTGTAAGCACAAAATAGGAAGGAACTTTCTGAAAATTTATTTGAAATTTACTCAAAAATAAAATTATGTAGGAACTTTTCTGCAATCAGGAAAATCCGCTGTTGACTCAGCTGCAATTCATTAATTTGGCTAAGTTCTCTACGAGTGAGTCACAACGCAACACAATAAAATGGTATTGCTTGATTTTATAAAAAAAGGGTCGGTTGAATGAAAATTCTAACTCAATCCTGAGTGGCACGCCACACTTTCATGTACTTTTCATTCTGAGTGACATTTCACACTACTTAGGACTCTACTATTCTCAAAGTTCCATATTCGATTTTGTTTGAAAAAGTTTTGCATTCTAAAATACACCGACAGAGCATCATTCTCTTTTCTCATTATTTTTCACTCTGCAACCCAAAGGTATATCGTCCTGGCTACGTTAAACTATAATATCGTGGCACCGAGCTGCGCTCGTTATTTTTATTAATAAAATGAATAAACAATAATTTATTATTAAAATAATACACAACACAATTCTCTAAAATGATCGTGTTTATATTTCACAGCTGGTCATATGTCATCTTATGAATTTTGGGGATGCGATATTTTGATTTTTCACATACTCACTCGCTCACTCACTTTTTTACTATATCCACAGCTGTTTCAGCCAAGGATGAATTATCCTTTTAATGTCGTTCAGCGAGTTTTCCCAAGGATGAGACCTAGTGCAATCGAATTTTTATATCATAAACCTACTATGTTCCAAATTTCGTGAAAATCGTTAGAGCCGTTTTCGAGATCCTTTGAACATAAATAACCAGATATAAATATATAAAAATACAGAAATTGCTCTCTTAATAATATAAGATATGACTTGCATGCAGTAAAGAAGTGGATGATCAGCGATCAACTCTAAGTTAAAAACCGTTACCTCTTACTAGTGTTATGTAATTGTTAGGGTGTGATCACATTGCATGCGTATATGTACAACTGCAAGTCGAATCATGCATAAAACAAAATTTAAAAAGTGCCATTGAGCCGCGTTGTGACTTGCATGCAGCTGCTCACACTGAACCGCGCAACCAGCAAGTGCAAGCGTTCAGTGTGAGTGTTTCTATTGCTCTTTCCAAATTTTGTTTCTCTTCTACACGCTTGGACATGCATAACCAAACTTGCACTTTCAAATATACACATTCAATGTGATCGCTCGATTACAGTATAAACTTCTTGCATATACTGTCAGCAGAAACGTCCAATTTGTGGTTGAATGCGCTCTTCAAACCTGGCGCCACCTCTACACTATGTACTGCCACAGTACCTAGGCGTTATTATTATTATTTTGTCATGTGAAACTATATATTATGAGCTTAGCTCTAACAGTGTATGACACGTCAATTAAATCTACATCTACTTTTTCCAGCCCTGAGGTCACAGCAATCTCATAAAAAATCTTAATACTGAAATCACTCCATCCACGCACGTTGCGCGTATCTTGTCATAGCCCAAGTCAAGCCCAACAAAGCCGCGGAGGCCAGGGCGTGTTGCTAGATTTACAATTTTCACATTTATCCAGCAAAACGCCCGGATAGAGCACTGTCTTCAAAGTTTAAATCTATAAATGAGTAATCTCATTCCCGCTGTAACCCCCGACTGAGAGTACAACTAGTGATTCTGAAAGATATATATTATCTTCAACTAATAAAGTGCCCGAAACTAGAATATTTAAGGTGAGAAGAATCTCAATCAGTCACAGATTAGTAGCTAATAAAAATAATATAATCTGAGTCGGTATGATACTAAATGACCTAATCATGATAAAGAGCTGAATATAGTAGTCTCATTAACTTGGTTTTATTGAATTGTTGACTTCAGTGGAAAATTAATTAGGAAATAAGTTGTAGCATTCTCTTATTGAATATGGACAAGCTTCAATCAGTGTATCTTTTAAGGCTGCTATAAATCCGTGATAATTACTTATATTTTTCAAAAAACCTGGTAGAGAATTGAAAACTTTAAGCCCTACATAATGTGGTCCCCCTCCAGTCATGTGAGTCTGTGTATTGGGTATTGCAGAGTGATCGCTATATGTCTAGTGTTGTACCCATGGGAAAGGCTGTTATCCATGAATCTTTGTCTGTTTTTGAAAACAAAGGAGGCGATCTCAGAAAAATACAGAGCCGGTACAGTAAAGAGTTCTAGTCGTTAAAAAAATGACCTACACGACACTCTAGAGTCAACTACTTCAATCAACCTGATGGCCTTCTTTTGCTTGCGAAAAACTCTCTGTACATTTGTTTAACTCCATCCCCAAAACATAATACTGTAGCGAATATGTGATAAAGAATAGCCATGGTTGACAGCCAGTGATGTATGGAAGTTGCCACTCTTGCAATTGTTTTCAAGGCAAAGAGTGATCGACATCAAGTGCTTTCAAATGGCCATCCCACTTAACATTTCTCTGCAGCTCCACTCCAAGAAACCGGATCAGATCCGAACAGTGACATTCCCCTCCCGCATCAGAACATATTGTCTTCACAAAGTTTCCAACACCTTCAACTGTAGCAAATTTAAAAAAATGTGTTTTTGTCAAACTCAATTTGAGATAGTTACAGCTGAACCAGTTACTCAATTGGTTAAGTACCCGGAGGACCCCCCTGTCTTGAACTTCAATACAATTCTTGCCTTTTATGAGCACTGTGGTGTCATCCGCGTACAGAATCAGATCAGAGTCAATGTTGTCAGGCAGGTCATTAATAAAAATATTGAAAAGAACCGGACCCAGAATTGAACCCTGAGGGACACCACACAAGGTTCTCTTCCACTCAGATGTCACCCCAAAGCCATTATTTCCTTCCCTAAGTCTAACCGCCTGAAATCTATCTGATAGATATGACCTGAAGAAATTCGCAGATTTGCCATTAAACCCATAAAACTCTAACTTTTTTACCAAAAGCTCATGGTCAACCATGTCAAATCGCAGAAGAGACCTAGCGCACTCTGAGATCCATCCAGAGCTTGTAACACTTCAGTTACCATCTCAAAAATTGCAGATTTCGTTGATCGGCTCTTACGGAAACCAAACTGATTTTTGTGAAGTATAGAATGACTCTCCAAGAATCCGATAACCTGATCAAAGGCAGCTCTCTCATAGATTTTTAAAAAAATAGTTAAAAGGGCCACAGGGCGATAGTTTTTAACGCTCTTTCTATCCTCCTTCTTGTACAGGGGTTTAATAATAGCAAACTTGAGCCTCCCAGGAAATTCCCCACTTAATAGTCATAGATTTATAGCATATCTTAGAGGCTCCAAAACACATTCTGCTTTTATAATTGCACTTGGAATTTCATCCCACCCAGTTGATCCAGTAATTTTTAATCCTAAAATTATTTTTTCCATCTCACTTTTGCCTAGCTCCCTAAAATAAGAACTGACTCCTTTGTTTCTGAGCATTTTTTAGAAGCCCCAAACTTTTTTCCAGAGACCGAGGTCTAGAGACGTCTTTACCAGCCTGCAGGAAATGATCTTTGAACAGGGAAACTATAACTTTAGGATCAGTAGTCTTATTGCTCCCATTATTTAATTCTAAATTTGTGAGTTCCTTTTTCTTCAAGCCAAGCTCATTTTTAACAACCGCCCAAGTACCGGCATTTATATACGCGGATTTATGTATGAAGTCATCATTAGATTGCTGTTTAGCAGCAGAAATAACCTTTCTAAGAATCTTCTTACAGCGTTGAAAGTATTGCAAAAACGTTGGGTGCCTATTGACCATAGACTCTATGTTTAGCTTTCTTTTCCAAGCACATGACGTTCTTATTCCTCGAGTCATCCAATGTTTATTGATAGTGAAAGATTTTTTGATTTGAAATTTTTTACCGGGAAAGCAGTTAAAAAAGATGAATGAAACTTAGAAAAAAGCAGTTGAACGTGATTTCAGCCGAAGATGTATTGTAATAAGTCCCAGTTAATTGCTCTTAATAATTTCATAAATGTTGCAATGGATGACTCATTTATGATCCGCTTCGAAACATAAGTATTTCTATTGAGTTGACATGATTGCTTTAGATAGATGAACAATCTGTGCTAGGTGATCCGAAATTCCCAAATCCACCTTTGACTATAGAAAGAATCCTCTCTATAGTCAAAGGTACAACTAACAATATCCTCCAAGCTAGCATTTGTTATGACATTATCAATACATGTAGCAGTCTGCTGAGTTGAAACTCTAGTAGGCACATTTGAAACAAGTTTAAATTATTAGAATTTGTTAAATTGGTGAATTCAATTTTTTGGATGATTCCTTCAACAAGTCAATATTAAAATCACCACAAAGAAAGACTTTCCTGTAGGTATCTAATAGTGCCCCTATTGATATGATCAAGAAGCCTCTCATAGGCGTTGAAGAAAACCTGGATATCACTGTTTGGAGTTCTGTAAATGCAGCCACGGTA
Organism: Nilaparvata lugens; assembly: GCF_014356525.2. NCBI lineage: Eukaryota > Metazoa > Arthropoda > Insecta > Hemiptera > Delphacidae > Nilaparvata > Nilaparvata lugens. The sequence goes on from NC_052509.1 coordinate 21,785,931, forward strand.
TTAACACCTAAAGTTGAAACGTCATAGTATATAATATCTCCTCACAAATTCCATTGTGCCAATAATTTTGAAAATAAAAGAATACAAAAGTGAAGAGATTAATGAGAGTTCTTGAAATTAGTTGGAACAAATTAAATTTTCTATGGCATTACGGTATTGTAAAATGGTTTGTTGAAAATTTCATAAATTAGTAGTACTAATAATACATTTTTCATGAAACTTTCTTAACATAAATAGTTATACCTTTATTAGTAATATTTTATATAAAACAATTTATTTTCATAAAACAACTAGCCTATAGACTACACAAAATTATTTGACTTGGAGGAATATGCGGCGCAGAGAAATGGAGGGAGATCAACCAATTACAGTGATGAATAGAGTCACAGGTAGAGCGCAGTTGCCAATTTGTCGATTACTCAGGCGACTGTACTTTCAGAGAAGAAATATCGTAAGTGTATCATGAGCACTTGAACACTCGCTAGAAGAACAGCAACATCGCCGCCGCTGTATCCCATCCTCACTCTGCTACGCATATCCCTTCAAGTCAAAAGTAATTTTGTACGAACTATAGGCCTTCTATTATTTTTACCTGCTTCAATTTGAATACAATGTTGAAAAAACTCATAAGTTATGGTCATTTTTTCCTCAACTCTCAACAGCAATAAATCATTTTAAATGTATTGTGATGTGACAAGAAGATCAACCACTTAAAGAATCAAGTAATCGATTAATTGATGAAATTTTCCATTCAACAAGCATCTAACAAGTAAAAAGGTGAGTTGGAATTGAAAAAAATTACTTTCAATAATTCTAAATATTTTCATAAAATTAATACCTATTGAATTATAAACCAATACAATCAAAATGTATTTCCTTATAGATAGATTCTATATTCAACTGAAAATCAATCTTCAAATTTAGGATGAGATGAATAGTTGACATCCCTAAGCCCCGAACCTTTCCCAGGAGGAGTCAACTGACTCCCCAGTTCAATGTCTATAGTTGAAGTTACTGCACGGACCGGCAGAAAAATCAAATTATTTAAAAATAATACCTAACAAATTAATGTTATCTGAAAAATATTTTTTAACTCTGAAACAATTCTTATTATCATAATCATTTTTCAAACTCTTAAATTCTCTATTTTAAAATTGAAAATAATGTACCTATTACAATTAGATACGCATCTGTATATTTAGATAAAATATTGTTAAATTTATCGGGTTTAATTGATTTTTTAACAATTCCTTCTCTCTGCCGATTAATGTGCAATACTCTTTTTCCGACTGTTAAAATTAATATAACTTCAGTGTGATATCCAATTTAAAATTTAATAGTACCTTCTTGCTTTTCTGTACGGTACCATAAAAGTATCCTTAATCTGACACTTTGCAACAATTTTGGGATTAAAAATAAATTTACATTGGTATTTCACAAATCACTATTTTTATTATTAGCTTTCAACGTCACATTTACAGATTGGGTATAAAATTTAAAAATGAAGCTGTCATCACGTACACACACTAGATTGATGGACTAGACCTATGGTAATATAGTTGAGAAGCATTTCCATATATCATCTGTTACAAATATAAATGTATCTGTGAGATTCAATGTAAGCAAACTAATTTTGTTATTAACATGAACATAGCCCACACTGGAAACTAATATTGCTAAGTATTAGGGATACAATTATTATAATATACTGGTTCTTCAAATTCTGAAAATTACACACTATTAGATAGGGAAGTTTTTAATCCTAAAACAGGATAGTAATTAAGAAAAGTGGCAGTTTTAAATTGGCTCAAACTTACTTTTCAAAATTGGTTTCAAGTTACTTGGCTCCAGGTACTTTGCTGAGTACCTTGGACAGATCAACACCTGTGAGGGCCTGAAGAGCTGGAGGGAGTTGACCTGCTAATCGGTTGACTTCACCAGTGATATTGTCATTGCCTCCAAGAAGAACAATCTCATCAGTTTTTGCAAGCGGCGCACTTACCTCCGCAGCTATCTTTGGAAGAGCGTCGAGAACCAAACTCATGATGGCAGCTTCTCCATACTGTTTGTAGACTTCAGCTTTGAGTTTCATCTTGGTGGCCTCTGCTTTTCCAACACCAGAGATGGCAAGTGCTTCGGCTTCTCCCAACTTCTTTATTTTCTCAGCTTCAGCCTTTGAAGCCTCAACCGATTGAGTCCTTTTTCCTTCGGCAATAGTTTGAACTTGGAAACTCTCTGCTTCTGCTGGAAGACGAACAGTAGCATTCAATTCCCTTTCTTTTCTCATTACTTCTTGTTCTTCCACTTCAATGTACTTCTTTCGCTCAACAACTTCAATTTGAATCTCCTCATTTCTTATTTTTTGCCTGATCTTAGCTGCTTGTAGTTCATAGGCCAATTGAGATTCAGCTTTGGCTGTATTGACTTCCTTGTCAAAGGTAGCTTTCTGTAATTTATACATTCGAGCATAGTCTTCAATTTTGGTGTCAGTATTGTATTTGATATCCATTGCGGACTTCTCACACTCGGCTTCCCTTATTCCAGCATCTCTGTTTGCTTGAGCTACACCTACATCAGCGTCTCTCTTCACAGCGGCTGTTTGTGCTTTACCTAGAGAGGCCAGGTATTCTACGTCGTCATAAACATCTTTAATAGTGAAAGAGAGGATCTCAATGCCCATCCTACCTACATCAGGTGCGGCCACTTCACGGACTAGAGCTGCAAACTGATCTCGATCTTTATAGACCTCTTCAACTGTCAAAGTTCCCAAAATAGCTCTTAAATGTCCTTCCAAGGTTTGTAGTACTGTAGTCTTAATTTGACCGACAGACTTTCCTAAGAACTGCTCTGAAGCAATTTGAAGTAATTCATCTGCTTTCATTATCTTGCACTGAGCAACCCCCGTTACTGTTAGAGGCACTCCTTGAGATGTTTCTACCATTTCACATACTGGGTTAAGGGTAATAACCTCTAGAGATAAGTGTTGAACATCAGTCACAAACCACCAGGCCCAAGCCCAACCTCCAATCACTATAACTTTTCTCGTAGAACTGCAGCATCCTCCGGAAACAATTAGTGCTTCATTTGGACCAACCGTGTGTATGTTACCCATGATTTTTTATTTTTTGGAACAGCAACGCCTTGTAAACGGATCAATCACAACGTTTTCCTTGTAGAGTTAATTGGACAGTTTGTTATCAGTAGATGAGTATTTCTTCCTATAAATACCACTGTATTTCGAGTGTACATGACATGAACCTATTATAAAACATTTCCTGTGCTGTTTTCATTAAAACTTTACTATTAGATATAATGTTAAGAGCACTAAATAAAAAACAAATTGTATTCAATTCCACACTTATCGGCTATTTTCCTCAAACATAACAAGAAACAACCAACTAAAGCTTGATGTTCAATGTTGATGTTGAATAACAATCATATGACATCATTTCAACATTTTTCCTGCAACGGGATTGGTCAAAACAAGAACAGGTTGTCCACAAGTATATCAGGAATTTTATAATTGAAATAAATATCTTCATCTGACTATAACATGTAATACTTGATGAATGCTTCGTGAATAATTTTTTTCTAGAACAAATTAATTTTTATCCTTATGTATTTCATATATGAATGATAAATAATAGATTTTATATGATTCTCAACTGCATTGCGCCAACAGCTGCGCAACACAACTGATTTCATCAACTACAACTACTACATTATAAATTTCCTGGTTAGATATTCTGCTCTTCAATTTATAGAAATAAATAAGTAAACATTGTTTGTGATTTCTCCGGTGAAGTGGTTTTGTAAATTACTCAAAAGTCTTTACGGTATTATTCAGGTGAGTCAAATCGAAAGAAATTTAGTCTCAATTTGATACAGGTTCAAAAACTTCAAATTAGCCTCTTTCGATTCCTAGCCTAGTCGGGCTGTTAGCTTACGTTGTCTAATTGCTAACCTTTATTGTTTAACTTTTGGTAATTTCTTTGTTTTACATTTTAAGAAGATTCAACTATTTAAATTAATTTATTTTCTATATCGTAGTAGATATACTTTAGAATTTGTACTTTCTAAGATGTTATTACCAGCTGGATTGTGTTTGACGTATTCATAAAATCTCTGAATCTGGACTTGAGAATGTTGTCCAATTAATTGGTGTGGCAAACTTTAGACAATTCAATGTTGTTTTATTAATTAATTCAACCAATTTTTGTTTATTTAATTGTAAATCAAAAGCTTAGTCAATAGATACTTGGGCAATCCTTTGTTGTGATGCTACTTATATATCACTATTACGGTACAAGTATTGATTTCTAAACATTCAATTTCAAATTTATTACTGTCACAATTTCTGTTGACCCTTTGTTGTTTAAGATTCTAATGCAAAATTCGTGAAAGTATTTATTGTTGATTGTAAAATATAACTATAGATAAAATATCTATAAGAGTTGGGGTATCCCACCCATTGATTGTATATTGGCTTATAGGTTATTGTATTCTTAATAATAATAAAAAATTAATCATATTTTCTGTTTTAACTTCTATATCAATATCTAGTCCTACTTATTAAATCAAACTTTAAATTTATTTACGTGCAAAATATAATTCGTCATCAATATTATTTTATGACATCAACATTTTAAATATTTTTCTATCAATTTGTAATTGGAAATTTATTATTTTAAAATCATCTATGTATTCTTTGTTGATTTAATCCTTTGTTATTTAATGTGATCATTATTTTGAATAATTGAAATGCATTTTATTTGTTTTATAATCTTGACAAACTAATATTTACAATGTTATACTATTATATTTTGAAACTTGCAAGTACTTGATGTATGATTATTGCTTTATAATCTTTATTATTACAATTTGCTTATAATTATAAACTTAATATACGAGTTATCATAATTTAACACTTCTAATAAACGTTATCAATTGATTTCAGGTTATCAAGAGCTTGCTTCAACAGTAAAGGTAAGTTTGCTTCTACACTATATTTTTAAATTCATCATTGTCATTTACCAGTTATACAATCTTTTGCCAGTAGTTTGATAAGCCTATAGTACTTTTTGTTGCTTGTAAAAAAATATTAACGTGTTTCAAACTAATTTTATTTATTATTTTTGAAATAGTGAGTAATATTTAGTATTAAATTAATTAGGTGCATAAAGGAATCACTAAAATGAAGCCCACTGGGACACGTCAAGAAAATGTAAAATAAAAACAGCTAATGACTCTTAGCTGTTCAAATCTAAACCGTACCAAAATTCAGTCCTGGATATGCCCTGAATTTGATTTGAGTGCAATCTCTTAATCATATAAAATCAATATCTCTTGATTAAAGACTAGTAAAACAATTTTTATTATTACTGAGGCTATTTTATTGATATATTGGTCGATTTTCAAAGTTAAACCAGAATTCAGAAAGTTGACAAAAAGACTCTTTCTTTTCAATCTGTTCATTTCAGATGTCTGTGCTGAATCAAAGCGGAGAAGAGCAGGTTGAGTGTCCCCTATGTATGGAACCGTTGGAGGTCGATGACCTTAACTTCTACCCATGCACTTGCGGATACCAGGTACGGTAACAGTTCTAAGTTTATGAAAAGTTGTAGTCCAACCCTGTCGCAGAGGAAAAGATTCCATCTTGTAATAATATGTCGATTCTGTGTGCCGGCTTTTACCGTTCTCTTCCATTGTTTTGACATTTTCCTTAGCATATTATTTAGTTTTTCTACAAATATTCATAGATTAAGCTATTAACATTGGGTTACACCGAGCTTAATATATTATACCTAATCCCGGAACAGGGAAAATCACATGCTCAGATGATTGAAAATAGTATGTCTCGGTGGGTGCAACCCTGCATAAATAAAAGAACTATCATAGTTTTAGATTTGTAGACACCTTACCAATGCGATTATTGACGTAAGAAATCTGTAAACTCCGACTTCAAAAAAATTGAATTCAATAGGTTTTACACTATACTTGAGCTGGAGTCTTGCTTGTGGCTGGTTACATAGGGTGTCCCACCAAGGTTGTAACAGCCGTTGATCATAGAATCTACTCGACATTTCTAACAAAAAATTTTCAGTAAACTTTTCTCCTATCGACCTTAGTTTTCGAGATATATAGACTTTTCTATATTTTCAGAATATTCCTACTTCCGGTCATTAAATACTCAATAGCTCGTAAACTACTGGTCGAATTTCAATTTCAAGGGTATTGTTGGAAAGAGAAAAACATTTCAAACAAGATAAATGTAATTTTATTTGTTTTTAGATATTTTGTAGTTTTTTATTAGGGCTTAAACTTGAAAAAAATGCTATTCTTCAAATGCAATATAGTGGTAAGTATAGTGGTTTCAATATTTCAAAAATTTCTCCATTTCATAAGCTTTCGAATGAGTATAAATTCGAAAAGGTAAGTTCCATGATAAAGTGTTCAAAACTGCTAATATCTGGAATGAACACCTTCAAAATGAGGAAATTCACAAACAGCATGCATCCAGTGGTGATCCTAAGGGTGAAATCACCTGATTTCTCTCTGACAATATTCACAAGTTTTAATCAACATTTTAACATTCTACAATCAGGCCCGGGTTTAGGGTGAATAGCGCCCTGGGCTACACACAGCTTTGCGCCCCCCTCCATTTGAGAAATCCGTGGATATGGAAAAGCAAATGCAACAAGGCCACCAAAGTTGTGTGCTGAGATTTAAAGATTAATACAATACCGAAAAATTCAAGTTAAGATAGTAAGTACTGTGATATATTTTATAAATACCTTGTAATTGAAGTCTTTATGAATTTGAGTTTTGCATGGCAATCAAAGCTTTCCTTGTCCTGTCCACATTTTGCTGGCTGGTTCAATTTCATTAGATGTCTTTCTTAGATGGGTGGGGAAGGGTAGATTGTCTAGGTCTGACGTCTAGACAATGAGTCAGCAACGGAGAGCATAAAAATTCCTGTTAGTCTACTGTTTGTTTACTTTCCTCGCAATGAAGTGCGCTCTTTTCGTCGCTCTTTCTCTCACATAATTATGTTCTATTTCAACAAACATTTAGTACTGAATAAATACGTCAATATTCAGTCAGTAGCTAACCAAAACAGAATAATTTTTGCGGCTACAGAGTAGTAGTTTCCAAATATAAATTTTCTCTACAGTGGAATATAGCTTAACAAATAAGCAAATGAAAGATATTTTAAAAAATGGGAATTTGGGACCCCAAATATTTGGCGCCCCCAAATATCTTGCGCTCTGGGCTATAGCCCAGTCAGCCCATATATAAAATGGGGCCTGTCTACAATGATATGAATTTTTCAATAACTTGCATCATTTCCTGTACCATAAATCCTGAATAAAATAAAAAGAAGTGTATTTTTCAGCCTATTTTCATTTTAGTTTTCAGTGTGCTTTCCAGTTAATTGGCATGATTGTATCAACTTTGGCTAGGAGAGAAGTGTTCGCGTTCATTATCATGAAATTTACCTCGATTGAGTACTTGAACATGTTATTGGTGTATGGAGAGTGTGGATGCAATTCAAGAGGCAGAGGGAGTATACAGGAGACGTTTTCCCAAGCGAAAACATCCATCTCATAACACATTCTTAATATTGACAGATGTCAAGATGGTAAGGGTCTATGTACTAGAGGCCCGTCCTAATTTCTGAAGCTTTAGATAATCTTATTCTGAAGTATTTCGAGCAGAATCCTCGATCCAGCATCCGGCGGGCAGCTGGGATGTTGGATGTTCCATGAATGATAGTTCAAAGATTATTGAAGAAGAATAACTTTCGACCATTTCATGATACCCCAGTTCAAGAGTTGAATGAACCTGATACTATTTCAAGGATGCAGCTTTGCCGTTGGATTTTAGCACAAGATTGTGTTTCAAACATTTTATGGACAGATCACAGATAAAAGTACGTTCACAAGAACTGGTGCTGTAAATTTCCACAATACACATACATGGACCTTTTATTTTCCCTGCAAGAATAAATGGTGAAGTTTTTATGGACTTTCTTGTCAATGAGCTTCACGAAATGATGGAAGACGTGCCTCTCAATTTGAGGCAGAATATGTGGCTCGAGTTGGATGGCTGCCTCCCTCATGCTATAAACGTCCGTGGGTGGCTTGATAACAATTATGCTGGGCGGTGGATTGGCCGAGGTGGACCCATAAGTTGGCCACCACGCTCAGCTGATCTTTCTCCAATAGACTTATACTTTTGGGGGGTTGTGACAAGTAAAGTTTACAGAGAACCTGTAGAGACCAGGGAGTAACTGATTCTCAGAATTCGATTGACGTTTAAAGTAATGAAGACACGGCCCAACGAATTGAGACGGGCAACTCAAAGCTTGATGAACGGCAGCAGAAGTTGCATAAACAGAAATGGAGGCTATTTTGAATCCCTGTAAGCAGTAAGCATGATATGAAACTTGATTACCATCTGAATGATTGCAATCAGTTTTTTTAATTCTGTCATTCATCTACTTTGAATTATTATTCCATGAATAAATTTTGTTGGATCTTGTAAAAGTGTATGATTAATATTTTATGTAGGATTTAAGCTATATGATACAGAAAATAATTCAACAATCAGGTAATTTCACACTTAGGATCACCACTTGATGCATGCTGTTTGTGAATTTCCTCATTTTGAAGGTATTCATTCCAGATATTAGCAGTTTTGAACACTTTATCATGGAACTTACCTTCTCGAATTCATACTCATTCGAAATCTTATGAAATGGAGTTTTTGAAATATTGAAACCTCTATAATTACCCGGAGAAAAAACGGTTTGAAACTTGACATTGAATTTGAAGAATAGCATTTTTCAAGTTTAAACCCTAATAAAAAACTACGAAATATCTAAAAACAAATAAAATTACATTTATCTTGTTTGAAATGTTTTTCTATTTCCAACAATACCCTTGAAATTGAAATTCGACCAGTAGTTTTCGAGTTATTGAGTATTTAATGACCGGAAGTAGGAATATTCTGAAAATATAGAAAAATCTATATATCTCGAAAACTAAGGTCGATAGGCTGTTACAACCTTGGTGGGACACCCTGTATTTTGGGTTTCATTAACTTATATTCTCATTTGACTTACAATATTCATGAACAGGAACAACGCTCATTAGATTTTCAGTTGTCATAAACTGGATTAGTACAGCTGTTAACATGCCCCAGGAAAACACATTATAAAATTTAACAGAAAATAAGATTTTAGCTCTTTACTAATAATAAGAATTTCCATTATTTTTAACTTGGTGTTGTATTTTTTATCATCTTGTATTTTAAAATTTCAAGTGGCTTCCAGTTTACAGTAGTCTATAAAATACAATTAAAATATCTATACGATTTGAATATCTATAGAAATTTTAAGTTGCATCAATATTTCTTATGAGAGTTCATTAGTTCGCTAGATATCAATTATCTTGGAAGAATGGTCTTATTAGATCATTCAATCAGTTCAGAAGGCTTTACATCTTGATTAGAAATGATGATGAGTACGAAATTATTATTTTAGTTTGTTCAATTGTTCATCTGCTTGTGAATGACATTGACTTTCATTCAGTTTCAGAATAATGGTACTTATAAATGACGTTGATCGTGCCAGCTGTCAAATCTCTCTCTCTCTCTCTCTCTCTCTCTCTCTCTCTCTCTCTCTCTCTCTCTCTCTCTCTCTAATTGGACAGAGTTTTCAATTGATGAATTGAATCAGTACAGCTTGAGTTTAGATATTCACTTTCTTGGTTATAGTCAGTCATATTTTATTTCTCACTAATAAAGTTGAAAATAAAATTAGTTGAATACATATTAGTAGCCTACTTTGATTTTGATTTTTATGTGAGTTTTGATACTATGTACGAGGGTCATGTTGATCACATTATATCATTAGACACTGACTTTGACGGAGCTGAGCAGCTTATCATCCCCACCAAATGCCCTGTGATCCACAAATGCGGCCAGACCCACAAATATGACTTTTTAGTCTTATGAATAACATCATATTATTTATAATTTTTCCAGCTTTTTAAAATGAAACTTTCACTTGGAATCTGAAGAATCTTGAATTTATCTTTCTTATTCCGACTATCACTCTAATCTTCATTTCTATCAGCATTCTTTCTCCCAGAGCTGTTGTTAATATATTTAATGTATGCGCAGCACATTTTAGCCACAATCACAGGACGTGTGTTTTTTGGACGCGGTTCAATGCATTTAGTTCTATCTTCAGCGAACAGGGAGAATACTCACACTTAAGCTGCGTTTACACCAAAGTTATTAACAAAATGTTAATAACCTAATCCTTATAGATCCTATTAGATTGAACATAACTTATCATACACATTATGAACATATGTGTTTGTCAAGTCCCATTCAATCACATTCACATTTTGTTGATAACTTGGTGTAAAGCTTTGCACTTCTCTGAGCATTTTCAGGTGGTATCAATATACTACATGAAAACTTTAAATGAGCTCATTGTCTTGATATATGTATTGAACATACCCACCTGATTTAGTGTTGGCCTAAGTTTGATACATACAAATGAATGGAATATGTTTTATTGTAACCGCTTCTGAGGTCTTCAGAAGCATTACCTTTGTCACAATATACAATAATAAACAGTTTTGGGTTCGATTCTCTCCCAATCATTTATTTGATGTTGTGATTGTGTAAATGGAAATAAATAAATAAATGAAAAATGTCATAAGAGAGAGATAAAATATATTCAAATATATGATATCCTGGTCTTGGGATACAAATAAAGTCATTCAAATAAAATAAAAAAGTATCAGTAGTTGATAACAGTATGTACTTTATGTACCTCAACATATTAAGCATTTTAAAATGTCCTATCAAGTTCATAGAACTCCTGAAAAGTATAAATAAGGTTTCTAATTAGGAATAGCTTTAGCCTCTTTTTAGTTTTGAAAATTTGATTTTGTAAACCTTTGAATTGTTCAGAGAGCGAATTGAAAAGCTTCACAGTAATAAATAAAAATCTGGTGTTGTACACTCACACAACTTTCCTTGCTCATATTTGAAACTATGATCAGACTTCTGTATATGTGTATATATAATTGTTTTCAGAGTACTTTTTCCTTTGTGTAAACTGTGAAATTCGATGATTTTTATAGTCGTCATTTTTGTAAAGTCGTCAAAACAGCTGTTCTACAGATGAAATAACTCGCCTATGTGTTCTTTTTATGAACTGCGCTACCTACCTACCTCATGCATGAGAAGGAGGTTACTAAGTTTATTTCTCAAGGATGGGGTGGACCCCCCCATTAGTTTCCCAGAAAGAAGACTCATGCCAGTTGATAGAGCTGATAAATAACTATACAGGGGATGAATTTGAAAAAAATCGGTCAAGTTATTTTTGAGAAAATCGTGAAAAACATGATTTTTTACTAATTATCCGCCATTTCTCTCAAGAATATTACGGAGCTCCTGCAATTTTCCCAGAAATGAGACTCGTGTCAGTTGATAGGGCTTATAAATAGCCTATCCATGGTATAAATTTGAAGAAAATCGTTAGAGCCGTTTTCGAGAAAACCAAGAATAACATGGCTTTTTAGTCATTATCCGCCATTTTTCTCAAGAATATTACGGAGCTCCTGAAATTTTCCCAGAAATGAGACTCATTTCAGTTGATAGGGCTTATAAATAGCTATCCATGGTATAAATTTGAAGAAAATCGTTAGAGCCGTTTTCGAGAAAACCGTGAAAAACATGGTTTTTTAGTAATTATCCGCCATTTTTTCCGCCATTTTGAATTCAATTTTATTGAATTTCTTATTGTCAGATCCTCTTGGCATAAGGACCTTAAGTTTAAATTTCAAGTCAATCGGTTAATTAGGAATGGAGTTATCGTGTTCACAGACATACACACACACACACACACCACACACACACACACACCACACACACACACACACACACACACACACCACACACCACACACACACACACCACACACACACACACCACACACACACACACCACACACACACACACACACCACACACACCACACACACACCACACACACACACACACACACACACACACACCACACACACACACACACACACACACACACACACAACACACACACACACACACACACACACACACAGACCAACACCCAAAAATCATGTTTTTGGGCTCAGGGGACCTTGAAACGTATAGAAAACATGAAATTAGGGTACCTTAATTTTTTTTGGAAAGCAATACTTTCCTTATCTATGGTAATAGGGCAAGGAAAGTAAAAACGTATAATATGATAAATTATCTTGTACATTGCACACATCATTATAAAAAAGAGTTTTATATACTACTCTTTTATCTTTATTTGGAGTAGTTTTGTATTAGACTTCTTTTTAGCGATAAATTGTTTGCTTTCTTCTGAATTCAACGGTTCGGCTGGCATCGAACTAAGATATCTCTTGAGCATTATTGACTGATTTACTTCAGTACTAAAACTTGCTATTGTTGGTTGCTATTGAAGTTGGCTTCCTCCTTTAATAGGTTTGGGTACTGATACAAGCTTATCTGTTATTGTTGATTGGTTTTGTTTAGATCTGTCGATTCTGCTGGCACCGGATCAGGACGGACGAGAACGGCCTGTGCCCGGCCTGCCGCAAGGCCTACCCGGAGGATCCGGCCGACTTCAAGCCACTCTCACAGGAGGAGGTGGCGCGACTAAAAGCAGAAAAACGGCTCAAAGATCAACAAAGGAAACAGAAAATCACCGAAAATAGGAAACATTTAGCCAATGTTCGTGTCGTGCAACGAAATTTGGTCTTTGTTGTCGGTCTACCCGTCAGACTTGCTGATGCAGAGGTTTGTTCCATTATTATGCATAGTCTTGATAAAATCTGATGTAGGCCTATGTATGCTTGTAATACTGCATCTACATGTTGGCGCAATGAAGGCTAATGTCGATCAGCGCCAGTGTCAAACCCATTGATAGAATTGTTCAGAAAGTACTAATTATTTATATTTATCCAATAATTTTTGGTAGAGTAGAATGACTTCTTTATTTGTTGAAGTGGCGAAGTTTGGACAGTAATGTCCACTCTACCACTTAACCACGAAATACTTCGTGGTAGTGCTTCTGTAAGTTTTTTTCCATTTTTTTTTTTGCTAAATATCAGACAGATAGGCCTAGATGACGTAAGTCTGGGGACTGGTGCGTTAGAAATAAATTCAGAGATGGCTCGAATCATTGCCAGACACCCATGACCGGTTCAGCGAAAGCAGACTGCAGTTACGACTCTCTTGACTGCTTGGCTACAAACAGTAGCAATGTACTGTATATGTAGAAGTGAATTAAATTTCAAAAATATATAGATGAGTAATTAATAATTATAACATCTGTAGGATCTTTAATCAATGATTGTAATGCCAAAAAAACTTTATAGCAAGCTTATAGATTTAATAAATTGTGATGGTTGCTTTAGTATTATATATTATACGTAATATTGAGTTTAATATTTTATATTATTAGCTAGAATTCAAATCAATAGTGTCTTGGAATCCAACTATTGTGAAATGAGAATAGGGTTTGACCCTCATACCAGATGTTTATAGGTTGTAAAAACTTAGTAATACATTAGTAACTGCCGTATTCAATTTTATAGATGATATTTTCTTCTAAATTAGTACCCTACTTTTGTTTCAATTTCTGAAAATTATTTTGGTACCAAACATTCAATATACTATTTATTATGACTTGCAAACAAAGCATCTTGTTAAATTCATCATTATACGGTGAAAGCTTAATTTTAAAGTTATGTTCTGTCTATATCTTCATTAGCTGTATGACTTGTGTGTGTTTGTGATACTCTTGTGTTATTGTATAGTTTGTATTGTTCGATGTCTAATCTGGTCAACCGTCTATTTTGCAGACATTGAAGAAACATGATTATTTTGGAAAGTATGGGAAAATTCATAAAGTTGTCATCAATCAAAGCACATCCTATGCAGGTTCACAGGTAATTATCACTGTTCGAGTCTATTAGTGATATAATATTCTATCCAGACCAGTGAAGTGATTAGATAAATTATGTATTTTATTGAATTGTTATTTCATTCATTCAAGTGTGAATTGGTAAGTGAATACATTATTTGAGTGTCTTCTTTTTTGAATGAAACAATTGAATATGTTTGAATATGTATGTATGAAAGAATTATTCTTTTCTCCAATATGATGACTTTTTAATAAATTGCATAGGATCGATAGCTTTCATTTGTCTTGTTTGAAACAGCACTTTATGAAGGAGCTTTTCTAAGCAGCTCTGATGAACAACAAGATTGCTTCAGCTGTATTTTGTGTAGTTTACTTTGTCTTTCCACTTTGACTCAATGAACATGATTTTATTCAAAATAAAAACTTGCATACATGAGGCATATTTGTTTTGATACAAACAGTAAGTAATTTTGTCAATATTATGATGTTGACAGCCAATTAGGACTAGTATTAAATTTATAGTGACTCAATAATTTATTAAAAGTAATGTATGTATTGTAGCGCTAAGGAGTAAGTAAGTAATGTGTATAATGACACACAAAGCAAAGCTGGCTTTTGTCAAAATATGCTATTTCAGAATGATCTACAATATATAAATATGTGTGAAACGTTGGGAAATGAAAAGTGATAAATTTATTTTCAGGGTCCGAGTGCAAGCGCGTATGTAACGTATCAGAAGCCGGACGACGCGTTGAGAGCCATACAAGCAGTAAACAGCATAGTGGTGGACGGACGCACCATCAAAACATCTTTAGGCACCACAAAGTATTGTTCACATTTCATGAAAAATCAGTCGTGTCCGAAAGGAGATTGCATGTATTTACATGATTTTGGTAAGTTTAAATTATCAATTTTATCTTACATTCTATTGCCATTCACTTTCAACATTTTCTTTCCAAACATGTTTGCAAACCTGTTTGCACAGTTACTTTATATTATAAAGTTGATATTATTTCGACCATTAACTGTGGATGTGAATGGAATATATTTTTTTATAAAGAAAATAATTTATAACTACTACCACTTCTACCTATCAATCAAAATTTGTCTGGCTCATTGCTATGTTAAAATCACAATTCAGGCCATATACTATTGATATTGTAGCTTTGATTTGTTGCTATGGTAGTTAGATTGCTAGAAAAATGATTTACATGGCACTTAGATTTTTTTGAAATATGAAGAAATTGAAATTCTAATATATTTAGGCTATCCATTTAGTCTCAAAATGTGGAAAATGATAGTAAGGACACTAAACCTAGCGTGACTGAGTTGAGCTATATGTCCTAACTTGTTCAACCACAAGTGAAACATGTCAAACCTCAGTAAATATACATATCAACCACAAGTAGTTACATTGCCTTCTTATTTCTTTTCATTGTTTGCCGTCTTAATACTGGTAAAGTATTAATCAATTTTCTTTATTCTTCATTTTTACAAAAAACGCATTAACATTGTATTGAATTTTATATAAAGACTAATGGTTAATATCGGACCGAGCTTCGCTCTGAAGTACAGAAGCATAGAAAATGTATTACGAAAGAGGAAATTATAATATATTTATAGTTTATACAGAAAGGTCTATCTAATCACAGTGGATTGAGATTAATACCCAGTGGAATGAAAAAATCTCAGAGGCCTGGTTGCACAAAAGCCGGTTAAATTTTAATCCTGATTAATTTCACGAGAACCAAATCAGAGAAACCATTTTAAAAAGACGGCTTCTCTGATTGGTTCTCCTGGTATTAATCAGTATTAAAATTTAAATGGCTTTTGGGCAACTGGCACTAATTACCTGATTGAATGATTGCAATAGTTCAACAGCTGAGTCATAATTTGCCCCCGCTCACTCATTTCCACTACTGTATCGACAGACGACGAAATTATCAGCTGTTTTTCCAATGATGATTTAATTATTATCCTTTCAATGTACTTCAGCGAGTTTTCCCAGGGATGAGACCTAGTGCAATCGAATTTTTATATTATAAACCTACTATGTTCCAAATTTCGTGAGAATCGTTAGAGCCGTTTTCGAGATCCGGTGAATATATATCCTATCCTATTATATTAAGCGAGCAATTTCTGTATATATTTATATATTTGGTTATATATTTATGTCCAACGGATCTCGAAAACGGCTCTAACGATTTTTACAAAATTTGTAACATAGTAGGTTTATGATAAAAAAATACGATTGCACTACGGTAGGTCTCATCCCTGGGAAGATCACTGAAGGACATGAAAAGGATAATAATTATTCATCCTTGGAAAAACAGATGATAATTTCGTCGTCTGTCGACAACAGAAGGTGCGTGTATGGGAGAGAGACAGAATTATGTTCAGCTGTTGAATCAATCAGCTTATCTCACGAGAAATATTATCTAGAAATTTTATTCGACTTGATCAAAATAATCTGATTTGCTGACATGACATGGTATATCATTCTAAATTAGAGTGTATCATAATTTTCAAAGTTAATCATTATTTTACAGTTTTAAGTTATTATTGAGTGTTATTTTGTTATTCAATTTGGTTTGTATACAATCTAAATTAGAACTTTTCTGTTTTCAAATGTTTGGACTGAAAATTGGAATTCAAAAGTGTATGGAACATAACCTACTTTTTGGACTACCATATTTATAGTGTATACATCAAAATTCGGGGAAGAAACAGTTTTGGGCTGTGCCTGTTGGTCCTTCCCCAATCAATTGAAAGAATTGTGGTCTGTGTATCAATAAATAAATAAATATAAACTATGCTTTTATGCTTCTATGCTTTTGTACTCTGGAGCAAAGCTCGGTGCCCCGATATAACTTTATAAACAGAAATTTCTCGTTTAATAGTATAGGATTTGACCCACCAAAAGATTTTACATCGGTACTTTGAAACCCACATCCATATATTGTACATTAGATGAGGGATATTCAAACGTTTACTTGAATTTCAAATGCTATTAAATTATAGTGACTGTGAATTCAAACTGTCTGCATTCCCCATGAACAACATGAGTGCTCCACCTACAACTAAACTGCCAGTTTTAAGTGAATTCTACCGAATATATCCTTATGCATTAATGCGACTTGAATGTTGTTTTTGTATCAGGTGATCCGGAAGCCAGCTTCACGAAAGAAGAAATGCAGCAAGGCAAGCATCAGGAATACGAGAAAAAATTGCACGACCAGTTGATCAATAGCACTTGTACGAATACGGCCACAACTACGACCACCCTAAATAGGTACAACTGAACCAATACAACATTATTCTAACAGTATTATCAATTAATCTATTACCTGAAATACTAAGGTAGTGGTGCTATGCTATACAGTTACTCTATTGTGATAATGACAATGTAGGTGTAGGTTACAAAGTTATCTTAATTTCGTAAATATTATTACCAAAGACTGATCTGGAATAAGTTTCGTTGGTACAAAATGTTACAAGTAAAAATTAAGAACCAGCCATTCGATTAATTTATTTCTATTCTATGGGAAATTACTCTTGAAAACTAACGTTACTGTGAATATTTCCATTATTTTAAATTGGTTTCGGTTATTTTGCATTTGTTCAGAGTTGATATTTTGTTTTTAATATTAATAAATACATAGGAGTATCATTACAAGAATATTTTTTTTCGATTTCTTCAGTTTTATTATTTGTTGCTACATGTGTTCAAGTATTTTTTAAAACTGAATGGAATTGTTTCTGAATCACTTCTCTTTGAAATTCTCTCGAAATTTTACAATTTCTTCTGCTACACTAATCTACAATTCGTTCTGTTCCATGCATGTCTGCTTTGCATCTTCTTATTTTTGCTTGTTATTGCTTATCTTGTTCCAATCTCTACCAAATTCCCCTTCATTTCGCTTAATTTCTTATTTCCGAATAATTCTGAATGTTTTCCATAAGCTTGCAGCATGACTAGTGACATTTATGCTTGCTTGTGATAAGTGTTTGATAGTGACTCACTTACTTTTTTACTACAGCAGACAATTCACTGTTGTCAGCTGACTTGTCTAACTTTGTGTTTTTCTGTGCTAGTTTTATGATTATTTGCTTATCTGGTAACTTTTCACCGTGCGACAACTTGTATTTTTTGGAAATTACAAAGTATGGGCAGACAATATATATCATTCAAATATAAATAAAAAATAAAAATCCAAGTACCCTTCTTTTTTAAATTGTTTACTTATGACATAATGTTTCGGCCATGATACCATTATCCATGGCATCATGGACGAAACATGTCGTAAGTAAACAATTTAAAAAAAATACATAGATTTTTATTTTTTATTTCTATTCAAGAGTAGCTCTCTCATTTCTTTCAGCATTTCTTATGTTTTGTTCTTATATTTGATATACAAGTAGATATTTGTATATACAAGTAGATAACCGTTTTCTAAACGTAACAAGACTATCGTATGAGCTTTTGGCCTCTTTAAACTCTGCACTATATCTTTGATTCCATTGCAATCAGGAACTGTAATTGAATTTATTCGCGTACAAGCATTATTACAATTGAAAATTTGTTGTATTTGATTTTTTCTTATGAGAACTTTACAGGAGATGTCCTGTAATGCTTTGAGCTTGCATCCAGGTGGTTACTAATTATTTTGATTGAATATCCAAATGTTCCGCATGTTATTTAGATAAAAATGGTGGGAGATTCCATATCCGTCTACAAACTGACAATTTTTGAATGTTCAGTTGTTCATTGAGTAAGAATCACCTTCATACCCAAATTTAACATAAAATATAAAACTGGAAATTTGTTGACAAATCATTAATTTTCCCCTGAATTTTAATCTCAGTTTTTTTTGTTGGGACTTGTTCAATATATTAAAGCGTATAAAAATGTCTTTATGTATTTTCTCAGAATTACTGGACATTCTGTGAACTGTAGTTACACAACACAGTTTGATAAATAATTCTAGATATCGAAATATTATTTACTGCTAAATAATCCAGTTTTGCTTAGAAATGCACAATACATAATTTATAATGATGGAAATGACTTATTCAGATTGTACTGAAAGGTTCATAAAATAACTATTTGTTGAACTTGAATATCAAAAATTTCATTTGTAAGTTATATAAATATATTTTACCTGAAAACTCAAAACTATACTATAATAACTATTATGTATTTGTATATTACTGATATTAATTGAGAAAATATTGTAGAAGAATCAAGTTATTTTTTATTGTATATGGAAATCTTTCTTATTCCATATTGGTTGATTTTAAATTCATTTTTATCTTGATAATGATTTAAATTATTATATTGATTTGAATATTTCTCAGAATTAATGTGGTAGTAAATATAGATTCATTTTCTGTATTGAGTTCTTTAGAATTAGAAATACATTCTTATTTATTGGTTGGATTCACCTATATAAATTTGTATAGACTATTCTTTATATTATATAATTGATTTATCCATTTTTAGTTTATTGTCATACTCAATTGTTGTTATCAAAATCGATTGTGGAATTATTCCATTAGAATTAAACATTGTTGTGCTGCATGCATTATTGAAAGTGCTCAGTATTGTATTTGTAAGATACTATTGAGTTGACTTGAAAAAATCCTGTCTTTTGGACCGGTGTGATATTACAAACGTTTAATTGATATCTCTGGGTTGTAATAATTTATTCAATGTTTATTTCAACAAAGTAATTCAAGCATGCTTTTTAAGTATGATTGGCCCATTCTAAAAAACGAACAAACAGAATATTTGAATAATTTTCGGTATTACCGGTATCTATCTGTATGGATGAAAGTTCGAGTTTTTTCAATCGAAAATGTATTAGCTATGCAAAAACTCTCTGAATGTTGATGATGATTCTCAACGAAGTATTTATTTGAATCGATCAATTCTTATTTCCTAACATTTGACTTGTACGTCACCAGTGTAGCACAGAAAAATTGTCTTTGGAGCTTTTCCTTGTTGACTTGAATTTTCGAAAAGGAAAGAAAAGACTGCGTAATTCCAACGATTGTAAAAATTTAATATTTTTCAAATTTGTATTGACTTATTCATTCACTTGTTCATATGTGATTATTCAGTTGATTTGTATGTTTCATATGAACTGATTGAACTTAATGAATATTGTTGAAGTAAACAAAAGAAAAGACTGTCCCACATTTTCTAGATTATTATTTGCATTTAATAAGTAATTTATTCCTTATCAGCTTTATTATTAGTAATTTTCACATAAATCGACTATAATGTATTAGCTTTCATTCTTCATGAAGCTCTCTCAGTATTATATCGTCAAAAATACTGACATACTTGATTATTTTTTTCATAAATGAGTTAAGACAATAATATAAGTTTAAGTTAACTTGCATAACAATAATTGTTACTTACGTAACAATAAATTAAATTTGTCTTTGCATACTTAATTTTGTGATTTTAATTTTCAAATTATTTTATTTCATTTGCACATGCAAAATATCAGAACAACAATAGGGAGAGAAACAACAGAATTATACTCTGTCCAGCGATGAGCGCTGGAAGATTAAGCCGACCCTCGCTCCCCCACGCGCAGGCACACACGCCCGGCCTACCTGAGCCATTGATATACTATGTATACTACTTAGTATACAGGTAGACAGACCGTCCCTTTACTCATACACACAAAAGGAGACTGCGCTTGTGTGTGTGAGTAGTAGGAGGGTCGGATTAATCTTTCAGCGCTCATCGCAGTCTGGACAGAGTATATTCAAAAACTTTAATAGTAAATAGTTAATAAAACAGTATAAGAAAAAATTACATGGGTTGGAAGTTGCAACAATAATTATTATCAATCTTGTCTTAATTTGCATAAATGATTTTGTGTCATTCTCTACTTTCTTTAGTGATTATCTCGTTATCCACAAGTAAGATACTTTCCTTTATTTTTTTCTATTTTCAAATTACCATAATATTTCTTTGAATCAACTCATATTTTTGATCTCAACTGTACTCAAATTATGTTGCACTCTATCCTATTTTCAGTATTTATGTATGTGTATTTTTCCTATTTGGGAGCTTAGATCACATCTGAACTAAAATTTGTTTCAATAATTTTTTCCCCAAATTTGAACAAATGAAATCCTACTTCTAAATAAACCAATGAAAGTGTAAAGATTTATAGTAAGATTCATATAACGTGGCAGCTTGAAGATACCATCTGCATCCTGTCACGTTATTTTAAGAGACCACAAATTTAGTTCTAAACTCATTTAGGATAGTATTCTTGTTATTGTTAACTATATTTTTTAAATATTTTTGTTATTCCTTTTCTATGTAATTGAAAAATTATTCATCAATTTTAAAAAGGACATTTAATTGTCCTTTTTGAAATAACGTTATATTCGTCCATAATATGGTTAAATGAATCACATATTGAATTCCCTACTTGATTCAGATTCTCTATCAAGTACCCTACTTCTTTAGTCCTTACCCACCATTTATCACTTGAATTTGTTTGATAAATTCATGAAAGGATTTGAAAATCCAGAATTTCATCATTTTCATGGCTAGATGAAAACTCATGACCCTTCTTTAGAAATTGTGAGCAGTATTTCATATGTGAAAAGAAACTCTAGAAACCATTTTTGTGGCTATGAACTAAGAAAACTTTGATCAATTTATCAAAGTTTGATCAAAGTTGAAAATTACTATTTTAATATTCTAAATGTTCAATCTGTAATTCCAATTGTGTATAATTGCAATGTAAAAATGTGTTATAATTACTGTAGAACTTCAATTTATTATTTGTTTGATTTTATCACATGATTAATTACGTTATGGACTGTTCAATTCTGTAAAATATTTCAAATTCGCATAATAAAAATTTTAATTTTCCATTTTCATAAGTTATTTTATCGTTGTCTCTTGCACCTTTGTTTGTTTTTGTGAACGTCAACCTAATTATAGTATGTTAATTTCTGAATTATACCAAACATATTGCAAGAGATTTTCAATCATGAATACAATACAATTTCGAAACTTGATTCGTAATATTTTCATATATTTATCAACTAGTGATTCATGCTAATTTGTAATGGATTAGATTCATGATAATACTTCACGAATCTCCTTATATCTAACACAAAAGTATTATTTTATGAAGGATATGCTTAAATATTCTTATATCTAACACAAAAGTATTATTTTATTAAGAATATGCATAAAGAAAGGGATTGAAAATCTATCAAATCTATTTTCTATGCATTACGCTCAGTTTTAATTGAAATATTTCCAATACATACATGAAATTATTCAAATTTAAGATAGAAAACACTTTTATAACTACCCCGAGGTAAACAGTACGGAATGTCATTTTATAAGAATTATGTTCTATAATTAAATAATGTAGCGTCAGACTTGTAAAAGGTGAAGGTCTAAGAGAAAAAGTAGTCTTAATAATGAGGACTAGTCCAATACTTAATCGAGAGGACAGTCCAATACTTCTGACAGATAATCTCCGATTAGTCAAGTATTTACTTTTCTTATAATCCAACTTTATTTCAAACAATATCTTTAACAATACCAGTATTTGATTAATGTACTTAGCTTTCTTGATCTCCACTACTGCTTGAATGAAAGTAAAGAAATACTCTGAAAAATTATGTTCACTAAATTTTAATATGTGACAGGCAGGCTACTATTGGTTTTACAGTATTCTAATACTAAACTACTTCAAATTTATATGTATATATTTCTTATTTAATAATATAAACTAGTAGGTACACAACTAAATAATTTATCAGGAGTTTTATTATTTTCAAATAAATTTAATTCTACGTGAACAACGCACTTTTAATGTGTGCTTTGTTATGCACATATAAAAGTTTTTCCTGAATAATATTTACTGTACCGTACATATATAATAGTATAATACTACAATTACTACCAAGGACTTCATGTCTCATCGAGGTGGAAACGCAACATCTTATTTAGAAACTTTCGGAACGATTTTGGTAAAAAAGGTACATATTCGAAGCTCAATATTTAATGGGTGCTAATGATTTTTTTCCAAATTTAACAAAGAACTGCCTTTTTCAAGACGCATTGGACTGCATAAGCTCAATAAATTGAAAAATGTTGTTCAATAATATTATTGCCTTGAAGCTCCCCTATTCGTATTGTTCTCCAGTAATCCTTCAATCTATCCGACCTTTTGCGACGCTCTTCATCAGAAATCACCATCGCCCGTCGTTGGGTAGGTTCCCGCTGTTGAAGCTTTGTGCTTTTCAGCTTCTGATAGTTTCCGGACTTCTATTCTTCATATCTTCTTTAATTTTTTTAATCCACCGGCGCTCAGATTTTCTTTTTAGAAAGAAATTTACAATTTGTGGAAATCCTGGAAGAATCAGTTCTCAAGAGATGTCCAAAGACAGATTTTTTCTTTTCCTCATCTGATCAACTACTGGTTCTGAGTTTCTATACACTTCTATCTTTGAAATAGGCTCACAGAATCCATTAGAACTGCTTTATAGTAGAATGAATTAGATTAAAAATATCTTGCTCACTTGAAACAATATTGTAATCTCAGTTTAATATTTTAACCAAGATATTGAGAAAATAATATTTTTTATCGCTCTATACACTATATTATATTATTTTTAATTTGAAGATGTAAATGTAATTTATTATATTGACTTATTACATGTTGTACATCTCATTGATTGTTAATTCAAATGTTTGATTGCATTCATTTCACCAGCACCAAGGTGCAACCATTAGTTATAAATTATTAACAATTTTATTATGAGTAGCGATAAATTTCTAAAATATAGTCACTTCCTGCCTTGTTTCAACGATTACGGGAATATCAACCGATAGCCATAAAGTAATTTACCTGTATGATTTGTGATGTTGCTAGTAATTATTAGAAACTGTAAGCTATTACTCATTCACAAAAATAACTCGTCAGCTACAGAAATTGATAACTGTACGGTAGAAACTGAAGATGACCATAATTGATTAATCATTGAAATCAATTAATACTCCATTTTTTAATGCCATAGTTAAAAGAGAGTCTACATAACCTTTCTTAAGAATTGGGACAGCGAATTTACTGGTTCAAAAAATTGATAAAAATTCTACTAATATTATTCGAAAAAAATAGTTTCATCTTGAAAAATCTAGTCTTAGTAGATAGTAAAGAAAATTTTACAAATACTGTATGAAATCCAGAATTTTGGCATTAGCATTGCTCTCCTAAACGTGTTATCGTATTTTCCATTGCTCTTTACAATGACATTCATCAAATTAATTAATCTTGTTAATTGAATTTTCCCTCATTGTTATTCCGTTGCTATTGATTGTTCAATACAGTCTCAGCATTTAATTCCTTTGATATTCAATATCCTAGACATACATTTTATCGTCTTTTTTCTTTAGGGCTACATGTGACGGAATAATTTGAAATGGTACCCAGATTTATATTTGTATTTATATATTTTATGTATGTATCCTTAGATTAGATTAATAGATAAAAATGTATTTTTATTGAATTTCCAAACACAATTGACAATAACAATTCTATTCTACTCAATTATAAACTATCCACACTCATCATACAATATAAAATAATCTTCAAGTCCATCTGTGAAGCAAGCTTCACGTGTAGAAGCAAGAAGCAAGCTTCATCGTCATACATCTGACGACGCGCAAAACCGAAATACTCTGTCGAGAAAAGTTGATAATGTCTCTCTAGTGTATTTCTGAACCCAGTCGAAACAAAATTGATAATGCCTCTATTGTATTTCTGTTTTGTCTGGAATCGGGTATCGAGTATGTGCTTCTGCTTAGGCTAACTATAGAGAGACACTATCATATAGTAATAAGTTTTAAAGCCACACTCCCAAACTCAATTCTACTGCTATATTTTTTTAATGTAATTGTGTATTGTTGACAAAACCTATTGCAATTGATTTTGTTGAATGCGCAATCAAATAATGTATTTTTATTCTTCTTACTTCTTAACACTATTTCACAGAATGTTCTAGACATTTTCAAATTGTTTCTATTGAACGTTGGATAGTTTATACTGATTCAGTTTGATTTGTGTGTTCAGGAAACCGACGCCGTCGCCCCCAGCTGTTGCCATTCCGACGTCTGCGCCCGTCAACATACCCAACTCGGCACAGCCGCACGCGCAGGCGCAATCTGTCAACAAAGAGGCGTGGCCCTCTCTCCAGACTGGCCTCACGCCTCCCAACAGTGGTCAGTAGTCAGTAGACAAACAAGCACTGTTTCCTATGCAAAACATTCATTTCATTTATGCTGTCAGTTTGAAGTGATTTCAAGAGATTCACTTCAAATTGTCTGCATTTACAATATTAGACATTTATCATTTAGACTTGATATCATAGCCGAAACATGTTGTAAGTAAACAAATTCAAAAAAGGGTAAAAATACAAATTCAAAAGAGAGAAAAAATTAAAAAAGAGTAAACAATTTTATAAAATATTTTTATTTCTATTTCTGTCTGCATTTAGTTTTATGAGATGCACTGATGCTATTCACAAGTACAGTTTGTAGTTGATCCAATTATACATCCTTAAACATTTTCAACCATTTGAAGATTAAGGCCCGTTTGCGTTTACATCTATCCAATTTAACCGCCGTAAATGGTGTATTTGCATTGTTGTCCGATTTGTGTCTTTGGTTCTCCTGGAATTGTTTAGAAGCAACTGTTATAAGACATCATTTAACGGCTGTTGAATTCTATAAAACGTTCAACTATTCATTTGTACAACTGAGGTGAAAACATTAATATATTCATTTGCTTGAAAGAATAGAATACTTTTCATTGTACTTTTTACGGTACTGTAGTCTCTCCTGAGCTTTTTGTCAGAATATTCATTTTGATTTGGATTGTATAGTATACATTGGAAATGAGACAGTTTGGACATGAGCCTGTTGTGCCTTTCCTCATGTCAAGTATTTGTACACAATGTGATAAATAAATAAAATATTCAACAAAAGTTCAATAATTGTAATGTTGGACTCACAGTAATATCGCAGCTTGTCTTACATTAAAATATCCAAGTCTGTCATGGGTAATACCTCATAATTCACTGCATTAATCCATATTATGTCTGATCAAATTTGTAATTAGAATAATTAGATTGCGATTTCGACATTGAAGCATTACTTCACTTGCGTTCAAGCACTGTAGTAATCAAAGTTGTGTTTTTTAAATCATTAAAGTTGTGTTTTTTAAATCATTAAAGTTGTGTTTTAGTTTTTTAAATCATTATCTGTATTCAGTCTGATATAAATATATTACTAAACAACGAACTAATCTATACAATATAAAGGGAAGAATTAACGTATACATGTACGACAGTACGAGGTACGAAATACAATATTTGATGCATCATTCGTCTGAACTACTGAACTGATAACCTTAAAATTTTGCATAAAGATTCTTCATTCACCGAGAATGGTTATAGACCTATTTCCATTTGTATCAATCAATTCATTACAAATTTGATCATTAAAACATTATTCAATCTATGATACAAAGTTTACATAAGAGCCCAATTAAATAGTATATTTTATTGTAAATTATTGCAGTTGGTGATACTTTCAATATCAGCATGGAACTATAAAACTAAATTCAATATATTTCTGCTATTAACAGAAGACCTTTGCGAAGCATGGATAAAACCTGCTCCTACTAAATAATATATATATATATATATAATAATTACTTAACAATTTTATTACTAGTAAATTAATAAACAATTATTATTAATTAACAATTGTCCAAATAATTTCTATATAGTTAATTTTTATATATTTAGTATGTATGTTATTCTTCTATAGAAGTATGAGATTAGTGCAACTTACTACATGAATAATGTAATTCCAAGAATGAAGAAATCTACAATTTAATTTTTTGTGCTGCAGATTCGGCTCCAATGTCAGTTCCGATTCAAACGACGCATCCAGCATCGCAATCGTATCCTTCGCCTCCAAACATTCAACATAACACTAACAATAATAAAAACGAAACACGAAAAAATAATTCCAACACATCAAAAAGCCACAAAAAGAGGCCACCGGCATCAGAAGACAGGTAATCCCATGTTTTCCAATCATTTAATTTTACATATGTACAAAAAGCGTTTTTAACCCGGTTCGGATGAAAGCTGATACCCATATATATATATATAATATAAGTAAATGTGTCTGGTACTGAGAGATTATCATTCACATAAGTCTAATTGGACTATGCATATCTTTTGAAAATATGAGATTATTAATATGAAGATATGAGATCATCTTAATATGAGATTATTCAATCAATTTTCTGGTTCAGGAGAATAAAATATTTGTATTGTTGAATATATACTAGTGTATAGCTAACTTTACTGAAGTTTATTGTTAAAATTCATTCTTTGTCATTTTGTTTCAGAAAACCTAAAGAAAATCACACAACACATTGTAGTGATCAAAGTCAGCCGCTATGGGAACAAGAAATAGAGTGTAAAGACAGCGTATTATTACAAACTAGCACAGTATCCCATGTCCCACCTGCAGGTTGGTACTTTCCATTCATTTCTTGCTGAAAGATATCAAATTACATGCTCCCAAAAAATCTCATTTAACCGAAGCTTTTCTTGAGTTTATCATAACACTGTAATTCCTTACTATTGAATAGAATACTATTGGGTATAGTAGATCAATATCTTATTATCTGTTACAATCGGTTCAACTGTGTATTCATATTTTTGTAATTCTAAAAAACAACTTTTATTCCAGAAACGTTAAGTGGTCAAAGAAGCCGAGCAGCTAATCTTTTCGAACAGGATAATAATTCATTTTTCTCGTCAAATACTTTCTCAAAAATCAACAATTGCACATCAGGAACAGGTAAAAAATTGCATTCAATTCTTAGTCTAATATTTACAATATTATGGGAATCGCCTACTCAATTTAGCTTGCTCACCTTTAGCTTTATGTTTTATCGCTGATGATGATAATAATAATAATAATATTAATAAAATTCTTCAACACTATAGATTGATAAAATGAAATATTGAATGAATAGAGATATATTTATATTATAAAACTATCAATTCCTCATGTTTTATAAATTAGACTCATTTCTTATCTACAGTATTATCAACTTGAGATATTTTCATTTTGTAATATTTGGATATTTTAGTTCATAATAGATTATGATATTAATAATATTTATAAGGGTATAATAATATTATTGGCAGGGTGGTATCACCTCGCTTTCAGTAGACTACAATTCAATGGTTACTATTAAGGGTGACTATATAAAAATAAATCAATTCAATCATTATTCTTAGTTTGATTAAAAAAATCTCCAATTCAGATATATGATGGAGAAACATTAGGCTATAATGACTTGGCAACATAGGTTGTATCAAATCTTCCTTGAGATCACTCATGGAAGACATCCAGTTGTACAGAGTTATTCCAAATGATTTACTCCTTTTTAAAAAAAAATTTACCCAAGTATTAATCTGAAACCAACAATATCAATGAGAAGAGAATATTCAAAAGGTTTTACAATAATTACTCTGGCCCCCAGAGACAAGACTGTCAGGATGCACAGTCAGCTCAGCTGGGTGGGCGGTCTGTCACCGGGCATTCTTTTTTAACTAGAGTAGCCACTTTCTGGCTGGCGGCTCAGGCAAATAGGGGCCTAAGGTAATTATTGTGAAAAAACGTTAAAATCTTGTCTTTCTATTGGATTAAAGATTGTTCGATTTGGGTAAATATGAATTTTTCAAAATGGGTTCGTCATTATTCAGTATAACCATGTATTGTAATTATTCCAAGAAAAGTAATGTTTGCTTGGACTTTGATCATTTCAATTTTGAAGATTTTTTATGTTTTTGATCTTTCAATATCAGTCACAAATGTTTTGATTTGCATGGTTTGGACTTTGTAGTGACAGATTGGTCGGTGAACGGCGTGACAAATAACATGCCAGATGTTCTGCCGCCGGTGCACTCTAGCGAAGACTGGCAAGCCGCGTTTGGATTTCCAGCTGTACAACAGCAATCTGAAGAAATGGTGATTAAGCCAACTAAACTATTACTTCTATTGATTAATTAACTCTTCCGTAGCTACCTAAATGATTATAACTTTCTGGGGATTGTAGAAAGTGATAATTATGTAATTATAATATCACTATACATACAAATATATCGGTAGATATATTTATGTTGAATTATAATAGTCAACGATTTCACAACCTTATGAGACACTCGAAGACAGTTAACGATTAAAACTGTCTTGAGTGTTATTGAATATCTCATTGTTGCAGATATCTTTATCAATTTAGAATATTGTATATTTTGTATTCAAGGCTCATGCGTCTCTTCAGGCGTTTACAGGCGAGTCAGCAATTGGCTGTGAGTTGGTGTTCGGGAATCAGCTGATAATCAGCCAACCGGAGAGCTTCCTGCCTTGCTGACTCGTCTGAAAACGCCTGAGAAAACGCTTTTTGTGGCTTGGCCCTAAGTGGTTGTGACACTTCTAAGACGAAGTCAAAGACACTTTTCAAAGTACAAGTGTGCATTATACATACAAATATCATACAAGCTGGATATATTCCAACTGCATTAAAATACTTTCAGGTGTTCATTGTACTCTTTTTCAATTAAAATAATAAAAAACGCTTCTTGAATTGAATAAAAACTAAGTTTAAGGTAATCCAATGTTGATTTTTGCCATTTTCCATTTGGTGTTTTTCTATTAAAATGTGTGTGTGCAGTGTGGACGCGACGACGACCTTGGCTTCGATCCTTTCCACGAAACACAGAAGGCGTTGGCTGAAATGATTGAAAAAGAAGAACAAACCCATCATCGCATGTATCAGCAGAAGCTGCTTACAACAATGCAACACAATCAAAGGTAATTGGCATTGCTATTTTCATTAGCAGTCGACTATGTTTTGTAAACTATTACAAAATTTAATGCTATCGCTTTTTACTGAGAAAGCTATCGAACCCTGTAACTTGTATTTCACCCTTTTACATCGTATCATTTCCCCTCATTTTGCTCCTTTGTTGTCAAAAATCTTGTATTTCTTGAATGGTTACTTTCTGTGTTATGTACAACTTACATGATTTGTATAATGTTTCTTTCAGAACATGGATTTGATTGAGTCTCACAAAAAATACACTTAAAATAAGTTTTATCCAAAGTTATACTGACCATTTTTTTTTATTTAAAAAGTTGGTGGCTTCTTAGTATTATCATAGAGAAACAATAGCATAAGTAGATATCCCATGATATAGGGCGTTTATGTCGCAACTCTAACTGTTATCTCAAGCCGATAGTTCATTTAATTCTTTCCCGTGAAGCTGTGTGACGCTGGTAGTCTCTCATATTGTGTCGTTCATACACTCTCACTTAACAAAACAGTAGAATTCGACAATAATCAACAGTAATCGGCTTGAGATAACAGTAAAAGCTGCGACATAAACGCCCTATACCATGGGATATCTACTTACGCTATTGTTTCTCTATGGTACTATTAAGATTAAGAGTGTATTCTTAAGAGTATATTCAACAGTTTAAGTTATAGGATTTCAAGGATAACTTATGCTGTTATCTTAGAACAGCATCAGTGATCCTTAAAATCCTACAATCTTGTAGTCTGTGTAGATATTCTATTTTATAGTGAATAATTATTTTAAGAAAATTTTTAAAATGTCTTTCCTATCTTGAATTTACTGTATTAACTTACTGTATATTTATTCTGCAATTTACTGTATATTATGTTCTTAACACACAGGTTTTGAAATGTGTCTCAAGAAGAAATTAAGTCACCTCCATCTTCAAAATGAATGTATGGATATCATATTGGTACATTCAAGTTCTGAAATACTAGAAAATACGTGGATCCCTTGTTCCTTGAATAAAATTTCACAAATCAAGTTATTTTCAACGTTTTTTCCAAAATTAAACCTTTGTAAATAAACCTATCATTTTCAATTTCAATCCAGATATTGATTATTTTTTACTGTTATTTTAAAGGTATTATCATAGAGAAACAATAGCATAAGTAGATATCCCATGGCATAGGGCGTTTATGTCGCAACTTTTACTGTTATCTCAAGCCGATAGCCCACGTAGTTCTTTCCCGTGAAGCTTTATGACGCTGGTAGTCTCTCATATTGTGCCGTTCATACACTCTTACCCGGTCATAACAGTAAAAATCAACAATAATCGACAGTAATCGGCTTGGGATAACAGTAGTTGCGACATAAACGCCCTATACCATGGGATATCTACTTACGCTATTGTTTCTCTATGGTATTATCTTCTCTACTATCCATAAAATAATGATTCTCAAAGACGTATACTAGTAATGCATGTATATATGAAGAGGAATATTAGCAATACAAATATTGAAAAAATTACTCAAATATATTATTGTTCGACACAACCAATAACATTATTAATTACAACATCAATGAATAATAATAACCAAGTGTTTCCGTTTATTGCGTGGTCATACTACATAGGCATGTCCACAAGTGTACAAATCAAAAAGAATAAAAAAGTGCCATGAGGCAAGTTTTTCAAACTGTGATACAGTACTTCAGGTTTCAGACACATAGGGCCGGTTTCCGAGCTCGGGATTTGGCTAAGTTCTAGACTTTAAACAGCTGGAGTTATGAAATTGGCTTTCCGAAACGGAGCGTAGTCGTAGTCATTGTCAAAGTCACGCTTGAATTAAATTTCAAAAAACTATAAAATTAAACACAAAATAAAATAAAGAGAAAATAGTGTAAAGTTTCAGCTATTTTGAATTATTTAGAAATGTTTGATTTCGTCAAGGAAAAACGTTTCCAATTATAAAAATGAGAAAATAAAAACTGCGACTGCTGTTATAAAAACTACGACTACGCTCAGTTTTTGAAAGCTAATTTTCTTACTTCAGCTGTTTAAAGTTTGGAACTTAGCCAAATCCCGAGCTCGGAAACCGGCCCTTAATTTTGCAAACTTCTAAAAAAATCCATATATGATGAATACTGTTGCAACATTATTTTACTGTCACGTTTACTAGAAATATTTTAATGTGGTTTGCGTCAAAATGAATGAATATACTTTATTGCAATCTCTGAACATGTTCACATATACATTCTGCAAATACAAGCATGAGCGCAGGAGAACAAAAATTACTGTAGTGGCTCTGAATGTAAATGTTTCATTTTAATGTTGAAATAACTAGCTATTTTAATTGAACAGCTAGAACTTGCAGAAGACTGGTTATCTCAACTGGTTCAAAATGGAAAATAAATAAGAACTCTCGAAGTTATTTTAGAACTGTCTGAACAAGAAACGATGGCATTGTTTGTCATTAAAATGGGGATTTCAAACTTTGCGTCGGTCTTTGTTCAGCCTTGCTAAATTTCTATGATATTATTCATTCTCTTTTGCTTTTCGTATCCTTTTTTCAGGTGTTGTAATTGTTATTCATACTTTTGATTGTGTTTTGGCAGGCATTTTTGAATTGTTTTTGTTTTAGGATCACAAACTGTTCGAAGCTGCTGGACGGACTTCGGGTGGCACCCCGCACTCGCCTCCCCCCTCCCGGCTTCACATCCACTCCCAATCACATGAATGCCTTCGGTCTGGGCATTCCAAGAACAGGTACTCACTCTCTACCCAACGCAACTCATACTGACATTTTCTGCATTAAATATAAAACTAGTTTTATATAAGGTGGGGCAGTCAAACTTCACTATTTCAGGTAATGAAATTCCCTGAACATTTGTTCAAGTTATATTTTTCAATAAATCGTAAGAACACAAATAGAAATTTTGGTTTCTTACAGAAGAATTGATTCTTTTTGAATATGATTCCAGAAAGATGGTGACCATCATTTTGAACATATTGTTAAGTCTCACTCTGGAATTGTCACTAACACGTCGTAACTCCTGTGGTATTATTGATCGAATCTCTTGTGTTATCCGCATTTTCAAGTCCTGTATCTCGATGTGTCTCAAAAACCTTTGACTTGAGGTATCCCCATGACAGTAACTTAGATGGGGTGATGGGGGAGGCCACCGAATATCATCCCCCCATTCCTACTGATCAAATGGTTCGGAAGCCATTTTTCTTATAAGGTCAATCCATACTGTGGCCATATGACTAGTTGTTCCATCTTGTTGAAAATGAGTGTTCTCGTTCACATGGAATATGGAATCGTCCAAGTTCAGAAATGAGGGAGTGGTTCAGCATTTGAACGCAGCGAACTGATGTTACTGTAATGGCGTGACCGTTGTTATCCTGGAAAAAATATGGACCAATTATTGCATTCAAAGACATCGCACACCAGACAGTCACTTTGAACAAATGGAGTGGCCTTTCATGAAGGTCTTCTGCATTTTGAACAGCCCAATACCGAAAATGCTGTATATTTATGTGCTAGTGAAACTTGAACAATGTGTGCAAAACGATCATTCTTCTAATTTCTATTGATTCAATTTGATTCTATTGATTCAATGATACACAATTATTTTTTAAAATAATTTGTTGGAGGATCAACAGGCACAGCCCAAAAATGTTTCTCCCCTAAATTTTGATTCATTAAAATAGTCCAGAAGTAGGTTATGTTTTCTCCACTTTCTCCACAAATTTTGTCTTTCTTTCTGACCAATAAATCTTTCTTGAAACAATAAAGTATGATCGTCACCTTACTGGAGTAATATTAAAAAAAAACTAAAATTTTTCCATTTTCGTTCTAACGATTTGTTGGAATATATTACTTGAAACTATTTTCTGTGAATTTAATTTTAATACCTAAAATAGTGCAGTTTGACTGCCCACCTTGTATAACTATTTGAATAACTCTAGCTGTGATTGTTATATTGACAATACTATTATTGTCAATCTAAAGACAAATCTGAAAAATAATCTTCTGTAGAAATAATTGCTAAATCATCTATATTAATTTTCAGAAGTACTATATTTTATAATATTATTATAGATCATATTTATGAGGTATCAATTTTTTATAATTGTGTGTGATATTTATTTATTTATTGGATAGAGCAAACACTACAACAGTTATCAATATCTATTCAGATATGTGATAAGACATTAGTTTTCTAAACTAATTTCTGCTGTAGAAAGTCGAATATTTTAAGTGAAACTTTATTGAAGTTTGTTTACAGAAATTTTTTAGAAATGAATAAATCATGTTGCTTCGAATTAATGTGAAAACGATATCCAAGTAAATTATATTCAGCTAGAAGGTTCAAAAAAGTATGTAAGAAGAAAAGCCTTTTGAAATGTACAGTCAAATACAATACTCGAATAGTTTGCTAGACCATATAATTATTTTCACATACTTCCATTTCAAATTCGCTATTTGAATAAAATAATGATGATCATGCCATAACCTTAAGGACTTCAAGTATACAGTTAGGAATAGGAAAATTGAAGTGACTCTAGAAATGAAAGCGAAGGCAGATGAAATGTACATCCCACAACCACATATAACCTTTTATTATACAGTAATTGAAAATCTCATATTAATTTCCACAATAGAGTTCAATGCAAGGTTTTCGTAATATACCTACAGCTATTACCTTGTTTAGAGATCGTATCTATCCGTTTATTGTAATTGGAAGTAGAAAATGTATGTACGGCAAGGCGACTTAACTAATAGTAATACGGCGGCAGATCCTTGAAATATGTCAAATAACCTTTCTCATTTGTTTCCAGGAACTAAGGTTTTACCTTTCATGCAGCCTACTATTTCATTTCCACAACATTCTGCTCCGCCAGGTAAGAAAGAAAATTTTTATTTGATCTATGTCATTTTGGAATGTCTATTTCATAATTTTATTACATTTTTTTAGCAACTTGAAAACCGTTGATTAATTTTCAAAAGTACCGCTAGCTTAGCTGTGATATTTTGAATATCTCTAGGAATCGTTTCCGCAGTAATATCGGATCGTTTTTTATTTTATGTAATTATAGGTACGCATTCATTTATTATTCAACTCAACACTGTAGAATTTTGATTATTCTAAGAGAAAGATCAATGATAACTAATCATTTCTTTTGAAAATGGCTATCTGTTTAAATACCAAATTTGTAGGATTATTTAAATTTCAAGCGATAGTATTGATTTTAATTTTTCCACCATCTCCAACATTTTTCCCGGTTGTGTGCTGATGGGAAGGTTATTATTTTATATCCTTTCCATTGAATCGACAATTATTTGTTGAAACACCGCCGATTTATGAAGTTACATCACAATATAATATTATCGTTATTCAAATTGCTTTCAATCTTTATTCTCTTTAATTAATTTTTCATACTTTGTAAGAGTCTTTAAATAATTAGCTATACTGTTATTTGATGTATATTAGTGTATAAGCCAGTATATATTGTAACATACATAAATAAAGAACTAATCTAATCTAAGAAATTGTAATATTGGTGGAAAAGTAAATTACAAAAAATCCAAGAGTAAAATGGCACTATATATCAATAGTATTGTCATCACTAGAATGATATTCTAGCCAAAGATAATAACAAGACAACTTGTTGAATCGCTGGAAGGTACTAGGCCTATGACCCCCATGTGTTCGTGTTTCAACCTATGTTTTTCATTTAATTTTTTAGCTGAGAAACAAAATCTGGAGAGAGCAATAGGAACACTCACACTGAACGCTTGTCAACAACTACATCCAAGTCGCAACGTGTTTCAATGGCCAGATTTTTTTCGGCTCATGCATGATTCGACTTGCACATTAAATGTGATCACACCCTTACTGTTGTGTTTAGTTGCAAATGTGTAATTATGCTTTGAAGCTATGATATGCTAAAAATGTATATATTATTATTATTGTCTGCACTAATTAACGAACTAATTGAACAGGTATTCCTTTTGCAGCTTGGGATTGGTCAGCGCTGGACCCAGCTATAGTATCGACAGGTCAACACTGCGAAATGTACACCAGTCCACCGCCACCCGGTTTCGCTATTCGACAGACTTTAGACAGTGAGTCTCATAATACATTAAATAGATCAATAATCCATATTGCAGAAAAAATGAATGAATTAACGACACCATACATAATAATTATACAGTGACCCAAAAGTCATCATAAGCTTAGATTACATAACTCATGTATAGTGACTTTTGGGACACTGTATATTCATGTACGGTGATGTACATGGATATTTACATAACTCATGTATAGTGACTTTTGGGACACTGTATATTCATGTACGGTGATGTACATGGATATTTACATAACTCATGGATAGTTACTTTTGGGATACTCTGTATGGTGATATTGATCCATCAATTCTCATCACAACGCTTAGATTAGGCTATATAACTTTATGGATTATGATTTTTGGGACACTGCATATTTCTTTATGGTGATGTTGTTCCATTCATTAACATTTTAAAGTAATTAATTCACAAATTTGAGAAAATATTGATCCATGAAAATTTAAGAACGGATAATTGGCAGTAATGCTCAAAAATTGATCAATAAACTATTAGTCCTTTTTTTTATGATATCATTGTTATTTTGGTTAAATATCTTCAACGTACAATCAGAATTAAGTAGATTTCAGTAGGTGACCTCAAATGTTGTAGAACTGTAAAGTAGTAGGCCTATAAATAATGTGTTTGTGCAAATAAATGAAATAAATAATGATGCTTCTGATGCTTTCTATTTATGCTCTTCTCAACATTTTATAGATTTATTTGCTACATTCATGAATTAATATATTCTTATGATTAAACCAATTAAATACATCAATTACATGACAGAGTCGATGGAATTTAATTCATATTTGCGAAAATTAAACACATGTCAATTTTCAGTCTTATAGTAGGTGTGAGCATCATAAAATAAATTAGGCCTTTATTTTAAGGCAATATAAGAGAGATTTATTCAAATTTTTATATCTATCGTGTCATAGTACTATTAGTAATTCAATTCTTCCACAAATAGAGGGGAAAATGATCAATAAGGACATTATTAGATTTTTATTATTATTACACATGATATTTGTTATAAATGTGTGAACGATAGTTTTTCAGGCAGTAATAATAATACCTTTAATTATTTTTTTCAGATTTATAACAACTATGGGAAGTTTGAGGATCGGCAAGCCTGATGTCATGATCATTATAATTATTATAATCTGGTACTCTACTGGTAATCTTGAGATTCACAATAAAATATAGATAATTTATTTCTCTTATGGATAGGCATTTCAATATTTTGATCGTAAAATATCTCTGATTATTATTATATGTGAAAATTAAATATACAGTTTATTCTCTCCAATTTTGTTTTTGTGTATACTATCTTATTTAAGATGATGATGATGATGATATTAATAACAAATCTTGAATTATAATATTCACATACTTTTATCACGATATTATCTCTTAAATCTACTTAAAAACGACTGAAATTCGTGAAAATTCAGATTATCAGACTAGTTAGTGTTGAAATTTGGTCTCACCTACAATACTAAAGAAATTCGTTCAATTCTCTTCCTATAAAAAAGATGCTAGTTAACTTTTCTCTTTTAAAAATGGAGAATACACTGGGCTTTAAGTTTATTTTTTGTTGAATGTTTAAAATTGTTTAATTTTTGTTGTAGGAAAAAATAATATAATATAAACATGTTCTAACTCAAATGTCAAGATAGATTCTTTGACCCCGTGTTAATCAGATATAGTAGTTGTTTCTGTTCTAAATTGTTTATTTCCTCATATAATCTTGAAGCTGAAAAATAAATTTTACGGTAAGTGCTTTCAATCCTTGTAGATTTGTTGATAAAAATTACACGTGGAATTTATAATCAA
The DNA here is from genome assembly GCF_014356525.2 of Nilaparvata lugens. Lineage (NCBI taxonomy): Eukaryota > Metazoa > Arthropoda > Insecta > Hemiptera > Delphacidae > Nilaparvata > Nilaparvata lugens. Next base: position 21,823,847 of record NC_052509.1, read on the forward strand.
AGCATTCTTTTTAAATTCCTTCTACTTATAGTATTCATTTTTTGTGCAATAAAATTTTAAATCTTAACAACTCGTGAATTTGTAGCATAAATTTATTAATAGTTTTTTCAGTGCAGAAATTAGATTGATACTTTTTCTTGAGTACATCAACTATTTACCTACTCTCTAACTTGACAATATTTTAGAAAAATCAGTAATAATTCTACATTTTACGTGAACTAATTTTAATTTTTTAAATCTTATTTACACTAGTCTCTTGCGAATTGGGTTACTATTTTTCTCGTTTATGCTGCTGCACCCGAAAACTAACATGGTGAATTGAATGTGTGATTGTCTTTGTATCGTATTCTTGTCAGTACTCTTGATTAAACAAAATATCAATCAAGACATTTTTCCTAAAATGAATTTTATCAATTAATACCTACATTACACAGCATAATTTGCTATATTATGACTTGTATTTGAATCTATAAATAATGTTCCACATTCAACAAGATGAATGAATATGAATTTTTGTTATATGTGAAATTAATTTATATAATACTTATTCTCTTAATTGGGGCTTCATTGTACACAGTTGACTGAAAAATTAATTTAATTGAATTTAAAATAATTCAAGGACTCCCCACCAATTAAAGCCTTACGGAAATTATTAATTTTTATTGTAGTCAGTAATTTTGTATCTGTCAAATTTATCAGTTCGGAATTCATCTCAAATTGAAAGATCTTTCTTCAATATCCACCCTCAAACAATCTCATAATCACGTTGGGATCGTCTTTGCTCAAGGTCCTAAAAACGAGTCAGGCCAGAGCTCTAGAGTCATGTTGGCTGTTTTTGTAATAGTTATAGTCCAACTTCAAATCTCCAACACCAATATTTCTTGCAAGAATTTCCGATTGGAGGTTATTTAATATCTATTGTCTATTGAACAGAAGGATAAAAATAATTCACTTATCAAAATAAAATTATTGTTCACCTTGTACGAAAAGAATATACAAACTATTAAATCTTCGCTTATGAGCAAAACTTGACATTAATCCTGAAAATAAGTATTTATATTTCTCCTATTCTTGAATTGTCTTGAATAAGACTAATCACCATTGTGGTTCCATTATACATTACATTAAACCAACTTACTATGTATTTGTGATGATGCTATTATAAACATGGAAATATACTTTATTAGGTGGAGTTAGGTCAAGAGTCCACTCTACCACTCAACCTTGAAATAATGTTTATCTTCAAAACTGGATTATTGCAATGGTATATGTGTATAAATGGATTATCTAATTCAAGATTGAATTTGACCTGGCTTGTTTCAATACTAGATTTTTTAAAATAGAATTTCATGGATCAACATAGTTATCCATTGACTTGATATTTCAAAAATCATTAATTTTTCATTCAACTGGTCACAGTGTATACCTTTCCTTGATATTATTTTATTTTTAATCGACAAATATTAATAATATAGACGTTTTATACATTTATTCAAGCAAGCAGCTTGGCTTGACATCTTTCTCACCTGTTCAAGATTAATAATTACATGTTCTTTCTATTCTGGTGTAGGGATGTTCTTTTCTGTATTTTCTAACAATAATTTATTATTTGGTGAAAATGTTTCATAACGATATCTCACAAATGCTGTATCCTATTGTACAGTGTTGGTGTGAAGTTGTCGAACTTATATTCTAACTTTGATATCATTTGAATTGTGATATATTTGTTATTATTTTTAATTTTTGTTCATTATATGAGGCTGCCTATCCTCAGTAATTATGCAAACTTCTCTGTTGACATATTGTAAGATGGAGTGAAACCGACAGTATATTATAATATGCGGCAATGTTGAAAAATAAATAAAATGATCGATTATGCGCTATATAACAATGAAAAAATATGTTTACTCTCTTACATCACCTGTCCTATTTTTATGGTGTTCACAACCCGGGTCTAACATGAATGTGTCTTGTATTCTGTTTTCTTCAAAATAATAATACTTCTAGCACTACCTACTTCTGTTGAAATTTTTGTATTCTATATCACTAACTAATATTCCTTAATATTTTCCAATTCAAGTAAAAAACATATTCTGCTGGTATATTAAGTTGAAGAATAAAAAGTATCCGAAGAGTCTGTAGCCTAGCAAATAAATATTTTGAAAGGTGTGAGTAAATTAAATTATCATAAAAACTACATAACTTCAAAGATTTTACAAGCATTGTTCCAGAAATTTTATCTATCAAATGAGATTCAATTTATTCTGTCAGCATTCCTTACACATAAGATAAGGAATTCATTCACTTTTTGTCAATATTACTTACTAGCCGTCTGGCTCGCTTCGCTCGCCATATCCGTCCAAGAATGAGATCAGCAGGCTCGCTTCGCTCGCCTTCATTTTTCATTTGGGCATTTTTATCATATATTAGGACAATCCAGTCGGGGGTTCAGACTAAACGGCTGGCTAAACGGATATGGCGAGCGAAGCGAGCCTGACTGCTAGTAATATAATATTTCCAGGATTGAAGTAGCAGTGCCCAATCAATTTTTCCGCGATAAATGCATTTAAATCTTCAACTTGGTGCCAACCTAACAAAGTCAACTCAACTTAATGCCAACCTGACAAAATTATTAATTTAGTTGCCAGTTAACAACTGTTTCGAAGAGGTACTCTATCTAGATTATAGTTCTATAGTAACATATGATATGGAAATTTCAATTATAATATTAAGAGATTGGGAGAAGAAGAATATAGATGCTAAAAGACGAACTTTAAACCCTTAAAAACAACCCTTAGAGTTAAAATATTGCCAAAAGGTTTCTTAGTGCGCCTCTAAAGGGCCAACTGAACATACCTACCAAATTTGAACGTTTTTGGTCCGGTAGATTTTTAGTTATGCGAGTGAGTGAGTAAGTCAGTCAGTGAGTGAGTGCCATTTCGCTTGTATATATATATATATATATATATATATATATATATATAGATAGATATATAAGTCAATGTGCTTCTCATTAATTCAATGCTGACAGTGAATCTCACTAAAGAAATCTTCTATTCTTCGTTGAAAAAATCACTCGATCACATTGCTGGAGTGTTAATGTACCTACTAGTTGAAAAGTTGTACCCGTAATGTAGACTACCATGTAATTTCTCATTTGCCGCGTTTACTTAACTTCATACCATAATACCATTATGCTAGTGGATAGCTAAACATATATGCCATAAGCAAGTACCATTAACAATCAAGTCGACTTGGAGTGAGAACTTAGTGCACCGGCGAAGATAGCTTCAAGCTTGAGTGTTGAAGATAAAGCATGTATTTAATTGGGCCAGAGCATACCGCTCCACCATGTGCACCAGCTCCACCATTTAAATACATACATTATTTTCAACACTATCAAACTTGAAGCTATCTTATATATTGAACGATGACCCATTTCTTCATTACTAACTTACATATCGTGGGACAGCAAACATTTTTACATCCTCTTCTATAGGTACCACAAGTCAAGGTGGCCCCCGGTTAGTTTATAGTGTTGCTCCACTAATGTTTTTACCCAAATGCTGCCTCAAGCTCCAGGCTCTAAGTCTCAAGTCTGGGATCCCAGAATTTTGCGTGGCACGCAGTAGCTATTTGCCAGTAGTTGCCATTCCACCTCCTTCATTCCACCATCTTCTAGTGATAAGACGTGTTGTTGACAGGGGCGTATCCAGAAAAAAATCATGGGGGGATCATAACATTGACGTAGGAAAAACCTTAACTTTTGGGAGTCACCGGGGGGCGTGGGGGTATTGAAAATGTTATAATATACCTTCAAATTAGTGCGATTTCCACTGAAAAATAACATTTAATTTAAGGTGTTTTGTTCAAGTTGGCTAATTATTATTATTCGATTTCCCTTTGAAAATGTTATAGGCCTATGATTTTTTTATTGAATAACAAATCGAATGGAATGGAATTTTAATAGTAATTCAATTATTTAAAAAAATAATAATGAGTAGTACCCTGAATAGGCCTACTCATTTTAGATAGCAAACTATAATTTCGGCTCAAATTCTTATACAAACTTCAACACCATAGTATTAGGCTTAGTTTCAACTAAGATTCATTCACTATTTTTTCAATTTTTTTTATATTTTTTCAAATTTCACAATACATCCCCATATCCCCCTGGATACGACACTGGTTATTATAAAATGCAACAGTAACTACGGAATCCAATGTTGCATCGAATCCAAAATGAATCCAAGAGCATTGTTGATACACCAACCCAAACAGCCAAATCAACCATTAGCCGTTTTCACACCGATATCTTGCCGACACAACAGGACAGGGCAGAATTTACACTGATGGACAGTATTATTATTAGAGGAAGGTTCATAACTGCGCAAGATTTACTATTCACAGAATAGTTCCTCATAAAACAAATATTCCCTAAACTTGGTTTCATTATCCATCGGATACCTGGAAATCAAAATTGTAAGAAACACTTCTTCCTCTCTGTCAATGAAAAGTTCAAAGGGTTTTCATTTACAAAATTCATTAGTAGATTTTCTTCATTATCCTCTTCGTCCAGCATCAAAGCTACAGCAACGAGTCTGACATCTATGTTGTCTATGACTGAAAATACAATTGCGCGCTATGAGGTTGGTGCCAGAGAAAACACCCGCTTATTTAACAAGAACGTGTGGTTTCCGCATATCACTGATGACGGGCCACGCAATAACGCTGCGTGGTTCAGAGAAACCTAAGCTTAATCTGAAATTTGCTGACACGCCAGATGGCGGCTTCACCCCCAAAACCCTCACAATTTTGGACTTTTTCAAGTTTTCCATTTAATCATCATCCGCAAACATCATCAGAGAAGAACCATTGTCGTCGAGGTCATTTACAAGGAACAGTGTAGGCCCCAGCACCGATCCCTGAGGAACACCAAAAGCCACCGGAAGGGTCCGGGCGTTTGCACCACAGAGGGAGACAAGCTGAGTCCTTCCAGAAAGGTATGAGCCCAAGATGGAAAGGGCCAAGTCCCTTAGACCGTAGAAACTGAGTTTTCTAAGTAGAATGTGATGGTCCACACAGTCGAAAGCTCGGCTCAGATCACACAGAGCCAGAGCAAGAGACTCACCATTCTCGAAGGCAGCATCAATCCACTCAGCCACATGGTCGACTGCACCCACTGTTGATCTCCCAACTCGGAAACCAAACTGCATGTTGGAGAACAGGCCATTCTACTCGAAAAAAGCCTCCAGCTGAGGCTTTATCACTGCCTCAATTACCTTGCCAAAGACAGGAGTTATGGAGATTGGCCTGAAACTACGAAGATTCTCACGATCACCCTTCATGAAGACTGGGACAGTTCTTGATGTTTTCAAGAAATCAGGAAAATTTCCAGACCTCAAGCATTCATTGACAGATGCAGAGAGAGGAACTGCAATGGCATCAACAACCTCTCGAAGCATGCTCACAGACATGCCAAACACATCTGGACTTTTTGAGGGTTTGAAAGAGCGTATGATCTTCCTCAAGGCAGCTGGTGTGGTGGGGCGAAAGAAGGAGAGAGATGATCCTGTCCCGGCTGGATTCTTCCTTCCAACAGATCAATTGGATCAATGGCAGCATCAGGGAGGGAATCCACTATATCCTGAACCGAACCCACAAAGAATCCATTAAAATCATCCGGGCTTGCAAAGTCGGTCTTTTTCCGTGGCATGGATCTGTTTGTATTTATCACATCCCATGCAGCTTTGCAATGGTTAGGTACATCCTCAATCTGTCGCTCAGTTGCCAACCTCTTAGCCAGCTCGATCCTCCTCTTGTAGAATTGTTTAAAGTTTCTATATCTAGCAGAGCTGTCAGCATCACCATCCTCAAATCAGTTCTTGAGGGCGAGCATGAGTCCCTTAAGTCTGGTCAGACCATCAGTATACCACTCCCTGTGTGGACATCCAGATGTCTAGGTCTCCTCCTTAGTGCCTGGGGGCTGTGAGGCCTGACAATCTCAGGAAAAAAGAAATCGAATATGTCACGAAAATATTGAAAAAAGCTGCAAACAACTCAGTACCACCTGAGGAGAGGAAAATATCATTCCAGGATGTACTGGACAAGACACCTCTGAAATTTTCAAGGGCCGATTCATGCACAGGTGTCATGTTCTTCATTTTCTACAGACAATGAATAAAGTAAGCCTTGTTTGTTTCTCACGCTCTGGGCATTCCAGTGACCCACAATTAGTTTTTTATTCTTTTGAGTATTATCATTTATAAGCCTGAGTAGTGGTTGAGGCTTGATTTCCCTAAAAAAACTCGGGAATTAACGATTTGTCTAAATAACCTAAAAGATTATGTTTAATTATGTAAGAGGTTGAGTTTATACTATTTATTCTTCCAAATGACAATACGATGATATTATTATAAATATTTTGATTATTGAAAGAATGAAAAGTTTTTGATCAGCTGTTTTAGCACACTTGAAATTTGGCCAATCTGAATGTCAACTGTCAACGGAAGTTTAGGTTAGAAGTTCATCCTACTCTGAAAATAGAATTATTTGAATAGTTTATAATATATATCTTATCTGTATTTTATTCATCCAAATAAAATGATAGTATCTTATTGCAAAAACTTTATTCAATTCTAGAAGCATAAACTGATTCCATTTCATAAACTATTTTGTAATCACGTTCACATCAAATCAGAATCAGCTGACTTCAAGGTTATTTTACAGCCCTAGGGCCGTAAAATTTTTACCGGCCTGGTCGGAAAACAATCACTTTCGGCCTCCATATGACACATGTAAACCAGCTCATTACATCCAAGTGGGGCGAAAAAACATTTTTGCCTGTGGTGCAAACACTATTTTTGCCACACAAAAAAATAAACAATATATATATATGAGAATAATTGTCTATTATAAGCACTTCCGAAAGCAAAAGTGGAAGGTCATAGCTCTAGCAAATCTGAGGTAATCTGAATATCAAGAAATTGTCCAAGTATTTTTATTTTTTATTCTGATTTGTCTAAATAACCTAAAAGATTATGTTTAATTATGTAAGAGGTTGAGTTTATACTTTTTATTCTTCCAAATGACAATACGATGATATTATTATAAATATTTTGATTATTGAATGATAAACACAAAGAATGAAAAGTTTTTGATCAGCTGTTTTAGCACACTTGAAATTTGGCCAATCTGAATGTCAACTGTCAATGGAAGTTTAGGTTAGAAGTTCATCCTACTCTGAAAATAGAATTATTTGAATAGTTTATAATATATATCTTATCTGTATTTTATTCATCCAAATAAAATGAAAGTATATTATTACAGAATATTTTATTGAATTCTAAAAGCATAAAATGATTCCGTTTATCCACCATGTTCCATGATGAACGCTGTACTAGGAGGTTTGAGGTTAGATTCTATTATACTCTGAAAATTGAATTTGAATAGTTTATAATATCTCATTATTTGTATTTCATTCATCCAAATAAAATGATAGTATCTTATTGCAAAAACTTTATTCAATTCTAGAAGCATAAACTGATTCCATTTCATAAACTATTTTGTAATCACGTTCACATCAAATCAGAATCAGCTGACTTCAAGGTTATTTTACAGCCCTAGGGCCGTAAAATTTTTACCGGCCTGGTCGGAAAACAATCACTTTCGGCCTCCATATGACACATGTAAACCAGCTCATTACATCCAAGTGGGGCGAAAAAACATTTTTGCCCGTGGTGCAAACACTATTTTTGCCACACAAAAAAATAAACAATATATATATGAGAATAGTTGTTTACTAAGTACTTCCAAAAGCAGAAGTGGAAGGTGATAGCTCTAGCAAATCTGAGGTAATCTGAATATCAGGAAATTGTCCAAGTATTTTTATTTTTTATTCTGATTTGTCTAAATAACCTAAAAAATGATGTTCAATTATGTGGGAGGTTGAGTTTATACATTTTTATTCTTTCAAATGAAAATAAGATGATATTATTATAAATGTTTTAATTATTGAATAATGAAAAGTTTCTTGAACAGCTGTTTTTTGAACACCTTTCTTGGTTCCATGTTAGCGGCTGGAAAGCTTACCTGTTCTGACGTCAGACGGGAGTCGTCTGCAAACAATGTCTTTCAGTTCTATGTAAGGACTGGAAAACAGCTGCTTTCTGTGCAGTGTGGAGAAAAATAATTAACCGAGCGAATTGAGGTCTTAAGCTGCATACACATACTCGTGCTTCCAACCCGCACCGAGCACGCTCCTCCCTCGTACCGCCCACGTACCACCATTGCACAGCAATCGCTCCGCCTCCGCTCTCTACTCGCACCGATCATGAACGTTACGGAAGATGGTAGATCTTCTCGCGTTCCCCGGTCGAACCATTGTTGCTTGCCAGTCAATCATCAATCGCTCTGCTGGAGTGATGTTCGATCTTGGAGCGGAACGAAAGTCTGTACGCACCTTAAAGGTGCGTACAGACTGTCGCTCTGCTCCGCAACCGAACGTCACTCCAGCAGAGCGATTGATGATTGACCGGCGAGCAACAGTGGTTCAACCGGGGAATGCAAGAAGATCCAACATCTTTCGTAACGTTCATGATGGGTGCGTGGGCGGTGCGACTGTGGTTCGATGGTGGTACGAGGGCGGAACGAGGGAGGAGCGTGCTTGGTGTGGGTTGGAAGCACGAATAATTATGTATACACAGCTTAAGATTCAAGTCGACGGTTTGGCATTTCTCTTAATGTTTATATTTATGTTGCGCATTTATGGCGAAACGCGGTAATTGATTTTCATGAAATTTGACAGGTATGTTTCTTTATTAATTGCGCGTCGACGTATATACAAGGTTTTTGGAAATTTTTCATTTCAAGGATAATATGAAAGGAAAAAGGAGCCTCCTTCATATGCCAATATTAGAATAAAAATCTGGTGTGGCGCACTCACACAACTTTCCTTGCCGTTATGAAAATTGATCATCTGACGCTAGTGTGCACGCGCATCTGAAGTCTACTATTCCAAGATCTGAGCCAGCTGGTGATAGGACAATAACGCTGGAGACACACGAGGTCTGCTATCTCTTCATAGTGAATGATTCAATAGAATCAACAGTTGCCAACCGTTTGCAATTGAATAATCACATTTTCTCGAATTCCGAGCTTATTTTAAATTTTAGGTTAAAATGTTACAGAACATTAATTGTAGAGATTTTCATGCTCAATTTCTTCCATCTAAGGTCTTTGCTTGTGGATGAGAATACTGCGTGAGGTCTACTGTTCACAGAGCTACTACTTTATTATATAGATTGTCTTCTCAATTTTATCAAATGTTAATCAAATCAAATCATGTTTGATGTTATCAAATCACGCAATCTTAAAAATCTTTTGATTTTTAAATTTTGTAAATATCCCTGAATATCGAAAAACGTAATCTGAAATCCTATTCATGAGCTTGAAACAGATGCCGACAGACAGCGCACACAGCGCACAGTTTTTGGCACAGGTAAAAAGATCAATCTATAATATTTTGTGGAGCATCTATGCTCTTGCTATTATCAGGTGAGCTTGATATGGAAGGCATTTCCTTTCCTTCAAGTTTTCTGTTTTCGTTTTGCGAATGGTGATGGTGGTGTTTTAGGAAATCCGCACCCTTGTGCCAGTTATATAACATTTTTGCGTGCTTAATAAACCTTCAAACAAAATGGTGAGTTCAAAACTTTATCAGTGGCATGCTTCAACTAAGGAAATTACGTGGTGCTGAACATCTTTCAATTTGGTGATTGGTTTTTTGTTGCTCATAATGAGTTGTGTAGGATAATCTTATTTATCAACTTTGCTGATGTTAAAGGATTTAGCATTAGCACTGGAACAAAAGTGGCATTTTCGAAAACTTCACCAGATACATGACGGTTAGTACATTTTTGTGTTTGGGTAAAGTATATTAGAAACATTTAACAAAAAACAATATTGTAAACATTACTGCTCATTTACTCACTATTCGACAACTCTACGCTACACTTTCTTTAATCTTGTTATTCTTTGCATAAAAATTTCTTCTTGATTTTGTATGTCTTATATTTCACCCACTCTAAACTGTAGATTTTAAATATTATTGTTCTCTCATTTTTAGGTTGTAGGTTAGGTCGTTATTGATTGATCCTGCAAACATATTGTTGACTTGTTTGACACCTATCTTCCAATCCTTGACTTAATTTTGTGTACCGTAAATTTAATTATGAATCACAATCTCAAATAAATACACTTTTTGTTTATAAAATTTATAACATTCTAAACGGTAGGCTAGCGTATTCTTAAAATTCAAATCTAACAATTATCAAGTTGTTGGAGCTAACATGAATAAACTATAGGTACTTTTAACAATTTTATTAAAAACAAATTACTCCAATTCAGTAAGCTAGCTTATTTATGCACTTTAGTAGTAAAATAACATTATAGCCTAGTATAAAACGGGTGATTCCAATTAGGCCTACAGGCGTATACACATAAACCCCTGTTTTTTTTTTTTGTTTTTTTTAATTTTTAGTATTATTATGCAATCGTGTTATCGACAAGAATAGGTACTGCTTTTTTCTTACAGTTTGGTTAGGACAATAATGTCCTATTAAATTTGAATACCGTATCACTGTAGTTGAATGTAATTTTTGTTAATCCCATCTTTATTTCTGTAGCAACTTGTATAAAAAGATTAAGTGATTTACAAATAGTCAAGTTTCTAGTAGCCGGTATACTGTTGTAGCCTTTAGCTCACATTCTTTTGCTGATTTAAATTCTAGTACCGTAATCAAATATTACGTGTTTACGTGTCAGAAACTTGACCTATTGTCTTTTTTTCCAAATAACTATCACCAAAATAAATTATACCATTTGTAAAGATAATACAGTCAATGATAAAAGTATAATCGTTAATTTCAATTAAGCGGAAAATTGTTGAACTAGTTGACAGGCTACTTTTTATAATTTAAACGTTAATTCAGCATATTGATGTGAAATGTTTGATTAAATTTCTCTCGGAGTAGTTCTGGGATTATTTGCTCCTAACTCGAATGAGTAAGTTTGTCCTAAGGTTTACTAATAAAATGTAGGCTTATGATTTATTGCATGCCCTATCAAATTCACAGATTTAATAATTTGACAATGTATTTCAAGTTCATCAATAGAATAATATTCAACTGAAAAATGATACATAGAAACTAGTAGGCTAAGCTTAATTAATATGTTTGCATTATCATATAGTTATTCTATTTAATTTTTCCATCGTTGATTAATATGGGCATTTTCAAAGCCTTTTTCATTTTGTTTAATGAAAGGATAGCTCGTGACTTAGCACTTTTTTCATAGAATATATATATATATAATATATATATATATATATATATATATATATATATATATATATATATATATATATATATATATATGCCACCACAACGCGGGTTGTCAATTTTTTCTTCGCATTTTGTCATTTATTTTGAGTTGAAATTACAAAAAAATACAAAAATTTCTATACAACAATTATTTTTTAGGCTAATGCATAACACAAATTTTCAGCATTTAAATGAATAAATTATTTTTACTTTCCTTGCCCTAGGTAAGGAAAGTATTTCTTTCCGAAAAAAATTGAGGTACCCGGTACCCATTTTAAGATCCCCTGAGTCCAAAAAAGTGGGTTTTCTCCGAAAAGTTAAATCTCCGAATTAACAGAATGGCTTAAAATTTGAAACTTAAGGTCCTCACAATATGGTCCAATAAGGTCCGACACGAACAATTTCGATCAAATGCAATTCAAGATGGCGGCTAAAATGGCGAAAATGTTTTCAAAAAAAGGGTTTTTCTCGAAAACGGCTCCAACGATTTTGATCAAATTCATAACTTAAATAGCCAATGATAAGCTCTATCAACTGCCACAAATCCCATATCTGTAAAAATTTCAGGAGCTCCGCCCCATCTATGCAAAGTTTGATTTCAGATTACAAATTATCAGGTCTCAGATATAATTTAAACAAAAAAATTCAAGTGGGAATTATTGAGCATGAAAATCTCTACCAAAAATAGCCAATGATAAGCTCTATCAACTGCCACAAGTCCTATATCTGTAAAAATTTCAGGAGCTCCGCCCCATCTATGCAAAGTTTGATTTTAGATTTCCAATTATCAGGCTTCAGATACAATTTAAACAGAAAATTTCGAGTGGAAAAGATTTAGCATGAGAATCTCTACAATTAATGTTCAATAACATTTCCACCTAGAATTGAAAATAAGCTCAAAATTCGAGAAAATGTGATTATCTAATTTCAAACTGTTGGCAACTGTAGATTCTATTAAATCATTCACTATGAAGAGATAGCAGACCTCGTATGTCTCCAGCTTTATTGTCCTGTCACCAGCTGGCTCAGATCTTGGTTTATAAGTAGACTTGTGATGCGCGTGCACACTAGCGTCAGGTGATCAATTTTCAAAACGGCAAGGAAAGTTGTGTGAGTGCGCCACACTAGATTTTTACTCTAATATTGGTGTATGAAGGAGGCTCCTATTTCCTTTTATATTATCCTTGAAATGCAAAATTTCCAAACCCTTGTATATACGTCGACGCGCAATTAAAAAAGGAACATACCTGTCAAATTTCATGAAAATCTATTACTGCGTTTCGCCGTAAATGCGCAACATATAAACATTTAAACATTAAGAGAAACGCCAAACCGTCGACTTGAAGACCTCACTTCGCTCGGTCAATAATACAGTTTATTCATCAGCCCATAAAGAAAATTTTGTTATTCCAGCGATTCTCGATGTAACTTACTGTAGTATTCAAAGTTGACCTTCTTTCATGTAAAAATGCAACTTGAGTAAAACTACTATTCATCGTTATTATTTAGGAAATGGCATTACAATAGTAACTGCTTTCCAAGCAATTTTATATTTTTCGTCATAAAATTTGAATAATCAATTCAGATGTTGCCTATAACTCAGTAGGCCTACTACTTCAAATGATACGGTTGTTCTGTGATTTATCCATCCTATAAAACTGTGGTTGTAGTATTAGAAGCCTCACAAGAGTAGGGCTGGATTAATTCACTAATCTTGATGTGAGTATCTGCTATTACAATTTATATTTTAACATTCAATTTTATAGAGAACCTTTTAAGCGTCGAGAAACGTTTAAATTCAATATGGATTCCTTAGATAACTTATGTACGATTTAAAAACGTTTTTGAAACACAATAGGCCTATATTTTAGAAATCAAGTTAAAGTAAGTGTTGTTTTTATTCCATTTTTCAAAACAATATGATTCCATTTCAAAGAAAGAAGAGTTTTTTGAAAAAAGTTAAGTTGAGTTAGTCGTTTTCAATATTTCATTTATTATGACATGAGTTAGGTATGCTTGATCTCAATTATTGATTGCTATATTAATTATCATTATTATTCTAATTGAGTATTATTTAATTACCTCTTTGCATATTTACAAAATTCATTCCAATCCTGAACATTGATTTAAAACTCATTTAAGGAAATTTCGTCACATTTATCTTTTCTTGAACATTGATTTAAAACTCATTAAATCTCATTTAAGGAAATTTCGTCACATTTATTTTTTCTATTACGAATCACCTGTTGGATCTCTGTCAAAAATCGCGGTTTCTTTCCAAAGTGCAAAATCACGTTTGTAAAGTTTAACAATATTACCTGTATTATTTAAGGTGATCTGAGGTCAACTATGAATTTTATATTTCAAAAAATAGGATACTCAAGTCGCAAGTCTCTTGGCGACTCGACATGCTGGTTGCCGAGTGACGTTAAGCTGCGTTTCCACCGGAGTTAATAACACAAGTTTTCAACATTTTTGTTATTAACTGATGTTAATTACAAAAGTCACTAACATCATATTAAGCTGCGTTCACACCGGAGTTAATAACACGCGTTATTAACAAAAGTTATCAACTTGACTAAATCGACAAAAATTTCTCTTATAAAAAGTAATAGTTTTTAACAGAAATTCCTTGTTATTGACAAGATTTCTATTATCCATCGAGAGTCGGTAAAGATCAAAGGAAATGTGTTATGTTAATAACAAAAACCTCTTTTATCGCATCAACTTTTGTTAATAACATGTTCCTATCTTCCCCGCAACCCCCTCGCCCAGTATCCCTAACCTACAATATAGTTGTTCCCTAATAACTACAGCTGCTGACGAAACACGTGACAATGTTATTAACTTTTGTTGATAACAAAACTAGCAGCCAAAAGAAAATGTTATTATCATAAGTTAAGAACTTTTGTTATCAACTCTGGTGTAAACGCCCTATAATTTGTTTACATTACATTAGATGAAGATCTATTGAAAGATCATCATTATGTTAATGATCAAACCTGTTTCAATTTTAGCGTTTTTTCTATATTTTTTACCTTTTTTTATTTTCTCGTAGATTTAAATTGTTAAAATTTGGTACTCATATCCGTCATATATTTTTTTGGGTTAAGAATAAGTTTTTCCAGGGTTTTCTGAAAAAACTGAACCTGAAAGTATAAACTCGATACACAGGTGGTGCAGCTTAAGTAATGATAGTGTTAAATTGGAAGGTTTCTTTTCTCCAGTTTTTCATTGAGATTTCAATGCATTTCTCAAGTAATTCATACTTGAGATTTTCCTAGTATATATTAATGATCTGACAAGTGCTGCACCTGATTATGTATGCAGATGACACAACTGCTCTTGCAAAAAGCCCCGATCACTCTTGCAAGTAAATTGAAAATTGCACTGTCAGCAATGTCAAAGTGGTTTAAAGCAAACTGTCTATCGTTAAACTATAATAAAAGCCATGTTATTCAATTTAGCTCTGCTCGTAATATAACAGCAGTGATCGGAGTACACATCTTCCAATAATTAAAGACAGTGTTAAAGTGTCCTCTTCAACAAAATTCCTGGGACTTATAATAGATCAGAGTTTCACTTGGAAGGAGCATATTCAGGTCCTTGCAAAAAAACTAAATCAAGCTTATTTTGTAATTCTCACCCTCTCTCACTCACTAGACAAAGCACCCTATTGGCCGTCTACTTCGCATATGTCTACTCATATCTGATCTATGGAACCATTTTCTGGGGAAATTCTGTTGATAGCGGTAAAATTTTTATAATCCAGAAAAAAATAGCAAGAGTCATTTGTGGATTGAGATCGAGAGATTCTTGAAAAGCATTCTTCAAAAACCTAAACATTCTAAGGCTGCCATCTATTTTTATCTATCAATTGTTGGTTTTTGTTAAACGGAATTTAGATAAATTTCAATTCTGCACAGATAATCACGGGTATAATACACGTAATAGTAGTCTCATTGCTTTTCCAGTACATAGGTACACAGCTCTAGAAAAAACTCCATTCTACTCTGGAATACGTTATTTTAATAAATTACCTGCATCCATTAGAAATCTAGATTCAATAAACAAATTCAAACTAACAGTCAGAAAAATGCTAGCAGAGAAAGCCCTATTACTCTGCTGCCGAATTTCAATTTGTAAAAGGGGGCTGTAGAGTGTAACTTAACTTTTTGTGACTTTCATTTCCATGTGAATTTGATGAGATACATCATAGAGTGTATTTATTTATTTTACTTTCAAGAAGTTAGAACTAAGTCTTTTAAATATAATTTTGAAGTTAGGCTGTTCGCTACACTTTTTATCATTCAAATTGGATAATCTTTTTCAATATAATTGTTAAGATCATTATAAGAGTGAGAAAAAGCGGCAACTGAAATTTTTAAGTGGTCTAATAAGCGAGTTATGGGTTGTTAAGTGTTAACTTTCCAGATTTCGTTTTCTTTCCAGATCATAAACGGTTTCGTTTATATTACTAGAACTTCTCTTAAAATTAAAAAAATGTATCTTTCCAAACTAAAATTATTTATTACTTATTTACTTATTATTACTACTTATTACTTTATTTCCCATATCGTTCATAACTATATAAAAAAGTAACATTTTTTGTAAATTCGATAACTTGTTTATTTTGGCATTAATCGCAAAAAAACGCATATTAAAACAAAGCCATTGATATACTGAATGTATAAAAAAAATCCAATGGAAAATTCGAAACCGTTTATGATATGTAAAGAAAACGGAATCTGGAAAGTTAGCACTTGTAACAACCCATAACTTGCTTTTTAGACCACTTAAAAATTTCAGTTGCCGTTTTTCTCACTCTTGTAATGATCTTAACAATTATATTGAAAAAGATTATCCAATTTAAATAAAAATGAAAAGGTGTACCGAACAGCCTTGAAAGTGAATATCATTATAGTGCAGTTGCATGGCATTTGGCATTGCTGCAATGTAGTGGGCTACCAAGTTGGCATAGCGCGGTGCAATGTGTCGCAAAGTAAGTAGGCTAGTCCCTTCTTCCTTGTCCCCATCTCTTACTTCACTACTTTTGCTCCATTTCCATTCTCCTAATCTGTCTCACACTCCAGTTAGTCACGTGTCAACTATCAACCATGGCACGTACAGGATTGTTGATTGTTGGAATCATTGTTAGAGATTGAAATTCTCTACTCATACTGAGTTCCCTTAGAAATATTTTTTGCTCAGTCACACGTCCTAGCGAATTAATAGTTCTGTAGTACACATAGTTTTGTAGTCAGTTTTCCTAGTACGGTTGTGGAAATGATAGAATAGTGTTATAATTTTTCTTTCAATGAATAATCTGCTTTGCTATACAGTAATAAGTAGTGAATACTCTACTCTGCTCACTCTTACGTCTAATAAATTCTTGATTCATAATGAGTTTGATTTGCTCAGTTCTGATTCTATTTTCCTGTACAGTAGGCAATAGACACATTTTCCATCGTAGATAGCTCTGTAGTTGGTTTTCATAAACACTAGACAAGGGTTTTCTCAGTAGTTTAAGAGTGCGATTATGTGCCATCAGTACTCAGAATTGTGATTTTATGATAATTAGCATACAGTTGAATAAGTGTTGAAGAATATTTCATAATAATTGATAAAGGGTAGGCCTCAAATATTTTTTTGATTGAAATTTAGTAAAACTTGTAAATAGTTGGGAGAAAGAAAAATACATTTCAGTGAAAATGCTGGTAGTGTTATTGTGTAACATACGGTTATGGGTTTACTGGCGACAGAAAGGGTAAGCATCAAATTGAAATAGAATGTCATATAATAATTTTTTTTTTGATAAGTTCAATGAACCAACCATACTCTAGGCCTGGTTCTTGGTTGTGCTAGTATTTTGGTAGACATCTAAAAGAAATTTTGACGTAACCTGTATTTAATGAATATTAAATTCTATACATTTCCTTACTTATTAACGCTACGCTTAATAAATAACTCATAAGCTGAATCTTACAGTAGAATAGGCTGTATGCCAAAAGATAACATATTTTAGATAAAGATACAAAATTTTCTGTTCAAAAGTCACTGCTTCCAAACTAATATTAATTAAATATTGTATTCACTCATTAGCTGTCAGGCTCGCTTCGGTCGCCATATCCGTTCCTGGACCCCCTACTGGATCGTCCAAAAGTGAGATCAGCATTTTTCATTTGAGCATGCTTCATTCCATCATAAAGTCAAAGTACTGAGAAAGCGCAGAAAAGCTGAGAAAAACGTTGGAAAAACGCTGATTTTGGGCGTATCTTTGATGAAATTAAAGTCACCTCATCACAAAATTTTTAGGCTCTAGCTAAACCTCTGTACCAAATTTGAACATTTTTTGTCTATTACTTGATGAAAGAACTGAGAAAACGCAAAAAACCGCTAATTTTGGGCATATCTTTGGCGTTATTTCAAATTCCTTCTAACACAATATTATTACACCCCAGCTGAGCTTCTGTAGTAAATTTGAACATTTTCTGTTCATTTGTTCTCGATAAAGCGCAAAAAACGCTGGAAAAACGCAGATTTTGGGCGTATCTTTGGCGTTACTTCGAATTCCTTCTAGCACAACACTATTACACCCTAGCTTAGTTTCTGTACTAGATTTGAACAATTTCTGTTCATTTGTTCTGATAAATCTGAGAAAAAGCAAAAAAAAAAAAAACGCTGGAAAAACGCTAATTTTGGGCGTATCTTTGACGTTATTGCAAATTCCTTCTAACACAACATTATTACAACCTAGCTGAGCTTCTGTACTACGAGGGTTATCTCTAAAGTAAAGACCGTTTTGTTGTAAAAAAAATTATTAAAAAAATATGTTAAAACAAAGTGATACAGAATGAAATACACAACTTACATTATTGCTCTACATAGTCGCCATATGAATTGAGACATTTGTCATAGCGATTCAACAGCTTTAATATACCCTCGTCGTATTCTTCTGCCGCCAGTTCATCTAGCCATCGATTCACAGCATCTTTAAGTTCGTTATCACCCGCGAATTGCTTACCTCCCAAAAATTCTTTCAATTTACCAAACAAATGGTAATCTGAAGGTGCTAAATCTGGACTGTATGGTGGGTGACTGAAAATTTCCCATCCAAATCTGTTCAATAAATCGAGCGTCTTACCAGCCACATGTGGGCGAGCATTATCGTGCAACAGTATGATGCCGTCGGTAAGTCGTCCACGGCGGCGATTCTGAATGGCACGCCGTAACTTGAAGAGTGTTTCACAGTAATATTCTGCATTTACAGTCGTTCCGCGTGGCGTAAAGTCAATCAATATAATGCCAAATCGATCCCAAAATACCGTGGCCATCAATTTCCTTCCAAACGGTAGTGGCTTGATCTTTTTTGGTTTCGTTGGTGACTGAGGATGACGCCATTCACATGACTGCCGTTTTCTTTCTGGCGTGTAATAAAAAATCCAGGTTTCATCGCCGGTAAGCGGTAACTATTGAATTAAGGAATTCATCACCATTTCTTTGTAGCGCATTAGGAATTCCAAAGCAGATCCCATTCGGATTTGTTTGTGACGTTCCGATAACGCGTACGGCACCAAACGCGCACAAACTTTTCTGAAGCCTAAATGGTCATGCACAATGCGACCAATAACAGCTCTTGAAACACCAGGGAAAATACGGGTCAATTCAGATATTGTCATGCGACGATTGTTTTTGATTTCTTCATCGACCTTTTTCAACAAGTCCTCGTTGATTATTGAGGGCCTCCCGGAACTTTCTTCATCATGCACGTTAACTCTCTTATTTCTAAACCTTTCACACCATTTTCGAACGTTTCTTTCATTCATTACATTTTCACCGTACACAGTAACCAACTGCCTATGAATTTCGACCGGTTTAACGTTTTGATGGTTTAAAAAACGTATCACTCCATGAATTTCACAATCGGCGGCAACACCAATTGTCTCATTCATTTCTAAACGCTATAACTGAAACGTAAATAAAGATAGAACAACGCGACAAATGGCAGACAATGCAGTGTGTATATTACGCGACTGGATTCAGCCGACACAGGTTAGTCAACCTCACGGCGAGAAATTTCCCAACGGTCTTTACTTTAGAGATAACCCTCGTAAATTTGAACATTTTCTGTTCATTTGTTCTCGATAAAGCTGAGAAAACGCTGGAAAAACGCAGATTTTGGGCGTATCTTTGGAAATTTCTCCAAATCCGTTCTTAGTGCGCCTTTAAAGGGCCAGCTGAACATACCTAACAAATTTGAACGTTTTTGGTCCGGTAGATTTTTAGTTCTGTGAGTGAGTGCCATTTCGCTTTTATATATATAGAAGATTTATTTCAATAAATATTTTATTGTATTATTGAGGAAATCCATTCACCGTTCACCTAATACAGCTTAGATATCTTAACTATTTAGTGCCATGATGATGACCAGTTTTCTTTTAAACTAAATTATGCCTATAAATTTTTATTTAAGATATTGAAGAGACTTAATTTTAATAAAGTGGATTTTTGACAACATTTCAAGTCTCTTCAATTATGGAGAAGTTCCACAACATCAATATTCACGCTACAAACTTAATTAATTAAAAATATTGTTATAATAAGTATAGCTATAGGTTTCTCTCAACTGCTTAATTAATTAATTTGCCTGATATTCTACCACAAAAAAAGAATAATGTTCCCAGTAATGTAAGTAAATTATAATTTAATAGAACCCCTACTTGTGTAGGCTAATTTACCTGTATTGATGAACATAATCAAATGAATAAAAGTCCTTGCTTATGTTTAAAATTATTATTTTAAAAATTGTATAGGGATTGATTCTCACTAATCTGGAACTAAATAACTCATGTGATGGTCATTTGATTGTGGTTGTGCTTATCTACCAAGTTGAAAAATGTGGAAAGATCAATAGGAAAACGAAGTTATGTAATAATGTCTTGAAGGTCATTGCCGGTCTTGTATTCAAAGCAAGTTGCAGTGATGAGCGTAGTATGGTGTTGAGCGGAAAATGGCCGATTTCATGGTTCAATCCACCTGAGAATAATCTGGCTATAAAATTTAAGGAAGTCGTGCTCCAATATAAAGAAAAATTATTCTAATTACTTGTGGCGGTCCAATAATAAGCGTTAGGTAGTTATTCTCGAACTAGTTTTATCCTTCCTTTTTTGTCTTTTCGGTATTTAGAACTGTCTAATCTTGATTATGTATTATTAAAATAAATATGAAACACTGAACCAAAGTTTTGTTTAGGAATGGCTCTTGCAAATAGGTTCAATTATGATTCAGGGTCCTACAGTAAATAATAAAGTGAGGGGTGTCAACTCCCCTAGGTTGCCATTCACCATTCACCATGCTACTTCAACAAAAAATATTGCCAGTCGTCAGATTAGATACTTTTTTGCAAATATATTTTTGTGTCAGAGTTCGACAGGCTTCCAATCCATATTTTCAAGTCTCAGTATCTATTAGCATTTCAATTTCAATAGCTTAGCATATTCAAATCACTTCAATTAGTTTTCTTTCCATACATTCATGTTTCTATCAGCATCATATTTCCTAGTATGACTAATAGTACATTGTTTCATTCACACTAATCAGTACTCACCCAACTGCTAACTGACATTGTACTATGAATTGCATAACCCTATAAACTGTGCTTGTAGTCATGTAATATCATTTATAAAAACATTCAATGTCCGATCAAATCTCAAGATTATTATATCTAATCTATATTGGGGTTGCAAGGTTACGTTTAATTGAGTACGCTTGTGAATTTTAAAACTGCACATTTAGAACGCGACTAAATTTGTTTAGTAAGTTTTTAAAGAGGAGATGGAATCTCTAGAAATATACTCGGATCATTATAGCTTAATATGATTCCTTCTCAATTGGTGGATATCGGTTTTAATTATTATCATCAACTATTAATAGCCTATAAATGCTATCAAATGCTAAAAAATAATGAATAAGATATTCGTTTTGCGTTGAATTTGTAAAGTTGCCAAAGTAGTGGATGAAGAATTCCAGTTCAAGGAAAGCGTATAAATTTTTGTGTCCAAATATTTTCGAACCGAACCAATGAATTCAACGTGACCTTGCTCAAAATATAGCTATTGAATAAATGAGATAAGTTAGTTGTGAACCGCTTGTGTTAAGAAACATTGATGGTCTAAAATAGTATATACAACGTAAGTAGTTTAATTTGTCCATGTCTATGAAATCCTTCTTTGTTTTTGTAATATGTTGAATTATCTCAGAAATACACAAATTGATTGAAAGTAATCTGTTTTGTTTTGTTTAGCTTTTTATTATTTTAGTCTATTGGTTATGATCAATTCCTTTGATTGGCTTGCTTTTTATAATACCCAACTAGGCTAATTGCTAATCATGCGGATGCTAGATTTGAAAGCTTGTTTTAATGTGTTTCTAAGGTTGATATGCTTTGTTTTGTATTCACTTGTATTGCAAATAAATAAGATCCGATTCAAGAAATGCCTTTTTAGAAAAGAATTGCAAGTTATCATTCAATAATCACGTTATCTGAATAATTAATAAATAGTACGTTAACAAAGAATCAATCATCCCGTTATTTCACCGATAGGCCTACATTATTTATTAATTTATTGATTTTACTTTTTTTTTCAAGCTCATGATAGAAATTGATCAAAAAACTGCTGTATTTCAAGTTTTAATTTTAATACATGCAGTTAGTCAGAAATTGTGGTGTGTGTGTCTTCATAATTATTGAGTATTGAGAAAATAATGTTCATCGCAAGATTTATATTCACTTCAAAGCTCATGACATCATCCTTACATTTGTAGGTTCAGTTTTAATTCAGCTCTTTTTAATTTAGTTTCAAGTTTCAACTCGATCTACAACTGACAATGATACCATGAGCGTTGAAACTTAAGTTGAGTTTCAATTAAACTTTCAAAGCAGAAAATTTCTCGACATGTTAGAAGAGAAACGCAATATACAGGATGTTCAATTAAAAACAGAACCCATTGCTCATTAGCTTGTAGTAAATGTATTTATTCTGGGTAATGCATATTATATTTGTGTGAAACAGGTTAAATAATGTTTCTAATGTTGGTATAACTGGAGCTGGAGTAGGGATGACTATTTATTCCTTGTGCATAGCAGTTGAAATAGTGAAGGTTAAGTAATTTGAGTGTTTGTCAATAAATTATTATTTACTCACTGAACTAAGAGTTGGGTTCTGTTTTAAATTGAACACTCTGGGCCGGCCGGTTTCCGAGCCTGGCATTTAGCTAAGTTATACACTTTAAACAGCTGGAGTCAAAAAATTCGCTTTCCGAAACGGGGCGTAGTCGCATCCCACGTTCAAATTAAATTTCGAAAAACTAGAAAATTGAACACAAAATAAAATAAAGAGAAAATAGTGTAAATTTTCAGCTACTTGGAATTAATTAGTAATGTTTCATCCAATTATAGAAATGAGAAAATAAAGATTATCATAAAAACTGCGACTACGGAAAACTATACGATTCGGAAATCCAATTTTCCGACTCCAGCTATTTAAAGTCTATAACTTAGCTAAATCCCGAGCTTGGAAACCGGCCCTCTGTATATAAATAGGTAGTTTTTAAGTCACTTCAATTCATTACATTTTGAAAGGCAATAAAACGAAAGTACTGAGTGTATTTAGTTGAGCAATTTGAGATCATCGAGCACATTCAATGAACACTAGAACTGACTGAAGTTTTTTCAAAGTATAAACTTGATGTACAAAAATATGTATTGAGTGGAACGCTCACCTTCAAGATTAGTATTGATAGAAAATCCATATCGAGCACTGGAGGAGCATCTACTCTTTTATGATAGAGCCTGCTATAAGCATGAATATCATGATTACCACTCCATTCTGAAACAAAAAAGTTACACAGCACACTGTGTTAAATTGTATTTTGTAATAGAGAGGCACTCTAATTATTCATATATATCCGTCTAATCTATGCGCTCATTACTGAATAAATTTAAAAAGTGGATGAACTGTCAAAAGTGAGAGAATTCTCATGATGGGCTTCGAATTCCATTTTCAGGAAACAGTTTGGCAATACGTCAATCAATGGCTCATTTGTAAACGTAGAGCAATTTAATAAAAACGTACAGATGCATGTCCCTTGTTCTTCGAAAAATATTGTCCTACATTCGAGAATACCTCGAAAAAAAAACAAAATATAACAGTATATAAGTTTTGTTAGCAGTTACAAATGAAGAAAAATAATAAAAGAGTCAAGTAAGCTATAGTACTGTAATTCTGGTTAAATTTGGCACAGACTTACTTTAATAATTGATGAAACACTCAAAGTGATTATTGAAACGAATGCTTCTGAAATGGTGAACCAATAAGATCTGTTCCATTTTAAATAAATTAAAAGTTTATATTTCAATTCATTAAGAATAACAGCCTTTTAAACTATAAAAATATGATTTATACAAAAATTTATGACTACTAAGTTAGACAAATTCTTATTTCTACTTTATAACACCAGCAAGTGCAGGGTAAAAATAAATTGTTAAAAACCTCTTACTTTCTATCTATTCAAAGAATTAAATTGAATACATAATGCCCGTCCACACACAGAAAATCAAACAAAAGATGTTATCAGCTCTTAGGTCTGGGATTGATTGGACTGGACCACCATTCTCCTGATCTAGCACCGACTAGCATTTGTTTATGCACTTGAAGAAGCATCTAGTGTGCCACAGCCATTCCCAAGTGAAGCAGTGCTTGTCTAATGAAGCGGCCACCTTCTTTGCCGGTTGCATACAGAAGCTTGTCTCAAAATACACTATTGATTGGAATTATGCAGAATTAGAGTAAATAATATATAAAGAGTGGAGTAAAGTATATATAAAGTAAAGAGTAGAATTATAGTTCAGTATAATTTTTCAAGTAAATGAATAATTTTTGGTAAAAAGTTTGTTTTTTTTTGTAAAAACGGTACTTATAAAATACGCCTCGTACATTGTTCTCCGCATAATAGGAAAGATTGCCGCTTCGTAAAATGTCTGAGAATCGTTGGAGTGAATCGTTTCGGAAGGGAATTGGTGATAGCCGTAGCTGTTTCATATTTCAGAAAGTAGTCAATTATTATTCCATGGTCTGTAAATTATCCATCATAATAGCAATTGAAACTAATTGAGTTCACCTACTAATTTCCATGTCGTTGAATCAGTATCCTAAAAATCTAGATCTTCTTTCAAATAGCAAGTTGTTAAAAATTATTTTTCCACCTCGTTTAGTTTCATTGTGGCTTTAAAACTGTATTATTTGTTACATAGATTTTGCTTATAGACTCAGTGTACTTGAGTAATTATTTTGGCATGATTTTTTCATCATTCGATTCCAGTAATATATTGATCGTGAATTATTTTATTTTCATTCGATTTAGAAATCTTGTAGTCGATTCATATGACTGTGTCAAAATATACTTGGAAATCTCAGTAATTAGATTAATTTGACAGCTTGTTGAATATTGAAATCTATTGTAAAATCCATTTATATTAATCGGACTTTTACTTAGAGTAAAAAATACTTAGCTGCTCGTATTTGAGATAACTTCAACAAATTAGTCCTACTAAGATCTTGTACGTAGTAAATTATTAGCAGAAGCTGATAATTGATTGAATGAATGAAGTTTTATTCTCAATAAGCTTAATACAAGAAAATGTAAAATAAATGCATCAAAATAGTATATTTCGCACCTAGAGCAGAAAATGAGACTTTTCCGGCTCGAAATCGGTTTTCAAGACTAGAAAAGATTGAGAGCCGGAAAAACATTTTTGCCCGTGGTGCGAACGCTATCTTTCGCCACACACAAAAATAAACAATATTTATATGAGAATAGTTGTTTACTAATAGTCCAGGCGCTGGCTTACATTGAGCATACATGAGAGAGGCAGAGAATTTGACTTCGGATTATTGTAAGGGGGTCTTTAGTGTATATGAAACTCGATGTCGTCACGTCCCAGGGTGGTCGAAAAATTGGTGGGAGGGGGGTAAGTTGTAAAAAACGCGCGCTTATAAAATCGCCTGTCCTGCAGTTACTATTCATATTACAGCTTTGATTTTTTTCTCAATATTATGTACACATAACTGGCTTTCAATGTGGTCCTCTACATTTTTGCGATAAACCGCATAGTTTTTCCGTAAAAAATAAAATATCTCGAAAAATGTATTTTTTTATTATGGACTTTTTGTTATTTCTCGAATATTCAAGTCGCTAGACGATTTAGAGGAAAAGGTTCCCAATAAACGTTTTAGGCCGTTTCTTCCTGAATTCAGTGATATATATATAGTTTGGAGGTTACGATCATAGATGCGGTGGTGGGAGGGGGATAAGTAGCACTGTTACGCTGAGGTGCGGTCCTCCCCCATGATTAATGCGCATGTCTATCGTATCGCTCCTACTAGTTAGTCTATGCATTCAAATTATGTATTTCAGGAACGCTATCTTATGTATTTTCGGTCGCTGAACACGATTTTTCAACTCTCAAGCCTCAATAATTGATAATTCTCATCATAATATACAAATTATGGACAAAATTACAAAGTTCATCTCATTATCATTATTTATGATTAAATTGTAATGATAAACCATCTTGTTAGGAATATGTGTTTCTCAGACGGTGATAGCTCTAGCAAATCTGAGGTAATCTGAATATCAGGAAATTGTCCTGATATTTATACCAGTATTAAGTATTTTTTTTTATTCTGATTTGTCTAAATAACCTAAAAGATTATGTTCAATTATGTGGGAGGTTGAGTTTATACCTTTTTATTCCTTCAAATGACAACAAGATGATATTATTATAAATGTTTTAATTATTGAATAATGAACACAAATAATGAAAAGTTTTTTGATCAGCTGTTTTTGATCACCTTTCTTAGTTCCATGTTAGCGGCTGGAAAGGATACTCTTTCCGTCCTAGGCCGGAAAGAAACCTGTTCTGACGTCAGACGAGAGTCGTCTGCAAACAATGCCTTTCAGATCTATGTAGGGACTGGAAAACAGACTGCTTTCTGTGCAGTGTGGCGAAAACAAATAAACAAGTTTACAATAATACAGATCTGCTTAGTTATGAATCACAAACCAAATTTAATATTACTATTAAGAAAAATTCAGTGTAGCACGTAAAATTTTCTTAAACTTTTGGTGACTCATCCTATTTTTTAGTTTTAGGATTTGAAACACATTATTTCATTTATCTCGTCAATATTTATAAATACTATTCATATTATGGCTTTACTAGTATGACAATTCAATGATATGATTTGCTACTTTTTTTACTGATGATGATGATAATGGCCCATATGAATAAAGTTGAGCATTTGCCCATACTTCTAAAATATGGAGCATTTGCTTCATTTTCTATGAATAAACGTGAGCAAAACCTTTTGCTCATGCTCATCAAAAAAATAGTTTGAGCATTTGCTCAAAAGTAAAAGCTTTTGCTCAAAATTGTATGAATAAACTAAAGCATTTGCTCAACTTTTGAAGCAAATGCTTCAAAAAAGGTAAGTCTAGTCTAGAGCAGCTTATCAGCTTTTGCTCATAGTAAAATGGCTCAACTAATTCGTATGAGGAAGAGGAAACTATACCAGATACTATCACAACCAATAGTGTAGAACTATAAAACTCTTTTTAGATTCAACCATGATATATATCACCATTATTCCTACAAAAGAATAATTATTACAAATGCTACCTGTTATAAAGATAGCCATCACAAAATAGAAAATAGGCATTTAAGAATATGAGAGTGTAGACGATTATAAGAAGGCTATTGATATTATAAGAATATGCTGAATCAGATTATTATAGAGATGACATTTTTTCACGCTATTATTTCAAAATTCTAAACTCAACTAACCTAAAACTGTATTCATAAAAAATAGAAAACAGAGCAGACGACGCAAACACAAGCGGTGCCCCCTGTTTGCATATTTAGCGCTTCCGTGAGCTATAAATACAAATTAAGGCTACAAAAGCGAATCAGCTGATGAAAAATCTTTAAAATACGTGAGCATTTGCTCCAGAGTTCAGGAGCATAAGGTCAGATTATAAGGTAAAGCTTATTCATATCAAAATGAGCAAATGCTTTTGCTTCTACCTTTTGCTCATGAGCTAAACCTTATACTCAATGCTTTTGCTCATGAGCATTTGCTCTGGTTTTATTCATATGGGCCAATGACTCTATTTTGGAATGAAGTGTTTTTGAGGAACTTATAAAATATTTTTGTATCCAGATAGAATGTAAATTAATGTTATAGTGTTAATTTTTCATTGTTTATTGATTTCTGCTTTTTTTCTCTAGAATCATTTGAGAGTATGGGAATCAATCAACCATATTACATAAGTCATAAGTAGTGACAGAGGCAACTGATACTTACGCTATATTTTCTCTATGGTATGATCAATGGAATTCTCTGAATAATGTAACTTACTTGAAATAATTTCTACGACTAGTACTTACAAATTAATCACAGATTTTCATATTCATATTTGTATTAATTTATTGATCCAATTTTACACAATCCATCAAATTTCATTATAAAAGACAGAAGAAACTTATTCATCATTTTTTAGGATTTCCCACAAAAAACTTTCTGTTGGTTGAAGTTTATTATCATTGTTTTTTAACTTTGACTTTTCCAGTTCTAATGCTGGGTCATTATACAGGGTGGGTGAAAAGTCCGAGAACGGCTTAATAACTCATACACAAAGATAATTTGACGGTGGGTGTGATTGGGGATCCTACTTAAATTGACAAAAAACTACTTTATAATTACTTTACAAATCTGGTCCGCCATCTTTGATCCGCCATATTGAATGCAACTTGATTTTTTTTAAATAGGAAGGTGGTCGTGCGATACATGATTTCGATAGGGAATTTGAAGAAAAAATGAATGGTCAAAACCGCATATCGATATCTCAAACCGTTTCGGAAATATTCACATTATTAATCAATACTATTCTAAGCAGAAAAGAGAGAAAAAAGTCTGAGAACGGCTTAGTCTATAATATATAAAAGCGAAATGGCCCTCACTCACTGACTGACTGACTCACTCACTCGCAGAACTAAAAATCTACCGGACCAAAAACTTTCAAATTTGGTAGGTATGTAAGTTAGTAGTATGTAATGTTGGCCCTTTAGAGGCGCACTAAGAACGGATTTGGAAAAATTTTAACTCTAAAGGTGGTTCTTATTAAGCCGTTCTCGAACTTTTCACCCACTCTGTATAAATAAAGCCTTCAATTTCGTTCCAATACGTACTTATCTGTCGAAATACTGCGCTATTAACTTATATTAAGAAATCGTAGGTATAATGAAGTAAACAAATGCAAATAGTTGTGCATGAGCATGGTCAATAGAGTGAATAAGTATTGAAAAAGTCTTATTCAGTATTCTAATTTCAACTAGAATACCAGTGTGCTTTGGCTCAATATTGGTTGGCTGTTGAGAAATGTGTTCCCCAGAAATAACGTCATAACTTAACCAACGTGTATAGACATCACCGTCATTTTCCGTGTGTAACCTCGAGTAACTTTCACATATTTAGCACTTGATTCACGACATCCAATTTAAATTATCTGGGTCTAATATTAGAACGAATTTCTTGAATCACCCCAAGAAACATTAATTGAGTTTGGTACTCGGCATGAGTTAATAACAAAAAAATGTTTGAAGACTACTTGACTTTATAGCGGTTGATTGATAAATAATTTATAGATTATTATGAAATTAAAAAAATATAAATGATACTCAGGTCTTGAGTTACTCACTCTCTTATATCTTTCAGTTGAATTCATCTCAATTATTTAAAATATAATATCGTTAATTCTGTGTGAAGAAATATTTTACTACGTAATTGAAGGAAATTTTGTACAAAACTTTTCACTTGAACAATGATTATTGGACTTGTCTTACCCTCGACTCCCTCCTTGGAAACATACGCTTTCTTTAACTTTTACTTGAGTCCCTCTCTTATCGAAATCAAATTAGACTTCTTCCTAGGTTGACATTGCATTGAAATAACTTGATAGCAGTTCAGGTTTAATGCATGAATAAATTTACTTCATTTTTGATATCCGTACATCTACTAGAACCCTCAGACACAAGCTGATGTTTCTCGATTAATCTGGAAATCCAATTATTGCTAGTTTTACGTTGTATTGACTTGTATTGAGAATAGTCAAGGGTATACAAGTACAATTTAATACCGTTACGAATGCAATTACAGCATTCTCAGTTCTCAGTTGAAAGACTTCGCTGTGCATGCAACTAGCTGAACGGGTTGCCTGTTGGCTGTTGGCTCATTCCATTCACCTGTTGAAATGCTGCGCTCACTAAATTATAACACTTGCCAGGCTAGTGCTTTGTGACTAAAGCGCTTTCATTCATCGATTATTGCAAATGTTTCAATAAGCAGTGAAACTAGATTGTTCAACGAAATTTAAACAGAAATTGTTCAAACAGTAGACAACAGAAAACTATTGATTGTTTGATGTCATATATTTAATTTCCAATTAATTATTTCAGAGTAGATAATAAATGAACCAAAATAGTATACTGTTTGCTAAGTTGCTTGTACAATTTTGTTGAATCTGAATTCAGAAGCAAACAATCTTTTACAGGAGAGAAAACAATTATAAACAGACTCAAGTCTTATCTTTTAAGCATAAGCATAGCATAGCAGTGAACATTAACACCCAAAATATAACTTGAATCTTTTGATCAATGTAACAGGTGTTTCATTAAATACCAAATTTAAATGGCAAAACCTATTATTCTAGTAGCTCGGAGAACAGTAGAACTTGCTACACTCACTAACATCTTTACTCACACACGGCGCCTATCCACATACAAATTGGATTTAGAGTATGATGATTTATGCAATATGATCGGTGGAGGATGCTGAGAAATAGAAGTTCTTTACACTTTTGAGCTACGATGCACGGTTGAGATAAAATATCTGAAACTTGAAATTTTGGACTTGGAAAAATTATCGAATTCTAATTTTTTTTTTAAATTTGAACATGTGATATATGAAAAAATACCACCTTGTTCCTCTACACTTTTCAGCTCGGAAGCACGGTTATGATATGACATGTTTGAAGGGACGGATTCAAGGATCCAAAGGTTCAAAGAACTCCACATGTCAACCGTAATTTATTGTGCTCCCTAGTACGTTAGTTAGGCAAATCAATACCTGTGTCTTTTACAAGATCCAGGAGTTTTTTCCCATACTAAGATCCCATTCATCACCTGGTTGCTTGCAGCCAAACAGAGCCTTTCTCTTTGCCCCTGGTCTCTTGCAATCAAGTGTGATATGCTTGGCAGTCTCTTCAGACTGATTGGCTCCTAGTATTTACGTGAGTTCCACTCCTGGACATCTTTGTAGGTCCTTACGCTGAGGAAGGGGTCGCCAAATTGCCTCTAGGACACCTGATCACCCTCGACTCAGCCTCTTGATCCACATTTGTGCCTGAAGTTTCACCCATCTCTGGTCTCTTGGGTTTTCTCTTTTTGCCCATCCGAAACTTTGCAGGGTCAAAACCCTCATCTCTCCCAATAAGTTTTGCCTGAATGGTCGCCCTTTCCTGAGCAGAGCTGAGTTTTGGTCTCTCCACCCGCAAGCTGTTGACCTACGTGAGTACCATTCCTAGCCTTCTTGTAGATCCTTCTGCTGAGGAAGGGGTCGCCAAATTGCCTCTAGGACACCTGATCACCCTCGACTCAGCCTCTTGATCCACATTTGTGCCTGAAGTTTCACCCATCTCTGGTCTCTTGGGTTTTCTCTTTTTGCCCATCCGAAACTTTGCAGGGTCAAAACCATCATCTCTCCCAATAAGTTTTGCCTGAACGGCAGTTTTCCCATCTTTGAGCAGTGGTCTGAGAAGCTTATCCTTCCTCTCCACTTGGGATGGTGTGATTGAGTTTACATTATCCATGTCATGATCAATAAAAGCCTTCTCAATGTTGATAGCTTCTACATAAGAGTGCAGCGAAACCTTCTGTGTTTCTGAAGCACCCATTTCAGATTGAGGAACCTGCCCTGATGGGGCAGATCCCGATGGATTTGAAGGTAAAGCAACTTCTGGAGTTGCCTTGGGGTTTTTGGTTTGTTCATGTGGTTCCCACGAACAGCTAGTGAAGTGGAGTCAACCCAGACTGAGCCCCGCATGTCCAGGCAAGGCTAAATACCACAGGAGGGCGCCTGGTATCCTGCAGGCACCGTTAGAGACACCATATAAATGGTGTCCATCAGTACGGTCCACATCACACCTTGGGTTGGCCTAAGAAGAAGTAAGAATATGGCCAAGGAAGGCCTACAGATAGAAAAAGAAAGAAAGAATGGCACAAAGCCAAGTCAATGTATAAAAATACCATTCTAGAAATGAAAAGTTCAAAAGTATATTAAGAAGGAGAAGAAGGGTTTTTGGAAAGGGGGTCCCTTTTAGTAGCCTCCTACGACAAGCAGGGATACTCTGGGTGTATTCTGGTTTTCAACAAATCATCCTTGAGTACTATGTTCGACTCAAAGCTCCCCCAACCCACAGGGGGCGAAGCACGGTTAGAAAGTTAAAAAATCTGAAACTTGGATTGGAACTTTTAAATGTATAAGTTTTTGCGCCTTGTTTCAAAGTACTTGTATACCAAATTTCATCCAAATCTGACCATAACTGCGACTGTAACTGTGGTACAAACAAACAGACAAACGCTGATTGAATTGAAACATAGAATTCGCTTCGCTCATTCAACTACATAATTTGGTTAACTATACATGAAATGTGACAGTAGAAGTTGATGACATCCCAGCCTGTGATTATAATTTCCTCAAAGTTTTAGTTGACTGTAACAAAAAATTGTTTGATAACTTCCTCGGTTAACTTCACTTCTTATCATCCTATCATCTTGCCCACTACCAGTTGTAAGAAATTTATTGATCAACCAACCGCATTACTGAAAAATGAGGAAACTATTTGTAACCTATCTTGCCCACATTTTAAAGATTTATAAACAACATAAGCCTCTAAAATAAACATTCATTATTGGCACATTTCTGACACAATGTAACAAAACGACAGTTAAAACAGCACCGATTAAAGACTAGTTTTCTATAACAAAAAATAACACCTGCATTTGGCCTTTAATGCACTCTTCCCAACACAGAAATTTTACCATTAACAAAAACCTATTTGATAATTTTCTATTTGTTTTCATGAGTATTTTTCATCTTGGTGCTAGTTTTAAATAGTTATGATAATTCCGTAAATTTCGTAATTACCGGTTGTGATGATGTATGAAATATCGGTTGCGCTTGCTTGATGATGAACTTTGTGTTTTTTGCAGCGCTGTTTTCATCCAGTGATATGGAGAAACATCCACTGAAGGGCAATGCTTCCATTCCTATGAGCTCTCCTGCTTCTTATCAAGCTTTTGGGGATAAGGTATTTTCCTTTATTCATTTTTAGTCACTTGTTCTGAAATGTTCAATATGTTTCAGATCAATTTTGTCCAGAAATATTCACGTATTGAACTTGGAATTTTTCACTTTTGTAATACTCAGTTGTTAAAGCTTTGTTCCTTCTACATGAAGAAAGTTATTGAGAATGATTTATTAGATATTTTGAGTGCACTTGAAGATCACTTGAAAAAGTACACTAGAAAAGCAAATTACTGTACAACATCTTTATGCAATTCAATCATCTAGATCTAGTTAGGAATTTATTTATAAATCACTTAATTGAATATTCACTGTTTTCAATCTTGGATGAAATATTCAAATAGTAAGCAACATTGTGTACATGTTTTGCTTTGCAAATAATTCTGGTGGCACTTCAAGGCACTCTGCCTTCGAGGAGGATGAAACTTGTAGAAGGAATAAAACTTGAATAATGAATGATTGTCAAACGTCTTATTCACTGATAAGATGTTGCTGATAAGATTACTAATTAAATAAGTTACTGATAAGATTCACTAATTTGAAATAAAAAAGTTGTTCTACTCACCGTAGCGAAAGCAGTAATTCTTGAAACTTATTTACATATCAACGAAATACGAGGATACGTAATGAGGAAACACGTAGGATATTGGTCTGCAGTAAACAGTATTTAATAGAAAAACTTTTCTCACTTCCAAACATATTCATTTACACTTGACAATTTGAAAGCATTCAGGAAATTCATACGATTTTTATTCTAAAGATGGAGATACCATATGAAGAAATGCTTCAACAATTCCTAAATTTCGTGGATAAATCATTACACTTGTGATCTGCTAACTGTTATTTGTCAACTTGAACTGCTATGTTTATTTCAATTAACAAAACACCGCTAACGTCTCACCAATATTCTTAGAACTCCTAACGGCCTTTGTATCGTATTTTATTTTGAATTTTCTAGAGAGCACTATATCAGCCATGCATTTGATAAGGGAATGAACCGTTCAGCCTCTTTCTCCTAAACTAACAATGCAGTAAATCATTATCTTTGTCCTCCCACTTGTTTTCAATATCGGATTTCTTCCACTTATGTCTGGCTAATTCTATTTAGTGCGTGAGAGTGTTACTGTTGAGAAGTATGTTTTGCTTTTCTGAAGTATGTGATTTAAATCTACTTTTACTTGATCATGAACCTGCATTTATCAGCCTTGAAATTAGTTCAAAAATGTGAATAGTCAATTTTTGTGTAGATCTCTCTAGATTCATCGTCTAGTTCAGTGATTTGTATTCGAAATGTGAAAATTTGACAAATTTTAAGTGTTTCAAGTGCCGTAAAGTTGTAGTTTGTACATACATATCTTTGTGATAGTTCTAGTTAATAACAAATTTGTAGAATATTTGTGTTTGTGAATTTACAAAAAACAATTATGGATTATTTCGATACAGTTCCTTTGATGGTAAGTTGGGTTAAGTCATTGCTGAAATTTCTAGAAAATGATAAGATTTGATTTTTATTTAATAAAGAACTCAGAATGATGTCATTAGGTCTAGAAGCTACAATAATCCAGTCATGTCGTTCAATGTCTAGTATAGTATTCAAGACTCCATTAATTAATATATTATCTCAGAATTGTATTGCTGCAGATTGTGTCTGGTATTTTAGTAATTCATTTCTGTAAGATAAGCATGATTCATTTCACTTAACTTAAACTTCGCAAAAGCGACCTAGCCAAGAGACTAATAAAGATAAGTTGATAATACTTTAGTGCAGTTCTGTCTTAAAACGAAGATGTTTGTTACTCCTTTAAATCTCTCTTCCAATCTCAAAATATTAAGCTCATGCTGTATTCTATAATTTACCCAAATCATTCATAATTTGTAGAATAATGCCCACAAATGACATTGTTCTGTTGTGAAATAAAATTCTTAAACTTTTACTCAAATCAAACTCTTATATGTAATAACACTATAGTGTTGTACATGAATTAAATTTCTTCTCAATTTTATTTGACCGTGAATGGTTTAATTGTTTTTATCTGTGTTGAAAATCCAGTTTTAGCGGTTCATGAGATAACCTTACA
This sequence comes from Nilaparvata lugens, assembly GCF_014356525.2. Taxonomy (NCBI): domain Eukaryota; kingdom Metazoa; phylum Arthropoda; class Insecta; order Hemiptera; family Delphacidae; genus Nilaparvata; species Nilaparvata lugens. Next base: position 21,858,788 of record NC_052509.1, read on the forward strand.
TGCCTTTTTCCTATCAATCCTTTTGAGTCACTGATCCCATGTTTCTAAGTATAGCACGATTGTTGGCTATTGAATGATGTTTGAAAACTTAACTAACATCCTTTATCATAATATTATGAACGCTGTTTATTAAAAAGGGTAAAATTGATCACACCGGACAGCTGACATTGTTGGTTTCAAATAATTATCATAACTTTGTGGCTGTCAACAGCTTCCAATACATACACTACATCAATTCATGAAATGGCCTTATTTATCCGTTCAGTTATGTAAAGTGACACTTTGAAAAAAGAAATGTAATGTAATATAGCAAATATATAGTTTAAATGTACTATAGTGTGTAGATGTGTGAATATCATTGATGTTACAATTAAATACGTAACAGTATTAATAGATAACTGGAAACCGGGTTCTGAAATCTGTTGTATTATAGTTTCTTTCATTGAAGATTCTACACAATTAAGTGGTAGAATTATTCTAAATCCTCTATACCTGAGTATATGAATGATAATTTATGGAAATATTTCCTTCTTCTCACATATTTTCAGTGCGCATAATTTATTACATTAAACCTACTTATCTAAAATATTTTATTTTAATTGTCAGCGGTTATCAATGCACTGTGCCAAAGTGGCATTAAGCTGATTACAGTTCAATATTTAATTGCTGGTTGGTGTTTGTACTAGGATAACTATTATCATCGGATGGCAGTTCGTACCATGCACAAAAATATTGAAGGCCACTCTTGAACTGCTATAGTAGCTTAAAATATTACTTGGTCACTTGAAGTTCGAATTTCACTCTATATTCACGTTCCAGTTGTGGTCATAACAATACTAGGATAACGTTTCAATTCAATAAAGTTAGTTCTTTCTAGATGCTATTTTCTTCTGGTTCCGAATTCTATATTGTCTGTTATATAATTTACCATTTCAAACTTCATTGTTGACGACAGGAATTCACTCTGGCATTATAAACAATCATTAAATTACAAGATTATTTGAAACCCAATTTATTAGATATTTCAAAATGCTCTTCGTTGAAGTATGAAAATCTTTACTTGTTTTGATTGATGAAGAGGTTATTCTAAGTTGATAAAATTATTGTACTGTACCACCTATGAAACGATATCAGTGAAATGAGGTATTGAGTAGAATACTTCCATCAAGATTATTTTATTTTTCAATATTTGAAATCAATTTGGGGAAAAGGAACTTGAACTCCAATAAGCAAAAAAATAATTGAACTGGTTTTTTAATATGAAACTTCATATTCAGCGGATCAACGGCATGCTTATCTTATTATAGATTAAATAAGTTTGAATTCTACTTTCTATTTAGGTTTATGAAACATTAATTTTTAGAAGAGCTCTAGACTTTTAATGGTGTCTGTAATTTTTGCAGAACAAATGTATCGATACGGCATTTTAAAACTCAATCTCTCCCAAAACACATGGAACTCAGGTTGGATGAGATAAAGTTGAGAGATGTGGCCGATTCCTATTCACCAGAAAGACAAGTAAAATAAACAATTTCAATAGAATGCTTTATTCTCATTTGAATGGAATTTAAATGTTTGTGCTCGTTCTTTTTGAGAAATCAATTGGTATTTCATCATTCCTTTTTATATTCTTTTTAGCCCCGTGTTGGCTTTGGTCTTTTTCATCATACTTTACCCCTCTCACTATCCTTCAAGACCCTCGTCTCGTGAACATAAGTATCTTGTTTCTCTTTGTAAATGGTTCCTGTCTTCTCCTTGAAACCTTACTTCACAAATATGTATAATATTCATTTTATTGTCTTGTTCTGTTTATGATGGTTGAAATGGATGTTGGTTTGTGTAAGAGTCATGTTTTTTGGTATATTCAATTGCTGTCCCATACTATAAAGATCCTAGAGATCACGGGTTCAAACCCGTTATCACCAAAAGTTTTAATCAGGTACTCTCGTGTTATCGGATGAGTAGTTACGGCTGAACTATTACAGTCATAAGGGCGATCGACAGCTTAAATGATATATTCAAGCCAAGTGAGATCTCCCCGCAAGGGACACCCAACATCAACATAAAGCCATACAAATTTATGTTTTTGCCAGTATAAATATTAGACGATTTTTCAAGTTTTAATGTCACTCAAGTATAGCCTTCATAATATAAAACTCGCAAACAAGATGAAGAAGTGTTGAAATTAAATTTGATGCTCATAAATATGTGATGAAAGAATGTTGAATTAAGGTAACTATTGAAAGTGTTAATTGAATTTGACACTCATAAGCATGACGGATTTAATCGATGAAATCAATTTGTATATGATAGCAAATATAGGGCAAAGTTTATAAGAACGTTTTTAAAAGTGAATGTCATGTAAATGATAGCTGTTGATTTAACAATTGTTGATATATTAAGTGAATATCACTATAGGCCTAGCTCCAATCACGTAGGCTACCTATGGTGTAGTATTACAATTTGATAATTCTAACGTTCACTTTTATGAAAGCTATTCTGTATTACTGTTTAAAATATTAGTTGTGAAAACTATTATTAGTTCCTAACTAAAGTTGCCGATAAAAATTTCTAGCTCTTGAGTATTATATGAAAAATTTCACGTACATGAATTCCAGCTACAGATGATGCAATTTCACACTGTTATATAAAAATTAAATATAAATTACTGTTAAATCATATATTCAGGCGGTGGGACCTTCCCGCAAGTGGCTCCCCACCAACAAAAGCCATACGAATTTACTTTTGCTGACCATTTGATGAAAAAACATATTTTTTGTAAGATATAATTTACTTTTAGGATGTTATTACATTAGGACAACAGTGATACACCAGGAATGAGGAGAATGCTACCTCATTCCCCCACTTGGTGTACTAGCGAGTCGAGTCGCGGGGAATCATTTCTCATGGTGCTTTTCAGATTAGGATTGGGTTGTTTTGGTGGCCGGACTCCAGGAAACATTCTTGGTGTCTCACTGGTGTTTGTTCCAATGTAATACTAGCCTTGATACAGTAGGCCTATTTCAGGAGTGATTCGTAACCCAATTCAAAAAAATTTCGCAATAACTTATTGCATATTTACCAGTAGTATTACATGAATCTATAGTTGGCCAAACGAAAATGGGTCCCTCAAGGTCAAAGCTTGCTCTTGACACCATCACCCGTCTCTACCAACACTGTTGCCACTTTGTAGTAAGGGTGGCTAGTAAGAGAGAAAGTGAATGTGTGTGTGTGAGAGAGGGTGTGATAGTGAAGTATTGCTATTGTGGGGAGTATTGTTTGTCTTCTCTGTCCAAAGCCTAAATGAAGTGTGATGGGAATCAAATGAGAATTTATGCAAATTGAAAAATGCAGAGTGAAGTGGGCACTACAAGAATATTGACTAAAATAAATAAAATTACATCACTTCACTTCCAATTGATTATTATAAAAGTCTTCAAGTAACCTTTATGAAGTAATAGCTCAGTTTATAAATAGTTGCATTTATAAAGAAAAATCTAATCATCATTATAAAATTGGATTTTTTGATGTCATGACTCAAGAGAGAGTTATACATTATACATAACAATATTCTTTCATTCATTTCATGATGTTGAAGAATATAGCGGATGATGGGAGGAGGTAACGGGGGATGTTATTGTTCTAACTTCAAAGAATGACACAATAGAACTTTTGAACCTGACGTGCTCAAAAGAATTTGTGACAGGTAGTGACGGACAAGAGGAAGAGGGAAGGTATGAGAAGGAAAGAGTGATGTTCAGGGTGTAGAAATATAGTCAATGTTTATAGACTGGTCGAGTGAGGGGTGACCACCAGTGGCAACATTGCTGTGGCCTTGAGAGACCCATTTTCGCTTGGTCAACTATAGTTAATTACGTCTTATCTTGTCATGGAATATAGGCTCACCAAGAATTTGATAATCATTCAGTTCGGAAACGAGTATACCATTGAGAATCAATTCATACAATACATTAATGACATTACGCAGAATACAATAGATCATTACGCAAACTATTTCTCATAAGGTGAATTTCCCTGTTTGTGGTAACTGAAAAAAACTCTTCCACAAGTTTCTCCACAATTTGATTGTAAATATACGTGTACTATTGCTGTTGATAATACAATTGTTGAATTTTTTGTTGTGTGTGTTGCAGCAGCAATCGAACGGACAAGGGCAGGGGCACTCGAAAGGAGGTGGGCGGGGGGTGTCAGTGAGCTCTGACGACGACATGCTTGACGTGACGGCATCAGGCATGTCCGACCACATCATCCACGATGAACTCGCCGCCTCGCATTGTAAGTGCACTAAAAACATAATAATTGTGCAGCTAAATTTATAACGCTTCTATGCTAATATTATAATCCATACTTTATCTACTGCAGTGATAAATCGTACAAATGATCACACTTGTTGGTATACAGTACGTTCAGTATACTTGGGTCCGATTGACACAGAAGTGACGTGGCGGTGGGGTGGGACTGCCTTCTTGTCCCTTCCATGCAACTCCTATACAAACATATCGTCCAATACAAACATTTGTTTGCTTTGAACTAAGTATGTTAAAAATTGAATTGAAATATGGGATTTGAAAAAGTCCGCGTCAAGCCACTTCTGTGTGAATTGGGCCTTATATTTCATGAAATGTGTCCGCGAGTCCGCGAGTGAATTTATTCTTGATCCTTTTGTGAACTATTCTAACAACACTACAGTCTAATAATCTAGTCTAAATAATGTAGACTGTAGTGTCGTTAAAATAGTTCACAAAAGGATTATTACTTGCAGTTCCTCATGGATTATGAAATAGATGAGTATTATTATTGATGTTGAATAACAAGCAGTATATTTATACTTTTATAGTCATTTTTCAATTTAAGATGAGATCAAATCCTTCCATTTACACAGTATTTGATTATTAGAAGATTTTTCATAAATGTTGTTACCAAATTACTTTATTATTCTTAGGGCCATAATATATGCATCATTCCATTTTCAAAGGGGATAGACGAAATTCAAATTGGTTCAGATTCGGAATGTAACACATTATTATCATGCAACAATATATTCATGAATCCTAAATTAGCATTCAACTTGGATAATACATTATGGCCCTAAGTAGCCCAGGTACAATCGGATATTGCATTCCGTATGAGCGCAATGTGATGCTAAATACGGTGGTTATGATGAGCAGATTCAAGATAGTTGATCCCGGTTGGTGCAAGCAAGCACAAACCCTCAACTTTGCCCACAACACTTTTGTAACTATGAAGTGAGCAAGGAGAACAAAATATTCATGTATTATTCTGAATACTCTGTATAGTATTATAATAATAATTGAATGCTATTCTCCGTTCAATCATGGCTCTGTTAGACTTTGGTTAATGGTGGATTGAGAATAGTTTATTATATAGTTCAGTCCAATATCTCTCTACTAACCGGCTTTTCCTCTTTCCTATTGTTTGATGCTATACTAATGATAAGGGCTCTATTAATATTTATTGGTCTAGGTTTAGGAATGTCAATTAGAGCTTAAGCTATCAATTTAAGTCATTACAGGTAAAAATATCAAATTGTGACAATTTAAATACTTATTCAAAGTGAAAATAGAGTGATAAGATAAATCAGTTCCCTAGTTTCAGTTCTGCTGCAATTATTGCTTGCTTAACAAGTTTATGAAATTTTGAACAAGTAATATGTTGAAAATCACTATCTTAGGAAAATGTGTTCGTAGAATTAACAACGTTTTCGTCTTCAACTCTTCTTGTTGTCAATAGATAACAAAAGCAACTTTCAACTTTAAAACATTGAACCGAAACCCCTTCAAATAAAAAAATATGTATACATCAACAAATTGATGTTTATAGGTTTGATGTTCATAGTTCAAGAAATAAATAGCCTGCTGCAACTCACAGTAATACTCTCTTTGAGTTGAAATTATTCAGTTTTAGAATTTTAATGCTATTATATTTGTTGTCAAGGTGGGGGAGTTACATTTGGAGGTGTGGGAGGTAAGTTATTGTGCAAGAAATGAAAAATATTTTGCCACGAGTTTATAAATCTTAATTCCTAACATAGGCTCTATGCAGCCTTAATGCACACTCCTCATAGTTTGGAATATTGGTTGTTGATAATGAATTAATTCGTAATTAATTTTCATTCTTCCAGTGACTTGATGTTTTTTTTGTTATTTATTGTATTGTTACCATACTCCTCTTTTGCTATTTATCTAATCTTTGTAGTTGTTTGTAAATGTAAGTTTATTATCAAAGTAGAGCTATCATGTATGTTAAAAAATCAATTTATTATTGAAAGTATGATTAATATGAATGTAATGTCATTTGTCATTTGGTTGGATTTTTGCGACATAATTGTTACAAATTTAAATTTAATTGCAATGCATGCTCTATTCAAATTTAGTTGAATCTTTTGTACCTTTTGATGAACTATTAATATCTAAAGAATTTACGATGATAATGAATTACGTTGAAATACGTTGAAAATTTCAATTGAATTTGTGTCAGTTACTTTTAGAAGTAATTTTAGTTTGGATCGCTGAAGTATAACATAGTATATATTAAACGTATTTTTCCAACGTAGAAAATCTTCTAAGATTCTTTTCATTCTGGCCAAATTTACTCATTTGAATGGTATATTTTTCATCCAAATATTTCATAAAAATTGATTAAATCATTCTATTTCAAATTTTATAGTTGTTTTGTCATTAGGTATGCATGCTAGTACATTTTTCGTTACTAAAGGTTATAATCTATAATCATTTCATCTTAAATGTTATGTATTATTTGTTCATAATTATTTACTCACAAATTATAAGTAACCTACACTTTTGCTTTTTGTGAAATCGTGATTGCTCATTAAAGTAACATGCAAATATTCTAAGTAATTTTTAGACACTAATGAAACCTCTCTTAGTTCATTAATAGTCTTCATAATTATAAAGTCAGCACCTTTATTAAGCAAGTATCCGTTTTTCTGTCATTAAAAGATTCAATCCGATTCAATCAATTCCAACTTGTTGACAATTAACACTGAACAATTAAATTGATATTATAAAATAAAACCGATTTAATCTCATTGCTCTAACTATAAATTTGATTATTATCTCCAGAAATCATTTGACATTGAAATTAGAAGTCTCACCTCTGAATATATTTGTTATCAAATTACTCATTAATGCTGATAGGTATTCATGACCTGAAGAAAAGAATGATCACTCACTAGCTCAATACAATGAAGTTGGTGCCATACTGTAACAATAAGTCTGTTTTGCTCTGTGTCTGTGCGCGCGTGTATGTTTGTGCATACATCTGGTGTTGAAGACGAGTGAACTCATGATTAGTATCTGCTTGACTGTTCAACAGTGGAGACAAATTTTCAGTTATCGTTTATGGTGTTAGTGCTTCACATTTCAACGTGGATTGCAAGCGAAAAATATGAAATTGGCGAGTGATGTCACTGCAAGGAGATTTAAGCTGTCCTAGTGATTACACCGATTACATGTATGATGGCAAGAGTCAGGCCGAGTCTGTTAAGAAAGTGAAAAAACGCGCTAAAACTGAAAACGGGATTACTAATTCTAGTGAGTGGGTTCTGTGTTGAATTTAATAAAACATAATTCATAACTAGGCTACTGTATTTTCAGTGATATTGGTTGGTCTAAAAAGTAAAAAAACTACTAGACAACTTATTTTTTGATTATCGGGATTTTTAAAATACAGTTCTACTAAAGTTTAAGAGCAACCAATTCTCTTCAGCTCTTTCATGAAGTGACGACATCGTGGCCTTCAAGAAATATTTTTGTTAAAGTCTTATCAAAAACGTCTTTGTGAAAGTTTCTCAATAAAATTAACTAATTATATTGTATTTGAAAATGAGTCATCCACACCTCCCTTTTTAACCTTGGTACTTATGTTGAATTCAGGTGATGGTTATACTTTTAGTTGAGTCAAATTACCCGTTGGGTTTTGGACACTAATTCTGAATAATAATAAGACGCTTTTATTGAATCAGAATCAGTAGGCTATTCTTATTCACCAAATTCTGTGTGTCCGTTATTTAAAATAATCAACTTCTACTGACTCTCATAATTCAATGAGAATTCATTCATTTTTTTGAGAATTCTTCTCATTCTCATAATTTTAAATGAAGAAACAATGAAAGTTTCGGATTAATTTATAAAAATTAACCTAAATAAACTCGAGTTTTGAAATGAAATATATGTAACTTGATAGGCATTATTATTCATCAAATATCAGGTTATTGAATTGGTTGTTTTCAATAACTAAAAGTTTTATAATGCTACTATTTAGAAAGTTGAATGTTTTCTCTTGTTTACAGATTCGGATGACATACCTGGAATTGGTCAATATGACGATTTCCATACAATCGATTGGCAAAGGGATATTGCCAGAGATCGAATGCGACACAGGTGAGAATATTTTCTATTCTTGCATTGCCCAAGTTTCTCCATCAACCTCTTTTTATTCTTATTTGTAAAGTCATTCTTGAATTCGACTATATTATTAGCAATTTTTATTCTATTCATTGACAGCATACTTTACAATATTATAATATTCAAGAGAGGTTATGTTCGTAGATACCCCACTGATTACATTTTTCAAAAATTATAGATTATTAATCACAATTATTTTCTGTATTTCACTGCAAATAAGAGAGATAAAAAATGTCTGAATACTTTTGATAGAGAAACATTGATTATCTAACCATTAGAAATAATATAGTGAATGGATAAAATGCGTAAATGTATCAACCCTATTCTGATTCCCTTATCTTCTATCACCTCCATTTAGCTAAGGTTATGGAGGGATATTGCCACACTGCTTGGTAGAGTAAAATTGTTGCTTTAGTTCTACAATAGATAGTGATCTATCCAAGTAATTTGTGACACACTCAAACCTTTGGCTTGGAGACTGCAACATCTGTAAAGTTATTATTTGTACTCTGAATAAAACTAGTTGAGAAAATATCCGTGGTACCAAATTGTGCAAAGTTTCTATCTCCTCATGCAAGCCCTAAGACCATATGCCTGGATTATATTCATTTTGACAATATATTCAGTAACTTCATGTGGCTTTGCTTGAAAAGATAGCAGCTTTGCACAAGGTGACAGCATGGATATTTTTTCAAGTACCAACTTATTATTTCCCATCTTGATATCGCAGCGTTTTATTCAGATTATAATAAATAATAATCATATACTTTTCAACTGATCAATTTCAGGACCTCTGACATTACTTAACGACTGCTTTTATAATAAAAGTATATTGGATTTCGTGCATTAATAATTGTTGACAATAAGTTTTGTGATTGTTGTGAATAAGTCTCAACTTTATGCAGACTATAGACATTTATAACTTTGCTGGTCATTCGTTGTTTGTTTTCTGATTAATTCTTTACTAAAGTCCGTGAGAAATTACTTTCAACACGGATATTTCTCGAAGACGGAGAGGTCCGATGCTCTATCCTCCACTAATCACTCCCACTACCTAGCAGCTTTCTCCTTCTTTTGTGTCTGTGAGAGAGCTTTGTAACGCGTCTAACCTATACTCCTCTCCAGCTAATGCTGACAATGTTCCAAAGTCCTTTACTGGTTAGCAGGCATATTGGTTTGTGTATGTTATGGAGATGTGTTCATCACAAGAACGTGAAGCGAAATGACACGGCGCATCCAATTGTGCGCAGGATGTCCGTCTGTGTCTATGCTACAAACTGTGGAAGGAGAAATGGGTTTTTCCTCTTCATGTTAAAAGTAATATCTCACAGACTTCACACTGTTTCTTGTTAATTTTTATTATTTGGTTACATTGCATCTTTTTGTGTAATGTTGTTAATAATCTCATATAACCTCAATGTGATATTTCCAAAACTCTTCTCTAACTTGCTTCTCCTGTACTGCTGGATAACATATTTGATGTTTTAATAGAATATTATTCTTATCTGCTTTAAATGTTAGATTGTTTCCAAATGGTGATACCTGGATAGCAACTCTATTAGTATGGAATATGATTGATTGGGTTGCGATGCTTGGTTGTGGCAGGTACATAGTGAAGCGGCGGCAGAACTCAGTGCTGGACCTGGTGAAAGGGGCGCACGACGCGTGGTCGGGCTGGCTGTGTGTGCTGCTGGTGGGCATCCTGACCGGCGCAGTGGCCGGCGTCATCGACATTGGCGCCACCTGGATGTCCGACCTCAAGTACGGCCTCTGTCCGCAGGCGTTCTGGCTCAACCGCGAACAGTGCTGCTGGTAAGCCTAACTTAAAGTCCATAATGTACTGTATCTATATTGAAGCTGTATCCTGTATTACCACTGACAAGAAAGTATGTTTTATCATTAGTGATGTAATTAGTGATTACAGTGATTAGAAAGTTGGTAATAAGAAAAATAAGCCTGCTTATACAGAAACATAAACAAGCACAGGTACAACAATAATAATGAGGAAGTATGATCAACCTCCATTTGGGTTCTTCAATCAGAAATTCACTGTTGTTATTCACTTCTGTTATTACAGTGCAGGCGAATCCACTTTTGTTATTACAGTGCAGGCGAATCCACTTTTGTTATTACAGTGCTGGCGAAGCCACTTCTGTTGTGTGACCTGAGAAGAATTGAAATACAATCTTAATCAAAAATGTTCAATTCAATTTATTTCAACAAAAACACAAAAAACAATATAAAGTTGTGAAAAAACAATAATACAAACGAAGAAAAAACAATAATTATTATTCTAAATAACTATCAACTATTTTATTCTTATACGGCTGGAGGTGAAGGCGAGTAGATGTGACCATGTGTGTGATGTGACTCATCCATTAGACCTGCACATGCAGCGGCGAGAGCCCATTAGAAATGAAAATGAAGATATTTTATCGTTCTATAAATACTAGAACAGTTCTAGTGGTATTAGTTAGTGTGTACAATATTAGTGGTATAATTATGCTATATTCTGTAAGTTGTCTAATTCTGAATGATTAAATAAATAAACTGAAACAATAATAATGAAGTAAATGTAAAACAGTTAGTCTAGAATATTTTGTCTAAAGTTTTATGGTTTAGACTTGGTGAACAGCGTAGCCAGTTTGTTGGGCATACCTAGTGTTGGCTGTGCTGGTCATATAGCAGTCATCATAGCATCACGAATATCTTTAGTTAGTTGTTAGTCTATAAAATTACTAGTAGTACTAATTCAAAGTTGTAGTATTGTTCTATAATGAAAAAATAACACTATATGTTGTATTACTGTATTCAGTTTCATTTATTGAAAATCTACACTTTAATGCTCATGTCATCGAATAAAACCAGTAGAAGACAATAATTCTACTTTGTCCTGTAGAATTTGTGGGCAGAACAAGGAATAAGCTAAGTAGCACAAGGCAAGATCTTGTGATGTTATTTATGCCTTGTTCCTATTTATCTATTTACACAACATAGATCATGAATAAAACCAGTAGAAGGCAGCACTACATGGTCCTATAGAATTCGTAGAACAGAACTAGAACCTAGCTATACAGGCCAACATTTTGTGTTGTTATAATTGATTGTTTGTTTGGTTGTAGGTCATCGAACGAGACGTCGTTCGACGACAAGGGCAACTGCTCGCAATGGCTGATGTGGTCGGAGGTGCTGATCGAGGCGAAGGAGGGCGCAGGCGCCTACATCATCTCCTATGTCTTCTTCATATCGTGGGCGCTGCTCTTCGCCCTGCTCGCTGCTGCACTCGTCCGCATGTTTGCGCCCTACGCATGCGGATCTGGTATCCCGGAGGTCAGTAACTACACTGTCTACAAGTGTGTTTATGCTCGACTACTTGTGCTGTGGCCTTTCGATTAATACCTTATAAATAAATACATTTTACCGTCGTAGACCAATATAGGTAATTGACAAAGTCATAGTAATACAATTACAAAGTAGTAAAGTCAAAGTAATAGTTGTAATAGTCACAATATCGAATAACATCAAATAGAATCGAAAAACTCTGTCACACAATAGAAAGGTCTCAAAACCAGCCACTCAAAAAGTAAATTCGAGTGTTGTGAATTCGCATCTCACTGTAGCCGAAATTCGTGCGATTATTTTCAAGATTAGTTGTATATTTTTGCCTTTGGGTAGTAATTGTTTTATTTTTCAATAACAGCAATTAATTAATTAAGAATTTTTGCACATCAAAGAAAGCTGTTATCTTGAACGGATTTTCAGAATTTATAATTCAACACAAGTTTTTAATGTGGCCCAAGTTTTTCAATAGTCTGTTTGTTTGAGACTCATCTTCAAGGGTCCATCAAGAGTATAGTTACTTCCACTTGTTTTCTTTTATCAATAGATTTACATCGATTGTGAAACTCCTTCTTCAGTAAACATTCATAATGTTACAATAGAACTGATTACATTTATATGTCAAGTCACGTACAATAATGCTGACGCGATATTGTTCATTGCTATGTTTTAGGAACAAACCTCAAACAACAGTTCTGGAATTATTATTTTTATTAATACTGTACCAATGATTTTTCATTGATTATTCAAATATTCTTTTGCAGATAAAAACAATTTTGAGTGGTTTCATTATAAGAGGTTACCTAGGAAAATGGACGCTGATCATCAAATCGGTTGGTATCATGCTATCTGTTTCTACTGGCCTTTCGTTGGGAAAAGAAGGACCGATGGTACATATCGCTTGTTGTATAGGTAAGTCAGTATTTATCTATTAGATGGTTGTTTTTTATTAAATAATGACTTCCTCCATTGTTGACTTTTTGACGTAGTCTTTCTCGAAAGTTCTCCTAAGGGTGGCCACTAACGACAAGACATGCATGATGAACATTTGTGTGTACACACTGGCAGTCGTCATACATTGTTATGTCATCACAGCGAAAGGCAATGAACAAATCATTCATTTTTGAGGTTAGGTTTTTGAATCTTCGATTTTTGTTACAAACCACTCTCTGTCTCAGACAGCACCGTATCGCGCATGCGTCAGCAACGGGTTTTTCCCGTTCCATTCAGTCAGATCTTTGAATGTAACGTTCTTTGAGATGATGGTTACCGAGCACTGTAACTGGAGCCAATCGTCATTCTATTTGATGAAGATATTATTATCCAATGATGATTTATCATTAAATTCAATATAATAATCAATATATTATCATTTTATTCAATAAAAGAAAGAGTACTTTTGAAAAATATAATTAATAAAATGTAACAGTTGTTATTTAACTGATGTTAAAAAACACTATAACTAAGTCAGCATATTGTCATTTCAAAACAAAAACCGAACCCTTTTACATTTAAAACATAATAAACATAACTATTTGAAAAACCTCTAATCCCTTCCAGCATATTGCAATTTCAAAGCAAAATCCTAACCTATCTTTCCACCTTTGAAATATCAAAAAGCATAATTCTACCTGGACCCTAGCCCTTTCTAGCATATTGCAATTTTAAAGCAAAAACCTAACCTAACCTTATGGAACATTATTAAATATAATCCAAAAAAACCTAACCACTAACCCCTAACCCCTTCACATTTAATAATTTAGATTTCAAAGCAAAATCCTAACCCCCTAACCTATCCTTTCACATTTGAAACATCAAAAAACATAACTCTAACTGCACCCTAGTCCCTTCTAGCATATTGCAATTTCAAAGCAAAAACCTAACCTATCCTAATAACACATTATTAAATATAACCTAAATAAAACCTAACCTCAAACCCTTTCACATTAAATACTTTAGATTTATTCGTCATCTTTAGAACATGTGGTTCATTTCATGAACATGTTCACAAACATGTGGTTCATTTCATGAACATGTTCACAAACATGTGGTTCAAAGCAAAATCCTAACCCCCTAACCTATCCTTTTACCTTTGAAACATCAAAAAACATAACTCTACCTAGACCCTAGCCCCTTCTAGCATATTGCAATTTTAAAGCAAAAACCTAACCTATCCTAATAAAACATTATTAAATATAACCTAAATAAAAACCAACCCCTAACTCTTTCACATTTGTTGAACGATAGACAAGGATAGCAACACCATTGCAAATCATACACTACCATTATAACGTGGACCTCACTATAGATACTCAAAGTATACTTTTGAATAACTATGTTATAACTGTGACTGTTGCTGGCCGTTACTCTGTTTCTGCGACAAAGAGAAGCTGCTTTTTTGTTATTTATTTTTCTTCCCTTTTCTATTTGAGGTTAAATTATTTATGTCTCATTTTAATTTGTAATTTTCCAGTGGTTTATTGATTGTTATTGGTTGTTTATTTTGTCAGACGCTTCTCGCTCATTACAAAACATACATGATGAACATGTGTGTGAGCATGATAAACATGCATGTACACACATGTTTATCTTGCATGTCCTACCGTTAGTGGCCTACCTTAGATTCGTTTCTTATTTCCACTCATTTCTCTCTGAACTCTGAAGATGATTTTAAGTGAATGCTGTATAAACTTCGTAAAGTCTGCAGAAATTCAAGCCATTACCCAGGGAATAGCAGCCATTTTGAGAGAAATGCCAGGGTCCTGTTTCACAACGGTACAAGTAGGTTACAAACTTACAAGTCTTGTTGCCAACCATGGTTTTGGAGAACAGCTGGTACAAGCGTTTCACAAAAGCAGAATTGTAAACTTGTAGTTACAATGAATTTCTACAAGTTTACAAGTGATTTGCTTGTTACGTACAAGTGTTTCACAAAGATTTTCTTTGTAGCCAACAATTTTTGTCGAAATTACTTGTTCGTAACTATGAAATTTCTACCGAAGTGGAAAGCTATGTAAAGGATTTACAAGTGATCATTAAAATGATTTTAAATATTCAATAAATATTTCTAATAATCAAAAATGCCCTATATTCCTCTATAATTCATTATTTTGGAAATATATGCATCAGGAAATAGAATTTAATAAATTTCTAAAATAGCTATTAATGTGTTACCTCATAGGTTATGTGTACTATAGTATATATACACAGTATATATAGTACATATACTATAGAAAGAAAAAAATGAAAATCTTAGTAGGCTACCCTTTTTGAAATATTTAATCACAACATGTTTCGGACATTGATGCCATTTTCAAGTGATATGAAATAAATAAATAATGCTAGAAGATTCTTATTTTGATCATATGTTAGTGTATTCATATGATTTTATGAACCAAAACTATAAATAATTGTAGATTTAAATTCGCATGATTCTATCAAAAATGATTTAAATTCGCATGATTCTATCAAAAATGGGGCTATTGGTGTCTAATTGGATTAAGTTTATTATTTTATCTCTGTTTAATTTTGCCGCTTTATAAATATGAAATTCTTCTTTAACATTCAGTTTTCCACTTTTATTACCATAATTTAGTATTTTCATATTGGTATTTATTATTTTAGATTTGAACAATACTTGTACCTTTGTGAAATAGGCCCCAAGGAATAATTTATCATATTATGTAAACTGTTTCATTAATTAAGACGTCATTGATATTTTTTCTAACCCAGTAATGTTAAAGGATATTTTTCTGTAACCACATTTTAAAATGACGGAGATTTCAATGTGAAATTCGGGACATAAGCTCTTCGTATTGTTCGGTACATAAGATCTGCAGAGCAGCTTAGGATGTAGATTCATATATGGACTTATGCCATTCATCTAGTTATGATTGATTAACAATCAGTTTGAGTGAGGTGTTATTTTGGTTTCAGGTAACATACTGTCGTATCTCTTTCCAAAGTACGGCAGAAATGAGGCGAAAAAGAGAGAGATATTGTCGGCGGCGGCCGCCGCAGGCGTCTCTGTTGCTTTCGGCGCGCCGATTGGTGGCGTTCTTTTCAGCTTAGAAGAGGTAAGTTGTCATTAAAACCACTTCAGTTGCTACTATTTCAGACAAGAAATTTCAATTATCACTAATGTAAATTAATTCAACATTTTTTCATTATCTATCAGTATAATAAAATGAAAAAAAAATCAACAAACCAGAAATAGTTATATGTAGAGTAAAAAATGCCACTTTTTCTCCCTGAAGGGAAAGATTGAACAATTTCCCTGAGGGAGAAAAAGCATTTTTCACTAGTGATATACACATTTTTCCTACAACTAAATTCTTATGAAAACTGCAAATAAAATATTTTTTTAAACTTACGTGACCAGTAACAATGTGTTACAACATAACCTAAAAAGTGAACAGCTCGCTTGTAATCACAGTTCACCGCCGACAGCGCTATGCGCTCTCTGTCGGCAAAAATTGACATTTGTTTTGTTTCACATGAAATGTGGACTGAGGATGTGGAGGTAACTGAGCTGGGACTTTCCGATCATTGTGCTCAGTTCATCAAATATACTGTGGCTGGTGAATATTATAACGGTGATAGGCTATTCGCTACAAGAATATTCTCAGACTATGCTAAACAAAAATTCCGAAGAAAGTTACAAAGTTTAAATTGGTCAATCGCAATCGATGTTGAGGACTCACAAGATGGAAAGTTTGATAAGTTTTCGGATATGTACTGCAAAGACTTCAATGAATCATTCCCAATTGTTCGTAAGAAAAGGAGGACAAGCAAAAAGAAAATTGAGTGGGCTTCTCATCTACTGAAACATGCTTGTGATGAGAAAAGGGACCTCCTACTCTTCGCTAAAATATCTCCAAACAATGCAGCACTCAAAGATAGAATCGATCACCTGTCAAAGCTGATCCGTTACATGATAAAAGATTCGAAACAAGCTCATGCTGAAAAGATACTAGTCACATCCAAGAATAAAGTCAAATCAGTATGGAAAATAATTAAAATGGAAACGGAAGTCAATACTGTGAAAAAGTCGTACCCAACAGCAGTAAATGGAATAAGATTGAACTCTATTCATGATATAACTGAAAGATGTAATGAGTACTTCATAAATGCCGCCGAAACTCAATTCAACACAACTTTATCTTTTAAAGAGCAGCTAGGAAACGTGTGCCATGTCGGAAATGTATCGGAACGATTCCCTGTATTAACAGAACTCGAGGTATTTGATGTCGTGCAACAATTGAAGACCAAAATGACAAGCGGATTGGATGATATACCAAGTACAATAATAAAAGAGTGCTTCAACCCAATCATTGCTCCAATAACAAAGTTGATAAACATATTTTTATCCTATTCCTAACAGAAGATGTTTGTAACTTCTGTCCAATACAAATTACAAGCTGCTTCTCCAAGTTATTTGAAAAATTAGCAGAAATAACAATATCCAGGCACCTGAAATCAAATAGAATCATTTCACCATGCCAATTTGGATTTTAGCCAGGAAAATCCACCAATGATGTGATGCTGTTAATGAGTTCCTGTTCAAAATTTTTTGACAATTTTTTGTCAAATTTTTTGATAACAATAAGAAGGCTTTAGGTTTATTCATCGATCTGCAAAAAGCTTTCGATAGTCTTGATGGAAAAGATTTATCACTATGGATTCATAGGATCTGTATTTGATTAGTTGAGATCGTTCATAACAGGCAGATCACAGGTGGTCGAAATTGAAGCAAAATACCGGAATGTGGAAAATTATAAATACAGATCCAATTGCAGTAAATTGAAGAGAGGAGTACCACAGGGAACAATAATTACACCTATATATTCTCCTTATTCATCAACGATCTTCCAAGTAATATACCAGGAGCTAGTAGTGTTTTGTTCGCCGATGATGCCAACTTTCTTATCATAGGTGATACTATCCAGGAGATGCAGAGTGGGGGAGAACAGGTTGTAGAGAGCATTCGAAATTGGTGTGAAGAAAATCAAATCAAGGTGAATATTGAAAAGACATGCTATCTCAGTTTCTCCATGAATCATTCCAACGCTCCTGATACCTTCTACTTTGAGATGGACTTGAAACAGATCAAACCAGCAAATGTCTGCAGCTTCCTGGGTTTGAAGATGGATTCTGGTTTGAGATGGAATTATCACATCGACGAACTGATTAAACGACTCAGTAAGGCCACATTCGTAATTGCTACACTAGCAAGAACAATGCATCAGCAGATAGTCTTCTCCGCATACTATGGATACTTTCAGCCTCTTCTTACCTACGGATTACTCTTTTGAGGCACGTCACCGGAAATTATCAGGGTATTCAGAGCAAAAAAAATAGTAATTAGAATAATGTTCAAAAAACCGCCTGGAACTCCATGTAGAGAACTATTCCAAGCAACAGGGACGCTCACACTATCTTGCCTGTATATTCTGGAGTCTGTAGCATTTGGTCTCAAGCATGCATCGAAGTGGACAAGAGGTGCTGACCTACACAATTATAACACGCACTCAAGGAAAACCTATCGAATACACAACATAGGACTATTATCGTTCTACGAGAAGAATCCAATTCACATGAGCCAAAAAAATGATCAACTCCCTGGCACACCAACCTAGCTGACTGGCTAGCTGATAAGTGTTTTTATGACACGAATGACTTTTTGTTGTGATTTTTTTTTTGTATTATGTGAAGATTGCCAAACAATTTTATTGTTGTACATGCAACGAGTTATAAATTCAAATTCAAGTTTCCGTTTCAAATTTGATTAGTTAATGAGGAATATTCGTTGGCTGGTATTTTGAATAACATGGTATATAAAAGAATATTTATACATTTTTATAGTATACTGATATGAAGTTTGTAATAATTTTAGCATACAATAGTTATTTGTATATTTACAGATCTAGAGTGAAAAGTACTGTTTTTTCTCCCTGAGGGAAAAGTTTGAAGCCCGAGGCGAAGCCGAGGGCATCAATTTTCCTGAGGGAGAAAAAACATTTTTCACTCGTGATATACACAACATTTTTCCTCCATCTACATTTTTATAAAAACGGCAATTAAATAATTTTTAAAAACTTACGTGACCAGTAAAATGTGTCAAAACATAACTTAAAAATTAAACAGCTGTCTTGTAATCACACAGCGCTATCTGTCGGCAAAAGTTGTAATAACAATGGCCGCCGACTCGACATTTTCTCAACATTTATGTACCGCTCCACTATGTTCTAGCACATTTGAATACATGATTTACTTCTCAACATTTATGTACCGCTCCACTATGTTTTGACCCTTACTGAGAATCACTTCAACAGTCAGCATACCTTATAAATAATTGCCATTCAACCACTGCTAACAATGTTAAGTGAAACCATAGAGAAACAATAGCGTAAGTAGATACCCCTTGGTATAGGGCATTTATGTTGCAACTTATACTGTTATCCCAAGCCGATTACTGTCGATTTTTACTGTTTTGTTGGGGTGAGAGTGTATGAACGGCGCAGTATGAGAGACTACGAGCGTCACGCAGCTTCACGGGAAAGAACTACGTGGACTATCGGCTTGAGATAACAGTAAAAGTTGCGACATGAACGTCCTATACCTTGGGATATCTACTTACGCTATTTGTTTCTCTATGGTGAAACTCACTGTAGGGACAATCTTTGCAGTGATTAGTCGTTGCACAGATATTATATGCTCGCAATGAGCAAGCAATTCAGCGATGAATAGATGACTGATTGTTGTGTTTTGTTGTAGGTGAGCTACTACTTTCCGCTGAAGACGCTGTGGCGGTCGTTCTTCTGCGCTCTGGTTGCTGCATTCGTGCTGCACTCTATCAACCCATTCGGCAACGAGCACTCTGTCCTTTTCTACGTCGAATACAACAAACCGTTTCTATTTTTCGAGCTAATACCGTTCATTGCGCTTGGAATTATTGGGGTAAGTGGTTATTCTGATAAGCTGATCAATTGCCAGAGACTGTATACGCAAGTAAAAATAATTTACAACAATAAGTAGCACTAGTATTGCATTATTGGCTAATTTATTTTAAATTATGGTAGATGGATGATCTTGTCATCTATTTACTAGCATTGTGTAAACGCGGAATATGGAGTGTGTAGCTATGTCACTACAATAAGTTATCATTTTTTTATTTTAGATTCAATCAAATTTGACACTTTCTCCAATTTTTACAACTCACGACAATTTAATTTTCAATGTCATCAAGACTTGATCTTCCTATCATACTATCTAAACTGTCCCAATTTGAATAAGGCATCGTATTTTGTTACTATTTCACTATGGAACAATTCAACAACATTTCTGAACCTCTAGAAGAATTATTGTTATTATTCTTCGTGAATGGTATTTATTAATTGAATTCAAATATGATACTGAGGAAATGAAAGATAGGGAACGTCCTAAACATTTTCTATTTCATAATTAAGCGTGATAAGCCATAAGCCAGATCAGTTTCCTATGTTCATAATATAGACGATTTTCACTCACAAAAATGATTTTGCTCTTCGAACGTCTTCATAGAATTTTATTTCAAAAATAGTTTCTTTTGATACAATAACCTTCATAATATGCTAATCTACCATACATATGACGTTCATGATTAGAAAATGAAGTCATTGCATTTTAAAACATTGTTTGATAACTAAAATAAACTATTCAATCTATTCGTAGATCAAGACAATTTTAGAACATTCTCATTAACAATTTATACCTATCTAACATTTTAGATCCACTTATGTATTCATTCCATTTATTGACATTTATTATAATATACAATAATATGATTGGAACAGAACAACTTAATGTTTTCAGAATATAAAGAAAACCTGCAGATTTGGGGTCGCTAACCTTTGCTTTGGTACAAACCGTAATTACTAATGGAAAAAATAGCATAAATACTAACAATACTTCCAAGTAATTTCATAACTACTTATGTTTAATTTGTACTAGTGTGTTCTAGTATGTTCATTACTCTGGCCCGGTTGCACGTACGTCTATTGAATTTAACCGTGACGTCGTCTGATTCTCTCATTGGTTCTCGAGGCATTGATTTAGTTGGATGATGTCAAATGAGATCTTTGACTGACCTCTCATCTTGATCAACGTGCTTGTCATGGATGGAGATTACTGAATTAATCGCGGTTATATTCGAAAGCTGTAAGTGCAACCGTAAGTGTTTATCATGTGATCTAATTCATTAATAAAATATATTGGTATTTTAATAAATTGATGAGTTTTAACTTGACCTATATGTCAAATTTGAATTAGAGTTGATGTTGTGTTTTAGGGTGTGATAGCGACACTGTTCATCAAGGCGAACATCCGTTGGTGCAAGTTCAGGAAGGTGTCGCGCCTGGGCCAGTACCCGGTGACTGAGGTGCTTGTGGTGACCGCCATCACAGCTGTGCTCGCCTACCCCAACCCTTACACGCGCATGTCCACTAGTCAACTCATCTATCTGCTCTTCAGCCAGTGCGAGCCCAAGTCATATGGACTCTGGTCAGTTTATTTATTCATTCATGCGATCACTTAACATAACACACCTTCAGAATAGTAACACAGGCTCAAGCCCAAAACGGTTCCAATTCTAATTTATACGACAGTCCAAATGTAGCTAGGTTGTGTGCCACTTTCACATTTTTGAACTACACGCTGCAATTTTCAATTCAATACAAACAAATAACACAGATTATCGAATTTAAAATACTTTTAAAATGAATTAAATCAAATACAAACTATTAAAAAAGTCCAAACTTTGAATAAACTGTAGCATTTTGAGACCAAAAAACAAACACACTATACAATATTTAGATTAATTTCTAACAACCCAATTAGATTTATAACAATACTCATGAATACTATGAAATATGAATAGTATGAATAATTACTATGAAAAAACAGTTGTAAGAAAAGCAAGAAAGTAGTTGAATAAAAATACTTGAAGCGTAAATAACCACTTATTCATTGAATTGATGAGAAACTAGGTTTTATCGTTACACCAGCGTCAATCTCCTGTAAACTAATACTTGAGCCATATTAGCATTACAATTAAAAACTGAACTATTTGTGTAACGAAATCTAAGAATAGAATAGAATTTGTTGATTGTTTGTTTATTCAGTTCTAAATATTGTCCTGTATACTATATATATTGAATTTGATCTCAAATTGTAATGATACCTTCTCAAATACAATTCACAATTATTAACACTCAACATGGCATGTAGCAAATGTGCAACATCTCGATATAAATTATCTTATTTAAAAAAAAAAACTTTTGAACGTTTTTCTGGCTATATTGTATACAATATAATATATACACAACACACACACACACACACACACACACACCACACACACACACACACACACACACACACCACACACACACACACAACACACACACACACACACACACACACCACACCACACACACACACACACCACACACACACACACCACCACACACACACACACAACACACACACACACAACACACACACACACACACAACACACACACACACACCACACACACACACACACACACACACACACACAACACACACACACACACCACACACACACACACACACACACACACTCATACAACATGGAGCTGATTTTGTTAAATCATAGCTTACACCTTCCAATGGTGTATCAAAAAAAAAAAAAAAAAAAGAAGAACGAGTGAATAAAGTTCAGATTAAAATTCCAAAAAGATCCTCAATCTCTCCCGGTGAACGATTCATCAACCACAATCTTAATCTAGATTTAAAAGAAGCAATACTAGCTACATTTTTGACTTCAGTGGGAAGACAGTTGAAAAATTTCGGGCCCAAAAAACGAAGCTCTTCTGAAACAAAGTACAATGAGAACGAGGCAATGTTATGAACCCCCTCTCAGCATTCCTAGTGTAATAGGGTAGGCCTACATCAGGTCCATGGTTACCACTTTTCTTATAAAATAGTGCCAGAACCTTGAAGACATACAGATATCTCAACGGCAGGATGGATCTTGCTTTAAAAAGTGGGAATGAGTGGACCCGCCCACCCTCACCGCAAATAACACGGATAATTGCCTTCTGCAGCCTAATCAAAGGCAAGAAATGAGATATATAAGTGGATGCCCAGCACGAAATACCATACCCAAGTCTGGACTGCACAAATGCATAGTACATATTAGAGACAACATTACCGGGAAACAGATGCCTTATGTGATAGAATTTCCGCAGCATCAGAAAGAGAACCTGCTTCAGCTTCTTGATATGGAGCCTCCAAGTTAGAGTATCATCTAAAATTAACCCTAGGTACTTGATAGAATTGGTCCGGCAGACAACATCACAATTACAATTCCGCTGCCCCATCAAGCAATCCATATCATGATACCTGAGCGGGGTAGGGAGGTCAACCGAGGTAGACAAGGAAAAGCACATATACTTAGTTTTGTTCGAATTCAGAGCCAACCTGTTCATTCCAAACCACAAGCTAAGATCATTTAGATCTCTCTGCATCATATTGCACAAAATATGAGAATCCTTAGCAACATAAACCAGGGCTGTGTCATCAGCAAATGATGTAACACATCCCTTGAATTTATGGTTGAACAAGTCATTAATATAAATCAGAAATAGAACCGGGCCCAGTACAGATCCTTGGGGAACACCACAATTCAACAAAGTCAAAGTATTACTTTTTACTCCTTGCACTGTAACACATTGCTTTCTTCCACTCAGGTAAGAATGGAACCACTGGAGAATGTTTCCTCTAATTCCAGCCCTACGCAGTTTCTCCAGCAATATAGAGTGACAGACTGTGTCAAAGGCTTTTCTAATATCCAAGAAAAGGCCTGAGACCCTGCAGCCTTCTGGACTATTCAAACCTGTATAAATACCCTTCAAAAAGCAGTTCAATGCCATTTCGGTGCTTAAACCTTCCTGAAATCCAAACTGACATTCATGAATAAGTTTTGTCTTATCGAAAAATCTAATAAGGCGTTTCTTAACCAGTTTTTCAAAAATCTTTGAAAAAACTGAGAGAAGAGAGACTGGTCTAAAGTTACCTACATCATATTCATCACCACTTTTGTATATAGGTACAACCTTTGCAAATTTCAAATCTATGAAGGGAAACCTACCATTCATGATGCTACAATTAAATATATCGACTAGAACTGGAATAATAGGCACACATATTTCCTTGATGAGACATGTCGAAAATTTATCTATTCCAGGGGACTTATGATCAGCTAAGGAATTGATCAAAGAACAGACTTCATAATAGTGAATGGGCTCAAAGAAGAAGGATTTACTAGGTGTGTTATTTTTGAAAATATCATAATATAAAGCTGTAGCATCTTCACTGGGATTACAGATAGCATCAATTACATCTTTAGGTACATTTACAAAATATTCATTGAAAATATTAGCAATGGAGGGCAAGTCCCTAAACTCAATGCCATCCCTTTTAATAAAAGTTATGGATTTTTTCCTCGCTGAGGACATACCTGTTACATCATTTATAACTTTCCATTGCCTTTTAGCTGGCATCTGATTTATATTTTGATAATAGTCTTGCTTAGCTATTTCAATCCACTTTTTAATTTTACTACTGTAAACCTTTAAATGATTTTTAATTTGTATATTATGTGGGTTCCTACGAAATTTATTGTATAATTTGTCTCTATCATGTATTGCAACACATAGTCCATCAGTCATCCAAGGTTTGAGCTTTTTGAACTTCTGATTTTTATACTTGTAATTTATAACTGTCTTAGCATTATCAACTGAGACATTTAGTACGTTAATAAATGATTTAAACTTGAAGTCCACATCGTTACTTGCAAAAACACTGCTCCAGTCATAATCGAATAATAAAGCTCTAAGATATTCATAATTAATTATTTCCTTGGTTCCCGTCCTAACATAATTCTTGCTGGCAACTCTTGAAATAGATAATGACACAGCCCTGTGGTCGCTGACATGAGTCTCAAAGACACCACTTTTTACATTATGGGTACCAGATGACTTCAAAAAGACATGATCTATACAAGTTGCACTCTCGTTTGTAACTCTAGTTTCGAAATTTACCATAGATTCAAAGCCATAACTATACATTACCTCTAAATATTTATCTGTTTTAATACTAATATTATCCAACAAATTGATATTTATATCTCCAATCAAAACTGTGTCCCCTGCTGGGAGAGAATTTAGAGCATTGTTGAGATTATCCAAAAATGAATCAAAGTCATTGCCATGCCATCTATACAAACAGAGTATTGATAAGGAATAGTTACCAAGTGTAGCCCTAATTAAAACTGTGTCTGACCCCATGATATCGCAATCCAACCTCTTCACATTAACATTTTTTGTATTAACAAAAACCAAGATTCCAGATGCCCTAGAATAGTTGCTACAGGCTATATAGGTGCTATAGCCATCTAAAGAATACATAAACGCTTCCTCAGGTGACTGCAACCAGACTTCAGACAATACAATTATATCCGGCATATACTTCCAACAACTCAAGTAGGACATAAAAACGTCATAATTACAATGTAAACTTCGAATATTTTGGTGAAAAATTATAAAATCATTTACATCTGTTAAAAAACTATTATTCACTTCATTTATGTTGCTATAAAATCTAAAATCATTACCCATTTTCAATGCAAATAATAATCTCGTATCCTAAAACACCATTGTAATTCAGAAACCATACAAAAAAAAAACAACTCCATGGACCATTCATACTCACACACGCACACTCAATCATCCAAAAAATAAAGAAATACATCTTGCCCGTAAGGGACGATCTAATTGAAAGAAAAATAAAAAAGAAAAAGACATACCCAGAACTACCAAGTAGCTCAAGCTTTCCAAACCACTACACAATGCAAATAATCCACTAACGACAATTAATAAATCTACTCTTAAATTCAATAATCATCACTCAACAAAATTTTTAAAATTACTCGTGTGTATAATCACAAGAAGTGTAATTCAATTCAAATAAAAATGCTCGTTATAGCCACACCTAACATTTACTCGACAATCGACTGCAACCATTTAAGGAACTCTGAGTACCTATCTTATCAACAGATTGACTATCACTTGATACAGTAGCACCCTGCTATCACCAACAATGATAGCAATCAACAGATCGAGGAAACGAAATGATAGCTCAGAATCCATCGAGTTATCTCTATTGCAAAAGTTGCATAGCCCAGTGAATAATATCCACAGCTTCCTCACTACTGCAGCCTATCAACTCGAACTATTTATATCACGGTACTAATTTTTTCATTATAAATTCCAACAAAAGAAACAAATACCAATAAAGATCAATCAGTAGTCAATATCTACATCAATATTAGATCTATACATTCAGCCTTAATTCATAGTGAAATTGATTTAGAATATAAAGTATATTCATTGGAAAATTAAAAACACATGATGATTAAACAAACAATAATTCATAATAGAAAGAAACGAAAGTAAAATAAATCACTCACAGTTTAGTCTGATTTTTAGGGCCTCGCAAACATTCGGTATTAAAAATTGATCAATCACCACTTATCCCATAGTAGCTAATAACTAGAGCTTGGGAAAGTTCAAATCAGCCATACTTTTAACAACAATTTGTGCTCCCCTCTCCTCCTTGCGAATTCGAACCCTCCCAGCTCGGTCTATCCACGCATCCTTGATTGCCCCACTCTTCTTGAGCTGACGAGCTGCACCCAGAAGTTTCCTCCTCGTAGCAGTGAGACTACGGTTTATGTACACAGGAGCCGGACCCTCCAGACCCTGAATCTGATGCCTCCTAAGGATGCCAGCCTTCCGTCTCCGTTCCATCAGTTCATCGGCGTCGTGACGCCTAACAAACTTGACTATGATTGCGGGGGGCGGGGGCGGTGTCGATTTTCCGTCGTTAGGCCTCACAGCGCGAATAGGCTCCAGTCGATGACAGGCATCCACCATCGCTGGAGTCACTTCGAAGCCCACGGCCCGTCCCACCTCAGCCACCGTCTCCAGAACGTCCTCTTTATCCTTCTCGGGGATCCCCTGGATTTCCAGCGTGTTTCTTCTGGAGTATTGCTCTTGCTCATCAAGCCGCTCCTCGGTGGATCGCAACCGCGCTTTAATTTAATTTCACCTTCAAGAGAGTCAATAATTTTCTGTTGCCGATCGATTATTTCACTTTGTTTGCTCACAATTTGACTAAGCTCATTCTGCTTATCCTGCCCCTTGTTTATAATATTTTTTAGTTCATCCATGCTATCAAACAATTTCTTTTGTCCACTGTTTAATTCATCCAATGACTCCATCACGACACTATCGGAACGTTTTTTTAACAAAGCTGTATCAGGAGTCACAGTACCTTTCACTGGAGTAGAGTCAGTTTGCTGAAGTTTTGAAGCACGTTTACAGTCAGGGCAAGACCAAGACGGACCCTTTATTATATCTAAGTCTTGAGGTTTGATATTGAGACAAACACTATGAAAATACGTTTTACACTCCTTACAATACAGTTTATCGGCGGCAGAGCGACTAACCGGCTGCTCACACTTGCCACAAGTACTCATCCTTATTAGAATATTAATGAAAGTTCAAATATACGATGCCAATGTAATTGTAATACCACAAATTAATATTTTAGTGTAAAAAAAAACTTGTCGTAACAATCACAGTTAGGTTAGAAACTCAAGCCTTTGGTAGTCCGTTGGGTAAAAGCTACGCTATAATCATGCCAGCGATAAGAGAGACAAACAACACAACCGCCTCGCTCAACTGTCTAATCAGTACTGATTATAAATACAATTCACAATTATTAACACTCAACATGGCATGTAGCAAATGTGCAACATCTCGATATAAATTATCTTATTTAAAAAAAAAAACTTTTGAACGTTTTTCTGGCTATTTATTACAAGAGCAACATTATATCGTATGCAATATAATATATACTGCACTGTATATGTACTGAATATTGTATTGCACTGTTTAAATTGAATCTTGATTCAGTCATGTTACCTTGTTCGATGTCGATAACTGTGATTGCAGCGACTACAACGTGGAAAGCATCCCTGGCAAGTCGGGCGCCCACTTCACACCAGGCCCGGAGATGTTCTCGGCTGTGTGGATGTTGGTGCTGGCCCTCGTATTCAAGTTCGTCACTACCATATTCACGTTCGGCATGAAGGTATGTTACCAACTTAATGCTGGCCACTAACGGTAGAACATGCATGCCATGCACAGTCTTGTCACATTGTTGTGTTATCACAGCTGTTATCACCGCGAAACGCTTCAAACGAAATGTTTGAGGTTAGGTTTTTGCATCTTCATTTTTAGATGTTTATTTTTTCTTCACTGCTCTATTTGAAGGTAGATTATATTTCTATCATTGTAATTTTTAATTTTCCAGTGGTTTATTTATTATTATTGGTTGTTTATTTTATGTTAGAAGCCTCTCGCTGATGATGAACATGTTTCTTTGTATGCCTATGTGTTTATATAAACATGACATGCATGTTTATCATGCATGTTCTACCTGTTAGTGGCCAGTCTAACACTATTCACAACTCCACCACTTTAGCAGTAACTTCCTAGTAATATCGTAGGAAAAGACCTACGTCATTTTACCTAAAAGTAATTTATGTTGTTTTCCTTGATTAAACACTTAATAATAAGGCTCAACTCACACTTACATGACTCAGGTCGAGAAAAAGACTCGACTCTAGTCGAGAGCATGTGTTTCCAAATGGTGACACTCTGACCAGTCGATTCTAGTCTCCGCGACGTCACCATCTGAAAACACACGCTTTCGACTAGAGTCGAGTCTCTTTCTCGACCTGAGTCGCTAAGTGTGAGTTGAGCCTAACTCTGTTGAAGATGAGACACTTTGTTATATAAAGTGTAAACTTCTTCCCAACAAAGAAAAACGTTTTTTTCTGAACACTCCAACATATTTCCTAAAATACTGTACAACATGATTCCTGAAAGTAATTTTAGAAAGACAGGCAGTGAATCACACAAATAATGATTTTTTCAGGGATAATATTATAAAAATCTTTGAGTTGAATATTTTTACGTTAAGCCTGTTGTTTTCCCCCTATCATGCTCGCTTACCAGTACGATTTGTCATTATGTGATTGATGAGTACAGTAATATTAGGTGAGGATTACGTATTCATGTGCTTTCCTTACTTAGTTCAGTTTATTTATTTGAACAAAAACAAGTGAAAAAATAAATAAATATAATTTTATTGCCATAACATCCATAGAATAAAAGACAACGTCAATACACAAAATATAACACACTAACAAAAGTGAGATATCACTGTTTACAGCATGAGCTGTGACTCTTGACCACAAAATAAAAATAACTAAAATTGCATGAACACAAAAAGCAACAAATAGATACTACAAATTATATACATAAACATACACATACATATAACAGGTCAATAAGCAATTATTATTGGTTTTTCAAGCAATTCAGTTATACAATAAATAAGATTCAATAACAGCCAATTTGCTAACCTACATTTGAATTTTTCCTCTGTCTCCAATATTAAGTCCAAAGGTAGTTTATTGTACATTTTGATACCGATAGTGCCATAACTGTTTGCTGTTTTGGATAGTCGATGGTAGGGAGTGTCAACTCCATTACAATTCCTTGTGTAAAAAACAAGTCAAATTTCAAATTTGATGATTTTTTTATGTGTAATAGGACTGCATATATGTAATAATTGACTACTGTCATTATATTTAGATTAATAAAGAGGAGCTTTGCATGTGCTAATCTATCAGAGCCTGCTAATACCCTGACCAGGGTTAGTGAGTTACAAAGATATACAATATAACAATTAGTTTTTTGTAAGGTTATCTAATGCAACAGAAGAGCATTCATATTCTGTTGAAAACAGAATATCAGCTGAAGTAACTACATTGAAAGAATACAACCGTAACACATTTTGGGATGAATAGCAAGGTTACTAGATGTTGTCTGTGCAACCAATGGAGCATTGAGGATGATGCACGAGCATGATGTATTTCCGTTTTGTAGTAACAAAAAAATTCATCAATGAAAACTTCATATTTGCTCATGTTATTAATGACTTCCTTAATTGTCAACACATCGACGTAGTTCTTCAATAATTTATCTTCTAATGGCTGGCAATGACTTAGTGATGCGCTCTTCAAGCTCTTTCAGATCTGTGGGAAGATGTTTGTACACTTGAAATTTCATCAAAGAAAATTTTCTAGAACTTGAGGAATCATCACCCAGAAAGTGCAGTCATTCCATGAGAAATGACATGAAAACTATATCATTTTTGTACATTCAACGGACATCATTTTTAAAGTGATTGATGCTAAAGAAAACAAAATAGCATAATATAGTGAAAGTGACAACCTTCAATCTACTTTGGACTGTGTAGTATTATAGAGAAACGATAGCATAAAAGATAACCCATGGTATAGGAAGTTTATGTTCCAAATTTCAAACTTAAACCGATAGTCCTAGAAGTTCTTTTTCGTGAAGCTTAGTGACGCTGGCAGTCTCTCATACTGTGCCGTTCTTACACTCACCGAGCCAAAACAGTAATAATTGACATTAGTCGACAGGAATCCGCTTGAGTTAACAATGCTGGTAGTCATGTGACACTGGTAGTCTCTCATACTCTCGTTCTTACACTCTAACTCGTCCAAAACATTAATAATAGACAGTAGCATCGCCAGTAGACAGTAGCTATAACAGTAGTCGACTGTAATTAGCTTGAGTTAACAAAAATGCGGCCTGAAATTTGGAACATAAACGACCAATTCTATGGGATATCTACTTATGCTTTTTCTGTATGGTAGTTTGTAGATTGGAAACAGTAGTCGACAGGAATCGGCTTGAGTTTACAAAAAAGCGGTTTGAAATTCGGAACTTAACGACCTACACCATAGGCTATCTACTTTTGCTATTTTTTCACTATGCTAGATTGGACATGGTATAGTTTTTTTTTTTTTTTTTTTTTTTTTTTTTTTTTTTTTTTAAGATTACGTCCTAAAGACTCCAGTCATGGAGTATAAGACAAGTCATGTTATTACATAATAATTCTAACACTAAGTAGTTCAACCTAGTTTAGGTTTGAAAGGAATTCTTGTACACTATAAAAAGCTTTATCAACTAAATATTTTTTCATTTGTTTTTTGAAAATCTTCAAATCATCATTACTTTTCAAGATTTGAGGTAGCTTGTTATAAAATTTCCTACCAATATAATCTGGTTTTTGTTCAAATAACCTACTATTGTGACCCATTATATGATAATCTGCTCTGTTTCGCGTATTATACTCATGAACATCTGAATTCTGGATCACACCACTCGTTTTCACATGCATTACAACTTCATATACATACAAAGATGGCACAGTTAATAGACCAAGCTTTTTAAATAAAGGCCTACAAGAGTCTAACCTATTCACTTTCTCTATACATCTGAGTGCCTTCTTTTGAATCTTAAACACTCTGTCCATATTTTGTTGAGATGAATTACCCCATACTAAAATAGCATACCTAATATGAGATAGTATAAGTCCATGGTAAGCAGTTAACAGTAGTTTTTTATCATTCAGCCTAGCAAGCTGCCGCAGGACAAATACCCCAGATGATATCTTATTACATATCCTCTCAATGTAAGGATGCCATGTTAATTTCCTGTCCAATAAAATTCCCAAGAATGCTACTTTCTCTTCTTGGTCTAATTCATTTTCCTCTACAAACACATTTATTTCTCTATCCTCTACTGAATTATATTTACTTTTGAATTGTAGGAATTGACATTTCTTACTATTTATTGTTAATTGCCTTTGCTTCAAGAATTGGACAATTGACTGTACTCCAGTAAAAGCATTTATTTCTAGACTATCTAATAAATAATTGTTAAAGATAAGCGATGTGTCATCAGCAAACAACAGAGCTCTGTGATCTTTTAACTCTTTTGGTAATTGGTTCACATACAACAGAAACAGTAAGGGACCCAGAATTGAGCCTTGAGGTACTCCAGCCTGGACCTCCAGTTTTTGAGATTTAATTTTTACTATTTCATTCCCATCCACCTTGGTAAGCTCAACACACTGGTTTCTACCTATGAGATATGATTCAAACCATTTTAGTTCTATACCATTCACACCTACAGTTTTTAGTATTTCCAATAATATTCTATGGTTCACACAATCAAAAGCTTTGGATAAATCAAGAAATATTGCGGCTGCCTTCTCACCTGAATCTATTATATCTATTAGTCTTTCAACAAGGGATACTATTGCAGTCTTAGTAGATTTCCCTTTCTGGAACCCATGCTGTTCATCACATATGAAATTAATTTCTTCCAGGTGCATCAATAACCTATTTAAAACTACTCTTTCAAAAATTTTACTTATTACATTTAGAATACTAATGGGTCTATAATTTTCAACTCTTTCAGAATCACCGCTCTTGAAAATTGGCAAAATTTTTCCTTGTTTCAGATCATCAGGGAAAATACCCTGCTCTAGTGAAGTATTAAGGAGATGCAATAAAGGGTCCAGTAATTCATTTTCACATTCTTTTAAAATTTTGCTTGAGACCCCATCCAATCCTACTGTTTTTTTGTTATTCAAATTTTTT
The DNA here is from genome assembly GCF_014356525.2 of Nilaparvata lugens. NCBI lineage: Eukaryota > Metazoa > Arthropoda > Insecta > Hemiptera > Delphacidae > Nilaparvata > Nilaparvata lugens. The sequence continues at coordinate 21,891,292 of NC_052509.1, forward strand.
ATTATTCTTGACAACTCATCTCTTGATAATGGATGAAATTTAAATACCTTTTCAATTGGCTCAGCATTTAATGTAGTTGTATTATAAGTATTAGTGTTCAGTGACTTTTGGAGATTATATGCAACCTGTTGATAATATTTATTGAAAAAGTTACAAATGTCTATACTATCATCCATATAATTTCCATGTTCATCGATTATCCTAGGGACATTAGTAACTGTATCCTTTTGAGCTGCTCTCCTATTTCTATTAATTACCTCCCAAACAGCAGAGTTAAAATTGGTACTAGTTGTTAATATTTCAGCTGTTTTCTTACACTTAGCTTTCCTCACTTCTTTTGCATAGTTTTTCTTTAGACATTTGTATTTGACCTCACTCGGAACATCCCTCACTAATTTAAATTCCTCATAAGCTTCCCTAACAATATTTCTTTGAGTAAGGATATCTTCAGTTATCCATTCATCTACTTTGTTTAATTTACTTTTTACTTTGACTTTTTTTATCGGACAGCATACACTAATGTGAAATCTTAGAGTATCAATGAATTGCTTATATTTGTAATTTAGGTTACAGCTGTTATAAACACTACTCCAATTTTCTTGAAGCAGTTCCTGCTTCAAACAATTTATATTTCCTAGCTCATATTGCTGAATTTCTTTCACAAAAGTTTTTTTTCTGCTTGGATTCTGGCCCTGCAACTTAACATCTAAAATTTGATAGTTATGATCTGATAGATCTGAGCTACCTAACCTGACATTACAACCTTCTATATTTGTGAGGATATTATCAATAATTGTCTGTGAAGTTCGAGTTACTCTTGTATATTCGTGGACCTTAATTTCTAAATTATTCATATTAATAATATCTCTAATATCCTCTGTCATTTTATCCTGCCTGGCAAAATCGGTATTGAAATCTCCTACTACTATAACATTTGTGAAACGAGCGGTTGTAATTTCCAAAAGTGTATGGAGCAGCTCACAAAATTTTTGCCAGTCTCCATTTGGTGACCTATAGATACCTAACACTACTACCTCAAATCGATCATCAATTTTTAACCTTAGTCCCGTCACCTCTAAATCCATCTCAACAGAAAATCTCTTAACAAAATCCAGTTCATAAGTTTGGGTATGTTTAGCATTGCTAGTGAATATACATACACCACCACTTCTATGAGCTATTCTACAAAATTCTGATCTCAGTGAATAGCCTGGAATCCTAACTTGATTTATTTCCTTTATTTTTAAGCCATGCTCTGTGAAAATAACAATGTCAGGATCCTCCTGTTTAAGAAATACTTCTAATCTGTCAATTTTGTTGCGAAGATACTGAATATTTTGATGATAAATACTAAAAACCTTACCATCTTGTGCTACTCTATCTCTAGCATTTGTAGCTATTTCCCTTTCCCTGTTTTGAGCCAATTTACTAAAAAATCGTTATTTGTTTTTTTGACTGTTTTTAAACCAGAGGATTGCAAACGGCTTTCAATCAGCTCTGCCAATCTATTACAAAAGATTACTTTGCCAGATCGATTTAGATGCAACCCATGATTAGTGAAGTTATGTCTTTTCAGCCTTTCATTTAGAAAACAAATCCCCAGTTGTTTAGAATTCTTATTTTTTAGGCTGTTGATTGTATTATGGATTGATTTGTTTGTCGAATTGATTGCTTCATTTAATTCTGGCCTATCAAACCTATTAGGAATAGTACTTATTATTAAGTTTGTTTTTTTGCTGAGTGGCACAATTTCCTTGATTTTTTCTGTTACTTGAGGAAGATGATTCAAGTTAGGTTCATTTATATTATTTGAGCCACCCAGTACAATTAGATAGTCATTTTCATCAAAGTCTTTAGTTTGTTCCCTAGCTGACTCTACAACTGCATTAATTGATGCACTTGGCTTGAAAAAACATTGGACATCAAATTTATTTTTAATCTTTTATCAAGGAGATCACTGCAATCACGTCCATGACTGGACGTCAGTAGCAGAACTCTCCCTTTCCTATCTTTATTTCCCTCAGCTATATTTTTGGTTGCTGTCTTCAAAACCTCACTGTACGTTTTATTTCGACCATTTTCAGAGCATTTCCCATCATTTAGGTTAGATTCTATTTTTTTGCATTTGGACGGAGGTTCTATCATACATTTAGTATTATCAAATTTAGATTTTAGTTTCTTTATTTCCTCCGACATTAGACTACATTGATTTTTTAGATTTAGTATTTCTTTTTTATGGTCTTCATCTTGTAATTTTATAATCAGTTCCAAAATTTAATTTCTTCTACCATCCCTAACCTTTCTTCCTCAGACGTTTTTAAAGTTACTTCTAATTGGTTTTTTAAATTAGTGTGGCTACTTTGTAGTTGAGCAACTTTTTCGGCTAAAGTAGTTTGAAGAACTGGGGTTTTTGGTTTTGGCGTTTTTGAATTTTGGTTTTGGGAACGCGTAAGTACTCTCGCTATGTTTACATTTCTATTATTAACCTTCGGTGTTTTACTTGAGCTCATCTTCCTATCTAAGAAATTATATTACTTGCAATAATAATAATTGATTTATAAATGATAGGATTTTAATTTGGTTATAATTTTAGTCAAGTAAACTATCTATGTTTATTTTTAAATCTCGAAAACCTAACCTCAAACTAACCTCTAAACGGTGTTTGGCTTTTTAAAATAGAATTAAGAATTAAAATCTAAAACAAAATGATAAAACGTGATCAAGAAACTCTTCCAAAACCCAGGAGCGAAATTATGTAGTACTTTCATTCACAACCTCTCAAGGTCAGGTTCTGGGCATGAGCCTGTTGTGCCTTTTCTCAAGTCAAGTTTTTATACTAATACTGTAAATAAGGTGTTGATGAATGAATGTTTCGAGTAGTGTTGTTTGAAATGAGGCAAGTGTAATTGTGTGTGATTAGGTGCCATGCGGGCTGTTCATCCCTTCGCTGTGCTTGGGCAGCATAGTGGGCCGGATCGTGGGCATGGGTGTGCAGGCTCTGGCCTACCACTACCCCAACGTGTGGATCTTCTCAGGCGAGTGCTCTTCGGCCAACAGCCAGTGCATCACACCCGGCCTCTACGCCATGGTCGGCGCCGCTGCTGTCCTCGGTGGAGTCACTAGGATGACAGGTAGGCTACTTAACGGTCAACTTTTAAATTATAAACGTCCAAAAATTCAAGTTTATTCACCTAAATCCATGAAATGCATTCACAAAAATATTGAATTTACTGATTGCGGTTGGTATACAAGCTTATATAGCATGGCATCAGTGAATAAAAAAGTCGAGGTAATGAAGTTATGAAGATTTCATGATTGAGATTATAACGGTAACGTTTGCCGACAAACACTTTGTGTTACGCTTACGCTGCCTGTCTTGGTCGCAACCCTTATGAATATATAAATAGATAATTGGTATTGAGACAGTCTATTGTGCAAGAACTGTAAGGGCCAGATCAAATTAAGCGATTTTTCAAGCGTTTACAGGTGTTTTTTCAAGCGCCAACCCAATCAGCTAATCGTAGAGCTTCCTGCCCTGCCGACACTAAAAACGACGTCTGAAATTGCCTGAAAAAACGCTCAGTATGGTCTGGTCCTAAAAATAAGGGTGACTTTTGAAGGCAAACACTTTGTGATACGCTTACAGTTTGTAAGCAACCTGTCCTGGGTGCAACCCTTATAAATAGTTTCTACTCATCTATTAGCAGTTTAGCTATTCATTTTTACAATAATTATCTTTCTTAGAGTAATGCAGATACATTTTTAGTTGAATAGCATTTTTAAAGTAATCTGCGCTATAATGTTGATCATTCATTTTTCTTGAATATTTTATTTTACTGATTCTGAGTTATTTTACTGTTTTTGAGTTTTTTGCTAATTTTATCCATCTAAAAAGATTATTTTTCTAAACGAATTATGATGGAGCCTAATGTTTTTCTCTCAGTGTTGAACAATATTTTTGTTCAATTGAATAATGTTGAGTTTAGTCTCTCTTATTTTTAGGGCTACTGAAAATTTTGAAACGCTAGAATGTATATCAAGTACTCTTCTAAAAGAATTTTGTAATTAAATAAAAGGGTACTTGATGTATTCTATTGTTATTAAAAATTGTGTTGTGTGTGATGTTATGGTATTTTTTCATAATGAAAACAAATTGAGATTGTCAACCACTTTTATTATTAGTATTATAGACAATTTCAATTTGCGTTCTCATTTTCAATATTGTATTGTGTTTGAATGTGAAGTTTGATTGATTGCAGTGTCGCTGGTGGTGATAATGTTCGAGCTGACAGGCGGGGTGCGCTACATAGTGCCGCTGATGGCTGCGGCGATGGCGAGCAAGTGGGTGGGTGACGCCCTGGGCAGGGAGGGCATCTACGACGCACACATCCACCTCAACGGGTACCCGTTCCTCGACAGCAAGGAGGAGTTCGAGCACACCGCACTCGCCGCTGATGTCATGCAGCCAAAGTCAGTTCATCACTATCTTCTAAATATTCATAATTTTATTTAAACTATTTATTCATGATGCCCACATACGTTCAACCGTAAAGTGCTAATATTATTGTTCTAAAGTTACTGTTAACATATGCATAAAATTTATGCATTACTATTAATAGCATCAGTATCTGAAACGAATTACGAAGGATCTGGGTGATATGGAAGAGAGTATCAAACGATTGAGCTGAAAGAATAAGAAGATTAATAGCATCAATTTCTTAATTCCTGTTTTTATAATGTTCTTATAAATGCATATTCCAGTATGAATGAGTCCTTAAAGCACTGCTAGATGCCTGGCTATCAATGCCTTAAGGTTAAAACTATTATTAATGCAATTCACAAAAACAAGAAATAAAGTTTTTTTGCTGAATAGATAGACATCCCGCTGAAATCGTCTAAGGCTAGGCACACACCAGTTAGTCAAGACAAGACAAGATATGATCAGACACGTTTAGTCACAATACTTCACATTGTTGCTCATGAAGACATGTCTAATTGCAATGTCTAATCGGTGTGTGCTGCTTCATAAGCAACTATGTGAAGTATTGTTTCTGATCATGTCTTGTCTTGTCTTGACTAACTGGTGTGTGCCTAGCCTAAAGGTGCGAACAGAACGAGTAAGGCTCGGCGCACACCAGTTAGAGTCAAGACAATACAAGACATGATCAGACACGTTCAGTCACAATACTTCACATAGTTGCTTATGAACACATGTCTAATTGCAATGACTAATCAGTGTGAGTTGCGTCATAAGCAGCTATGTGAAGTATTGTGACTAAACGTGTCTGACCATGTCTTGTCGTGTCTAAGTGGTGTGTGCCCAGCCTAAGTCGCTGTGAAGATCGATGTCACAAAACAGTTGTGCAATGATAGTTTTTATCATATTTGGAGTCATTGATATAATAGATAGCCACTCTCAATCAGACTGCGATTCTCTTTATTTTATAAATACTCGTTGAATGTATTTTGAACGATTTTTAATCACATAGTGATTCAGTATTTGTCGTTAGACGTTAGACGAAGCTTATTGTACGACTGATAATATTCTCAATCAATTTGTTTGTAGTCCTCTTTCAAAGGGATTTCAATTTCTGTTTTTCTCTTTGTTTTATCAAATACTTGGCTTTTGTATTGTTTATTCGAATTAGAACACATATACATTTTAGCGGACCGGCAATGACTGATAATATTTTCAATCGATTTGTTTGTATTGCTCTTTCCAAGGGATTTCAATGTTTGTGTTTAGTATAATTAGGACGGACATGTTGTGTGTGATTGCAGACGAAGCGAGCCGTTGAGCGTGTTGACTCAGGACTCGATGACAGTGGACGACGTGCAGGCGCTGCTTAAGGACACAGAGCACAACGGCTTCCCCGTCGTCGTGTCCCGCGAGTCCCAGTACCTCGTCGGATTCGTGCTCCGCAGAGATCTCAATCTGGCACTTGGTTAGTCACATATGTCATTACAACTTTCAAGATTATTGCATTGTTGGTCAAGTCATAATAATTTATTATTGATAATGACGTTCTTCAGAAGACAACATAATAAGCAATTATTCAACTGAACAAGCATTATAAAGCAAAATAATGATAAAAGAATAGTTCACTTCATACTGTCAGCATTGATTGTCTATGTGCCGGTCGCACAAAAGCCGGTTAAATTTTAATCTTGATTACTTTCACGATAACCAATCAGAGAAGCCTCAATTCGAAAATGCCTTCTCTTATTGGTTCTCGTGAAATTATCACGTTTAAAACTTAACCGGCTTTTGTGCAACCGGGCCTATGTGTCATTATTGAGGGTAGAGTTAGACTTCCAGGCCCTTCTACCACACAGCTCAAGCAATTGTTGATTGTTGTAATCGTTAATGTTCACAAGGAATGCGATACTATGATGTTGATAGTTTAATGAATCTCACTTTGAACTTTTGAACTTTGAACTTTATTTTCCAAAAAACATTACAAACAAAGAAAACGAAAAACAATAAGGGTACTTACTTATTACATTAGCAAGTTGATGCTAAATGTAGCTATATATTTATAGTTTATTAATAAACTCACTATTATTAATGCTATAACTGGAAGGTTTTCATTGTTTGCAATTTCTTGTATGTTCATGATTAATATTGTGTGTTAGTAATAATGCTTGATGAGGAGATTCACATTAGGGATAGTTAGACTAAACAATACTTAGCTTTTCATAGAATTCGAAGTATCTCAAAACATAAAATACACCTTCTTTTCTTACCTAAAAAATTTTAGAATTTTGTTCATGTTGTTTTCACAGTCATCTCCTATTGAATGAATTCAATCAGTATTCAAATTGTTTCAAAGCATGACAAATAATATTTTCACCTCTCTCGAATATTCCAAGATTGTACTTGGTTTTGTTTTCTCAGTTTACTCCTGTCGAATCAATCTATTCATAATTTAATTTATTTAAAAACAACATACTCTTGGAACTGAATATTTTGTGTGTGAGTAATAATGCTTGATGAGATTTAGCATCTAAATAGAATACTCCTTAGCTTTTTTCATCGAATTCAAAATATCTTTTAAATATTAGTTTGTATTTTAGAATATTATCACGGCAAATGTACCGATAATTTAAAGAATATTTTCGAACTCGTGGCTGGAGCTCAAGGCTTCTTTTTCCAGCCACACCAATGTATATTAGTTGATAAGTGTTATTTTGTAAATTTCTAGTGAATTGGTAAATAAATAAAATTAAAAAAATCTCACAACATAACATACACTTCCTCTTCTTATCTAATATTAGAATTTTGTTCCTGTTGTTTTTACAGTTGTAACTCCTAGTGCATGAATTCAATCAGAATTCAAATTTTTTCAACACAAAATATTCTCGAATATTCTTACATTGTTGTTGGTTTTGTTTTCTCAGTTTACTCCTGTCAATCGATAATCTATATAATATAGTAAAGGAAAGAACTGGCTTATAAACGTACGGGATAGAAAATTCACGAATGACGCATCATCACGTCTGAACTACTGAACTGATTAACTTGAAATTGTACATATAGATTTTTTATTCACCAAGGATGGTTATATACATATTTTCAATTCTTCAAGATTTCATTACGTCAAGTTTTCAGTTTGTCAAGTTTTTAATTAGATCCTTGTGGAAAACGGGTTACCTGCTATTAGATAATAAATCTATTCATAATTCGTGAATTTATATTCTTGTTATCATATTATTCATGTTTATACTATTGTTCTCATAAATAAATAATTTACATTATTTCAAAACATGATATAACCGATTGAATATTTTGATAATCTTGTAGTTTTCTCTCTTTATTGATAATCTCCTTTCTCCTATTGTTGCGAATGAGATTGGTGTGTTTGTTGTGTTAGAAAACTCGCGGCGCACGCTGGAAGGCATTCGAGGCAACTCGCTGGTGCTGTTCGTAACGACGCCCGGTCTGGCGCCTGCGCCCGGCATGCCGCCGCAGCTCAAGCTCAAGAAGATCCTCGACATGGCGCCAATCACCATCACCGACCAGACGCCCATGGAGACCGTCGTCGACATGTTCCGCAAGCTCGGTCTAAGGCAGACGCTCGTCACACACAACGGGTCAGTTATACTCAATTATACCTTACTAGTATCAATTTGAAGGTCATGCCACAGAGAAAAGATGACATAAGAAGATATCCCATGGTATAGGTCGTTCATGTTACAAATTTTAAGCCGATTTTTGGTTAACTCAAGTCGTTTACTGTCAACTACTGTCTATTATTACTGTTTTGTCCGGGTGGCGGTGTAAAGGTGCGTACAGATTTACGCGCCGCGAACATGAGCAATTCACTCTTAATAAGGTGATGCCAAGCTTTTTATATCTATATCTTGTACCGTTTCTGTAAAAATACAGATATAGTCAGCTGATTAAAAGTGAATTGCTCATGTTCGCGGCGCGTATATTTGTACGCACCTTAAGGCTAGGGCCACACGAGCGCACATAGTGCGTCCGTTGCAACTTACTTTTTGCGGTCCTCGCCAATGACACCACACGTGCGTTGAGTGTGGTGCGTCAAAGTCAGTTGGCTCTACGCAATTGAACCAGACGAAGCAATAACTTTTGCATGTCTTGACGTGCGTTGTAGCATTTCTGCGCAGTTCAAACATCACCGTCCGTTACGACTTCCGTTACTTGGTACGCACGTACCTCGTGTGTTGTCACCAATTCACTTCTATGTATTTCTACAACGGACGTCAAAAAGTAAGTTGCAACGGACGCACTTTGTGCGCTCGTGTGGCCCTAGCCTAAGAGTGGCACAGTAGGAGAGACTACCAGCGACACCATTGCTTCACGAAAAATAACTACTAAGACTATCGGCTCAAGTTAACAGTGAAATTTGGAACATAAACGCCCTATAGCATCGGATCTTCTTATGCTATCTTTTCTATATGATATAATAGCAACTACTCGTGCTAGCCCATATTGTTGAATGTATACAATTTGACATTGTCGATGCAGGGTTGTCTTATTGAATATATTTCAGTCATATGAGCTTGAAAGAAAAGTCTGCAATTTCGCACTTGGCAACGCGGATATTTTGTGTCATATAGGGCTAATCTACGATTACATTAAAATATGGTTACTTTTACCATAATTGTTTCATTCCAGATTCAAACGTACAGATAATCTTTCTCCGTCTAAACTGAGATAGTGCCTTAGTCATCTGCAAGTTCAAGCTTATCAGATTATAATGTTTATTGTAACAAATACATATGTATAAGTTTGTTCAATATAAATTTGTAACAATACAATGTTAATTGTAATAACAAATACATTTTGCCAACCACCTGAATTCAGAACTACTAATTTCTCAACTGTTCATAATTTTTTCAAGAAATATTTTTTTGTAAAAAATAATGTAAATAATTTTACCAAGAAACATTTTTTTTTTAATAATTTAACATTACAATATTAATTGCATACATTTTTCTAACCACCTGAATTCAGAGCTACTTATTTCCCAACTGTTAATAATTGTTTCAAAAAAATCTTATTACAACATTATATCTACGGTATCTACAGTTGCATGGTCTCAAGTCTAAACGAATATTTCAAATATTACCTTGCCAGTTTAATAAACTTTTCTTCAAATATTAATTTTTGGAAATTGTCTAAAACGTTCTATTGTTGTTTCAGGCGATTATTGGGCGTAATAACGAAGAAAGATGTGCTCAGATACATCAAGCAGATAGACAATGAAGATCCAAGTTCTGTACTCTTCAATTAAATGATTAGCCTATTTCTACATCTAGGAATAGTTCAATATGGCGGTAATATCACAATGAATATTAATTGTGTGATGATGGTAATAGATGATTCAATTAGTCTGTGAAAGAATGTATGTTATGGTACTGTTAAATTGTATAGATACACGACAAAGTATTTTTAATTATATTTGTATATTGAATATAATGATGTCGTTATAAACTCTATGAGTGTTAGTTTAATCGTGCGTAAAAGTTCCCTTGTTTACTGAGTATTTAGAAAAATGTTGATATAACAACATTGTCTATGAGAATATGATATTTTGTAAATACTGAAAAGTGAGCAAGCTCTAATTCTCTTATTGTTATTATGAAAGTGAGTTCCTTTGTTCCCGATTGAAATTATAATTAACATCACTTGGAATCCATGTCGAACCATGTAGAATCAATACGTTTTATCAAGTGTAACATCACAATGTAAAGACGTTTATGTTATGCTTCATAATAGGTTATTTCAGAACTTTTATTTTTTATATTATAATTTTATTCTATCTGTTATTCATCACAGGAAACTATATTTTATTTTTATTTTACTGTGCTGGTCATTTATTGTATTTATTATAATAGTTATTTAATATTTTAACGTAATAGATAATTATATTAAGTCAACCGAACTGCTCCAATTTGTTATATTTTGTAAGAAGATTATGCGTCATCTGGATTTGTTGCATCTCAATATTGATCTTGATGTAGTTGATTAAAAGTATTAATTTTGTATGCATTCATTCGTTGTTTTATTAAAGGAACTGTTTAATTCATTTTCATTAATATCATTTATAGTCCAGTCACTATATACATTGGTGCTTGCAATATTGTAGTTCTGATTTTATTTTGGTTACATGAGAGAAGTCCAGAGCTAATTTTTTCATGCAAAATTTCCTTGTGCTAGATACAGAGTGGCCCAAAAACCTTGTATTTTCGGTTCATTTTCCAGTTTTCAGCTATTTCCGACATATCCAGTAATCGGAAAGAAAACTTTGCTCCCCCATTTTTTCTAGATTATAAAATTCTGAATAAAAATGAGATCATTGGAACTCGCTATCTGCAATGAGTACCGAGTTATGATTTTTTTAATGAGTAAATTTTTAAGAAAAAATCAACATTGAAGAATTTTAGTTGTTGATCAACAATTGTTACAATTTCGATGTATAATTCAAAATCCCTCTGGGCGTAATTTTGTGCTCTACAATCTGAGATCGAGCGCTCTATCATATAGATTTTCAGATACACCTGACAACAATGCTCCATGTATTGTGAAAAACACCTAATTTCTAGCTTCACCATCATCACCAACTACATTGCCCTCACATTGATGTTTTGTGATCTTTTGATCATTGTGTCAAAAGTTATAAGTGTTTGAAATTTTGAAAAAATTGTGTGTTTTTTACAATACATGGAGCATTGTTGTCAGGTGTAACTGACAAAATCTATATGAGATAGAGCGCTCTACCTGGTCTCAGATTGTAGAGCACAATGTTACGCCCAGAGGGATTTTGAATTATACATCTAAATGGTAACAATCGGAAGATATTGTTGATCAACAACTAAAATTCATCAATGGTTGAGTTCAAAGCCACTGATCGGTGAGTGAACGTGGCTCTGAACGGTGTACTGTTTTGTCGTTGAACGATGCATAGACTCACATGCAGCACTAGATTATTTGGAATTGAAATCGGCCATTAAGGGGACAGCCTGGAAGATTATTACATACTAGAGATCTTGAAGATTTTTATGATCTATAACATTACAAAAAATATATATTATATAATACCTCGCGATAAAATACCTCAATGGAACCTTTAATTTCAAGTAAGAGCTAGCATTGGGAAGGCATAGGTATTGCGCGTTTATACCTCTTCAAGGTCTTTGGTCTAACTGATAAGAAAAAAATACGTCATATCCGGTTCGTTCACTGATCAGTTAATCATACTTTTCCAACGATGGAAAAGTATGAAAATAGAGTACCTGAACGTGAACAGACATGGCTGAATACGAGGTTGTTTAGAAATAATGGACTCCATTACAATGTATTTGGGTGCAGAAGTAGAAAGTAAATTCTTATGGCTTTTGTTGGTGGGGAGTCCCTTGCGGGAAGGTTCCAGCCCCTGAATAAATAATTTAAGCCGTCAATGGGCCTTACGACTGTCATACTTCAGCCGGGACCGACTGTTTCACATGCCCATCCGATAACACGGGAGTGATCTGGTTAAAAAACTTTTGGTATTGAGAGGGTTTGAACGCGGGATCTCTATGCTGCTACGCAGGCACTCTATCCACTAGACCACGGATCACTCCGTGATAAGAAAAATGCATGATTACATAAATTCAATAACATTTAAAATATTTTACAAAGCATTTAAAACTACTCCAATCACCTGATGGTTTTCCATTTTAATTGATTACAATGAAATAGGTTAAGTTCTAGTTTTGTTTACAAAATATGATCAACAGGAGAAACTCATGAGCAACCGTTCAGCCACAGAATACACACAAAGTGGAAGGTATCAATCTAACCAAGATTTGAGTGCACCAAGACCACGACACATGACTGCATCATCTTGTTAGAAATTAAAACTACTGCTGTATTACAATGCTACACTTTCTTTCAAGATGGCGGATTATGGTACTAGCCGACTTTCCATTCTGTGGTTCATCTGTGATCACTAATCTGTGATCTGGATTTTTACTGAACGTAAAAACAAACCCGATGGAATTGATCAGTGGCTTTGAACTCAACCATTGTTGATATTTCTTGAAATTTTACTCATTTAAAAAAAAATCATAACTCGGTACTCATTGCAGTTAGCGAGTTCCGAATGATCTCATTTTATTCAGAATTTTATAATCTAGAAAAAATGCGAGAGCAAAGTTTTCTGTCCGATTACTGGATATGTTGGAAATAACTGAAAACTGGAAAATTAACCGAAAATGAGAAGTTTTTGGGCCACTCTGTATCTATCACAAGGGAATTTAGCATGAAAAAATGGTTCTGGAATCAAGAAGGATCATTTCAGCCAAATCTAATGAAAATCTATTTACGCGTTCGGTCGAAAATGCGACTGAAGCAAATTTCAGCCAAGTTAAAACGTAGACCTCATTTATAATTTTCATTCATAATCGCCGTCAACAACGTTGATCAACTCTTATTTTGACAACATTGCATAAATACACGACAAAGTATTTTTAATTATATTTGTATATTGAATATAATGATGTCGTTATAAACTCTATGAGTGTTAGTTTAATCGTGCGTAAAAGTTCCCTTGTTTACTGAGTATTTAGAAAAATGTTGATATAACAACATTGTCTATGAGAATATGATATTTTGTAAATACTGAAAAGTGAGCAAGCTCTAATTCTCTTATTGTTATTATGAAAGTGAGTTCCTTTGTTCCCGATTGAAATTATAATTAACATCACTTGGAATCCATGTCGAACCATGTAGAATCAATACGTTTTATCAAGTGTAACATCACAATGTAAAGACGTTTATGTTATGCTTCATAATAGGTTATTTCAGAACTTTTATTTTTTATATTATAATTTTATTCTATCTGTTATTCATCACAGGAAACTATATTTTATTTTTATTTTACTGTGCTGGTCATTTATTGTATTTATTATAATAGTTATTTAATATTTTAACGTAATAGATAATTATATTAAGTCAACCGAACTGCTCCAATTTGTTATATTTTGTAAGAAGATTATGCGTCATCTGGATTTGTTGCATCTCAATATTGATCTTGATGTAGTTGATTAAAAGTATTAATTTTGTATGCATTCATTCGTTGTTTTATTAAATGAACTGTTTAATTCATTTTCATTAATATCATTTATAGTCCAGTCACTATATACATTGGTGCTTGTAATATTGTAGTTCTGATTTTATTTTGGTTACATGAGAGAAGTCCAGAGCTAATTTTTTCATGCAAAATTTCCTTGTGCTAGATACAGAGTGGCCCAAAAACCTTGTATTTTCGGTTCATTTTCCAGTTTTCAGCTATTTCCGACATATCCAGTAATCGGAAAGAAAACTTTGCTCCCCCATTTTTTCTAGATTATAAAATTCTGAATAAAATGAGATCATTGGAACTCGCTATCTGCAATGAGTACCGAGTTATGATTTTTTTAATGAGTAAATTTTTAAGAAAAAATCAACATTGAAGAATTTTAGTTGTTGATCAACAATTGTTACAATTTCGATGTATAATTCAAAATCCCTCTGGGCGTAATTTTGTGCTCTACAATCTGAGATCGAGCGCTCTATCATATAGATTTTCAGATACACCTGACAACAATGCTCCATGTATTGTGAAAAACACCTAATTTCTAGCTTCACCATCATCACCAACTACATTGCCCTCACATTGATGTTTTGTGATCTTTTGATCATTGTGTCAAAAGTTATAAGTGTTTGAAATTTTGAAAAAATTGTGTGTTTTTTACAATACATGGAGCATTGTTGTCAGGTGTAACTGACAAAATCTATATGAGATAGAGCGCTCTACCTGGTCTCAGATTGTAGAGCACAATGTTACGCCCAGAGGGATTTTGAATTATACATCTAAATGGTAACAATCGGAAGATATTGTTGATCAACAACTAAAATTCATCAATGGTTGAGTTCAAAGCCACTGATCGGTGAGTGAACGTGGCTCTGAACGGTGTACTGTTTTGTCGTTGAACGATGCATAGACTCACATGCAGCACTAGATTATTTGGAATTGAAATCGGCCATTAAGGGGACAGCCTGGAAGATTATTACATACTAGAGATCTTGAAGATTTTTATGATCTATAACATTACAAAAAATATATATTATATAATACCTCGCGATAAAATACCTCAATGGAACCTTTAATTTCAAGTAAGAGCTAGCATTGGGAAGGCATAGGTATTGCGCGTTTATACCTCTTCAAGGTCTTTGGTCTAACTGATAAGAAAAAATACGTCATATCCGGTTCGTTCACTGATCAGTTAATCATACTTTTCCAACGATGGAAAAGTACGAAAATAGAGTACCTGAACGTGAACAGACATGGCTGAATACGAGGTTGTTTAGAAATAATGGACTCCATTACAATGTATTTGGGTGCAGAAGTAAAAAGTAAATTCTTATGGCTTTTGTTGGTGGGGAGTCCCTTGCGGGAAGGTTCCACCCCCTGAATAAATAATTTAAGCCGTCAATGGGCCTTACGACTGTCATACTTCAGCCGGGACCGACAGTTCACATGCCCATCCGATAACACGGGAGTGATCTGGTTAAAAAACTTTTGGTATTGAGAGGGTTTGAACGCGGGATCTCTATGCTGCTACGCAGGCACTCTATCCACTAGACCACGGATCACTCCGTGATAAGAAAAATGCATGATTACATAAATTCAATAACATTTAAAATATTTTACAAAGCATTTAAAACTACTCCAATCACCTGATGGTTTTCCATTTTAATTGATTACAATGAAATAGGTTAAGTTCTAGTTTTGTTTACAAAATATGATCAACAGGAGAAACTCATGAGCAACCGTTCAGCCACAGAATACACACAAAGTGGAAGGTATCAATCTAACCAAGATTTGAGTGCACCAAGACCACGACACATGACTGCATCATCTTGTTAGAAATTAAAACTACTGCTGTATTACAATGCTACACTTTCTTTCAAGATGGCGGATTATGGTACTAGCCGACTTTCCATTCTGTGGTTCATCTGTGATCTGGATTTTTACTGAACGTAAAAACAAACCCGATGGAATTGATCAGTGGCTTTGAACTCAACCATTGTTGATATTTCTTGAAATTTTACTCATTTAAAAAAAAATCATAACTCGGTACTCATTGCAGTTAGCGAGTTCCGAATGATCTCATTTTATTCAGAATTTTATAATCTAGAAAAAATGCGAGAGCAAAGTTTTCTGTCCGATTACTGGATATGTTGGAAATAACTGAAAACTGGAAAATTAACCGAAAATAAGAAGTTTTTGGGCCACTCTGTATCTATCACAAGGGAATTTAGCATGAAAAAAATGGTTCTGGAATCAAGAAGGATCATTTCAGCCAAATCTAATGAAAATCTATTTACGCGTTCGGTCGAAAATGCGACTGAAGCAAATTTCAGCCAAGTTAAAACGTAGACCTCATTTATAATTTTCATTCATAATCGCCGTGAACAACGTTGATCAACTCTTATTTTGACAACATTGCATAAATAGGCAAGATTTGAGAGATGATACATTCATTGGAATAATTATGTACGAGAAATGAGTGAAGAGTGCTGGGATTTGCATGTTCAACTCATTGCCAGTAAATGTGAAGATATGTACTAGGGAATTCAGAGTTGAGATGAGAGAGAACTGTTGAAAATATATTTGCTGTAGAGAAGGCTGGTTCAGTATAACTGCGCGAGGTCTACTGTTCTAGAACTCTATTCTAGTTAGTAAATAGTATAATGACCTGATTTCTACCAGGGCAAAAAAAATATCAAAGAGGTTCACTCATTTCTTAATGATTCCGCTACCTCTTATAGTGTGTTCTGACACCCTTTTAAAAGATTCAATATAATTAATTATTATACAGTATTTTTAATAAGCAAATGAGCTCGTGACATCGCAAAAACAGCGAATTATATAAAATTTTGGATTTCTTTCTATCTGGGCAGCAGAAATATTGAAGAGGTACACCATAGCCTACCATTTTCGTGTGTTGAACGAGGGTTGTCTATGATCAAGTTTCAAAGGCCTTTTTGAAACAAGAGAGATAACATCAATTAAAATGCTCTATGACATTTGTATCTAAAATGGATTGAAGTTTTAATTTTTAAGGAAATGAGGGGTTGTAGGCTAACTCAAATATTTTAAATGTTAACACCAATTAAATTGTGTGGTACATGATTTTTAAGGCCTTTCTAAAACAAGAAAGATGACTTCAATAAAAATGTTCTATGAGCTTTTATCCAAAATGGCTGCTGATTGAAGTTCTAGTTTTTAAAGAAATAATTGATAATTGAAGTTTTAGTTTTTAAAGAGATAATTGATGAAGTTCAATCAGCCGCCATTTTGGATAAAAGTATCATATAACATTTTTAACATCTTTCTTGTTTTAATAATACCTTTAAAGTGATGTACCACACAATTGGTGTTTACATTTAAAATATTAGATTTTCAACCCCTTATTCACCCCCTTATGAGGGGTTGAAATTCAGTTGTAGGCTTCATCAAAAGGTAGAGTATTTGACCATTAACTTATCCTGTAAGTTGCAGTATTATTATCTACATACAACACTACAACAGTCTCCAATTTATTGAAGGGTTCCCACACATTTAACTCTGTATAAACGTTACTGGTATTCTACCAGGGCAACATATATAGGCTATAGAAGATTTCTTCATCAATTCAATGTGTCGTGGGTTTCCTATGTTTGGGTAGGTACCAGTTATCAACCAAGATCCTAATTGATCCTAATTTTAATAGCATTCAATCGTATCATTTATTTTTTTATCCATGTTGAATTTAATTATTGTAGAAGTTTTTTTTTCTTCTATTACAATGCTACAGTACACTATACACTTGCTTGAATACTGACCTACTTAGCTCATACTTCTACTACTTTTCGCGATATTGTTCAATATTATTATTATTGACTCAATTATGTTCAGGGGGGACTGAGGGGAGTGTCATTTTCACCGCATGCATTGATGTTAACACGATTCGTGTTAAAGTTTGCATTTTCTTACTACGACTTGATTCTTCCATGCAATACTCTCATGCAATAGGCGAACTCTGTAGCTTTGCTGAACCTAATCTTTTTATTATCTACCGTTTTTCGGGAATCTTTGTTGGGTGAGCCTAGCATGGTGAATAACAATTCAAATAATCTTATCTGAGGAGAAGTTAGAGCTCGCTACGGATTATTGTAATCTCCTTTCATTATCGGTTTCCTTTTAAAGCATTCATTCTCTGTTTCCCTTTCAATCATTCTTCGTTTTTATATTTCTCTAGTGCCGTGTGCATCTCCAACTAGGTACCAAGCTATCTTATCGAGTTTTAGTTACCGCTTCTGCTTTGTATTCTCCCATGTTTACCGTAGATAATTTACAGCAACAGTTTACAGTACGGTACCTAGTCGTTTTGAAAGTATCGATTGATAATAATTATTATTGAGTCGACTAGTTTGTCGAGTAATCATTTATTTTATTCTTTATATATGAGTTAATCTAGATTTTTCGCTCCTCTATTGGTGCTTTGCGTTTGGGTGATAATGCTCTTGCCCTTTTCGCAGTCTATGATTCTTGTATTGAATGGTGATGAATGATGCGGTTTCTGTTAGCAGCCATTCAATTTCACAGATTAATTAAAGTGCGGAGTAGTGTCTAATCTTTTTGAGGCATAGCTTAAAGTTATTAAAAATTTGTATTAGGTTTATACTTTTTTTTCTTTTTCAACTTCAAATTTCTATTCTCTTTTTCTTGTTTAGGCTTTATATTTTTTCTCATTAATTTTTATTATTGTATCTTATGTCATTGAATTCTAATTTATCCATTTATTATCAGAATGTTAGAGGACTTCGTACTAAAACTTCAAGTCTGTACGCATCGTTATTGGGCAGCAACTATGATCTGATAATTTTGACTGAAACATGGTTACATGATGGCATAAAAAGTTCTGAAATATTTGATGAACGATATGCTGTTTATCGAAGTGATAGGGGTAGTGGTGATGGTCTTCGGAGGGGAGGAGGAGTACTTGTCGCCGTTCAGAGATCGTTGCAATCTGAGCTCTGTGAGGAGCTCACAATAAGTGACATTAATAATAATTATGATTCCGTCGGAATAAAAATAAGATCTAATTCCACTCACTTCTTCATTAATGCTGTTTATTTATCGCCGACAATTTCAACAAATGTCTTTCTCAATTATTGTGACCACCTTGAATCACTCAATGGCCTAATCAACGGTAATTTCTTGGTTATCGGAGACTTTAATCTGCTCAAATGATTATGATTTTTTTGTGGGGACAATTAAGGCAAGAATGCTTTACAATTTTATGTCATTCTATGATCTTGTTTCTCTAAATCCGGTAAAAAACGAACTGGGTAGGACTTTGGACCTGGTCCTTTGTAACTTTCCTGCCAAAATCTTCCAAAGCGATGATCCCTTGCTTCCTGAAGACGGCCATCACCCGGCATTGTGTGTTGATGCTTCGTATTCTGTTCCGGAGGCAAATGAATCTCCGGGTGATCCATTTGAATCCCGGTATAATTATTCTAAAGGGGATTACTTTCAACTTTATTGTAAGTTCGAGACTGTTGTTGGGACTCTGTGTTTGGCTGTACTGATGTCGACTCTGGACTAGTCTACTCTACAAATATTTGGATGAGTGTATTCCAAGGATCGTATTGAAGAAAAAAAATAATAAATACCCTCCTTGGTTTACTCCTGATATAATTTCTGATTTGAGGATTAAGAATAGATGTGCACGAAAAAGAAGAGTGTCCCCTTATCATGATAACCTTTTCAAAAGTTTACGAACATCCTTGAAGGCTAGAATATCTAAGTCTCATGAAAACTATTTGACATCGATTCAGTCAGGCTTAGATGGAAGTATGAAAAACTTTTGGAATTATGTAAATTCCAAAAGAAAAACGTCGTTTGTGGAGTCGACGATGTCGCTGAATGGGGAGTCCTACTGCGGTTCTGCGGTTGTAGATGGGTTCGCGAAATATTTTGAGTCAGTGTATGAGGTTGATACACACGCCGCCCCTGATATGCATGAGAATGAGCTGGAGATGTCTGGGAGCTTGGGATTAGGTGTTGGTATTGATTCTGTCTCCTCTGACGAGATCCTGTCTGCTATTAACAGCCTTAGATCTAGCTGTTCCGAGGGCCCTGACTTGATACCTACTTTTATTGTGAAGGGTTGTGCAGAGGTACTCCTTAGTCCATTGCAATTCATTTTCAATTTATCGATTAGGACTGGCCAATTCCCTTCTAAATGGAAGGTCGCTAGAATTACTCCTATCTTCAAGTCAGGTAAGAGAACTGATATAAGTAATTATAGGCCCATATCAATTTTAAATTGCTTTTCCAAAGTTTTTGAAAGAATTTTGCATGCAGTTATATACAGGCAGGTGAAGGGAGTAATCGCGGACGAGCAACATGGATTTATGTCAGGCCGTTCTACGGTGACTAATCTAATGGAGTTCAGCAATGAGGTATCCAGAGTTCCTGACGGTGGAGGGCGGGTTGATGTTGTTTATACGGATCTCTCAAAGGCATTCGATTCAATCAATCACAGAATATTAGTTAAAAAACTAAAGTCGATTGGTTTCTGTACAAGCCTGGCAAATCTTGTTGAGAGCTATTTGAATTCAAGAGTGCAGTATGTTAGAGTACATAATTTCAAGTCTAGAACTTTCAACTGTACATCTGGGGTGCCTCAGGGTTCTAACCTTGGACCACTTCTCTTCCTTCTATTCATTAACGATCTCCCTGCTGTCTTTGATGGTTCATCCTGTCTGATGTATGCAGATGATGTGAAGCTGTACAAAGCGATTTTGAGCCCTGATGACTGCCTTAGCCTTCAAATGGATGTTGATAAACTAAGTGTATGGAGTATGAATAATGGCCTTAGAATAAATATAGCTAAATGCAAAACTTTATCATTTTCCCGGCAGGTAGCTTCACACAGATGCATCTATAGTATTGATGGTATACCGTTGGAGGAGGTAGAGTCTTTTAAGGACCTGGGTGTGATTTACAGCTCTGATTTTACATTCAATAAACATATAGACCTTTTATGTAGTAGGGCCAATCAGCAGATGGGGTTTATCCTGAGAACATGTGTTCACCTTTCAATGATGTCTCACCCATAATATTTCTGTATAAATCTCTTGTCCGAAGTATTCTTGAGTATGCGTCTGAAATTTGGAACCCTTATTGTAATGATCAAGTGCTACTTTTGGAGCGTTTACAAAATAAATTTTTAAGGTACATTCACTTCAGGAAATTCAATTTCAATTGTCCGTTTGACTTTCCCTCTGACACTCTGAGAAATATATGTTTCAATTGAAATCATTAAAAACAAGACGAGATGTTAAGTCTTTAATTTTTCTTCATAGCTTATTAAATAATAAAATAGATTCCCCATATTTGCTTTCATATGTAAATATTTATATATCCACCATATCACGTCGCTCCACTTTCTCTTTTTTTGTGCCCCGGTCCAGAACTGTGAGTCACTATAATTCTCCAGTCAACAGAATTCAAAGACTTTTCAACTGTTTCTCTGGGCAACTGGACATCTTCTGGTTCTCTCGTGAAAAATTTTATAGAATATTAAACAGTCTATTGTGAGATATCCTTGCTCAGTCGTGTTGTCGATTATTTGTTGCTGTATATAGGTGTGTATCTATTGCACTATGTACTCGTACATCTTACTCATTCTGTTGCTTCATTGGCAGGTACCAGTCCTCTGACATTCATTTGTTAGTTTTATCCATTCTTTGTAACATATTTATTTTAATTTTAGAACCTTTTCATTTCTATATTCCGTTTTATAATTATTTTATTGTATACATCTATTTTTTCTTCCTTCTCTTGTATTTCTATAGTTTTTTTTCTTTTAACAATATTGCAATTGAAAGTTACTTTGTTCATTTTTTTTCATTGTATTGTTGTATTTCACGTATTGTATCTTGTATTGTTGTATTTGTGAAGGAGACACATTAGGGGTAACCTGTTGTCTCCATAAATAAATAAATAAATAAAGATTTTTTTCAGTTAAATTGAATTTTCCACTCTCACAGAAGTAACCAGAATTCTATCAGGGCAGTAGAGTAAGGACGAGGTAAACTTGATAAAATTAGAGCTACCTCTTGATGAATTTTAACAGTCTCTTACACGATTTTGAATTTCTAATATGCAATCTAGTGCATAAATCTTTTATTCCATCAAACAGGGCCCGGTATACTGAGTCTCATCCTGGACAACCTGGGGCAAGTTCCGCCCCATTTTCAAAGGCCTGTTGAATACTTTAAATCCATTTCTCATGTAGATCTAATAGGCTGTGATATTATTAATGTAATATTTTATAGTAACGGGTGGTTTTTTAGTAGTATATAACTTTGGTTGACATTACTGTTCAAGATGGCGACCGATTTAACAGTTAATGAGTGATTTATACTCAATTCATCATGAATAGACTCACCCCTGAACAATGCTTGCAAATAGTGTAATTTCATTTCGAAAATAATGGTTCTATGCGGAATACGTAACACGCCCTACATCCATTTTATCGTAGACGAAATCGTCAATGAGAGCAGTTAATTCGATTAACCATGAAACGTTTTCGCACCACGTTTACTCTTATTGATAACATGCATCCCCAGACGGTGAATACAGAAGAAGCTATTCCTACTGTAGAGCGTACAAGAAGACCCGAATGAGTCCATCCGTCATCGAGCAAAGGAATTGGATATAATATGTCCTTCCACTTTATGGAAGATTACCAACTTTTTCATTGCTGAATTGAACAACCATGATTTGCAGGAGCTGTGGTTCCAACAAGCCGGCGCAACATGTCACACATCTCGTATCAAAATCGATTTATTGAAAGACACGTTTGGTGACTGCTTAATTTCACGTTTTGGACCTGTGAATTGGCATCCAAGATCTTGTGATTTAACACCCCTAGACCACTTTCTGTGGGGCTAGGTAGAGTCATTGGTCTATGCGGATAAGCCACAAACGCTTGACCATTTTGAAAGACAACATTATTTATATGCAAACAAATATCTATATTCACAATTATGACACACGTCAGAACACATTGTTACATAGAAGTCAATGCAATTTACATCCAACTCTGAATAGTTTTCATGAATTCGGTAAGAAAATTTACAACTTATTGCCAACGGAGGTCAGAGCATTGAATATGACCAGTTTTAAAAGATGCATAAAAGATATGTTTTGTGTGTTCAGTGTTAAGGAGTTCCTAGAATGTTTGACACTTAATAACGTATCTATACATTTATAGAATGTTATTCTTGTTGTCCTGTTGTTATTATTGTTGCTGTAAAAAACGTTACCATACTTATTAATTTATTGATGAATGTGACAAATTGTAAATGTATTTGACCTTGTTATACAAATTTTGTCTTGTAATGACAATAAACGAATTTGATTTGATTTGATTCACCGTCTTATTGCCGATATACGGACACAAATGTTGGAAAAAGTCATCGAAAAATGGACGTTCAGATTTGACTACATCTAAGCCAGCCGTGGCAGTCAGGTGCCAGAAATCATATTCAAAACGTAAGATTATCAAAAAGATTATCTTTCGATTGAAAAAAAATATATGTCAATCGAATTAATCCATTTTTGTTTTATGACAATTCAAAGTTCTAAAAAAACACCCGTTAAAAGTTGTAATGTTTTTTACTGACTGATTTTTTAGGATACAACTTCTAAGAATAACATTGAAAGTATACTTAGCATGAATATGTTGTGGCCCTGAATATTTTTTGGCCTGGGCAGTCGCCCACTGAGCCCATTCATAGACCGGGGTCTGCCCCCAAAGAAAGTGAAAAATTAATCAAGCAGATTCTTATGATTATAAAGTGATTTGCAATAATTGTCTCCATTGAATAAGCTTGAAGGTTTATTATTTATTGAAAAATAACTGACACACGAAAATAGTGCCATAAACATGTGTTCTTTTTTATTATAACAAACAACAGAAAGTCCTCTATATTTAAACCAAAAACTATTTACAAGTCATATATTGGAAAAGATGCAATACTTCCCTAATATCAACATGATATTTAGCATAAAGTACTTATAACCGGTTTGAAAAACGTCAATCAAAGTTCATCTCCGTTCAATAAAATAGTGTCTCAGCAACTGTTCGACATTAAAACGTAATTCGAAAATTCCACATTGGAAGATTATATGTTTTGAATAATATTGTGAGCTTGTCTAGTTGGTAAAAGAGTCAACATCTAGTCGATGTTCTTCTTCCTTACTTGACAAATGACTAGACGTTCACAATGAACGTGTCGTCATCGTCATCATCATCATCATCATCGTCACTTGCGGCATCAGGCGACGCAGGATTAGCATCATCATCAACTAATACGAAATCATTATCATCTCCATCACCATCATCGTCATCTCCATCCCCATCATCGTCGTCATCATCTTCATCATCATCGTCGTCGTCATCATCGCCATCAACAAATTCCATTAGGTCACCGGCTGACACTGAAAAATAAATAATTCATAAATAATAGACATCTAGAACAGGATTTTCAAAGCTCTGCTCACCAACGTTACGTTTCACCGGTTAGGCCTGCTATAATGTTGTAAAGTCAGTGGAAATGATAGGAAGAAATTGTTGCCACTTTTATTTTTTCACCGCGATCTTAACGTTCACCAACGAAACATTAGTCCTTGAAACTTGTTTTCCAAAATCCTTGAAATTTCTAATCATTTTCCATTTTTAAGCCATTTTCGCCACAAATAGAAACGTATTCGCTTTGGGCACGAAAGGTGGAGAGGATTTCTAAAACGTCGGAAGCAGCCTAACAGAATAAATAAAAAAAAAGTTAATTATGCTACAATTTTATACGGGGAGGATAGGGATTCTGCATTAAAAACGTTAAATAGCTGTTTTATTGTCTCGTCAATATGTTAATAGCTGCTGTTAATTGTACAAATTATTGGACACAAAAATATCCATAATGAATTTATACACAATAATTATTAATGGACTTTTATATACTTGAAATAAACGTGTTAAATTGTGGTCTAATTAACGAATGAAATTCCTATGATTATCCGACAGAGTGCAGGTAAGTAGATGCTCATAGCCAATAGCCAAAATCTGGAATAGGTAGGCTAGAAGATCATCGGTCATGCACATGTAGATCACTTCCAAAAAGAGGCTTGCCTAACTTCAAGAGGGAAGCCATCTTTAAGCGAACGCACACAGCAACAGACAGACATATGCAGACAGATGCTGTCTTCTGCTGCTATGCCCGTCTGCTGCTGTCCGTTCGCCTCTCGCTTCACACACAGAATAGTTCGTTTGAACCGGAATGTAACACATCATATTATCAAATGCAACAAAACCTACATGTAACCATAGATTGATCCTACAACTAAGAAACAACTAACATGTTACGGAGGACCCAGAAATCAATCGTTCCTGAGCTGCCCACAGTTGTTTAGTCATTTATCTAATTAATCTAAGAAGTTCATTAGAAAACATGAAGGAAATGAAAATTGTTCGTCAGTGAGTGACCTTTAATTTGTTTAAAAATTAAAATAAATCTTCAAATAACTAGTGGATCTTTCTTTATAAAACCAAATCACCCCCCACAGAAATTTTTCGCCCCTTCAAGTGTTCAATACGCCCACTGGGGGCGATGGCCCCCAGGTTAGGAACCACTAAACTATATATCTATATATTACTTTTAGCACAGCTCTCACTCGAAGACAAAGAGCCCGATACTCTTTCCTTCACTAGTCACTCCCACTACCTAACAGCATTCTCCCTACTTTAGTGTCAGTATCCAATTCAAATTCAAATATTCTTTATTCCAGAAAATTCATATATATACAATAATAAATCAATTACTATACATCTGTGAGTTCCGGTCAGCCTGTCGAGGCCTGAATAAGCAATAAAGAAAAATGAGCAATAAAAATTTTTAAAATGCTACTAACTATACTCTAAGATAAAAAATAACTAAAAATTACAAATTAAAATAATAACTAAAAATGAAGCAACTTCTGGTAGAATATCAAACTAGTGTACATTATACTCCTGTATCTATGATACCAGGTAGTTGAATTACAGAATGTGTAAATAAATAATAAATGCAACTCAGTAGTAAAATCCAAAATTCAAGTTAGGGAACATCCTAACAATAAAGACCAATAAGGATGGCTCGGTGACTTCTCATTGAAGAAAAGAGAAAAATGAAACTAAGAGATAAAAGAGAATAAACTATACAAGAAGCTGAAATGCGGGAGAAAAAGGGAAAGAAAAACACTTGTTAAGACTGATGTTAGTGCCAATATATCGACCGAAGCAGGCTTTCTGACCTTTCCTAGCCCAAGCGGTAAATCCACCCTTGCACCATGCGCTTGAACACGTTAACTCTGCAGGCCTCCATGATATCCCTCATCTCAGCAGACAGATTCCTGTACACCATTTGCGCTAGATAAAAAGGCGTTCTGAGCTACTCCATGAACCACCTGAGGCGTCGCATAGCCACAACTCAAACTATACCTTGTGGGATAAGTATGAATAATAACTGGCAGAATATTAAGTCTATTTTTCTTAAGGTACATCAATAGAGATTTTATAAACAATTGTCTTATGTTCAATACCGGGAATTCTAAGAATAGTTGGGCAGTTGGAAATCTGTAATCTTTATTTAGAATAGTTTTTATTATCTGCCTCTGCGACACCGCAAGCGGCTCCAGGAGGGTAGAGTGCAGTCCACCCCAAACGAGTATACCATACTGAATAATAGATTGTACATAAGCGAAGTAAACGGTTTCACAGAGTTTTTGACTCAACACCTGACTCAGCTGGGAAAAAGCGTACAACTTTCTAAGACGCTGTTCAACAAATAGCCCAGTCAATAAAGGTTTTTTCGATCCGAAAATTAAATAAAAGCTGAATCTTCTACCATCGATAGAACCCTCCCAGAGGGTCATTCTCCCAAAAGTCCCAAGAAATCCCCTTGGAGCTTTCCCCCCTAGCACCCCTCAAAGTTGAAAAATGCAGGTAATCACGGAGAATCAATTATCTCTGTACCCATTGATCGGAAACAGCTCTATTATATGCCATTCGATTCGTTACATTATGGACTACAATATTAGTTATATTCATTTTTTCAATAAAATTAACAGTTTTCTTGATAAAATAATATATATGTAAAAATTTAGGGGGTTTGCGATTTGATTTTTTTGTTTTCTTCGATTAACTTCGAAGCAAGTAGTTTTAAAGAAAAATGAGCCGAATAATTAATGTAGCCACTCTTATTGCAAATCCATTGATGAATATTGTTATGTATTTGCGATTCGATTTGACGCCGTGGAAGGGGAAACAGTCGACGCGGAACGGCGCGGCTGACTCTCTTAGCCATAGTAAACAGCAAACTGGAAATCAATTATCTCTGTAACCATTAATCGGAAAAAAATCTATCATATGTCATTCGTTTCGTTAAATTAAGGACTACAATATTAGTCGAATTCATTTCCTCAATAAATCGAACAGTTTCCTTAATAAAATAATATAATGTAAAAATTTAGGGGTTTTTCGATTTGATTTTTTTGTTTTCTCCGATTAACTTCGAAGCAAGTAGTTTTAAAGAACAATGTGACGAATAATTATTGTAGCCACATTCATTGCGAATCCATTGATGTATATTGTTATGTATTTGCGATTGAAGTTGACGCTGTGGAAGGGGAAACAGCCGACGCGGCTGACTCCCTTCACCATAGTAAACGGAATAATACTGCTGTCTACATTGCATCTCATTTACAGTATGTTGCTCGAAACAATCAATTTTGTCTATTGTTTTGACATGCGCTGTATATAGATTTTCACTTTTCAATACTCTTAAAAATATTACAATTTTCATGATTTAAACATGCTCATGATAAAAATCAGGATTTCGTTGTTTTCTCACAGAATTTATTATATTAATTTGAAGTGTGCCTTCTCCATACGAGTCAGAGGTAACACAATTTGATACTCTAGTTTCAGATATTGATGTTTTTCAACGAAGTTTTATGATATATTATGTGTCCGACTCCTTCTTCTCATCCTTATTTTGTGAAAAATGAAGATTCAAAATTTATTTTCGTAGCTTTTCTTGTGTTTTAACTTGTTTCATCACTCTTTATAATTTAAACACTTGATAATGGAATGAATATCATCAGATCACGTGAACAAAAAAAATTTCAAGCTGAAAGTAGATTAATTTGTTGCACATTCGGTTCAAATATTAACAAATGTTACCGAATATTATCACATAATATAGTGAGAACGAATTATTCTGAAGCTTACTATTCTCACTGAACATGAAGAGGCAATACCAAGCCAGAATCGCAGTTCCGTTCAAATCATTATTATCAGAGCTTTCAAATTGATGCTATGTAACTATGGATGTTATCCCCATCTCACAATTTCCCTATTTATCCTTATCCTGATACAGAATAAAGTAGTTGATCTCTATAATCACAAAAATCAATGTACAGTACCTATAATAAATAGTAAAAATAACAAAATTTCTAGTAATAATGCAACTTTTTCTAGGTATGAATTTCAAGGCTCATAAAATGACTTTTTCTCAATCACAGGCAGAAATTCCAATGATTATCATAATAGTAATTTAATGAAAACTGTTTATATTGTACATTGTTCGACGTAAAAGATAAGCTACATCTTTAAGGTAACCAACTTATTTAGGATTATCATGTTTATGAATGAAAGCGAGACTGTGATAGAAGATTGGTCAAACTGAAATATAAGCATTATAGACAATCCATATTTCTGATCAACTATAATTATAAATGATAGTATCAAGCCGTAATGAATTGAGCAACTGAATTTCAAAGTTACTATCCACTGTTCAAATCGCACTGTGATTTCCTTTTACTTCCAAATGGATTGAATTGCCTCACTCTTCAACGTAACAATTATTGAAAAAAAACCAGTGGAATGTGAAAGTCATCCAAATAGCATTTGAATTTCAATTTTCAGATCATGAAATTCATAGAAAACTAATTCTTGAGAGAATAGTGATGAATTGCAAACAGTGCAAGTAACATTGATACAAAGCGATACAATGAAAGTCAACATCGATTAATTTAATATTGGACTTATCAAATTTATATTATTTATAAAGCTTATGAAATGTAGAACCAACATTTTAAATTTTCTCTACTGGAGCAAAACATCGATAGAAAATAAAGAAGAGCCAATCATAAGCACAATATACTTGTGTACTAGAATTCACTTGAACTAACTCATCACTTCAACCCTTCAATGATCACAATGAACTAGAATGGTATAAAAACCATGGAATTGATAATCAGGTACATTTTTCAAATAGCTTCACCCAACTAAATCTGTGAATGCTAAGTCATAAGAAATCATGTTCGATAGATTCAATTTGAATGCTTCAAATAGAAAATGATCTATTCTTTTGGTGCCCTAATCAAAATCAATTTCAATCAACATTAATCGACATAAAGAAAAGCTTCTGCCAACCTTGTATATTGAATGACAAGATGCGAGTGGAGGTGAAACATCGATATGTTAACAAAAATAATAGAAGATGATGAATCGTCTTTCAATTAATCTTATACGGTAGGGTACTTTGTGGTTAAATGTGAAACACTTTCATGATTTTCCTACCTTTTATGCATGCTTACTCTTCCTTAATTTGTATGTTTGCATGGCTTTCATCTTTAGAATCTACTGAATTTTCATATGGACTGTCTAAATAATCTAAATTCAACTAGTAAGAACGGAAGATAAGCTACTTTACAGAGAGAATCATAGAAAGTTTCGACTCAACAAGCCCAATGTATATTTTTTTATGCCTCAGCCGTCATATATATTTGGCTCAACTGAAGGTATATTATCAACCTGGCCTGAAGAATATTAACTGTAGAAAACAGCAAACACTGCACGCTATGATTTTTCAGAAAATTGCCACTGTTAACACTATTGTAATCTATGATTTATCTCAGTTTTTGACATAACTTATGATAAATTTTAGCATAGAATTATGATCATACACACATATTTTAAATATGTATTATATTATGTAATAGTATGAATATTTTATCGGTTGCAAACAATATCTTTGTCTGTCATAGAATTCATGATTTAGCAGATCTATAACAACAAAATGATTTTAGAGAATTTAGAGAATTAAAATGTGAAAAATTAGTTTCATCGCATATCAAAACAATAGAAAAATTGATTGTTTCGAGCGCCATAGGAAAAATATTATATTTGTAGGAGATATAAATATTGATATCTTGAATAATAGAAATAACATCCACACTGAATCTTATTTGAATTTATTGAACGAAAATGGGCTTATATCTTATGTGAATTGTTTTACAAGGGTTCCATTTCAGGGAACACCTTCGTGTTTAGATCATTATTTCGGTAATGTTCACACTAATAAGCACATTGAACCCATGGTGTTGAAGACTTGTATTACTGATCACTATGTTACTTCTCTTAGGGTTCGTTGTGAAATAGACTTGACTAACAATGCTGCTCAGTTGCCACTTGTTGCCACCAGGCTCGATTATGATAGGCTTTTGTCTCTTATCCAGTCTGAGGGCTGGCAGTCTGTATTTTCTAGTAGGGATGTTAATGTTTCAACAGATAACTTTGTAGCAACTCTACAAAGCTATATTGAAAAATCCACTATAAATGTAGCCAAATCTATTTCGAGGTTTAAAAAAATCAAGCCATGGATTACTCAAGGTTTAGTATTTTCTATTAGAAGAAAGCAAGCTCTATTTAACAAATGTAAAAAGGAACCATTCAATTTAAATCTGAGAAATTATTTTAGAAGTTATCGAAATAGATTGACAGTCCTTATTAGAGAAGCTAAACGATTGTATTATAGCAGAAAAATTGAGGAGGCTGGAAATGATGTAAAACGGACTTGGAATGTAGTTAGGGAGGTAGCTGGTTGTAAAATAAGGAAGGAGTGTTTGGAAGAAATTGAAATTGATGGTAATGTCTATAGTGCTAGGGATAATCCCAATATATGTGCTAATGCTTTTAACGATTTTTTCATCTCTATAGGAGAGAAAATGGTACAAAATATTCCTAGTGAGCCTGGTGACGATTTGCAACCAGACAATCCCCACAATCCGCAAGATTATTTTACTTTTCAATATGTATCAGAGACTGAGGTTGTGGAGGCGATCGAGAGTCTTAGAGGTGCATCTGGGCCTGGTCATGATGGCATTACTGTATCTGTTTTAAAATCTGTTAAAAGTATTGTTGCCTCTCCACTCAAACACATTATTAATGTAAGTTTTGAACAAGGTATTTTTCCAGATTCTTTTAAAACAACTGTAGTAAAACCAATATTCAAATCACAAGACAAAAGGAAAATTACCAACTATAGACCTATAAGTTTACTTTCGAATTTGGCTAAAATAATTGAAAAATGTGTAAAGAGACAGCTACATAAATTTTTGGAAGTGAATAATATTCTGTCAAAAAATCAATTGGTTTTAGAGAGGGGATGGGAACACAGGAAGCAATTGCTGCTTTTGTTCAAGAAACAATCTTAAACTTGGATGTAGGTAGGAGACAAATAGCTATTTTTCTTGATCTTGCAAAAGCCTTTGATACAGTTTGCCATGATCGTCTACTTGATTGTCTCCGTAGCCTTGGTCTTGAGGATGTGGCACTGGGATGGTTTTGCAGTTATTTAAAGAATAGGCAACAATGTGTTAGAGTCAATAACACTGTTAGTGAATATAAATCTGTTAAAATGGGAATCCCGCAGGGAACAGTGATTGGACCTTGCCTCTTCCTGATCTATATTAATGACTTTTGTAACCTTAATTTAATCAATGGGAAAATATTGTCATTTGCAGACGATGCAGTTTTAATTTTTCATGAAGAAAACTGGGCTAGCACATATGACTCAGCTGCTAGGGGACTGGGAGAAGTAAAAAAATGGCTTGATAGAAGAAAACTGACTCTGAATTTGTCCAAAACAAAATACATCTCTTTTTCCTTGAATATACAGAATCAGCCAGTTAATATGTCACTTGTTTTGCATTCTCCAAATTGTCTTAGTCATGTAGATTTAGGGTGTTCAGTTAATTGTAATGAAATAGAGAAGGTTAGCAGTATCAGATATCTTGGAGTAATGGTTGATCAGCATTTAAAGTGGGATGTACATTTGTCGCAGCTTACTACACGATCTAGAAAACTTATTTATTTATTTGTGAAATTACGTTCTGTTTTGCCTATGAAAGTCATGAAGATAGTGTATTATGCACTGGCACAGTCATTGCTCCAATATGGTATTGTGGGTTGGGGTGGTGCATATACAAATGTTCTAAAACCAGTAAAAACAATACAAAATTTAATATTAAAAATTATTCTGAAAAAGAATAGAATGTATTCAACAAGATTGGCTTTTTTGGAATTTTCAGTTCTACCGATTAGACAGATATACCTGAAACACATCATATTATATTATAAGAAGCTATCACTTTTTCATTTCATTAATAGAACGGATTGTGCTATTACAAGACGGGAGGAGTCAGGTCTGGTTACTGTTCCTAGATTATTGACTACTGCTGGTCAGCGTAGCTTCATATATTTATCTCCATTATTTTTTAATATTCTTCCAAGTAATTTGAGAGGTTTACTCGCCCAAAAAAACTTTGGACTACATTTGAAAAAGTATCTGGTTAGCTCTCATGGCTGGGATAGTGCCGAGAATTTCTGGATTACATTAGTATAGTAATTATTCCAATTGAATAGATTTCATTTTGTACCACATCTTATATCATGTTATACACTGGGCTAGGCAATATCAGGTCATTATTATAATTTATTATAATTTACAAATTTTGTTGCATTCTAACACATATTGTATGTAAATATATTGATCTATTATAGCATCACTGATTTATCTTGTTTATTGAAAGGATTTGATTTTAGTTGTTAATGTATATACTGTAATGTTAATTAATAATAAGTAAGTAGTCAAAGTACGGCTGCTCCTTCCCCAAGCTCGAGCTTGCTCTTTTGGGGAAGTAGTTCCTTATGTTTATTTGTATTTCCTATTGATTCATTTTGTTGTTATATTTCTAAATTGTGAATTATTGTAATGCTTTTTCAAGGAATAAATAAATAAATAAATAAATAAATAAAAAAATAAAAAAATAAATAGTGTGAATAAGATGCAACTTAGAAAGCAGTAGGCCTACTACTGTATTTTACTGTTTACTATGGTGAAGAGAGTCAGCCACGCCATACCGCGTCGACTGTTTCCCCTTCCACAGCGTCAAATCGAATAGCAATTGAATAACAATATAAATCAATGGATTCGCAATGAATGTGGCTACATTAATTATTTGTCTAATTTTTTTTATATTATTTGCTTTGAAGTTAATCGGAGAAAACAAAAATCAAATCGAAAAACCCCTAAATTTTTACGTATATATTATTTTATCAAGGAAACTGTTTGATTTATTGAGGAAATGAATACGACTAATATTTTAGTCCATAATGTAACGAATCGAATGACATATGATAGATTTTTTTCCGATTAATGGTTACAGAGATAATTGATTTCCAGTTTGCTGTTTACTATGGCTAAGAGAGACAGCCGCGGTTCCGCGTCGACTGTTTCCCCTTCCACGGCGTCAAATCGAGTCGCAAATACATAACAATATACATCAATGGATTTGCAATAAGAGTGGCTACATTAATTATTCGGCTCATTTTTCTTTAGAACTACTTGTTTCGAGGTTAATCGGAGAAAACAAAAAAATCAAATCACAAACCCCCTCAATTTTTACATATATATTATTTTATCAAGAAAACTGTTAATTTTATTGAAAAAATGAATATAACTAATATTGTAGTTCATAATGTAACAAATCGAATGGCATATAATAGAACTGTTTCCGATCAATGGTTACAGAGATAATTGATTTCCCGTGTTCACCCGCATTTTTCATGTTTTAGGGGGTTGGGGCGGAAAGCTCCAAGGGGATTTTTTGGGACTTTTGGGAGAATGACCCTCTGGGAGTGTTATATCGATGGTGGGAAATTCAGCTTTTATTTAATTTTCGGATCGAAACTGCTTTTTTGGACCTTCATTGACTGGGCTAAAAATGAATATGCGGACTCCAACTTAAGCTTTAATTAAAAAATTTGCCAAGGTACTTGTATTTATCAACTCGTTCTATATAATTGCAGTTACATACAGTAGAAGTTGAGTCTCCACATGAGTGGATTTTAAGGTCTCTGGGTCCTGGATCTAGCTGGTTACGAGTGACTAAGGGCATGTACTTGGTCTTATCTATATTGACGGTCAAACAATTATGATCAAACCAGCTTTTGATTCTGGCTAAGTCAGCATTTGAATTATTGTATGTTTCATCCCAGTTTTTACCTGTTGAGATCACAGCCGTATCATCAGCAAATAAAAAAGTTTACTACTGATGTTCAGCAATGTAAGATTGTTTACATAGATGAGAAATAGAATAGGCCCAAGGGTACGCCCCTGTACAACGCCATAATCAACTTTTTCCAAATCAGACCTATCTTCATTTATCTGCACATATTGTACTCTGTCTTTAAAGTAGCTCTTAAACCATAGTAATGCAGTATGTCAAATCCCAATCATTTCTAATTTTGTAATAAGATTTTCCCTATCAACTGAATCAAAGGCTTTAGCAAGGTTTAAATAAGTTAGTATTGATTTGTTCCTTTGTTTTATGTTGTCTGAAACCCATATTGTGATGGAGTTAAAAGATTATACTGTTTTAAATACTGCATCAATTGGATCTTTGCACATTTTTCAATAATTTTTGTTTTAATGTTATAACCAGTAGGGAAATGGGGCGGTAATTGTTATATTCATTTTTGGTGCCTGATTTGTAAATCGGAATCCATTTAGAAATTTTAAGAATGTCTTGGAATATACCTGTCTGTATGCTTAGATTTATCAAATGCTGGATAGGATTCAGAAGAATATTGATGTTTTCTTTAATTACTCTAGCAGGTATATGATCATGGCCTGGGGCGCTATTGCCTCTCATACTAGCAATTACCTCCCTGAGCTCTTCCTTTTCAACTTGCTGGAACTCAAATACGCAATCTACAACATGATCGGAGTCATTGAATTCTGGCTCGCCCAATGGAGTGATAGAATCGGCCAAGCGCTTCTCAACTGAGGCAAAATACTTATTAAAGTTGGTGCTAATTTCAGAAGCACTCTGTTGCACGGAAGTCTGGCCATCCTTCATAAATTCATTGACAGGGAATGCTAGTTTTCGAGTTGGTCTACCAGAAATTTCATTTACTGTTGTCCAGATTTTTTTGGGTTATTGGAAACTTCTTCTATTTTATTTCTGTAATAATTGTATTTGGCTTGCTTAATCAATGAATGAAGAGTATTTCTGTAGTTGATAAATTCATTTTTTAGACTTATACAAAAGGGTTGTCTATTGAGTCTCTTTTTCAGTTTGTCTCGATGCCTGATTGATTGAACTAAGCCTATAGTGA
Organism: Nilaparvata lugens; assembly: GCF_014356525.2. Lineage (NCBI taxonomy): Eukaryota > Metazoa > Arthropoda > Insecta > Hemiptera > Delphacidae > Nilaparvata > Nilaparvata lugens. Next base: position 21,926,419 of record NC_052509.1, read on the forward strand.
TCCATGGCTTAAATTTACTATTTTTCGCTGTGACCGGTATTCTTTTAGTATCTATGGGATTCTGGAGTGTTTCAGTGAAAAGACGAGTGGCTAAATTCACATCATATTCATTGGTGATTCGGTCCCAGTTCTTTGAAAAATATTCAGCCTTATTGGATAGTTTATTATTCTTATTAATTGATTGAATACTCATGTAAATGCTATAATGATCGGTTATGGTAGTTTGTACAATTGTAGTTGAGACAGTGAAGGAATGGCGTGTCTTAACAAAATAGTGGTCAATGCAAGTACCGCTGTCAATCCTGCTTCATTTAATGAATCAATATATTTCTCTTCTAACGAACCTGGAACAACATTCAGAATATCACAATTTATGTCCCCGGCCAGAATTTGTATTTCCCTATTACTGTTTATTGATTCTTTAAGATGACTGTCCAGGGCGTTTAAGAATAAGGATAGACTAGAGTTAGGACTGCGATACACCGCAAGAAGCTCGCAGGGAGTACCCTGCCAGTCAAAGTCGATGGGCCACACCACCCAGCTGAATCTCCCTACAATTTACTGAAAGCTCGCAATCAATGTAAACTACCACTCCGTCACACTGATTGAAGCTATTATCAGACCTAAAGAGATCATACCCCGGGATATTTAAGAGGTCACTTTCGTCATTCAGCCATGCCTCGGTCAATAATATACAACTGAAATGATGTTTGAGACTTTGTAGGATAATGATAAATTCATCTATATTTCTCTCAACCTAGCGCCGCAGTGCAAGATGGTTTCTCACAGCTTGGCGTTGTTATTTGAGATGAGTGTCTGGCTTGGAAGTGTTTCGGCCGCATTGCAGGATGACTATTAACGGTTGCCGGAAGATCAACAGCTGGGTTTTTTTCGTTATTTTTCGTGATAGAGAAATTCTGATTGCAGATTCGTTCTCAGCGACCCCAAGTTTAGCCTGAAGGCTCAGAATGTCAACAATGTTTTTAAATAATTAAAAATCATCATGAAAAGTCATTAATATGATAGTACACCACGTTTCTGGAAATTTTTTACTGGTGACTGGAGTTATTATTGATTAGCACAAAAATCAAAATAATCGTGAGAAAGAAAACTGCTGATGAACGCGAATACGACCGTCACTCCATTGTTCTATTGTCTCGGCTGCTTGGCTGAGCCTGGCTGGAGGGATCAAATAACCGACTGGATTGATCTTTCGTCTGTCCACCAGGCGGAACTACGCCGACCATTGCTGGGTGGAAGATGTTACTGCGGCCGCTCGCAGTTAATTATTTATCAAAGAAAGAGTTCCTGAGTGGTAGATTGAATAAATCATAGGTATTATATGTGTTATTATTGATATGTGGAACAATTATTGTGAGATTAATAGGCGGATTCAAACGAACTTAGTCAATACTAAATGTAATCTGAGGCAAAACTACCGTATCTAATCAGAGGCAATAATGGTTGTGCCTATAACTGTGAAACTGTTGGATTAAGAAAATGTCAAAGTATTTTTGGTTGATGAATGAGATAGCATTATTCAGTAATTCAGTATATTCAGTCCATGACCGGCAGTCGCCAGACAGACTTCGTCAAATTGTTTTTTACTCTAGTTTCAATATTCAATTACTCTTATGTAACGTGTATCATTTAAGGAGAGAAGCACTATTCAGTTCCTCAAAACCTTCATAAAAATTAGGAAAAAACTTAGTTGGAGTAGTACCTACAATAAATTAGCAATAATAGGGACAATTTATTATAAATTGTAGGATTTTTATTTACAATACATAACATAGCCTATTATGATGTTCTTGGGATCAATCAATTTGAAGATGAGTTGATAGATTAATTACTGAAAAGTAGCCGAGTATTATCAATATAATACTAAAGATAATATTTGATAGATAAGATAAATGCTGATAGCCCATGCAGCCGCTGGTTATCATAGTGAGATAAGCTAGCTGCATTGCAGTTAGAATCATGTAGTTGAAGAACTATCAAATTAAAAGGTGAAGTTGGGAAATTATAATAATTGAGGATGTATCAAACAGTAGTATGTTTTCTGTTTTAGAAATGAAAGTAATTCATTTTTCTTTTTATTGTAATAGAACTCTGACTACCTCAGTAAAAATACTTTTCAGACTGTAGACTACACTCATACTGAAGTTACTTGGCAACTCTGTACTATTACTAGGCAACTCTGTACTATTAATAGGCTACCCTGTACTTACTTTACTAGGTTTTCTTCTACTGTTACTAGGTCTGTAGGCTTTATACGTACTGTTCGTTATTATAGGATACTCTGGGATACTCAGTAGGCTTCCTCGCCTAAACCAGATCAATAAATAAATAATTACTTTGAAAATACGATAACTAATTACCTCCTCTTTTGAAATAAGAAGTAACTTAGTGGGTTCTTACTCACGGTAGTAGAGTGCAGAATAATTACTATACATGCCTGTCTCTCGTGTGAAATGAAGCCATGTTAATACAAATAATTCAACTGTTACATCCTGTTATCAATGAATGCCAATTAAATGATTTCGAATCACGATAACTAATTTTCATATTTATTAGTTCAATTGAGTTCCTTATCAGTAGACTGATGTGAGGTAGATGCTTTTCGAGGGACCTGGGCCACGTTCGCATAAGTGGATGTACCGGTATTGTTTATATCACTCAGTTCTGCAACATGTTGAATATCCCGGACACGAATTGGGCGATCACCTGCGGCTATTGTAACAATCATCTCAGGCCTTGGTTTTCTACAGCTACAAGCCAGGCCAAGATAGTTTTCGACTTGCAACTTTCTGCCTCAAAACGTACAAAAGGAACCAGCTTATGGCAAAGAGGGGTAGAGGTTGAAACAATGATGTCAAAAGTCTAACGGTGAAATAACCGACGCTGACCAGTGACAAAAGGGTGGCAGCCAGACGCCAGGCGTGAGTGGAGTGCCATCAGATAGGGGGCAGCACCAACTGGGGCAGTGATCCAAGGAGGAACAATGGTTCGAGGGTTGGCGAACACGTGGAGTTGGGAACACGAGCACACTTTTCGGTGAACCACGGCAAGAATAAGATGTCTGAGGAGTGAGCAGCGTACAGCCCGCAGCCCTAGGGGCTGAAATGGAGTCCTGTTTCCGGAAAACCACCACCACATCAAAACCACCATTAAAGAAAAATAATTAAAATTCATAATTTGTAATGTAAAAGTGAGCAGTTTAAAAGTACGCGAAACTTTGTGGTCCGCGGGGTATACAACATATAAGGTTAGTGTAATTTTAAGTTGTTGTTTGTTTGCCACACTGGTTATTTTGTTGTATTATTGTTGTTTAAATAGGGTTTAGGTTTTGTGATACGTCGTATTATTGTGCATTATTCTATTTAAATATTGAGACTCTCAATAAACATTATTATTAAAATCATATTTCATACTTCGGTGTTCTGCTTAACAGAGTAATTACTGAAATTTTGAAGGTCATTTGATATATTTAATCAACATTGAAAATCTCGTTTGTTTCTTTGTAAAGTGTCAATTTCAATTTGCCTTTTGCTTATTTTCATTATAATTATCTAATGATTCAAAAGTGTCTTGTGTTGTTATTTCACAAGTATCATTAGATCCCCTCCCTTCTTTATTGTTTTAATCATGGAGTGAAGCAATATAGTTGGAAAAGATGTGTAGTTCTACATTTATCGATTGCTGGACTGCGTCTTTATTAAAGTAATGTACATTGTTTTTATATAGTTCAAATAAATTCATGTTTCTGCTAAAGAGTTATGCTGTGGTAGTTGTTTATTCAAATTTCGAGGGTCGTTCCCTAATAATTAACGTGGCGCCTGGGTTATAAATTTTCAAATTCACCATATATTAAGCAATCAGTAAGTGTAGATCTAGACACTATCTTGGTCATTACTTCACAGTCCGCAGTCCACACTGAATGTAGTTTCTTGTCTTTCACCAACTGTCTCGTTGCATTAAATATAGCTCTTGTCTCAGTGGTGAGATGCTCATTCAAATAAACTGGAGATTTGGGGAAATTCACATTGAGCTCACTTGCACTAAGTGAGCCTTTGAAGCGCCTCGCGGTCAACCAGTTTGATTTGGTCATCGTGATGTAAAATTTACCACTATATGGGGTGGGGGTGGCCTGTTATCACCTTTTCTTCCCTGAAGTCTATGCGCTGCCGATATGTCACTGCAGTGGAAATTTACGTTAACATATTCTCCCTATAAGTTACGGGTAAACCTGTCACTAGAATGTTGTTTTTTCTAGTATGCTGTAGTAATTCTTTCAGATCGTTTTTAATTTGAGATAACTCGTCTTCTAACTGACTGTTCTCTTGTCGACAAATTTCAAGAGATGCACACGCGTTATCACACTTAATGGAAACGTCCTTGAACTGCTCTTTTCTACGTGAGATTTCTAGATTTGTCTGCTTAATGTTCTCCTGCACCAGTTTTAGTTTTTCTTCGTTGTCATCCCATCTTTTGTTGTTGGAGTCCCAATATTGTTTGTTTTCTTTCCTAAATTCAGCGATCGCGCCCAAAATGGAATCCACTTCGGTTTCAAATTTGTTGCCTTTAGTGATGTCTGTGGCTGTTATTGTAGAGCACCTCTCGCATCTCCATTATTTGTTTTTTTGGAACTACTCCAATGCAGGTATAAAGAAATGGCGTGGCACAGTCCTGACACTTTACACAATCTTTTTGGTTAATCACAGGTTTTTTACATGTGTAGCACTCATCTGCCATGATTCAAACGCGAAAAATCAACGCTTTACAATGCGAGTTTTACCAATTAAACGACTAAAACGGATATAGTTGAATAAATAAATCTCAAGACAGTTTATAGTTATAGTTTACGCCAGGCGGCCGGCTATAACTTGTTATTTCACTTTCGTTTCACAGAGCGATAGCAAACGATGCGGCTTCATCGGCTGCCCGATAAGAACGGAATTGTGAACAGCATGCTTACTCCTCTTCACTACTACAAACTATGGAAGGAGAAACTGGTTTTCCCTCTTCATGTTAAAAGTAATATCTCTAGAAGTATAGACTATCTTTCAAAAAATACAAAACTGTCTCAAAAATTATAATAATTGTTCATAATTACCATCTCCCTGTTCATCTTCAGAAGGAGAATCGGGTGTAGAATTATCATCGCTTCCATCAAGTTCTTCCTCTTCTTCTTCATCATCCTATGCAAAAAAATGAATTATATGAGAGTGAATAATATAAAGGTATTAAGAGAGAAATGATAACTATCTATATTGAAAACCAGCCAATCAATATTTCAGACAAGGAAATTTTTTTATTCAACAATTTTTTCATGAATTTGAAACAGTTTATTTAGAAAATTAGGAAAAAAGGTTCGGTTGTTGCATCACAACTACAATATGATTTTGTCTGAATGTCAATTTGGTTTTCGTTTGGGAAAATCGACAATCCTTGCAGTAAATGACTTCATTAACCAAGTATATGACTCACTTGACAGAGGGAAAAAAGCTCTAGGACTCTTTGTAGACATGAAAAAGGCATTCGAAAGCCTTAATCATGAAACTCTGATGGATAAAATTCATTTTTATGGTATCAGAGGGGTGGCTTTTGAATGGCTGAAGTCTATTCTTAGTGAAAGGTCCCAATAAGTTGAGATTGAAGAGAGAAATGGGGGAATCATCAACTACAAATATCGGTCAGAAATCCGGCAATTGGAAAAAGGAGTGCCACAGGGAACTATACTTGGCCCAATATTGTTCTCACTGTATATTAATGACTTGCCCGGAAATTTGCCCTCAACCGTAAACAGTGTATCATTTGCTGACGATGCTAATTTCCTACTGACAGATGATACATTTGAAGAATTACAAATTGAAGGAGAAGAAGTAATCAAATGCATGAAGGAGTGGTGTGAGGCTAATGAGTTGACAGTCAACGTAAAGAAAACATCCTATATGAGCTTCAATATTGGCTATTTAGACACACCCAATAACTTTAATTTTGCTGTGGATTCAACAAGTATAATAATGCCAGTGGAAGAATGTGGATTCTTGGGAATCAATGTTGATGTAAGACTGAAGTGGAACAGTCACATTGATCAGGTGGTAAAAAGGCTCAATGCAGCGGGGTTTGCAATATCAAGATTGATAAGGGAGGTGGACCAGAGAATAGTTCGAATAGCGTACTATGAATATTTCCAGCCAGCTCTAACGTATGGCCTGATATTCTGGGGTGCAGCACCCGCTTCATTGATGGCCTTCAGAGTGCAAAAACGGTTACTGAGAATGATGTTTAGGAAGCCACCAAGAACCCCATGCAGAGAGTTATTCAGGGAAGCTAAGATCCTGCCGTTGCCATGTCTGTATATCCTAGAGGCTGCATTGTATGGATTTTCCCGCAAGGACGAGAGGACTACAGGCGCTACCGTACATGGCTACAACACGGAATATGCTGAGACTCCAACCTCAGAACAAGATTTTTTGAAGCTAAGCCAGAGCATGTCAGTCGAAGGGTCTTAAACGCACTACCAGTGGAAATTCTCGATACTTCAAATAGAAGAACATTCAAGAGACTACTGAGGAATGGCTACAAAAGAGATGTTTCTACAGTTTACTGGAGTTTTTCTCATATACAGTGTGAGAAATAAACCTAGTGAAATATTATAATAGTTAAGATGATATCATCTTTATTTTTTGGACTTCAAATATTCACGGAGATTTTGATGACCTGACAGATTGTATGATTTTATTGTAACTGACAAATGCGAAACATTTAATGTAAAATGTACATGCATGAATAAATATTATTATTATTATTATAACACTTTTAATATCTCAATTAGTAATATTGAACATTTCAATTACATATTTCAGATCACGTACGCATTTATTTCATAATTATTATAGCATCAGCCATGCCTTAATTTTTTTAAATATCATTAATATGATACCCATTGCAGAGCAACATGAACTTCTAAAATCTTAAGTCCTTTTTAGCGAACAAAAGATAGCCGACGAATGGTACTGTGATTGGCTGATGTAAGTATATAAATTATATCGCGATTTTTATGAGTAATTCCCCGGTTTTCCGGAGTAAAATTTCAAATTTTCCAGGTAGAGTTTCGGTATTTGAGGAACAAGATACATTCGTAAATAATTTATTATGGAAATCTTCAGTTTGATCTTCCATGATGAATTTATTGCGAATAGCAATATTTAAATTTCCAAATATATTGATAATTTTTGACACTACAGTTTATTTTTGTGAGGAATTAGTAGGTTCTTTAAACTACTCATGTGTGTGGAGTGCTTTCGAACAGGGTCCATTCTAACTACTCAGTGAGTAGTTGAAAGACAAAAAATTCGTCACAAAAACAGACTACAATGTAAAAGTTATCAATACATTTGAACATTTATTATGTATTCTGAGTCATACTTATACTAATGAAGCCATATATATGTATGTACAGAACCATAGCCGATTCCAGCTGTTGGTGACTTCAAACCTTGAAGAAAGTCTCATTCCAGAGAGAATGAAGTCATCAATATATTTAATTTTGAAATGTAATTGATTTATATCATGACTAAAGATGGATCATTTTAAAATAAACGATAAGCGAGCGCCAATTTTTTTCACTGTTTTAAACTCAAAATAAGCTAAAAAACGATTGAAACCAGAAATTAATGTGAAATCTACTAGACCAACAGTCTTTAGTTAGACCATAGAAAGTTACCCTTAGACCATAAAAACTTTATGATTGCACCAGAGGAACTGTTATCAGTACATCAAGAAGCATTTAAAAAAGCATAGGCTAACCTAAAAATTATAGGAAGTTTACTAATTAAATATGTTACTGTACACTTCTTTAATTAATTGAAATTTATGAGTAATTGAAAAAAATTAATGAGGAATTCACGGTATTTCTCCCGGTTAGTAGAATCATGAGGAATTCAAGGTTCTCTCGGTTATCCGGGTAGGTGGCCACCCTGATTATGTTTTAAACTTATGAGAGAAATTGGCGGTTCAATCTATTTCGATTGCTCCGAGCTTTCGATGGTTGACAAATGAAACTAATGAACCAAGTCAATAGTTCAATTAATTAATAATAATTTTTTCAGGAGTGTTGCTATTTTTCATGTGTGTTGATAATTTTTTATAATTTAAATTATTAAATTAATTGATTGATTTAATTTAATAATTAATGATTTTTGTTATAATTTTTTCATGAGTGTTGCTAAGAATATAGATGTTGTATTTATTATATGATATAATTTTATTTTATGAATTTTGAAAGTAATCTCTTACCACTTCATCTTCATCGACCCTTCTGCGGCCGACATCATAAAGTCTCACAGTCGATTCCTGCACATTCTCAAACATGCCTTGATTCTCCACAATTAAGATCTGAGTGTCGAGCCGATTGACTGCTAAATCGTAGATGCTCTTCTTAACATCGATTGTAGCTGCAACCATCAACAAATCATATGCAATGCAAATTTAATTCAATTATGTAAAATGTCTTTTACACTACAGTCTTGGAGTCTTGGCACTAATACAGTCTTCTCAAGAAATAAATAATTACATTCATATTATTTTTATGAAGAAATGACAACCAAATTCTGCTACTTTTCCAATTTATTGTACGACATTACAATGTAGGTTATTTTCCAAATTATTTCACATTCACAAATTATGTTTCACTCACGAAACTATACAATTTTGAATTTGAAGTAGTTGTTGAAGTATCTATGTAATAAATAAGACCTGGATAATTCCAGGTTGGAAAATGGCGTTCACTCGAAATGGAGGTTGGAGTAGTCGGATTTATACACAACTAAAAAGTCAGACTCAAACTAGCATTCGGGGTAGACGACAACACTGCTCAATTCGAGTTGGACAGTCATTGGCAATCGCCTTGTGTTGAACAAGAGGACGACGCATCTATTTGAACAATGCTGACTTCTTCTTTTTCACAATAGCATTATTCGAATACCCATTCATCCAATGAGTTGATGTCCTATATATATTATGATTTGACAGAACATGGAAACCAAAATTGTTCAACAATTTTTAACCACAATCACACTTTGTATTGGAATCATAATCACATTACACACAAAAAAAAACTTTTCACTAAAACAATAACTAATCTGGCAATTAGTTTCGGATGAACACGTTTCCTTTGGTCCCGGCTGCCTGAAAAACAGTTGTCAAGTCAGAGGACCTGAAATTGATCAGGTGCGACCTGAAAACTAACACCACATCTGAGCCTGCCAGGTCACTCGGCATTATTATTTATTATCTGGCAACAAATATTTGAAACCTACTCCAGAACAAGGCTCTCCCTATAATAGTGGAGCTCAAATGTACTAGTCATCTCCAATTCCATGTTAGCGCGAAAGCTAGTGGACGCTTAGTTGAAGCTATTATTCTCCACACTTGAAGGCTGTTTTATTAACATGTAATTTTAACTTACTAAAGTGCGAGATAAATTACTTTTAACACGGCTCTTTCTCGAAGACGGAGAGGTCCGATGCTCTATCCTCCACTAATCACTCCCACTACCTAGCAACATTGATTTCTCCTTCTTTTGTGTCTGAGTGAGAGAGCTTTGTAACGCGACGCGGCAACACTCCCCTCCATCTATTGCTGGCAATGTTCCAAGTAGTGTACTGGTCAGCAGGTATATTGGTTTGTGTATGTTACAGAGATGTTTTCATCACAAGAACATGAAGCAAAATGACACGGCGCAATCAATTGTGCGCAGGATGTCCGTCTGTGTCTACGCTACAAACTGTGGAGGGAGAAATGGGTTTCTCCTCTTCATGTTAAAAGTAATTTATCTCGCACTTTAATCTATATGTATATTAGGCCTATGTATTGAGTCATTTGTAAAAGTTTGTGTTGCATTGTTTCAAGGCAATACATAATTCATTACTTGGATACCAATAACTTGTTTACTACAAAAGTCTATACTCGAAGTATTTCATCACTCATCATCTAATGTTGTCTTGGTTGTATTTAATACCGTAATAGTCTATTATTTCAATTATTATGATTGATTGTGTTATATCAATTGCAAAATATGACGAGACAGCCTTGGCAGTCACACTCTGCACTTCAGGCGTTTTTATGTAAATAAAGATATATTTTTTTTACCTATGCTGGAGTAATCGCGGGCATCGAGGGTCTTGAAAGAGGACTCGTAGTTGGATTCTTCGTCGGTCTCCTGTTCGAGTGAGACGGCATAGATGGCCGTGCCAGTTGGTGAGAATATCACCTCGCAGTGGTCCAACGAGGAGACTGTTCTCAGCAAATGGAACGTCCTCAGGTCCCACACCTCTGTGTTCGACACAACCTGACAAACAAACATCAACCCAAATAATACTAATTCAATACATACAAAATATATATAGATATAACATTTACAAAGAAAACTAGAAATGAAATTGGAATTCTCAACACACCAAATATAAAAATGACATTTGAAATAGTTAAATAAATTGGAGACTCTTCTCAATGGACACATGCCTGCTAGTTGAAATGAAACTAATAAAAACATATCAATTTATAAGACATTACGCAAAAGAGCATGTGCGTAACGTTAGAATAATAAATAAATTAATATATAATTTCAATTCAATTCCAATTTATAGCTCACGTAGGTATACCAAACAGTAGTAATTAGGTAATGTCACCTAATACCGTATTAAATGAAAAATAATGTTATAGCTCATTACAAAATTAAATATCCATGACCATTTATTTGGTCAAAGATCTTCGATCAACTTTATTAATTAAAGGATGTATGATCAAATAATTTATGGATTGGTTCTACAAGATCAATATTTAATCAAAGATCTTTGGCGAACAAAATACCTGATGCAAATACATTTCAGAGGTGAAACATTGAGACAAACCTAAATTGTATCTAATTTTAATTGGTATTTAATGTTATTTGGAGTTGTTTGAAGGAAATAAGCATGTTAAATGGTTAAAGCGTTTTATTAGACTATATTAAATTAAAATGTTTGTGTGAACATTATTATTGACTTCAACTATTCAACCTAAACAGTCTCGGAATAACAACCAGAACAAAAGCAAAGCAAGAAATCTAAATTATAACCGCGGATTCATTACCTCCAATCCGAACAAAGATAATAATAGTTCATAAATAATATTTAATGCCAATAAACGATCAAATATCGCAACAAAAGATTTGAATAAGCATATGATCATATTTTTTTGGACAATTGATAATCAAATGAATACTCAAAACCGGTTGTGTCATCAATGAAAATGAAAAGACTACTAGAATAGAACCTATACTAGCAGGTAACCCGTGCTCCGCAAGGGTCTGATTAAAAACTTGTAATGATAAGCAATAACCAAACTGAAAACTTGACATGATGAAATTTTGAAGAATTGAAAATAGGCCTATAATCATCCTCGGTAAATTAAGAATCTATATTCAAAATTTAATCAGTTAATTAGTTCAGACTACACTAACTATATCACCCACAGTATGGCCATTGACTGTCACGCAATTGATTAGCTAGCTCGATCACGTGGTACAAATCCGCCATTAAGATTCCAAACAAACTTTATAGTCCTTTCTTATTGCATTGGTAATTTGGAACTTATCACTTCTTTTACCAATTGGGAACATAATTTGAACTTCTGATAAGTTTGGTATAACATTTTCGAAGGAAAATTGGTTATTCTAGATATTATAGACCAATAAAGTTAATTTAAATAACATTAATAACGCTTAAAATATCAGTTTTTCTTTCCTCGGGCTCTTCGCGGACCACTTCCAGAGCTTTCATGGACCACTTTTTGGGAACAACTGATCTAGATAGATTTCAATTTTATTGTATTTCCTCATCCAATTTATTGGATCGAACTTCCAATATCTAATTTCAAAATATTTTTGTGGCTCAATTGGATATAACAATTTATAAAACACCAAACTCATCGGAAGTTCAAATTATGTTTCCAATCGTTCCAAGTTCCAAATTACCAATGCAATAAGATAGGACTATAAAGTTTGTTTGGAATATTAATGGCGGATTCGTACCACGTGACATTGAATGGCCTTACTGTGGGTAATATAGTTACTGTAGTTCAGACGTGATGATGCGTCAATCGTGAATTTCCTATCTCGTACGTATACAAGCAAATTATTTTTTTATTCTATTACAGATAATGGAAAGATCATTATATCTAAATATTGGGCTCCGGGCAATATAAAAGTTTAAAGGGAATTTGATGAGCTATTTAGTTTACCTCGAGTCCATTGGGATGGAAGACCCCGCTAAGCGTCTGATTGAGCTTGTCGAGTTTGTGGATCTCCTTGCCCGAGTTGATGTCCCACAGCACTCCGTCGGAGAGAACCAGCTCGTCGGTCGGGCTGAACGTGGCTCTGTTCTTGTCATACTCGTTCGACTTGCTCGGCTGCAGCGTCATTATCTTCCTGCCCGTCGTTATGTCGTAGATCTGAAACAAAGTCAACTTCTATAACACAACAAATCATATTTGATTCCATTTAACTTGAATAAGCAGACACAGGTGAAAGTAAAGACAGTACTCAATTTTAAATATGCAAGTGCATGGAATTCCTATTCATGTATTACAATAAGTACAAACCCCAGCTCTAATACCGTCCCTCCATATAAAAATGGTTCTAGAGACATGGCTAAGAAAGGAAACCTTCTACACAATTGAGGAATTCAGAGATTCTGATATAAGTAAACTAATATTTGCCTGAAGCTAAGTAGATAACATCTAAATATGTTAATAAAGTATAAATAATATTAATTTTGACAAGACAATAGTAAGTAGCACGTAAGTTCTTGGTATAGATTCAACAGGTAATTCAGGTTTCATTTCTCTCTCATTTTATATCAGCTACTCATTCTCAAGTTTAATTTCAGCTATTTATCATCTCTATTGATCCATTCAAGAAATTATCGCAAATAGAAACGTTTGTACTTTATTATCATTCCTCCCTTCATCATCACCTGGGCTTGAAATACTTGTGGATAGTTGCCATTGTAAATAAATTGATAGATAAATCACTTGCGGAAAGGATTGCCCCTAATTGAAATTGAATTTTTAACGAACAATTTTTCTTTTTTTCTGTAACTTATTGATATTTCTTTTATTGCTAATGACTGTATTTTGTTGAAACAGTCCGGTGTCTGTTGTAATTTTTTACTGACTTATCTACTTGTAATAACCTACTGAGATAAATCATTATCAACTAATAACTTACCGTAGCAGTTTCACTTTTAGTTCCTATTATTTTATCCTGCCTATATTTACTAAATTCGACGTAATCATCATCATCCATGGCAAACCTGCAAAAATATCCCCATTAGAAAAGTAAAATAAGTTGATAAATGAATCAAATGCTAATACTGTACCATAAGGAACTAAAATCGTCCAGAAATCGACATTAGAAATAAATAATGAGTAAAGAGGAAATAAGGTAAAAAAAATTGAAGGTATACCAGTACAATTATTCACAAAAAATAAAGATAAATATTTTTACATGCAATATTTTAGTCCCAATAAATTCAATCAAGAATGCTGACCAGATTGTTTATTTGATTATAATGTCCAACATGAAATCAACTGTAATATTATGTCATATCACACTACAATATAATAATAATGGACTTTGTCACCTATAAATTTGGAAGAAAAATAGCACAATTTTCAAGATATCATAGACCGGATTAGGAGTGCTAGTTAATTTGTTGAATAACTTTTGCCCTGTCATAAATCGCACTGAAACTGCCCGAAAAACTTTGCAGTGTGCTTGGGCTGAGAGGCGAGACGGACAACGAGCGCATCAAACAACGATGAAGAGGACCGCTGCGTGCTGAATCGGACGGAGCCTACACGGGGACCACGACTACTACCTTATAATTTTATCTGCCAATGTTATTACATTAGTGACATATGCATTGTAAATAAATAAATAAGGCAATATAAAAACTAATAATCAAGCAACTTTTTCGTCCTTTGAACTTTCAATGTAAATCTACTCATTCAAAAGATCAATGCAATTTAATAAGAATCAGACTTGATTTGTATATAGTGTTCCCTTTTTATTTCCAACAAAGTTACTCTCAAACTAATAATCAAAAATTGATGAAACGTTGGTAATATCAGGAGAATTGTTTGAGGATGCCAATTATGTCAATAAAATTGAAAATTGGTCAATGATCTCTTGTAAACGAAGTACTCAAGTCCAGAAATCTACGTCTTGTAATTTTCATGAAATTAACAAGTTACTGATCGAGAAAAAAATTTTGTTTTGATAATTCGTATATACATACATATTGCATACAAAATGTAGAGAATTTATTGAATTTCTCTTTAATGAAGAATTATGAGACTAGGTCTTTTCGCTGAAATTCTGTAGAGCGTGAAGGCTTTGCAAAGGCTAAACATAAACATTCTTCTGGTGATATTTTTCAAAGTTTTTCAATTTGTATATTATCAAGCTATCAAAATGAAAATGTTTTCTCAGGAAAACATTTTTCCGATCATTGATTTTTGAGATATGAGCGCCTTAAGTTTGAATTTTTGGGACAGAACATTTCAAATTCGGTAAGAGATATATCCATGAGATTTAGAGGATAAATTCTTCATGGTATTGTTGATTGAGTAAAACAAAAATTTCTGAAAATATTAGATTTTGAGAAAGTTATTCAATTTACCAAAAAACTCAACTAAAAGTTATTTTTGGTCATTTTCAGTAAAACGAATAACTTTTTCAAAAATTGATATTTTCAGAGAATGTTTGTTTTATTCAATTAACAATACCACGAAGAATTTATCCACTAATAAATCTCATGGATTCATCTCTAACCGAATTTGAAATGTTCTGTCCCAAAAATTTAAAATTTAGGCGCTCATATCTCTTAATGTAATGATCGGAAAATATATTTTTCTCAAAAACATTTTTCATTTTGATAGCTTAACGATATACAAATTGAAAAACTTTGAAAAATATTACCAGAAGAATGTTTATTCTTAGCCTTTGCACAGCCTTAAATATAGGCACGCATCTACCATACTAAGCAGTTGCAAAGCGCTTGCTAGCCATAGCCAACAATAGACTGCCAATGCCAACTGATCTGTGTTGTCTGTTGCATCGGTACAGCAGGCATATCAGTTTTCAACATGAAGGATCTCTGTATGTGGGGAGCTTCCTCCACCTAGGGATCTAGGTACTCTGGAGTGTAATGTTTTTATAAAAGTAGGAATATTACCCCTGCCTACATGCCCTTTCACTTGGGCAGAGCTACGGGACGCTTACTCTATTTAAACTGAATATTATCATTTTATTGAGTGGATGCACAGTTTTTTAGTCAACAGCTGTTATACTCACTGCTTTATAAATCCATTATCAACTTTCCATAATGCTGATAATGGCCAAAATGTTGATGACGTCAAAATCAAAGAACTATCTCTATTGGACTGAATATTGGAAATGTAAGACTCGTGACACTGGTAAGTTGCCTCTTCCTAAAAAATAAAAAAAAACATCAATAATTATTTCAATATTAACATAAAATTATTCTAGTGCATTTAAATCATACATATAATCTATGATTAACATTGAGAGCTGAATCTCTTATTTATCAATATGAAAAGTGAATGAAATCAGCAGAAATAACTTTCAACAGTTAAATTTCTTTTCTACATCTTTCATATAATAACTTACAGTATATATTTTTTATAAACAATCTCTATAATAATTATCTTAATATTTTCTATTATTACTTTGTGTTATGTAATATTTCATAAATTAATTTGGATTAACATATGATATTATTTTATCGATTTTTATTGATTTGATTTTCTCAATTTGTATTGCTTATTTATTAAAATAATCAAGTGGAGCCACAGACAAAACAGAAAAATTCAAGAAACAACGAATAAAACTTAATAATGGAGTAAATATGAATAAATATAAAGAGGGACTCACATTTCCAGTAAGGGTGTTGTATAGTTTCACATCTCCCTGATGTGTTCCAATTAAAACGTGTTTATCTTTTGCCTGTAAAGGTAAAATTTATTGATGAAATAAATATTAAATATATCATATACCAAATATCACATTGGCTCACGAGAAGAATTTTTCAAATTGATGTAAGTAAAGATTGTGATTACACACTTTACTTTATTATTTGATAAACCACATGTTACAATAATGTTATATCTTGCGATAGAGTACCGTTCGCTTTCAACGACTGGTTATCAAACATAATTTTGTTGGTTAGGCCTATGTATTCTGTGACTACTATGGTAGGCCAACAAGCTACAAGCGCATGCGCAAACGGTTCATCTTATTCACCAATGACAGCTCTTCGATTGTGATAAATTCTGTGCCACCGCGGTCAGAGTGCGAGGAACCGGTACCTGGATTTTGGAACATTTACTATAAAAATGGTTCCCATGGGACGCGGAACTTTTTACTTCTAGACACAATTTACCGCTTGGAACAATTTACCGTGTTCCCAGAACAAGCTCATTATTGCTCAGTGCATATTTTTCAAAGGTGTTACACTATCACAGTGTTTAATTGTATCATAAATTCAATTGAATATAGAAAATACAATCTAATTTCATTTCAGATTGATAATGACAATAAGGCAAAATCCAAGCTATGGAAGTATTTAATTAGCAAACAATACTTTTGAAAATAACTAATAGAAAAAATGTATAAATAATATTCATATGACTGTATAGAGGTGCGTACAGACGTTCGCTCTGCTCCGCAACCGAACGCCACTCCAGCAGAGCGATTGATGATCGACCGGCGAGCAACAGTGGTTCGACCGGGGAACGCGAGAAGAGCTAACATCTTCCGTAACGTTCATGATGGGTGCGACTGCCGAGCGGAGGCGGAGCTACTGCGGTACGATGGAGGAACGAGGGCGGTACGAGGGAGGAGCGTGCTCGGTGCAGGTTGGATGCGCGAATATGTGTACGCAGCTTAAGAGGCGCACTAAGAACGAATTTGGAAAAATTTCCAAAGATACGCCCAAAATCTGCGTTTTTCCATAGTTTTCTCAGCTTTATCGAGAACAAATGAATAGAAAATGTTCAAATTTAGTACAGAAGCTCAGCTAGGGTGTAATAATGTTGTGTTAGAAGGAATTTGAAATAACGCCAAAGATACGCCCAAAATCTGCGTTTTCTCAGATTTATCGAGAACAAATGAACAGAAAATGTTCAAATTTACTACAGAAGCTCAGCTGGGGTGTAAAGCTGCGTACACATATTCGCGCATCCAACCCGCACCGAGCACGCTCCTCCCTCGTACCGCCCTCGTTCCTCCATCGTACCGCAGTAGCTCCGCCTCCGCTCGGCAGTCGCACCGATCATGAACGTTACGGAAGATGTTAGATCTTCTCGCGTTCCCCGGTCGAACCACTGTTGTTCCCCGGTCGATCATCAAACGCTCTGCTGGAGTGACGTTCGGTTGCGGAGCAGAGCGAAAGTCTGTACGCACCTTAACCCTTGGACTACCAACCTTCTTCACATACACGAAATACCAACTGGGGTAACTGGGTCACTCCAACAAGATTTCTGTTTTATATCTTTATTCTATATTTTTCCATTAATTCATCTATGAAATGCATTACAAAAGCTTTTAATATAATTAAAAATAAATTTCTTTGTTGAAAAATATATTTTCAATCAAAAACTGACAGGACAAAAAAATTGAGCATTCTATCAAATAGATGTAGGGGAAATGTTGTCAAATAATTAAATTATGGCTATAGAGAAGCAATTTTTTCAAATTTAGATTTCAAGTGATCATTATGAATCAGGTTTGGCGAAAAATGATAATTGGACATTAAATTTATATCTTATGCATTCCGATAATGGATGGAATATACCAAAAAATTGCATGACATGGAATACCAAGCGGGGTAATAGAGTTACCCCAAGGATAAATCTGCTAATAATTGAAAAAATAAGAGGAATGAAATGATTTTATGAGAAAAAACAACTAAAGTGATATGTTTTTAACAAGTACTCAAGGTTTCAATGAAATACAACAACATTATCTACAAAAAAATGGGGAAAATGTGGGTTGGGGTAGTCTAATTACCCCGCTTGGTAGTGGAAGGGTTAATAATATTGTATTAGAAGGAATTTGAAATAACGCCAAAGATACGCCCAAAATTAGCGTTTTATCAGTTCTTTCATCAAGTAATAGACAAAAATGTTCAAATTTGGAACAGAGGTTTAGCTAGGGTCTAAAAATTTTGTAATGAGGTGACGTTAATACTTCATCAAAGATACGCCCAAAATCAGCGTTTTCTCAGTACCTTGACTTTCTGATGGAATGAAGCATGCTCAAATGAAAAATGCAGGCGAGCGAAGCGAGCCCCTTGATCTCATTTTTGGACGATCCAGTCGGGGGTCCAGGGGGCGAAGCCCCCTGGCTAGACGGATATGGCAAGCGAAGGGAGCCTGACGGCTAGTTCTACATAAAATTTGCAACAAAAATTGTCAAGTAAAATTTTCTTGTATTGATCTTATTTTTCGATTTTTTGACATTTTTATAAAAACGTCAATAACTAGAAAATCATAAGTTAGAATCAACTTGAAGGATATGGTGAAAAAAGAAAGAATTTTCAATTAGATACACATTATTTGTTCCTTTGTATGACGTTTTTGAACTTATGAGCGCTCAAAGCTGAAAAAGTACATTCGACTAGTTCAATGCCAAATTTCAAACAGCCTAAGCTGCGTACACATATTCGCTCTGCTCCGCAACCGAACGCCACTCCAGCAGAGCGTTTGATGATCGACCGGCGAGCAACAGTGGTTCGACCGGGGAACGCGAGAAGAGCTAACATCTTCCGTAACGTTCATGATGGGTCCGGTAGATTTTTAGTTCTGCGAGTGAGTGAGTCAGTCAGTGAGTGAGTGCCATTTCGCTTTTATATAAATAGATCTATGGTCTAATTAGAATGTAAATACTTCAGTTGTTACATATTTCGTGGGACACCCTTTAAATATTATGTCAGAACAGGTTTACAAGAAACAATATACTGTAATACGAAATCATTATTAGGAGCCAAGTTAATATTCCATTCCATTCAACAGTGACAAATTATAATTTATTAATAATCTGAATGAAAATTGAAATATAACGAATAATACGGATATAAAATAACGTTAGTTATAGTGGATGAAGAGAAAATGAAGCAAGACTTACAAGGAACTCGCAGCAGGTAAAAAATCCATCTTCGTCTACCAGCCTGAAGGTTTTTGCCGGACAGAACCTTGAGTGGACAAGCCTCTGATTGAGGCGGTCGGAATTGATGCCTTTCGACCACCTCACTGCAAAGTTGACAGGAGCACTGTTCCTTGCACTCGGGTCTGGACATTTGTGAGGCCTACACAACAATATAACATAAAACACAAAACTTATACAATATAGAGTATGAAGAGTCTAAGTTTAAAATAAGTAATAAATTCAATTTTTAATTATAATTCGAAGTTATTATATTTAAGGTTATTTTTAATTTATATGTAAGTAATTGATGAGGCTACTTACTAAAATATATTGATATTTGTAAATTTATTCCAAATACTATTTCGAAATTATAAGAATATTAAAAGACCACAACTATTCTAGAAATATTCTATTGTTCCACGAAACTATTCCAAGGTATTACTACTCCATGATGGAAGAAGATGAAGACACTTTTTCACAATCTATTCAGGCTACAAAAATATTCAAACACTACAAATTGTATGCTAAATGTATTCTATTGGTGATCATGTGGCTACTCACTCGAACAGATTGAACTGCGGACATGTGACAATGGGATTCTTGCAGAGCGCATGCTGATTGGTGAGGTACTCGGTGATGATGGAGTCGAGCGTGACGTGTTGCGGCGCCAGTGACGTATGCCCGGGCTGCTGGCCTGGCTCGCATCTCATCTGCTTCTCAAGCGACCTCGAGCTCGACTGCGCTTGCGCTGCTGTCAACTTCATTTCACTGCGTCTGCCACCATGCAATCGGAAATGTTTTTGTGCTATTACATTCGGAACGAAATATTCTTTGAAACTGAACATTTAAATGACTGTTACAGAAACATCTTACACCTCGTTACACCTATATTGAATTTAAGCACCGCAACGGCCGATAGTTAGATTTGACAGATCTGATAATGATTTTTGAGTGTCTGACTTCATCCTCAGACAGTGATGATTTTGTTATATTACTTTCGGCACTAGGTATTCCATATGGAAACACGACATCAAAATAACTTTTTGACTACCTTTTATAGTTCAGAGCACGTTAGAATACTTTTTAGTCATACCAAAAACAACGAACAACGTCTATAATTACTGAAACTATAAACTGACATTCACTTTACTGTACAATACTATCGTATTATATTATGGTAATATAATATATTATATTATATGGTAGATGGTACTGGTGATCCTGTACACACACACACACACACACAATAAAAAAGACATTTTTTCCCCTCCTGTATCAACAAATACTGGGTAACACCAATCGGCATTTTAAACTAATCTGAAACACCCATTATAGTAGCATCCACTTATGGTAAGGATTAAAAACCAGATTGATTTTACTTGGTGAGACCCAATACATATAAGAGATACTTTGTAACTTCCTTAACTCCTTAAGATTGCTACAGGTTACATAGTTATAAATTTAGAATAAATTCAACTGTCAGCATTTTCTACATAATCACTGTATTGGGAATTGACCCAAGACCGGAGCCTAGTTTCAAGTTATTGTTATTATTAAGCGATATGAGAGTAGACCTTAAATTAATTCAATTAAAAGCTATAAAAGTGATGATGCTTACTTGTTGTTGACAATGGTCAACTTGATGGGCTGATTGGCGGGGGAGGAAATTGAGGTGGAGGAGGAGGAGGGAGAGGCGGTTCCCCTAACACTGAACCCGGCTCGCAGTGGACTGGTGGAGGGCGACGCAAGATCCGACGTCTGAGTAGATGGCGCTATTCTATGTAGTGGATTCTCCCGCGATAATGAAGACCTTGACTGCAACACAAATTTATTAAAATTAATATGAAATTTGACAGAATACACGAAACATTATTCCACACAATAAGGTACCCAAATAAAAAATAGAATAAAACGACTTGGAATAATCACAACCACTTACTTATTAAAAAATTTCGAGAAACTAGTTTCGGTGATACACCATCATCAATTTCTAGCGAATTCAAGTTTGTATTGTACACCTTATTTAGCGAAATGAAGTATAGTGTATAGTAGTCTTGAGTTTCTAAAAACATATTTTTTAAATAGTTTGTGGCAATTTCAAGTACGAGTAGTACTCAAAACTCGTAGGTTTGAACAATACGGATATCTACCACAAAATCACCTCCACTACAATCCACAAAGTATACAAAACAATCTTTTAGTAATCCTTCCCACATAATCTGGTAAACTTCTTCTATAAGATTTCGTATACTAAACAGCTTGATATCTTTCCTGTCTTGGAAATAAACTTGACTGAAATCCATTATACAGGTAGTTGTACCAAGTAGAGTGAAAGTAACTTTGTAATGTAGTTTTGTGGTGTCCGATGCAACATATCTAGTGAATTTCACCGCTGAAGAGTCCTGGCCAGCTTGCAACTACTATAATCTATTATAATTATTATTAAACGAAAATGTAAATTGGATGCTGCAAATGCAGAGCTCTTTAGCCGTGAAATGCATTGTAGACTGTAATCATTGATCGAATGGGAATGGTATTGTTGTTATTTATTAGGATAGCATCTAATGCACTGCACTGCACTGACCCTCTGCGGCTGGCCTGGACTGCGCTGTTGATAGGTGAAGGGTGACAGGAATGTGGCGGGCAGGGGAGGCTTGGGGGCGGGGGGCGGAGGCAGCCCCGCCTCCCTCTGCAGTGTGGCAGCTGACTCCAGCATGCCGTGCGAGATCAGGTGCTGTTGCAACAGCTGAAACAGCTGTTTGTCGTTGAACTGGATCCGCGTTTGCGCTATGATGTTCGCCTAACAATAAAACAGCATCAAAAAGATTAATTTTATTGATTTTAATCGTAGTTTCAAGTATCAATTAAATATATCAATGAATTATTGGATGGATGAATTGATAAATGGACGAACGAATAAATGAATAAGATGGAATTGATATTTTCTAATAAAGTATTTCAATAGGCCTACTACTTGATTTGTTAAAATTAATGAAAAATACTGTAACCTATGTTTGTTTTCAAAACTTTGAAAATGAAACTTGACTTTGAAAACTTGAAATGAAATGATTTTATGAAAAACTTGAAAATGGCTTGGGAATGCTGATACTAGTTGTTGTGAAAAAGTTTTGAAAACAAAAGGGTACTATGGAATTATATTTTAATATGAAATCAATATGATTTATTTTAATAGAATCTGTTTCATTTATATGGTGAGTAAAAACGAGTAGAACGAGTTCTTGACTTGCAAGTCAAGTCTAAAAAATCTGGTGTGGCGCACTCACACAACTTTTCTTGCCTTTATGAAAATTTATCACCTGACACTAGTGTTCCCGCGCATCTCAAGTCTACTATTCAAAGATCTGCCAGATGGTGACAGGACAATAACGCTGGAGACACACGAAGTCTGCTATCTCTTCATAGTGAATGCTTTAATAGAATCAACAGTTGCCAACAGTTAGCATTATTGAATAAAAAAATTTTCTCGAATTTCAAGCTTATTTCCAATTTTAGGTGAAAATGTCACTCAACATTAATTGTAGAGATTTTTATACTCAATCTCTTCTACTCGAAATTTTTTGTTTAAATTGTATCTGAAGCCTGATAATTGGGAATCTAAAATCACACTTTGCATTGATGGGGCGGAGCTCCTGGAATTTTTACAGATATGGGACTCGTGGCAGTTGATAGAACTTATCAATTCCTATTTTAGGTATAAATTTGATCAAAATCGTTGGAGCCGTTTTCGAAAAAATCGCGAAAAACCCTGTTTTTGACAACATATTCGCCATTTTAGCCGCCATCTTGAATTGCATTTGATCGAAAATGTTCGTGTCGGATCCTTATAGTGTAAGGACCTTGAGTTCCAAATTTCAAGTCATTCCGTTAATTGGGAGATGAGATAACGTGTACACAGACGCACATACACTCATACACACACACACACACACACACACACACACAGACCAATACCCAAAAACCACTTTTTTGGACTCAGGGGACCTTGAAACGTATAGAAATTTAGAAATTGGGGTACCTTAATTTTTTTCGGAAAGCAATACTTTCCTTACCTATGGTAATAGGGCAAGGAAAGTAAAAATAGAATTGAGAAGTTTTTGTTTGGCAATGTAGTCTTTAGAATAGGCTACATGGAATATGAACGTTTCTTGTTTTGAACCAAAAGTTCAGCTTTGAGTTATTGGCTGAGTATAGAAGTATATATAATGTGATTCAATTATTATCACTGAAATTATTTGTCCAACTGCCTAAAAAGCAGTCGTTCGCGAGAAAATCGCGAAAAACCCTGTTTTTGACAACATTTTCGCCATTTTAGCCGCCATCTTGAATTGGATTTGTTCGAAATTGTTCGTGTCGGATCCTTATAGAGGAAGGACCCTAAGTTCCAAATTTCAAGTCATTCCGTTAATTGGGAGATGAGATATCGTGTACACAGACGCACATACACTCATACTCATATACACACACACACACACACACACACACACACACAGACCAATACCCAAAAACCACTTTTTTGGACTCTGGGGACCTTGAAACGTATAGATATTTAGAAATTGGGGTACCTTAATTTTTTTCGGAAAGCAATACTTTCCTTACCTATGGTAATAGGGCAAGGAAAGTAAAACTATTCAAACTACGGGTAAATAGATGTCATTAAAGTTTTTCGAGTTCACTCTAAACAGTTTCCTAGTAAGTATTTTTATTACTCGCGAGACAAAGTGAAAGTAAATGCTCGGCAGCTCAGTTGTTGTGACATTTGTTTTGGGCCATTTATTTTGGAAATTTGAACTAAGGCCCCCTGGGTTGGAGAATTCGTTCTGAACTGTTGTATTGTAATCTTTGAAACCAGCAAATTTTAATTATACAGAGTTTGTGAAAATTATTCTTTCACAAGAATAATTTGATAGTAAGTTTCATTAGGAATAATCCTATTTGAAATTAAAAAATACTCTTCGTCAAATTAGTGTGCCGCTTCAACATTTTTGTCCCTCATATCAATCTAAATTCATTTTTTTAAATGAGTAGGTTGTCATGATACATGATTTCGATACAAAGTTTCAAGAGAAAATGAATGGCGAAAACCGCACATTGATTTCTTAAACCGTTTCAATTAGTTGATGTAAAAGTTGTGAATTATGTTGCAAATTAACCAGCTGAAATCATGTGTCAGCGCATGAAGGACTGTTTGTGTGATAGCTCTCAAATAGCCTCAGCTGATGTTATGAATGAATGAATGAATGAAAATACTGTAGTAATGGCAATAATTACAATAATGTAATAACGGAAAAAAAATATTATTTGCAATGAATACTCCAGGTGATTAAATGATAAATCACAACAATTTTTTTCTTATGCACTTTCAATGTTATTACAGGCTATCCTTAATAAGGACGAAGGAGTCGTTAAATTTTGTTGTCCAACAAACTGTAAAAAGGTTTGAAGAATATGTGTTAGAAATTTGAAGCTGATTAATTCCTTCTTCTAAAGTTATTGTAGAACATATAAACAGACGGACAACGACTTTGGCCTCCAGTGAGTCGAAAGTGAGAACTCGCTATCGCTCGTTCAATTAATACATATATACATATATTCAAATAATACATATATATATATATATTATATGTAAAAGAATTAACCGGGTACATCCGTTTGTTTTGACTTACTTGAGTCTGACGTTTCGTCGCCATCGCAGACGACATCTTCTGAGGGTGGCGTCGAAATCCACACTGAGTCCTAGGTATTCTTTCGGGGTCGAAGAGCATACCTCCTACCCCCTCCCTCCACTTGCTTGTGCTGGCGCTGTTGGGTGAGTGAAATTCCAGGAATGTTGTCTTGTTTTGGTGACAATGGTGCTGTAGCGGGTTTCATTGTACCAGGTACTGGGCGTTTGGTATTCAAAATTAACTTCCATAAGGGAGACACGTTGAGGCTGTCGTCTCTTTTATTTAGAGAGCCTTGCTTTTCGATTTCCAACGCCTCTCTCACAATCCTGACTTGAAAATTTCGAATGCTGGCTATTTGTTTGGAATTCACGAAATTTATTGAATGACCAGTATTTTTCACATGGTTATATAGGGCTGAGGTTGATTGTTGATTTTTTATGCTTAATTTATGTTCATCTATTCTAGCAGAGATTCTCCTATTTGTTTGGCCTACATATTGCTTGTCACAGTTCAGGCAGGGGATACTGTAGACTCCTTGGTTTTCTAGCTCCAGTCTGTTGATGGGTTTTTTTAAGATTTGGGAAATGAGTAGATGGGGTTTGAATAATGGTTTGATTTTGTGGGTTTTTAATACTCTTCCAATTCTGTCTGTGGTGCCCTTGATGTATGGGAGGAGTAATGTTTTTTCAAAATATTCTTCTTTTTCTTGTTGATTCCCTTTTTTAAGTGGAGACAGATTATTTACTATTGATTTTTGAATGATTGTAGTTGGGTAGCCATTGGATTTGAGAATGTTAGTCACTGTCTTTATTTCTTCTTCTCTCCTTTTTTCATTGGTGAGATGAAGAGATCTGAAGATTAAGCTGTTTATAACTGAGGAGGATTGAGCCGGGTGGTGATGTGATTGGAAATGTAAGTACCTGTTAGTGTGGGTGGGCTTTCTGTATACTGAATAGTTCAAACTTCCATCGGTTTGTCTCATCAATAGAACGTCTAAAAAGGATAAAGATGACTCTTTTTCTATTTCTAGTGTGAATTGGATTTTAGGGTGTATTTCATTTAGCTGCTGTAGAAATTCCAATAGTTTTTCTTCACCATGAGGCCAAATTATGAAAATATCATCAACATATCTTTTCCAGATGCTCGGTTTGAAAAAAGCTTTGTTCAAGGCTTCTTCTTCAAAATGTGTCATGAAAAGGTTTGCTATGGCTGGAGAGAGAGATGATCCCATTGGTGCTCCTTCAATTTGCCTGTAATATTGATTTTTGTGTATGAAATATGTGTTTTTCAAGCAGTGGCTAGTCAACTCTACTGTTGATCTAGAGAAGTGTTTGTTCTGTTTCATGATGGAGAGGGCTTCGTCGACTGGGATGTTGGGGTATAGAGAGATAACGTCCAAGCTGGCTAGTATATCCCCCGAGTTGAGAGTTATATTCTCCACCTGGCTGATAAAATCGTATGAATTCTTCACATAGGATTGGGATTTTTCTATTATGGGCTGGATAAGGCCGGCTAAGTATCTTTCTAATTTTTGAGTGGGAGAGTTAATTGCACTGACGATCGGTCTCAAGGGTGTGTTTTCCTTATGGACTTTAGGAAGACCATAGATTTTTGGGGATCTGCTGGATTTTTCTCTTGGAATTAATTTCAATTGGCTGTCTACATCTATGTCTGAGGCTTTGATTTTTGATTTTGTGATTTTTTCTAGGTAGGTGGTGGGATCTCTTTGAACAGGCTTGTAGGCTGCATGTTTGAGGATATTGTCTAGTTTTTCATCATATTCACTCCTGTTCATAACTACTGTGGCGTTACCTTTGTCGGCTGGTAGAATGACTATTGAGGGATTACTGGACAAGTCTTTCAAAGCAGAGAGCTCTGCTCTATCCAAGTTTGGTTGAGGAGGTTTGGATTTTTTCAAAATATGGAAAACTTCTTGTCTTATTTCCTCTGCTTCAAGTTGGTCTAATTTTTCAAGGCTGGGCTCTATACTGGATATTATTTGTTCATGGGGTAGATTTTTTGGGGCAATAGCAAAATTGAAACCTTTTTGTAATACATTATCCTCAACTTCAGAAAGTTTGTAGTCTGAGAGATTATGAATATTCTTTTCACTGCTGTTTTTGGTTGTTGCTATCCTAGTCTTTTTGTTCTTAATTTGTAATTTATCAAATTTCTTTTCAAGTTTTTTAGTTTTAAGGAGGTGGTCTGTTTCTTTTCGAAAGTTTACCAACTGGTCAAGTTGCTGCCAGATAAGGGGGTGAAGTAAGTTGCTAAGGTTTATGTGGATCGTAATTAGCTCTGATTCTATGGTGCTGAGTTGTTTTCTAACACGACAACAATCAGCCAGGTGGAGAATATAACTCTCAACTCGGGGGATATACTAGCCAGCTTGGACGTTATCTCTCTATACCCCAACATCCCAGTCGACGAAGCCCTCTCCATCATGAAACAGAACAAACACTTCTCTAGATCAACAGTAGAGTTGACTAGCCACTGCTTGAAAAACACATATTTCATACACAAAAATCAATATTACAGGCAAATTGAAGGAGCACCAATGGGATCATCTCTCTCTCCAGCCATAGCAAACCTTTTCATGACACATTTTGAAGAAGAAGCCTTGAACAAAGCTTTTTTCAAACCGAGCATCTGGAAAAGATATGTTGATGATATTTTCATAATTTGGCCTCATGGTGAAGAAAAACTATTGGAATTTCTACAGCAGCTAAATGAAATACACCCTAAAATCCAATTCACACTAGAAATAGAAAAAGAGTCATCTTTACCCTTTTTAGACGTTCTATTGATGAGACAAACCGATGGAAGTTTGAACTATTCAGTATACAGAAAACCCACCCACACTAACAGGTACTTACATTTCCAATCACATCACCACCCGGCTCAATCCTCCTCAGTTATAAACAGCTTAATCTTCAGATCTCTTCATCTCACCAATGAAAAAAGGAGAGAAGAAGAAATAAAGACAGTGACTAACATTCTCAAATCCAATGGCTACCCAACTACAATCATTCAAAAATCAATAGTAAATAATCTGTCTCCACTTAAAAAAGGGAATCAACAAGAAAAAGAAGAATATTTTGAAAAACAGTACTCCTCCCATACATCAAGGGCACCACAGACAGAATTGGAAGAGTATTAAAAACCCACAAAATCAAACCATTATTCAAACCCCATCTACTCATTTCCCAAATCTTAAAAAAACCCATCAACAGACTGGAGCTAGAAAACCAAGGAGTCTACAGTATCCCCTGCCTGAACTGTGACAAGCAATATGTAGGCCAAACAAATAGGAGAATCTCTGCTAGAATAGATGAACATAAATTAAGCATAAAAAATCAACAATCAACCTCAGCCCTCCAGTGAGTCGAAAGTGAGAACTCGCTATCGCTCGTTCAATTAATATATATATATATATATATATATATATATATATATATATATATATATATATATATATATATATATATATATATATATATATATATATATATATATATATATATATATATATATATATATATATATATATATATATATATATATATATATATATATATATATATATATATATATATATATATATATATATATATATATATATATATATATATATATATATATATATATATATATATATATATATATATATATATATATATATATATATATATATATATATATATATATATATATATATATATATATATATATATATATATATATATATATATATATATATATATATATATATATATATATATATATATATATATATATATATATATATATATATATATATATATATATATATATATATATATATATATATATATATATATATATATATATATATATATATATATATATATATATATATATATATATATATATATATATATATATATATATATATATATATATATATATATATATATATATATATATATATATATATATATATATATATATATATATATATATATATATATATATATATATATATATATATATATATATATATATATATATATATATATATATATATATATATATATATATATATATATATATATATATATATATATATATATATATATATATATATATATATATATATATATATATATATATATATATATATATATATATATATATATATATATATATATATATATATATATATATATATATATATATATATATATATATATATATATATATATATATATATATATATATATATATATATATATATATATATATATATATATATATATATATATATATATATATATATATATATATATATATATATATATATATATATATATATATATATATATATATATATATATATATATATATATATATATATATATATATATATATATATATATATATATATATATATATATATATATATATATATATATATATATATATATATATATATATATATATATATATATATATATATATATATATATATATATATATATATATATATATATATATATATATATATATATATATATATATATATATATATATATATATATATATATATATATATATATATATATATATATATATATATATATATATATATATATATATATATATATATATATATATATATATATATATATATATATATATATATATATATATATATATATATATATATATATATATATATATATATATATATATATATATATATATATATATATATATATATATATATATATATATATATATATATATATATATATATATATATATATATATATATATATATATATATATATATATATATATATATATATATATATATATATATATATATATATATATATATATATATATATATATATATATATATATATATATATATATATATATATATATATATATATATATATATATATATATATATATATATATATATATATATATATATATATATATATATATATATATATATATATATATATATATATATATATATATATATATATATATATATATATATATATATATATATATATATATATATATATATATATATATATATATATATATATATATATATATATATATATTAGAAGTCAATGATTTGAATTATTATTATTCACAAGTCAAGTCTGGAAGGATCTCTTAGATTAGCAGATACTTTCTTACAAGGTAGATAGATAAAAGACTGACCCGGTTGCACAAAGCCTTTTGATTTTTTACCGTGATTAAATGTTACGGAAATCAATAAGACATGTCTTGTTAAGAAAAAAACCTCCCTGGTTAGTTCTCGTGGCATTTAATCATGATTAAAATTCAACAGGCTTAAATGCAACCAGGACTTTTACCTTTAAAGGAAGACTTCCTTGTGGTGGGCTAACTAGCTTAAATTGTATTGGCTTCAAAATGCATATTTTAACTATGATTATATTTTAATTCAAATACTATTGTTTAATGCTTAAAATAAATTTCAATGCCTTGATTAATAATTCAAATACTTCAAATATGGGTTAGCATGTTGATACTTGGGAAGATTGATTACTTTCTTAATTCCAATAATGAAAAATATTTTCATGATTAACTAGACGATATACTGACCTTGTTCAGTGCAAATCGTCGCTTGCTTTAGAAATGCATTTATAAAGCAAAGCTACTTTTACCAAAACCTCATGATTTTCAAATGAATTCTTAATATTAACTATGAAAACTAGCAGTGCCGGATTTATACCATACTAGAGGTCCTTGGCCAGATTATCTGTGCGGTCCCCTTCCTAAAGGGAGGATTTTCTTCAGAAACTTTATGTCAGCCCTAAAAATAATAATACTGAGGGTGATGACCACATAAGCTCTTAGGCTTGTGCGTGGGTAATGAGTGAGAGGGATGATGAAATTTTAGATTTCTTTGTAACGAGACAAAGATGGTATTTTGAAAATCTGTTTTATTTTATGTAATTAGTGATGACGCAAGAATACTTAAAACAGGCAAACTATTTTCAATAGTATTTTTAGAATACTAGAAAAACATATCCTGAAACTATGAAAGGGTCGGCGGGTGGCATGGAAGAAAGAATAAGCAGAATAGAATAGCCTTTGAAGTTTAGACAAGTGAGATGCGAAATGTGAGTAAGGGTTAGGCTCCGCCCAGAATTCCAGAAAAGACGAGATACATCCATGGATACCAGCCAACAAGTTCCGAATCAACTCAATTTGAATATTAAATGATTGCAGCAAGCTAGGGCAATCACTGCTCATTTTATAACTATCAACGAAAACTACCGATTCCAAGTGCTGCCCAAAATTCCACCACAAATATTTTTTTCTTTTAATATCTGATTGAAAAATAATTTCGGCTCTCTCTAGTTTGGAGCTATTGAACTTTGTCAGTTTTCTGTACAAAATATCCCTACTCATAATCATAACGTAGTCTCAGAAATGTTTTTAATCTTTATAATTATTGCGGTATATTTTTTGTGAACGTGGGTAGCAATGAAAATGAATAAAACAGTAATTTTTGACATAAGAGTTGAATTAAAATAGGTTAAGCTTAGTCAATTAGATTATTATCAAGCTTAGCAAAGTTTTCTCTTCTTATTTTTGGAGAGCCAGCCCGCAGCCCCGAGCCTAGTCGGAGTGGTAAATCCAGCACTGAAAACAGCCGAACACTTCAATCAAGTAATTAGCCTATAAAAACATGCAATTTTTTCAACAGTCTTCTTTTAAAGCGAGTAGTATTGATTTACTTTATTGAGACATACTGCTCAATCTATAGCTAAAAATAGTCACGAATCGCGCAAACTTCAATTTGACTGTCTCTCTTACTTTTTCGCCCAAATGCAATTAACACCAACAGCCAAAAACAAAATCATCTGAACATACTTCCTTTTGGAGCGAGTCACATAAGCATTGACCTTATGACCTGATATATAATAGCAGCATGAAATTAGTTTAAAAAATTCTTAAAGATTGTTATTTATTTTGGATAATTTTCAACAGAATATATTTACGATATGTTAAAGAAATACAATAAGAAATGATTTTATAAAACTTACTTTGCAAATGTCCATTTGTTAGAATGGGCAGTTTGCTGATGATTTGGCGGACGGTCTCACTCCGGGCGAGACCACACAGTGCCTCGCAAGCCATGCTCCTGATCGAGTCTGCGTCTGTCAGTGGAATCTTCACCATCATCAACTGCAGTAGCACCTGCCAATCAATATTATATACAGAGATTGCTCTGGCTGAAAACATCGAGTGGGCACTACCTATTTGTGATTGAAATAGTCACCACATAAGTTAACACTATTTTTGGTCACTAGGAAGTCAATCAGGTTTCAGTATTCAGTATACGTTACCTAATTGAATCATATATTTTTAGTAACCAAACAATATTCTCAATGACCTAATCTACTTTTCCTCCCACAACCTGTTTTACAAACTCATTTAAATCCTCCTCCATCAACCGCCAAAACTCCCCTAACCCTTACACTGACCAAATACTCACCCTCATAACCTTAAATACTTTAGTGTATGTTTGGCTTGAGAATGTGCAACACCAGCACGAAACGGTCGTCGCCATACCAAAGAATGTGAGTGTTTTTTCACTTAGAAGTTATATAAGAATACAATACTTGAATCATTTTGTCATATTTACCACGATATTTCAATAACTTGTTTAGATAAAATTTTAGAGAGAAAGAAGATAACATAAATGTTATATATGATAAAATAAAGCAGATCCACTATCCACTCACCATTTACAAATCACTGCAGCTTTTTGAAGCAGTGAATTCACAGGAAATTACATAGCTTTATAAGTTTTATTATAAAAAAGTATAAGAGTATTCACCTCTAAAAATAACATTCAAAACAATTGTTTGTCTTGAACACGCTGTAAGTCTTAAACACGGAACGGTATATATCCTACTACGGATTTGCACTGAAAAGTTGAGGTTAGAAACAGCCTCCCTGCTGTCGCCGCCCCTCATTATATACTAATTCAATTCCTACTAGAGGGAATTCTCAAATTACAATGTACTAGTACTGAGCTGGACATCATTTTATTCAAAGTAGTGGTTTATAATACCACAATCAACACCAATTTTATTTCCATTTCTTGTGTAATCTCAAAGTAATTAATCTTCATTACACAATATAATAAAATTTCACTCAGTACTTGGGGCACCTTAGGGTAATAGATCTTCATTACACAGTATAAATAATCTCACATTGCATATAATAGATATTTTATTGTCTTTGTCATCAAATATTTGATTGTCTTGACGCGGGTCTAATCTAAGAAGTTTAAAGAAATTCAAAGATTCAATATTTTAAAAAGATTAAGATAATTTAAATTTGAATTTCCTGATTGGTGTTATTGAGTTCAAAATTGAGTTGAGTAAAAACTCCTTGTTTAATTAATTATTCAATAATCAATAAATAAATAAGATTGATTGAGAAAAATAATTTAATGTGCATCGACTGAAAAAATAATTAAAATGTCTGAAAAAAAGAGAAATATGGAATGACTCACCATTATTCCGTTATTCGACCGTACAACTTCCCATACTTTATTAATAATTTCTTCACTATTTTTCATATTCTGGGTCTTCTTTTTGGCAGATCCGCTCGCTGAGTATCTTGCAATACATCCTCCACCCTGAAAAATAGCGATCGTTTCAAATATCCGTTACAATGCTAACTTAGTGTAACATAAAGCTGCTTTGAACAGCAACAGTTTCTCAATCTAGAGTAATACATTCTAGCCCTTAGCAAGTCGAGCTACAGAAGACTTTTTAATTCCAGTTTGCAAAATATTTTACGCATTCTTTTATCAACAGTAGAATAGTGTGATGAACCATGCAGTTGGTCTGAAGAAGCCAGACAGACAACATAGCTTAGCGCGCCTCACCGCACAACAGCCACTAAAATGTTTACCTAGATGGTTTCCTAAACAATAAACAGTGTCCCACAAAAGGTGTAACAGCCGAAGACAATAGTTTCTACATGAAATTTGCAACGAAAAATATGAAGTAAAATTTCCTTACATCGACTTTAGTTTTTGAGATGTATAGATTTTACGATATTTTAAATAAACCTCAATAACTAGGAACTTATTTGACAAAATCTAACTCTAAGGATATTGTTGGAGAGAGAAAGACATTTCCAATAAGATTCATATAATTTGTTCCTTTGACGTTTTTGAACTTTTTATGAGCACTCAAAGTTGAAAAAGTACATTCGTCGACTCCAAAGCCAAATTTAGTTTGAACGCTCATAAAACGTTCAAAACCGTCAAACAAAGGAACAAATTATATGAATCTTATTTGAAATTCCTTCCTCTTCCCAAACATATCCTTAGATTTGGATTTTGACTGACATTTTCCTAGTTATTGACGTTTCTGAAAAATATAGAAACATCTATATAAAATTTGAACATTTCTTGGTTGGAATTTAATGTAGAATCTATGATCTACAGCTTTTACACCTTTTGTGGGACACAATTTTTATTGTATGAAGGTAGGCTAGGTGGCGTTACCCTGTAGACGGGAGCACAGACACAGGTTATGAGGACACCGAGCGCTGCCCTCTGCACGTCGGGGTCGACGACGATCTCTCCCTCGGCGGCGTTCAGGATGACGTTGAGTCCGACCTTGTTGGTTTGGTCGGGCGACTCGAGTCGCTCGCAGAACGCCAGCTGCACGTTCGGCATCACTGCGCATATGCTTAGCGCATCCAACGCACTGCGCACTGTTTCCATTCTGAAAACACATTCACAACATCAATAAATCAATCAATCGATGATTCTACTCAATTCAACACAAAAACTCACAAAATACAGGCTTTATAGTGGGGTGTGCTGAAAAGAATGAAAGCAGGAAAAATATCTAACCAAATAGGCTTTCTCATGTACTAGGCTGGTAGAGGGTATAAAGTTGAAAGAATAAGAAGTTGATGTTGTCAATACCACTATATTCAGATAGAATAGACAACATCAACGTCTTATTCTTTCAATCATGGAGAAATACAACATCTCTTACCATACAATCAAATTATTAGTATGAAGTTAGTAAAATCATAAACACAAATCATATCATTGATATTGCAAGGAACAATATACTTGGTCTAATATTTTCAAAACATTCAGGAAGCAATTGCACAGAAACCAAAATTATTCTACACATCAACAGTGACAGTATTAAACATTTTCAAAATTTGTTACATAAAAAAATTGGACGGAACTATATAGAGATCTAGAACTAAAAACCTTCTTTTTCCAGAGTACTGCAACAATTTATTGATCGTTTGACAATTCCATTTGAAGGGGGTGTCTGTGACACAATTTTTGACTTTGCAGTTTGATTTGGACTAGTTAGTAGGTGAACATAGCAAAAGTGCATCTTTAACCCCTCTGTTGAAGGTGTAGAACCGCTGAGTTGACACTTGTTGCAGCAATGAAAATTTATCCCCCTACATTGAAGCTGCTATAACAATGAAATGAAAACGTCGTATAGTGAAATAATACATTATTTCAAAGATAATTCAATGCTCTACTAACCTACGATAAGCATCAGTTTTTATGATGTATTGTTTGAGAGTTTTAAGCCCTGAAAGAACAAAACATTGGATAAAAACCTGTTATTTCAACAATTACACACCTTCAAGAGCGAATATCTCGGGAAATGTTGAGAATATCACAAAATTCCACTGAACAAAAAGTGTAGAGAATCTATCAGGCTTAATTTTTGAATTGTTAGTTATGTCGGTTGAACGCATTGTTCTCAAGATATGAGCGACGCATTGTTCTCAAAATATGAGCGCGGAACCAAATCGCTGAAATCCCTTAGCACATGAGTTAGGAATGGGGACTTTTGATATGTTCTCCTAACTAGTCTCAACAGAGCTGCAAAAGTCAAAAATTTAGTTTAAAACATTCCCTCCAAATTCCTTTGTCAATTGGTCTATTGTTGCAAAAATGGAGATTTCACACTCAACACTTAAGCTGTTGCAAAAGGTGTAGGGGAATTCGTAAAAGCATGAATTTATACATCAAATTGAAGAGAATTTAATGCTCTATAAGCTCATAATCAGCATGGATTTTTTCCCGTCGATTATTAAAAAGTTATAAGAGTAAAAATAGGAAAAAATTGGTGGCAAACGTGTTATTTTTATATCTCGAAAACTAAAAGAGATATAGAAAAACGTTGTAGAATGAATATTGTAGGAAATTATTTAAGCTTTAATTTGTTATATGACAGTCAAGTCCTTAGGATACATAGTTTTTGAGTTTTATGCGAGAAACCAAAAAAATAATACCTTTAAGCCACCCTCACCCGCTTAGCACAATGGGTAGGGGTGGGGATTTTTGATATGTCTACCTCCTTACTACCCTTAACAGAACTGCGGGGTCAAAAATTATTGTCTTCTCAACTTTTCCCTCTATTCCCTTTTATTGCCTGGACTACTGGTCGGGCATTGGGTTTTATGGAGCTTAATAGTCGACAGACGCTGGGTGGTCCATAAAAACCTAAAATGAACCCTATACGCATGCGCCACGCGGAAAATCAGATTAATGGGAATGAGCATATACAGTATAGTAAGTGCATGGAACTGAAATAGTGACAATGAGGAAGATAGTCGTAAGATCTGAGGAACTGGATTATCCTCGACTAGAGTGTGAGTATCCTCGAGATAGTGTAAGTTGAGCCTTAGTCTCCGATACTCTGTCACTCACGGCTAATAGGGCCCTAAATGACATAACAGCGTCAGTTCAAACATCCAGTATCAACTGACTGGTTTTTTATTAAAGAAACTTAATGAATAATCATTCAATACTACCCCATTTTATTTATTTATGGATATTAGTGGATACAATTACAAATCATATGAATATGATTGGAAAAAGAACAACAGGCTACGCCCAAAACTATTCTATTCGCAAATTTAGATAATGAATAACATGTCATGTTATTTTGATGAATGAAGATTTATTCATTCCATTCTAAACAATATATTGTGTTTTATTATTTTATACTTTTCATTATAAAATTATGAATTTTCTTTTATTAGTTTTGAATATGTATTTATTGTATGGCAAATAAATGATTTTATTTGAATGTGCATTGCAGTTTAAGCATATTTCCAGCACATATTTTTTTTAGAAAAATGATTGTTTTGTTCGTAAATAACGATATTAAAATGTTCAATTTTTTATAGTTTTTCTAACAATAAATTTATTTTGAGAATGATGAAGACTGGGTTGCGTAGTAATTGGATCATCCCATTTGAAAACTCACATATTTACCCTTTTAAATGTTTTACTTTTGAATGATGAACAACAATACCTTCCAGCGAAGTTCCAGTCGTAGGAGAAGGTGATGACCTGGAGGAGGAGTGAGATGCCTCCGAGTCGCAGCAGTTGGTCGACCGGCTGCCAGTGCGCGCGGAAAGGCATCAGCTCCAGCAGCACACTTATCTGCTCTCTCACTTCCTCCGGCGTACTACGAACAGCCTGCCAAAACGTTTCAAAACTTAATATAACTCAAATAATGAAAGGTAGAAGAAAGTTCTATATAATAATTTTGTATTGTTAGTTATGTCGGTTGAACGCATTGTTCTCAAGATATGAGCGACGCATTGTTCTCAAGATATGAGCGACGCATTGTTCTCAAGATATGAGCGACGCATTGTTCTCAAGATATGAGCGACGCATTGTTCTCAAGATATGAGCGACGCATTGTTCTCAAGATATGAGCGACGCATTGTTCTCAAGATATGAGCGACGCATTGTTCTCAAGATATGAGCGACGCATTGTTCTCAAGATATGAGCGACGCA
This sequence comes from Nilaparvata lugens, assembly GCF_014356525.2. Classification (NCBI taxonomy): domain Eukaryota; kingdom Metazoa; phylum Arthropoda; class Insecta; order Hemiptera; family Delphacidae; genus Nilaparvata; species Nilaparvata lugens. The sequence goes on from NC_052509.1 coordinate 21,964,251, forward strand.
TTGTTCTCAAGATATGAGCGACGCATTGTTCTCAAGATATGAGCGACGCATTGTTCTCAAGATATGAGCGACGCATTGTTCTCAAGATATGAGCGACGCATTGTTCTCAAGATATGAGCGACGCATTGTTCTCAAGATATGAGCGACGCATTGTTCTCAAGATATGAGCGACGCATTGTTCTCAAGATATGAGCGACGCATTGTTCTCAAGATATGAGCGACGCATTGTTCTCAAGATATGAGCGACGCATTGTTCTCAAGATATGAGCGACGCATTGTTCTCAAGATATGAGCGACGCATTGTTCTCAAGATATGAGCGACGCATTGTTCTCAAGATATGAGCGACGCATTGTTCTCAAGATATGAGCGACGCATTGTTCTCAAGATATGAGCGACGCATTGTTCTCAAGATATGAGCGACGCATTGTTCTCAAGATATGAGCGACGCATTGTTCTCAAGATATGAGCGACGCATTGTTCTCAAGATATGAGCGACGCATTGTTCTCAAGATATGAGCGACGCATTGTTCTCAAGATATGAGCGACGCATTGTTCTCAAGATATGAGCGACGCATTGTTCTCAAGATATGAGCGACGCATTGTTCTCAAGATATGAGCGACGCATTGTTCTCAAGATATGAGCGACGCATTGTTCTCAAGATATGAGCGACGCATTGTTCTCAAGATATGAGCGACGCATTGTTCTCAAGATATGAGCGACGCATTGTTCTCAAGATATGAGCGACGCATTGTTCTCAAGATATGAGCGACGCATTGTTCTCAAGATATGAGCGACGCATTGTTCTCAAGATATGAGCGACGCATTGTTCTCAAGATATGAGCGACGCATTGTTCTCAAGATATGAGCGACGCATTGTTCTCAAGATATGAGCGACGCATTGTTCTCAAGATATGAGCGACGCATTGTTCTCAAGATATGAGCGACGCATTGTTCTCAAGATATGAGCGACGCATTGTTCTCAAGATATGAGCGACGCATTGTTCTCAAGATATGAGCGACGCATTGTTCTCAAGATATGAGCGACGCATTGTTCTCAAGATATGAGCGACGCATTGTTCTCAAGATATGAGCGACGCATTGTTCTCAAGATATGAGCGACGCATTGTTCTCAAGATATGAGCGACGCATTGTTCTCAAGATATGAGCGACGCATTGTTCTCAAGATATGAGCGACGCATTGTTCTCAAGATATGAGCGACGCATTGTTCTCAAGATATGAGCGACGCATTGTTCTCAAGATATGAGCGACGCATTGTTCTCAAGATATGAGCGACGCATTGTTCTCAAGATATGAGCGACGCATTGTTCTCAAGATATGAGCGACGCATTGTTCTCAAGATATGAGCGACGCATTGTTCTCAAGATATGAGCGACGCATTGTTCTCAAGATATGAGCGACGCATTGTTCTCAAGATATGAGCGACGCATTGTTCTCAAGATATGAGCGACGCATTGTTCTCAAGATATGAGCGACGCATTGTTCTCAAGATATGAGCGACGCATTGTTCTCAAGATATGAGCGACGCATTGTTCTCAAGATATGAGCGACGCATTGTTCTCAAGATATGAGCGACGCATTGTTCTCAAGATATGAGCGACGCATTGTTCTCAAGATATGAGCGACGCATTGTTCTCAAGATATGAGCGACGCATTGTTCTCAAGATATGAGCGACGCATTGTTCTCAAGATATGAGCGACGCATTGTTCTCAAGATATGAGCGACGCATTGTTCTCAAGATATGAGCGACGCATTGTTCTCAAGATATGAGCGACGCATTGTTCTCAAGATATGAGCGACGCATTGTTCTCAAGATATGAGCGACGCATTGTTCTCAAGATATGAGCGACGCATTGTTCTCAAGATATGAGCGACGCATTGTTCTCAAGATATGAGCGACGCATTGTTCTCAAGATATGAGCGACGCATTGTTCTCAAGATATGAGCGACGCATTGTTCTCAAGATATGAGCGACGCATTGTTCTCAAGATATGAGCGACGCATTGTTCTCAAGATATGAGCGACGCATTGTTCAAACATCCAGTATCAACTGACTGGTTTTTTATTAAAGAAACTTAATGAATAATCATTCAATACTACCCCATTTTATTTATTTATGGATATTAGTGGATACAATTACAAATCATATGAATATGATTGGAAAAAGAACAACAGGCTACGCCCAAAACTATTCTATTCGCAAATTTAGACAATGAATAACATGTCATGTTATTTTGATGAATGAAGATTTATTCATTCCATTCTAAACAATATATTATTATGTGTTTTATTATTTTATACTTTTCATTATAAAATTATGAATTTTCTTTTATTTGTTTTGAATATGTATTTATTGTATGGCAAATAAATGATTTTATTTGAATGTGCATTGCAGTTTAAGCATATTTCCAGCACATATTTTTTTAGAAAAATGATTGTTTTGTTCGTAAATAACGATATTAAAATGTTCAATTTTTTATAGTTTTTCTAACAATAAATTTATTTTGAGAATGATGAAGACTGGGTTGCGTAGTAATTGGATCATCCCATTTGAAAACTCACATATTTACCCTTTTAAATGTTTTACTTTTGAATGATGAACAACAATACCTTCCAGCGAAGTTCCAGTCGTAGGAGAAGGTGATGACCTGGAGGAGGAGTGAGATGCCTCCGAGTCGCAGCAGTTGGTCGACCGGCTGCCAGTGCGCGCGGAAAGGCATCAGCTCCAGCAGCACACTTATCTGCTCTCTCACTTCCTCCGGCGTACTACGAACAGCCTGCCAACACGTTTCAAAACTTAATATAACTCAAATAATGAAAGGTAGAAGAAAGTTCTATATAATAATTTTGTATTATAATAATATTGTAAAACATGTCAGTGTTGTGAATAAATTTCAATTAGAAATAGTTAGTTTTATCAATTGGAATAATATAGAGAGTATACAGTTATCAATGATAGTATCAGTTAGTAATGTTATTGACTGAATAAAATATTGCTATTATAATTATTATTATCAGTCCTAGAGGTTTTATTTAATTTCATTTTTAATCATCGATTGAGCGCCTCTGGAAGGGGTATGTGGAATTGTCAAGGATTTGTTCTCCTTGTTGGATATAGATAGGTAGATAGACTTGATTCTCAATATTATTAATAGAATCATGTAATGTAATGTGGAGATACAGTAACTTTTTCTTCCATATCGACGTACAAGGCTCGAGATTTCTGCTTAAACTACTAATTGCTTTGCCATTTCTTTTGATACATTTGTTAGAAGTGGTCTCACAAATTTTTCATATTTTTTCTCTCTTTTTTCCTACCTTCTCCAATTTTTCCCTTTTCCGCTCCTCTTCACCCTTCATTTCTTACTTATATACCCTCTACCTTCCTATTAAATGGGAAACCGTAGTTGGCTAGGTGTTTTTCCTCCTTTCTTTTCAGCACAACCCACCATGAAGCCTGTTTTTTGTATTTTATTACAAAATAAATTTTTGATTTTGTTGTTTCTTTTTTATCTTGTGTTGAATTAAATAAAATTATTGATTGATTGAATGTAAAATTGAATATAAGTTGTGAAACTTTAAATATTTGTTGTAACCATGTTACTACAGGCGATAAGCCTAGTAGTAATATTGATGAATAAAATAGGTTGGATATAAGAGTTCCTTCGAGATGAAAGTACACAAATTCCTTGTTTCGGAAGCCTACTATGATTTGGAAGATTTTTGCAATGACAAGAAGATTAGCAAAATTGCAAGTACGGTACCTTTCTTACGGTAAGTTTCTAGCATGATTTATCAAGTATTGTCTGTGAGTTTATTACGTTCCTTGATGATATTAATAAACCATAATAATAAATTGGAAAGTTAAGTACAGAAACTGTATATTGTAGAATATGCTCTGTTGAGTATTAAAATATCATCTTATCTTATCAATAGAGTTACATAAGTCATTTGATCTATGATCTAACTTTACTTGTTCGTCATATGAAACTGCATCAAGGATGTACCCAAGGATGTCGTGGAATCAGAAGTTTCAACTCTACTCTGAGTATTCAAGTTTATTCCAAAACTTTTATACAGTGTCCACTGAATCAGGCTTAGGAAATTCCCGTACAATCCCCGTATATTTCACGTTTTTTCCGGTTTTCCCCACCGGTTAAAACACATGATTAATATGTAAAAATATGGGTTGTAAGCGGTGGGTGGGTGGTTATGGGGTATGGGGTTACTCAGAAGGGTGGTCATTTGGAAAAATGTAATATTCTTAAATAATAATATCAAAAGTAAAGCAGCATGTTTTACATCAAAATGATATACGATCATAACTGAATACTGTATTTCGAATAATATAAAAAACAAACTTTGCCCTTAATTAATATAGAATTAGCAAAGTAGCTAGTTGACGGAAGTGTCAAAAAAACTCCCGTATCTCGACAAAATTCCCGTACATTTCCCGCCCAAATGAAATTCACTTACAATTCCCGATTTTCCCGCCCCGTGGACACCCTGTTATACTCTCTACTGAAAGGAATTACTTTAGTTCACTAAAATTGTGCGACTGAAATGGATGTGGTACCTTGTAACTGGGCAGTGTGCTCTGCATCTTGTGGTGCTCGGAGTTGGATTCGCGCATGTGCGCACGGCGCAGCTGTTCGGCGCGCACATAGAGGTGCGCCTCCAGGTAGCGCTTGAGTGCGACGCACACGTGACGCACAATCTGGCGCGCCGCGCAGTCCTCGTCCTCATTCAGCACATAGTTGCGGTCGTCGGGCGACAGAATCGGCAGCATGCTCATCTACAAACACAAATTCAAATTCGAATTTTCATTCATTCACCATTAAAGTGATTACATACTGATTAATAAAATAGATTACAATATAAAAGTATAATGAATTTCAATATTACAATACATGACACTACCGGCAAAGAACAACTTGATGATGAACATATCAAAAGATAAACACACAAATTTATACCACACTAATTTGTGGTGTGTTTATCTTTTGATATGTTCATCATAAAGTTGTTCTTTGCCGGTAGTGTCATGTATTGTAATTGAAATCTATAATTTTGTGTTGTGTTGGAAAATGCAATCTCCTCAAGTCCAAGAAACACACAAAAAATAGAATAATTATTTATTATGTTATCAAAATTACATGGATAATATTCATCAAAGTTGAAAATTATTTTCATAAAAAAAATTGGTTTGATTGGTCTCGAACCCGCTACATTCATCATGGATCCCGCGTGCTACCAATTACGCTACGGTTTCACTTGGAGACTGCTCTGTTTGGTTGGGCTTTTATTGTTGTTGAACTTTGAATCACAAATTGAATAAATTTGTTTCAATGATTAAATTTAGATTCATTAATACAAAGGGGAATGAGCAATTTAGATTCATTAATACAAAGGGGAATGTACCTATCCCGTACGTGTACAAGCCAATTCCTTCCTTCATAATATTATGGATGACAGACATTGATGAATTAATAAATTTACTAGTAGTTCTGTGAACAGTAGACCTCACGCAGTATTCTCATCCAAAAGTACCTGATTGAAACTATGGACCTTATGGAAATACAGCAATAGACTGACTTCTCCACACATCTGTGTAATCACTTGTCAGCTGATTTATGATGAATAAATTCTATAGTCTGACTAGCAGGGCACCCATGCTTCGCTACGGGAATTAAACGATAAAATTATTTTCGTGAAACATTTATAATCTAAATCCTACCAAAATTATTGTTATAATCGTTTTTGAGATTAGGCCACAACTTGGCATGAAAATTATCAAGTCAAATCATTCAAATAATTCATTGGTGTGTTGGAAGTGCTCTGTAGAAGAGCAGCGAATTTTGTAGGATATGGGGCGGGGCTTAAGAGTCGCCCTCGACTTTATTCATTGGCAATTGATATTTCCTGTTGACAGTTATCAAATTAGCAGTGATCATGTTATTTTTGCTTTGACAATTGAAGATTAAATTCCAAATTAGGTTGATTCGGAATTTGATGACTCTGGTATCCATGGATTTCTTGCTTATTCTGGAATTTTTGGCATAGCCTGTCGCTCACTTTTCGTTTCACTTATCCAAAAGTGTAAAAGCAGCCAATCCACTGATTCTTTCTTCCATGGAAGTCCATTCATACATAAGAGTCCATTCATAATAGTATAACATTTATTGTGACTGATTTCACATGTCCTAAACTCTACAATCATGAATATTAAAGTGGGATCATTTTAATGTGAATTCAATCGCTTTGATTATTGACTACCATTATATGATTTCCTTCTTTGATCTTAGCTTGAAACCAAAAGCTTAGGGATGAAAATTTGGATGTAAACTAACATGTAACTCAATTTAATTTCTATCTAAATTGACAACTTTAGAATTTACTTGTGATCTATCAATACCAATAGGTTTGTCTTGTGTTGTAATAACATCATGAAAGGAAATAGGAGCAGCTGATGGAATATTGTGTTTTTTCGATTTAGTTTTTAGCTGATTTTGAAACATGAAAAAATCAGGCCCAGTAGCACAAAAGCATGTTCAATTTCAATCAGGATTAAATTTCATGAGAATTAATCAGAGCAGGGGTTTTTTTAATAGAAGGCTTCTCTGATTGGTTCTCGTGGTATTTATTCCGGATTATGAATTAACAGACAGTGTAACTGTCTCTCTCAAGGCCATGGCTGCGTACAAACATAGAGCAACAGAGGAACCAATACAACAGAAGCTGGAGAAATAAGTCGCATTTCTATCACCTCACAAAGAACATTACATTCAACTACCATATGTTTGGAGAGATCGATTTTAAATTTCTTTTGCTATCATCCGGTCACTGTCTGAACCTATTCTTCCAGATGTTCCATGAATACTGCAATGTTTTAAAATAAGGTCGCCAAATTTGGTAACTCAACTACAGCTATTATAATGTTTTTATTTGCTCACACTTTCTTACGTTTTCAACAGACTATGGAAAACTTTTTTCTGATCAGCTGCTACTTGAGGGACCAATAATCCTTTCTCTTGGTAGTTCAACAACTTATCCCAGAATTGAGACCTGTTCCAAAATAATGTTTTTTGTTGCAAGCACAATATATTCCTGATTTAATCAAAATCGTTAGAGCCGTTTTCGAGATCCATCCGACATAGATACATATATCCACAAACACACATATTCAAACAAATTGCTTTCTTAGTATAATTATTGACTTCAATGATTATGATTTCATTCAATGAGAGCTTATTTCACATAATAATAACAGCTGGCATCAAAAGCAGAAATGTCAAACATGATTGAAATTGAAACAGTAGCGATCATCAACATTATTATCTTCATCTGATCTAAAGTAACCAGATTATGGTAAGATTCACATCAATGTGTCAGAATTGTTTGAAAGGGGAGCATTGATGCTATTAATGAGGAATACTGACAGTCAACGAACTGTTATACATATTTATTTATTTATTTCATTGGCAATCACAGATCATAATTATAATAAATATAATATGATTGGAAGAAGACAACAGGCATAGCCCAAAACTGTCTTCTCCCAAATTTTTACAAATAAAAGTTTCAAAAAAGAATAAGGTTAAGATTTCACTTTCACTTCAAAAAGTCCAATTTCCACTTCAAAACTAATGACTAAACTAAAAATTTTGAATTTTGATATTTAAAAACTGATTAAAAACAAAAATATTTCACTCAAATCTCTACAATTTAGAAATATTCTCTAAATAAAGAAATATTCTCCAATATTTTTATCGAAAGCTAACTTATATTACTTTCCTTGCCCTATTACCATAGGTAAGGAAAGTATTGTTTTCCGAAAAAAATTAAGGTACCCCAATTTGTAAATTTCTATACGTTTCGAGGTCCCCTGAGTCCAAAAAAGTGGTTTTTGGGTATTATATATATATATATATCTGTAAAATTTTCAGGAGCTCCGCCCCATCTAGGTAAAGTTTGATTTTAGATTCCCAATTATCAGGCTTCAGATACAATTTAAACGAAAAATTCCAAATGGAAAAGATTGAGCATGAAAATCTCTACAATTAATGTTTTGTAACATTTTCACCTAAAATTTAAAATAAGCTAGAAATTCGAGAAAATGTTATTATTTCAATTGCAAACTGTTGGCAACTGTTGATTCTATTAAATCATTCACTATGAAGAGATAGCAGACCTCGTGTGTCTCTAGCGTTATAGTCCTGTCACCAGCTGTCTTAGATCTTTGAATAGTAGACTAGAGGTGCGCGGGAACACTAGCGTCAGGTGATAAATTTTCATAACTCCAAGGAAAGTTGTGTGAGTGCGCCACGCCAGATTTTTTTCTTTGGTTAAACAATCAATGTTTGGGAATAATTGATTCATGGGAAAAGCGCCTTACTTCTATGCAAGATATTTTCACATTAGGAAAAGCAACAATGGCTATTTGGCCGTTTTAATAAATAACCCCTTTCTTTCGCCCAAGTTAAATTTTGGCCGAATTTCCTCATTCTTCACAAACAGATTCCACAACGGACACTTCTGAAGTTTTAAAATACCCCTTTAAGCAGTTTTCGCGATCTGTCGGATATACAAACAAAATTAGTCTTGATAGAATAGGATCAATTAATAGAAGCAACTCCCGTCATAAAAGTTTGTTTCTGAAAAATTAAAATTATCTATACTCCCAGGAATAGCTCTGATTGAAGCAGCAGTGCCCAATCAATTTGTTCTCGATAAATGCATTTTAATTAATTCTTCAACTTGGTGCCAACCTAATGAAATAATCTCAACTTAATGCCAACCTGACAAAATTATTAATTGGTCGCCAGTTATCAACTTATCGAATAGGTACTCTCTCTAGATTATGGTTCTATAGTAACATATGATATGGACATTCCAATTATAATTAAGACATTGGGAGAAGAAGAATATACATGCTAAAAGACGAACTTTAAACCCTTAAAAACCACCCTTAGAGTTGAAATATCGCCAAAAGATTTCTTAGTGAGCACCTAGGACGTATAAAGCTGCGTACACATATACGCACTTCCAACCCGCACCGAGCACGCTCCGCCCTCGTACCGCCCTCGTTCCTCCATCGTACCGCAGTCGCTCCGCCCCCGCTCTGCAGTCGCACCCATCATGAACGTTACGGAAGATGTTAGATCGAACCACTCTTGCTCCCCGGTCGATCATCAATCGCTCTGCTGGAGTGACGTTCGGTTGCGGAGCAGAGCGAAAGTCTGTACGCACCTCTAGGAAGCTATATTCTAAGTTTTGTTGGAATCCATCCAGTAGTTTTCCAGAAATCGTGATCAGTGAGTTAGTGAGATAAGAATTTCATAAGTATAGATTTTTACTTTCCTTGCCCTATTACCATAGGTAAGGAAAGTATTGCTTTCCGAAATAAATTAAGGTACCCCAATTTCTAAATTTCTATACGTTTCAAGGTCCCCAGAGTCCAAAAAAGTGGTTTTTGGGTATTGGTCTGTGTGTGTGTGTGTGTGTATGTGTGTGTGTGTGTGTGTGTGTGTGTGTGTGTGTGTGTGTGTGTGTGTGTGTGTGTGTGTGTATGTGCGTCTGTGTATACGATATCTCATCTCCCAATTAACGGAATGACTTGAAATTTGGAACGTAAGGTCCTTACAATATAAGGATCCGACACGAACAATTTCGATCAAATGCGATTCAAGATGGCGGCTAACATGGCGGAAATGTTGTCAAAAACAGGGTTTTTCGCGATTTTCTCGAAAACGGCTCCAACGATTTTGATTAAAGTTATACCTTAAATAGTCATCGATAAGCTCTATCAACTGCCACAAGTCCCATATCTGTAAAAATTTCAGGAGCTCCGCTCCATCTATGCAAAATTTGATTTTAGATTCTCAATTATCAGGCTTCACATACAATTAAAACATAAAATGCACCACACCAGATTTTTACTCTAATATTGGCGTATTAAGGAGGCTCCTTTTTCCTTTTATATTATCCTTGAAATGCAAAATTTCCAAAAACTGTGTATATACGTCGACGCGCAATTAAAAAAGGAACATACCTGTCAAATTTCATGAAAATCTATTACCGCGTTTCGCTGTAAATGCGCAACATATAAACATTTAAAAATTTAAACATTCAAACATTAAGGCGGGATGCACACCGGAGAAACGCGTTTCGTGAAAAAAGTTTCAGAAAACGTGAAACGAAAGTTGCTCGCAATCGACTGATTAGATTAAGCAGGGAACGTTTCTTTTGTATGGGTGCACGAGTGAAACGGATTGCATGAAATAAGTTTCATGAAAGAGGGCTTCACGAAATGCGTTTCTCCGGTGTGCATCCCGCCTAAGAGAAATGCCAAACCGTCGACTTGAATCTTAGACCTCACTTCGCTCGGTCAATTAAGAACAAATAGGAATAATTACTTTAATAGATATAGCTCTATCAGTTTAAACTAAGACATCTTACCAGATTATAAAGCTTCCGAAGGCCATCTTGAGCATCAAATTCCTCCAATATTATTCTAAATTGGAATGACACCCCAAAGAACATGGTTGCGTGACATCTCCCGGAGTCATGAGAGCATTCCAACAACCATAAAGCATATCTGAAAAAATAAAAGGATTAACGACAGAAATTTATACTTCAGTTTATCAATCAGTTATCTAATTTTTCTCTTCCCCTTAAAGCCATAAAAAGACTTTCTTCATTGTTTAAAAATTCACCAGTCTATTGTAGAGCATGGTCAATATCACCCCAACATTATAGCCCAGTCAATAAAGGTTTTTTCGATCCGAAAATTAAATAAAAGCTGAATCTCTTACCATCGATAGAACCCTCCCCGAGGGTCATTCTCCCAAAAGTCCCAAAAAATCCCCTTGGAGCTTTCCCCCCTAGCCAACCCCAAAGTTGAAAAATGCAGGTAATCACGGAAAATCAATTATCTCTGTACTCATTGATCGGAAACAGTTCTATTATATGCCATTCGATTCGTTACATTATGGACTACAATAGGCTATTAGTTATATTCATTTTTTTCAATAAAACTTGCAGTTTTCTTGATAAAATAATATATATGTTATAATTTAGGGGGTTTGTGATTTGATTTTTTTTCTTCTATTAACTTCAAAGCAAGTGGTTTTAAAGAAAAATCAGACAAATAATTAATGTAGCCACTCTCATTGCTAATCCATTGATGTATATTGTTATGTATTTGCGATTCGATTTGACGCCGTGGAAGGGGAAACAGTCGACGCGGTACGGCGCGGCTGATTCTCTTAGCCATAGTAAACAGCAAACTGGAAATCAATTATCTCTGTAACCATTAATCGGAAAAAATCGATCATATGTCATTCGATTTGTTAAATTAAGGACTACAATATTAATCGTATTCATTTCCTCGATAAATCGAACAGTTTCCTTGATAAAATAATATATAAGTAAAAATTTAGGGGGTTTTCGATTTGATTTTCATGAATTCTCCGATTAACCTTGAAGCAAGTAATTTTAATGAAAAATGAGACGAATAATAATTTATTGTAGCCACTTTCATTGCGAATTAATTGATGTATATTGTTACGTATTTGCGATTCAAGTTGACGCTGTGGGAGGGGAAACAACCTACGCGGCTGACTCCCTTCATCGTAGTAAACAGAATAATACTGCTTTCTACATTGACATCTCATTTACACTATGGCGCTCGAATAATTAATTTTGTCTATTGTTTTTAAATGCGCTGTATCTAGATTTTCACTTTTCAATACTCTAAAAAAATATTATAAGTTTCTTGATTTAACCATGCTCATGATAAAAATCAGGATTTCGTTGTCTGCTCACAGAATTCATAATAATTTGAAGTGTGCCTTCTCAATACGAATCAGAGGTATCACAATTTGATAACTCCAGTTTCAGATATTGATGTTTTTCAATGAAGTTTCATGATATATTATGTGTCCGACTCCTTCCTCTTATCCTTATTTTGTTAAAAATGAAGATTCAAAATTTCTTTTCATAGCTTTTCTTGTGTTTTTTCTTGTTTCATTACTCGTTATAATTTAAACACTTGATAATGGAATGAACATCATCAGATCACGTGAACAAAAAACATAAAATGGTAAGCCTACCTGAGATACTATATGATAACACTGTACTCCTGATAAGTTGAGAATTTTCAAGCTGAAAGTTGATTAATTTGTTGATCATTCGGTTCAAATTTCAACAAATGTTACCAAATAATATTACCAATATTATCACATATCACAATATAAGATATTTATCTCGGGCCACTTCCGTGTTTCGAATGGACACGTTAAGCCGTCGGTCCCGGCTGCCTAAAAAGCAGTCGTTAGGTCATGTCAGAGGCCCTGAAATTGATCAGTTGCGACCTGAAAACTCTGACACCAGACCTGAGCCAGCCAGGTCACTCGATATTATTATTATCACATATAGTGAGAACGAATTACTCTGAAGCTTTCTATTCTCACTGAACATGAAGAGGCAATACCAAGCCAAAATTGCAGTTCCGTTCAGATCATTATTATCAGAGCTTTCAAATTGATGCTATGTAAATTTAACTATGGATGTTATCCCCACCTCACAATTTCCCTATTTATCCTTATCATGATTCAGAATAAAGTAGTGGATCTCTATAATCACAAAAATCAATGTACAGTACCTGATAAATAGTAAAAATAACAAAATTTCTAGTAATAATGCAACTTTTTCTAGGTACGAATTTCAAGGCTCAAAAATGACTTTTTCTCAATCACAGGTAGAAACTCCAATGATCATCATAATAGTAATTTAATGAAAATTGTTTGTATTGTACATTGTTCGACGTAAGATAAGCTACATCTTCAAGGTAATCGACGTATTTAGGATTATCATGTTTATGAATGGAAGCGAGACTGTGATAAAAGATTAGTCAAACTGAAATATAAGAATTATATACAATGCATATTTCTGATCAACTCAAATGATAGTATCAAGCCGAAATGAATTGAGCAACTGAATTTCAAAGTTACTATCCACTGTGATTTCCTTTTACTTCCAAATGGATTAAATTGCCTCACTCTTCAACGTAAGAATTATTGTGAAAAAACCAGTGGAATGTGAACGTCATCCAAATAGCATTTAAATTTCAATTTTCAGATCATTAAATTCATAAAAAAAACTAATTCTTGAGAGATTAGTGATGAATTACAAACAGTGCAAGTAACATTGATACAAAGCGATACAATGAAAGTCAACATCGATTAATTTAATATTGGACTTATCAAATTTATATTATTTATAAAGCTTATGAAATGTAGAACCAACATTTTAAATTTTCTCTACTGGAGCAAAACATCGATAGAAAATAAAGAAGAGCCAATCATAAGCACAATATACTTGTGTACTAGAATTCACTTGAACTAACTCATCACTTCAACCCTTCAATGATCACAATGAATTAGAATGGTATAAAAACCATGAAATTGATAATCAGGTACATTTTTCAAATAGCTTCACCCAACTAAATCTGTGAATGCCAAGTCATGAGAAATCATGTTCAATAGATTTAATTTGAATGCTTCGAATAGAAAATGATCTATTCTTTTGGTGCCCGAATCCAAATCAATATCAATCAACATTAATCGACATCAAGAAAAGCTTCTGCCAACCTTGTGATTACAGTACGATTCTGCTCTTGCTTTACTTCCATTTATAAATTTCTCATTAAGGCCCGTGTGTAATGAATGACAAGATGCGAGTGGAGGTGAAAAATCGATATGTTAACAAAAATAATAGAAGATGATGAATCATCTTTCAATTCATTTTATACGGTAGGCTACTTTGTGCTTAAATGTGAAACACATTCATGATTTTCCTACTTTTCATGCATGCTTACTCTTCCTTAATTTGTATGTTTGCATGGCTTTCATCTTCAGAATCTACTGAATTTTCATATTGGACTGTCTAGATAATGTTTCAACTAGTAAGAACGGAAGATAAGCTACTTTACAGAGAGAATCATGGAAAGTTTCAACTCAACAAGCCCAATGTATAATTTTTTGATGTCTCAGCCGTCATATATATTTGGCTCAACTGTAGGTATATTATCAACCTGGCTGGGAAAATATCAACTGTAGAAAAACGCAAACACTGCGCGCTATGATTTTTAGGAAATTCCCACTGTTAACACTATTGTAATCTATGATTTATCTCAGTTTTTGACATTCATAAATTATGATAAATTTTAGCATAGAATTATGATCATATTAAAATAATATGACACATAAATAACACATATTTTAAATAGGTTTTATAATTATTATGTAACAGTATGAATATTTTGTCGATTGCAAACAATATCATTGTCTGTCATAGAATGCATGATTCAGCACATATATAACAACCAAATGATTTAAGAGAATTTAGAGAATTAAAATGTGATAAATTAGTTCCATCGCATGTCAAAACAATAGACAAAATTGATTGTTTCGAGCGCCATGGTGTAAATAAGATGCAACTTAAAAAGCAGTAGGCGTACTATTTTACTGTTTACTATGGTGAAGAGAGTCAGCCACGCCGTACCGCGTCGACTGTTTCCTCTTCCACAGCATCAAATCGAATCGCAAATACATAACAATATACATCAATGGATTCGCAATGAATGTTGCTACATTAATTATTTGTCCAATTCTCTTTGAAATCATTTGCTTCGAAGTTAATCGGAGAAAACAAAAATCAAATCAAAAACCCCCTAATATTTCTCATATATATTATTTTATCAAGGAAACTGTTTGATTTATTGAGGAAATGAATACGACTAATATTGTAGTCCATAATGTAACGAATCGAATGACATAAATGATAGATTTTTTTCCGATTAATGGTTACAGAGATAATTGATTTCCAGTTTACTGTTTACTATGGCTAAGAGTCAGCCATTCCGCCGTTCCGCGTCGACTGTTTCCCCTTCCACGGCGTGAAATCGAGTCGCAAATACATAACAATAACATCAATGGATTTGCAATGAGAGTGGCTACATTAATTATTTGGCTCATTTTCTTTGAAACTACTTGCTTCGAAGTTAATCGAAGAAAACAAAAAAATCAAATCACAAACCCCCTAAATTTTTACATAAAATATATTATATTATCAAGAGAACTGTCTATTTTATTGAAAAAATAAATTGAACTAATATTGTAGTCCATGATGTGATAAATCGAATGGCTTATAATAGAACTGATCCCGAATAATGGTTACAGAGATAATTGATTTCCCGTGTTTACCTGCATTTTTCATGTTTTAGGGGGCTGGGGCGGAAAGCTCCAAGGGGATTTCGTGGGACTTTTGGGAGAATGACCCTCTGGGAGGGTTCTATCGATGGTGGAAAATTCAGCTTTTATTTAATTTTCGGATCGAAACTGCTTTTTTGGACCTTCATTGACTGGGCTATTAAGCCTTTGCAGTCAGCAATTAATGATTTCTACTACACAAAATTATTGTCAATAAAAATTTCATTGTGATGAATAATTCATCTTCTTAATAATATGATATATCATAATAATATCAAACTGAACTGTGATTTCTTTGTTTTTGTCAGTATCGCACTCTTAACTAATTATTATTAATCCCCCTCTTAAACTTATATTAATGACTTGAAAAAGCCTCAGTAACAAAGTAGCCTACCAAATACATTAAGGTTTATAGAATAATGTAGTAAAGTTAAACTTTAAAATATATATTCTGTACCACAGTATTTAAAATGGGATAAATAAAGGCAGATTCCGACATACAGTATCAGTATGAGTGTAGGTGACCGGTACAATAAACATAATATAATTTGCATGAGTTCTATTAGGAGGACTAGACTCGCACGGCCGGACTGAATGAGAATAGTCCAGTTAGAACTCATGTGAATATTTTCACTTTACCCAACACTAATACTGATATGTGCGAATCCAGCTTAAAGCTTCTATTTTATACTGTCTTTATTTAACTTGATACTTACCTAACTAAATCAGAAAGTATGTGCTGAGGTAAAAGGCATACTCTCTCCATTGCATCTTCACAATAGGCAAGGTAATAAAGACATATTGACACACCAGTGGATGCTATACTAGGTCTTGGCACTTCCAACAGTTTCTGAAAAAAATAAACAATTTTATCAGAATAATAGAAATACAAAAATATAGATTTCAGAGGAATGATTAAGTTTATAATCAAAAAATTGAAGGTTGAAACTCACTAGATAATATTAAATTTGTGAGTAAAGAATTGTATTCACATTTGAAAAAAAGAATCGAACTTGGATAACTGTGAAAATTACTAAAATATTCAATTGTGAAAAACTATTGAGCTTACTAATGACTAGAAGAGTCAATTCAGAATGCTAATAGCAAAGACTGCATTAAAATTTGAACAATATTTATACACAACTAAAAGAACAAGCAAATAAACCATCAAAATATATAATTTCTAATTATTATAACCTCAAAATAATCAACTACTTCACCTAGTTTTACAACAGTATAAGTGTGATGAAATATTGTTAATAAATCTGATATTTTGATGAATATTACTTAGTTGAAATAAATTATTTGAAAAATGAATCGTTGAAACAAACCTGTAGTCCATTCATGTTGATGAATTCAATGGAGAACTTTTTGTGGTACAATAAAGATGCTAGATATTTCAATGCTTCAAACGCCAGTCTTGCATGTTTCGATTCTCTAAGATTGATAAATTGTAGGATTAATTCTAAAGCGTTTTTTTCGAACACGTGACTAAGAAACTGAAAAATAGAAAATTACAATTAGTTGACATATTAACATTGGAAATCAGGTAAAATTCGACCACTCGATTGTTATAGATAATTTTAATTGAGATACTGTTTCGTCAGAATATTGAGAAGAGGGTGGGTAATTGATAAAGGTTATCAATAAATCTATCATCAATATCTCTACAAAATATATAAGAATCTAGATCTATGTATGATCTATTCATCTTGGAAAATAAAATATTACATTCAGTTCATGTAACATAAGATACATCATTCATATACAATCAATGAAATTAAACATAAATTATTACAATATTTGCTCCTTCTAATTCCATTTTCATAATTATTTCAAAAACTTTGAAACCAAATTAATATCTATTACGCGCACATTCAGAGTCTCCTATCATATGGAATAATGCTTTGGGCTAATAGTGTTAAAGCCAATTCAATCTTTGTCCTTGAAGAGAGCTATTAGAATTATGTGTGATTTGCCTTTCAACGCTCATTGTAGACCACATTTCATAGAACTTGGATTGCTGACATTGCCATCACTGTATGTTTTTCATATTTTGTGTTATATACTAAAAAAAATTGTATAAATATGATACAAACCATCACCATAATTTAAATACACGAAATAGACATAGACTTAAAAATCCACAATTTAGCCATCCCAAATCTCAGAGAAACTGGCACTTCATGTCAATAAAATTATATAACTCCACACCAGACAAATTAAAGTTACTAGCATTCACTTAATTTGAAAATAAAATATGTATTAGTTACTGAATGTTTGTACACAGTAAGGCTCAACTCACACTTACGCGATTCAGGTCGAGAAGAGCCTCGACTCTAGTCGAGAGGATGTGTTTTCAGATAGTGATGTCGCGGAGACTAGAATTGACTGGTCTGAGTGTCACCATTTGGAAACACATACTCTCGACTAGAGTCGAGTCTCTTCTCGACCCGAGTCACGTAAGTGTGAGTTGAGCTTAAATTATTTCTTTTCTATAAACTGGGTACCATTTCTCTTATTATAAATAATGAGTAACTAGTGATCTATGTTTTACATGACTTGTTAATTTTATTTTTGTATTTTTAAGAATGGCTAATGAATAATAGTGATTCAAAAAAGATGTATTTTAACGAAGTCGATGTATTTATTTGTAAATATTGAATGACTAACAAAATTCTATTCTATTCTAAATAATATCATGAAAGTAAATTTCAATAATTATTAAGACATCTACTGTAGAAAAGTTTATATTATCTAGCATCGTAGATGATTAGAGCCAGTGTTTTCACCCAAGCAAGTTTAAAACTATTAAATTATCACTAAACAATGTTTTCGTTCAATATACTAAATTGCTACATAAAGTTGGCATTACTTCAAACATTATTTAAAGTTAAAGATATATTATTCATTGTAATAATAATTCATATTTATGCATTCAATGGTGACTATACTTTGGTATCACGTTCGTAGTAGTTATAGTTCAGATTTTACTATAATATTGTGATCTAAGGGACGCATACTGGCAAAATTTATATAACTCAACGAATATAAATGAGGCTATTGATATGTTTTATAGCATTGATAAATTGATAAAATGATAAATGGCATCTGCCACTGATAAATTCGTGCCTAAGAAGAAAGTAAAAAAGAAGGAGAGCCAATACCCTCCTTGGTTTACAGCTAATATCATTCGTCTGATTAAGAGGAAAAACAGATGTGCTAGAAAGAGGAAGTACTCTCGATTTCATGATGATGAATTTAAAAAGTTGAGGTCAGATTTAAAGTTGATAATCTCGAATGCATAATAGTGACTATATCAATAGGTGCCAATCGCAAATGGATGGAAACATAAGGTTTCTGGAAATTTATGAATTTTAAAAGGACAACCTGTTTCTCTGAAAAGGCAATGGAACGGGGGGATGCCACATATACAGGAATGAATATATCCAATGGATTTGCTGATTTCTTTTCATCAGTTTACAGAGATGCTGATTCTGCAGGCATTATAATTGATGATACAGCTACTGATAATTTGCATTACCCCTCTGTTAGTCTTGAAGATGTACTAAATGCAATAAATAAAGTGAGTCCATCGGGATCTGGGGGCCCTGATGGGGTGCCAGCATTCATTATGAAGAGCTGATCTAACATACTTGCTGAACATGTGAAATTCATTTTTAACCTCTCTCTTGAATCTAATATTTTCCCTGATAAGTGGAAGGTATCTAGAATTGTTCCAACTTCAAGTCTGGTAATAGAAATCTTGTCAATAATTATCGTCCTATTTGTATATTGAACTGTTTTACCAGAGTATTTGAAATAGATCTCTACAATTACAAATTCAGTCATGTTCGGAATAGAATAAGTGACTTTCAGCATGGATTTGTTCCATGTAGATCAACCACCACCAACTTGGTTGAATTTGCTCAGAGAGTCTCGTCGATTTTGGATGTTGGTGGTAGGGTTGATGTCGTTTACACTGACCTGTCAAAGGCATTCGAGTCCGTGAATCATTCCATATTGTTGAGAAAACTATCCCTATTTGGTTTAAGCATGTCCCTACTCTCCTTTTTCGAGACTTACCTTGTTGGGAGAAGGCAGTACGTACAGATGCTGAATTACCGGTCACACTGTTTTGTGAATACTTCTGGGGTTCCTCAGGGATCGAACTTGGGACCATTGATTTTTCTGTTATTCATTAATGATTTGCCTAATGTCATAAATCACTCTAATGTTTTATTGTATGCCGATGATGTGAAGCTTTTCAGAACAATAAGTGATGTTATTGATTGTGAGCTCTTGCAGAGTGATGTGGATGGTCTGTGTGGGTGGTGCGTGGCTAATGGATTGGATGTGAATGTGGGAAAGTGCAATGTCATGAAGATCACCCGTCAGAGGAACATTACATTGAACAACGCTCCGTATCATATTAATGGTATAATTATTAAAGAAGTAAATTATTTCAAGGACTTAGGAGTAGTTTTCGATCACAAGCTCAATTTCTCTCTGCATGTTGAAAGGGTTGTGAATAAGACATATCAGCAGTTTGGTTCCATCATCAGAACATGCTCACATTTCAACAGCATACGGACTCTGTGCTATCTGTTCAGGACACTCATTCATAGCGTTCTGGAGTATGGTTGTGTGGTTTGGAACCCATACCAGAATTCACTGATACATCATTTGGAATGTGTTCAAAACAGATTCCTTAGATATCTATATTTTAAAAAGTTCAACAATACATGCCCCTTCGACTTTCCCACATCACAACTAAGAACTATGTTCGGTGTAGAATCATTAGAATTAAGACGTGATTTGAGTATGCTTTTGTTCGTTTTTAATGTATTCATTGGCAGAATCAGATCAATGTTTTTGCTTTCCCAGTTAAATGTGTACATTTCTGCAGTGCCTCGCCGTTCCAGTTTCAAATTATTTATTCCTTATTGCAACACTTTACATCATCGGAACTCTCCCATGTATAGAACATCATTCATTTTCAATTGCCTCTCGGATCATCTTGACCTGTCATTCGGTTACAGTCGCTTCCGTAGGGACTGTAGGCGACTTCTGCAAGTTGGACTGTCGAGTGTTTTAATGTGTCTCTTGTCTGTTGAGTTGATGTTGTATGTTTGTTGAATCCACTTTTGCACTAGTCCTCGAGGGTATGATTAGTACTGATTTAGTTTTTTTTATTTGTTCATTTCTTTTTTTCTATTATTTTTCCTCTTCTTTCCTTGTAATTTTTCAACATTCTTTTTTCTGTACTCTTACTATGTATAATAAACTATTGTAATTGTGTTGTTATGGAAGCCATTTTTGGGAGAAATCCTGTATGTTTCCATGTTTTTCATAAATCAATAAATAATATCACTCAATTCAAACAATTTTGTTATAATAATTGCCATGACTTAGCATGATAGTAATTCATTTATCAATATAATCACAAATCATAAGGACATAACTGAGCAAGAGCAACAGGCCTAGCCCAAATTTTATATATGGTATAGTTTCCAAAGGAAAGGTTGTACAGTATCTCACTTCAAAAAATTTAAAAGAGGTTCAATTTTATGCCCAAAATGAAAAAACCGAATGATTGCTTTGGATAATAAGTGATTAGTTACCTCTTGGTATTCACCCATGGGCGTTAGGTACTTGAGGATGAATATCTGTCGTGTGACGAGGATGGGTGGGAACATTTGGACGTTTCCGATGACGTAGGACTCCATCTCGACCCACGACGAGTTGCTGCAGTCGGACACGTTGAACGGCGACGCGTGCACATGCGCGGCAGACGGTCGCAGCTGCGCATGCGTCGGCGGACTCGACATGCCGCAGTCCATGCTTTTGCGTCTGCCCACCAACGATTCTGCAACCACATAGAGAAAATACAGCATAAGAAAATACAAAACTAAAAATTTACAAAACGTTGATGCGACCCATAATCACTTACGGCCCAGAAACATGGAATGTCAACGCTGTTGATGCATATAAACTAAGAATTTTTGAAAGAAAAATCATCAGGCGAATATATAAGTGCGTCAACAGTCAAGTAAAAGGAACACGTGACATCCTTTTTAAAAAGATTTATTCAAGAAACAAACCGGCATAGAGACTGCCCAAAATACAGAAATGAGACAGTGAATCCTATTTACTAGAGCTTATATACTATTCTAAGTGCTGTATCAGCTACTACACAATAACAATGGATATAACTAACGACAATGGAGTGTGGAGAAGAAGATCAAACAATGAAATAAATGAAATTCTTGGAGGTGAGGATGTGGTCCGTTTTATTAAATCACAAAGATTGCGCTGGGCTGGTCATGTTGAGAAAATGGCAGAACATCGAATGCCAAAAGCAATTTATAAGGCCAGGATGGAGGGCAGAAGACGACAGGGAAGACCACGCAACTGATGGAGGGATGAAGTGGAGGATGATCTCCGAAAGATGGGGGTAATAGCATGGAGACGAAAGGCATGTGACCGTGATGTGAGCTCTTGTGCGAGAGGCTAAAGCTCACATCAAGCTGTAAAGCTAGTAGAAGAAAAAGAAGCATAAGAAGATTTTACATGGTAATGATGGAATAGATAGTTTATTTTCCAAATTTCAAACCGGTTGTTTGTTAACTCACCCCGATTACTGTCGACTACTGTCTATTATTACTGTTTTGGCCGAGTGAAAGTGTAAGGTTAGCTTCACACGCATTCGGTTTCATTCGGTTCGGTTCGTTACCGAAAACGAATGAGGCTTTCATACATGTCAGGTTTTAATTCGTACGGTTCTAAATAGGTATTATCTTCTCAAACACAGCTGTGTTTGGATTTTCACAGTTCATGCTGGTATATTTAAATATAACAGCTGGTTTTAAATTGTAAGATGTTATTTGTTGAACAACAAAATTTTAAAGTTAATTAAAAATTGTGAATAATTTAAATAGTTTCTTTTTATGTTAATTTTTGATGTTCAGAGAGATTATTTTTTTAAATTGAAATTTTTTTCCTTGTTTTGACACATGTATATAAACTTAATCTCTTCTCTCCATTGATGAAATCATGTAATATTCGTGGAAAAATAAAAATTCTCCCTGAGTTTTAATTTATATCTTTCATATTTTTTAGAAAACTATTCATTGAGAAAAAAATGTTCCTGTGAACTAACAGAAATGAATTGACCATATGATTTTGACTTGGAAAATTTTGAAACAGATAATCACGATATCAGGTTAAAATAAAAACAAAAAAGGCAAGCGTGTGTAAGAGACTTTGTTTTTTCCTGTTTCCCTAGCAACGAATTCGAATATGATGAAACCTATTCGTGTCGAGGGGGCGTAAGGTGCTATGCGGTTGCTATTCGGTACCGAATTCAAACCGAATCATCGTTTCACACTTATCGGAATTTGCCGAAAACGAACCGAAAACGAAACGAAACGAAAGTGTGAAACGAAAGTAGCCTCTCGCTAGCAACGAATTGAAACCTGATGGAATTTATTAGTCGAGTGGGCGTTCGGTTCTATGCTGTTTCTATTCGGTACCGAATTCAAACCGAATTATCGCTTCACACTTATCGGAATTTGCCGAAAACGGAACGAACCGAATGAGTGTGAAACTAGCCTAAGAACGGCACAGTATGAGAGACTACCAAATTCACATAGCTTCTCGAAAAATAACTACTAGGACTATCGGCTTCAGTAAACATTGAAATTTAGAACATAAACGCCCAATACCATGGGATATCATCTTATGCTATTTTCTCTATGGTATTAGGGCCATCTACATGAAGCGTTTTTCTCAGGCGTTGTCATACGTTTTGACAGGGCAGGAAGCTCTCAGATTAAGTTGGCATTTAGGAATCAGCTGATTATCAGTCAATCGAAGATCTTCCTGCCCTGACAATTCGTCTGAAAACGATTCTTGTAGCTTGGCCCTTAGGCTGCCCACTAATGGTAGAACATACATGGTACACAGTCGCCATACATTGTTGTATCATCACAGCGAAACGCTTCAAACAACATTTTCTGAGGTTAGGTTTTTGTATCACTGATTTTTTGTTGTTTAATTTTTTACTGAGTTGAAATTATTTTTTCCTACAGTTACCTTGAAAAGTGACCATTCCTGCACTGATTACAGAACGCAAAGAATCACTTTTCCGCTCTAGTGCGCAAAGTATTACTTTGCGTACTCCAGATTTGCAACATGGCAACACAAAATAGTTGGTGGGTTATATGGAGGATTAGTGCACGAAAACAAATTTAAGTTGGTAACAATGACTGTGGTTAGATTTAGATAAGAATCATTTCAACGGCTACCCTACATTTATGATAAAATCCCAATCTAGAAATCCAAAACAAGAATAATGTTCATCTAAATCATAATTAAATAATCATCATTTACGAATTATCATCATTTAATAATAAATAATAGTTATTTTCTATTGATAATTATTATTTCAACTGCAAGCAATGAGAAAAGTAGCAAATATAAATTATAAAATTCGAATTTTGAGGTTAAATGATTACCGTTCGATATCCATATAAATGAAAACAATAAAAAACATAATAATACTACAAATATTCTCTGTTGTCTATGTTATTTTTATAAATATTTTTCAGTTTACTTTGAGCATTTTTCTTGGTAATTTGAGCAAAAGTCTAAATTTCTGAATCCTGTTTCAGTACTTTTTAGCTGGATGAAACAAACTTAGGTACGATTCTTCCCGCTAGGTCGCGCGCTTGTCGGTTCAGCCATCTTGCAGCCATCCCAATTAGCTGTTGGCGTGTATTTTGAATGCGAATTTTTTGTTCTAACTGTATTTTTTCTGATTCTTGAATGAATAAAAATGAGAACTTTGGCTGAGAATTTTCAACTCCAATTGGATTATTAATTTTTAAATGAATTAAGGTTGTTATTAATAACAGCATCACACACACAAACATTTGATGGATTTCAGCCATCATTTTACCGGTAATTACCCACTTTTCATATTCAATGGTGACCGTAGGAAAAATTTAATGTGAAATATGTGTGCAAAGTTCCTCTGCTGCATGACATACATGTTTATCATGCATGTTCTAACATAAAACAACATACTAACTAACATAAAATTCCTAAAATATATTGAAAGGCTCTTGTGTAATTCATGAATTGTTGTGTGTTCTTGATATAAGGCCAATTTTGATAAAATTTGCTATAAAACAAAGGTAAGCGGAGGACCAGCGCGCATGCGCCAAACGTTGTAGTTGACTAGTGTAGACTCCGTAGCATTTTGACATTTTATAGTGGTAATTTAATGAAAAGTAGATTAATGAAAGTGTGAAGTACCTGTTTCTAGTATTCCATAACTACAAAAACGGTGAGTGGCTAATATCGGCAATTCAAACGCACTAGCTCAGAGCAATTATTGGAATCCATTTTTCGTGACCAGCATACACTTGCTATTTTGTTATTGTTCCGATTCGACTGATTCCAATACTGATTTTATTGCATATAATCACATCTGAATTTATTGCGGCTGGCTGTAGTAAGTGACATCTTTACTTTGTTAACGCCAAAACAAACTGTTTTTCAACCGGCGTTATCTTTGTTGCTACTGTCGTGAAGCCAGTGAACCCTAGCTGACTTTTTGTTTACGTGTAACCATGACAACTAACCGCGGCAATTTTTAAACCGACTTCTTCCATCTGCATAGAGGAACGATATCTCGCTCTTTTATGCTACGTGACTACAGTTTAATTAGAGTCTCCTTGACCTTGTCCTTATTATCAGGAGCTTCCAGATACAGCGCCGTGATTGCTCTCTCGGCATTTGAAGGCAAGTTAACGAACACTTACGATAAGATAATCTGACTTCCTGCCGGCGCTAGAGCGCTTTCACTTCATCAGCTGTTGACATTATCGTCTGTTTACACCTGTATCCTAGCAACGATTCAAGCGCCACTTTTGAATTTCAAATTGAACCAACGCATGTTAACCAGGAACAGACGACAAAAGTTAAATCAGGGTTTGGAACTCAGTGATTTAAAAAATGAACTGTGTCACGACTTGGTGATAGAATTCGCGATAGATATCAGAAGTTCACTTGCGAGTATTGCAGATACATCAACGGACAATGCAGTGGCTGAAGTGATCCCGCATATTGTTGAAGTGCTGAATAAGCTGGACAGTGTAATTTCGGAAAATAGTGACTTAAGGAAAAATCTCAAAGATATATCAGATGAGAATGAGTCGATGGCGAGGCTTCTGAAAGAAGAGAAGAATAAAAGGAAGGAGCATTTTAATGACTCATTAGTGTATGAGGAATGGGCTGAGAAAGAGAATAGAATGTTGAAAACTAGTATTGAGGTTCTAGAGGCGGAAATAAAACTATTGAAAGATGGCCTGTTGAACAAAACTGCGATAATTGACTTGATAAATAATCAAAATAGGTCAATGGGACGAGTAAACGATTTTAGTAAGCCTAGTGTAAACAATCCTGAAAATGATTTTATTAGGCCAAGAAATACGAATAAATCTAAAACTTTTTGTAAAGAGAATAATGCTATTCCAATGAATAATAGATTTACTCTGCTTTCTATGGAGGATTTGTCAGCTTCTGCATGTGAGACGTATGTAAATGAATACATGATGGGAGCGGAGGTCCACCAGTGTAAACCGCCAGTGAACCGACAAAAACATAGAAAACAGATGGGCATTGATGAAAGGAAAAATGAGACTGAAAACCTAACTACCGGTAGGAAGAAGAAAAGATTGACAGTTTTAACCGATAGTCAAGGAAAAGAACTAAGCAAATACCTGACTAATATAGGAGATGAATTTGAAATTTTTGTATATTCGAAACCAGGAGCAAAACTCAAGCATATAGTTCAGGACGGTTTCAAGTTTATCAGTGATTTCTGATTTCACAGAAGAGGATTTTGTTGTTGTGATGGGGGGAACTAATGACTGTCATCGTAATGAACCCTATCAATTGTCTGTACTCGAGGGAATAGAAACACTTTTAAAATGGAAGCTGAAAACTAAAATTCAGGTTTACAGTATTCCTCATAGATACGATGCACCTGAACTCAACAGAGATATCTTTCATGCTAATTCCATTCTATCAAAGACTTTGAATGATTATAAGGGTGAACCGGGTCGTAACTACAAGGATATAAACTGTTTGCTCAGGAGATGGCATTTCACCAAGCATGGTCTTCATCTAAACAGGAGAGGAAAGGCGGTGTTAGCAAAACATCTACTGGCACAGGTCACAGTGCAGATCAACGGAAGCAGCTCCACGGAAATCAGTACAAATAAAACGCTTCACGACTTGTCACAAGACTCTCCCATCCGAGAAAAGCCAAGAGAAAGCTGTTCAAGAGAAACTGAAATAAATAATAGCCAACATTTTAATGAGTGGTGATTTTTTAGGCTTTTAGCGAATCAACAGAAATTGAAAGATAGGGTCTCCAGGTGTTCTAATTATATCTCCACTTCAAAAACTAATGTGAATACCACAGTACTGAAAATAAATCACCAAAATATACAATACCTGAGTTGCAAAAGTCCTTAATGAAGAAGATTATGAAATATGTGTTTCAACTGAATATGGCTGTAATCAGCATGAACTTCTGACAATGAAAATCTCCAATTATAGATTAGTAAGTAGCTTTTAGAGGTGTATCAATCTACTGTAAAAATAATATCATTGAGATGACAGAAATTGGTTGGGTAAATAATTTGAGTCAGGAATTGGATTTTGAGGCTGCCGGCTGCTTAATCAGTAACATTGGCCTATTGGTTATTGGACTCTATAGGTCACTAAAGGGTAATATAAATTTGTTTTTGGATAAACTCTATTATCTTTCGAGTAAGGCTTCAGAAAAATACAAGAAAATAGTAGTACTGGGTGACCTGAATATCAATTGGAATTCAAATGATGCAAACACAAAACGACTTGAGGATATAATTTGCTCATTTGATATTAGGAATCTTATCTCTAGTCCTACAAGAGTAACTGAAAACACATAAACTCTCATTGACTATGTCTTGGCAAATGTATCTCCAAATGAATGTAATGCTACGGTTGTGGATAATCTCATTTCTGACCAATATGGTCAGACACTCCTTTGCAATTTCCCTACCAGTCTGAACACAAATAAATGCACAACCAAAACTAGTAACCCATCGGTCAGTAGTTGAATTTAAACACCTTCTAGCTAAAATTAATTGGGGTGGATTAAAAACATATGAATATGTCAATGATATGTGGAACTTATTTTTTCAGAATTTATTAGAATGTCTCAACAAGGCTTGTCCCATAGTTAAAAAAGTATCTAAAATATCTCAGAAAGTTATTGCTATACCATCTTACTGCAAACAGCTAAAAGACGACATGATTGCCGCATCTATCCTTTGCAAAGAAACAGGCTCAATTCTCCATAAAATGCAATATACAAAAATTAAGAAGCAATATTATAGTGAGATTGCAAAGCTTAAATCAAACTCTTATAAATATAGAATAGATAAATCAGAAAATTATATCCAAAGATGTGTGGAAAACTGCAAAAGAAATCTCTAACTGTGATCCTGATAAATGTGGAAATGTAATTGAAATAATTCAAGATGAGAATAAAATCAATGATCCTTGCCAGCTAAGCAACCTTTTCAATGACTTTTTCTTGAACTGTGATAGTGGGACTAATATTAACAATTCAAAAGAGAACAGTAGGTCCAACTTCAATATTCAAAATTCTATATTCTTAGCTCCAACTACTCAAAAATAAATTACTGACATTATATGGTCTAAAAAATAAAAGAAGCAGTGGTTGGGATGAAGTCTCACCCTGGCTGCTGAAACAATCCTATGAACCTCTACTTGATACATTAACAAAATTAATCAACAACAGTCTTGAAAAAGGCGTATTCCCAGAGTCACTGAAGCTAGCTATAGTTAATCCAATTTATAAAAAAGGGAGTCAGACCAACATTAGTAACTACAGACCAATTTCACTTCTATCAACTTTCAGCAAAATCTTCGAGAAAATACTCTACAACCGTTTTGTTAATGTTTTCTCAAAAGAGAATATATTCAACAAACTTCAATTTGGGTTTAGAAGGGGCTTATCCACAATAAAATGTATTGCATTATTATTTTTTTTTTTATTGTTAATACTATAGCTATCTAGTCTAGAGACTAATGAGCTAATTTTTTCTATCCTAACATACTACTTTAAAATGTTAACAGCGAATATCTCATTAGATATTCTTACTGATATTGATTGTTTAATTAATATGTACACTTATGACTGTACTATAGAAGCTAGATTCACTCAATCACTGCTCTGCTCTTTCACTGGACACTAATTGAACAAGCACTACACTAGCTCATACGGTTTTCTCCTTTTGAGCCTCCGCACCAACCCTCCATTGTCTAGCAGCTGGATCGCCTCAACGTTGTCGTGTTGGTGCAGTCGCCCCTCGTGCCTCTCCGCATGCCTCTGGATCTCGGTGGACACCAGGTCGACGTGCAGGTCTCTATGAAGATCGCTGTTCCTGACATACCAAGGAGCATCCACAATGTTCCTCAGCACCTTGTTCTGGAACCGTTGTATTACATTGATGTTGCTGTCTTTGGTACACCCCCAAAGTTGTATACCATATGTCCATAATGGCTTTAGTATCTGTTTGTACAGAAGTACTTTGTTTTGGATTTGTAAGTTGGAGTTTTTACCGATCAGCCAATACAGCTTCTTATATTTGATTCCAAGTTCCTCTCTCTTCTTCTTGACATGGGCCTTCCAGCGAAGCTTTGCGTCCAAGGTCATACCTAGATACTTGGCATCATTGGCATATGGCACAACTTGGTTGTTAATTGTTATTGGTATTGGCAGGTCCTTCTTATTGGTGAAGTTGATGTGAATCGACTTTGCTTCATTTAGTTTCATCCTCCACTTTCTAGTCCAATCTTGAATTTTGTTGATGGATCTCTGTAGTTTTTCTGTTGCAATATGAATATTACTGTCTACTGATAATATGGCTGTATCGTCTGCAAATGTTGCTGTAGTATTCTCATCAAGGCTGGGAATATCGCTGGTATAGAGTAGGTAGAGAAATGGTCCTAGAACACTTCCTTGAGGAACTCCTGCTTTTATTTCCTTCAAATCAGAATATGAATTTTCATGCCTGACTCTAAAGTATCTGTCAGTCAGATAGGATTTTAATATATCTGTAAATTGCTTTGGTAGCACTTTTTTCAGTTTGAAAAGAAGACCTTCATGCCACACTTTATCAAAAGCTTGCCCTATATCAAGGAAAGCTGCTGAACAAACTTTTTTCTCTTCAAGGCTCTTCTCTATTACATTCACAATCCTATGCACTTGGTCTATTGTTGAGTGTTTCATTCTGAAGCCAAATTGGTGATTTGGAATTATGTGCTGTCTCTCAATTATTGGTGTTAGCCTACTCAGTAAAATCCTTTCAAACAACTTGGCAAGCACAAGTAGCAATGATATTGGCCTATATGATGATACTTCATGTGGCTCTTTACCTGGCTTGAGTAGCATTATAACTTCTGCTACTTTCCATATTCCTGGTACAAATTTGAGTCTGAAAGAGGCATTCAAAATGTGTGTTAATTTTACTATTGCTTTTCTTGGTAGGTGCTTGAGGACTAAGCCAGTTATCATTTCGAATCCAGGGGTCTTTTTGTTATTCAGATTTCTTATTTCTCTTTTCACCTCTTCTACTGTGACACACATTATTTCTTGATTTGGCTGTAAGATGTTCTCCTCTGCTTCTAAAGTGTCTTCTTCAGTTGTGTTGTTTGGTTTAAAAACGTTCACAAGATGATCTGCAAAGGTCTGTGCCTTTTCATCACTACTCCTTGCCCATTGTCTGTTCTGCTTCCTAAGAGGAGGAGATTGATGAATGGGTTTTTTTATTTTTTTAGCAGCCTTCCAGAGTGAGTAGTCTGTACTGCGTTCTGCTGTTAAGTTTATCAAGTAATTATTGATTGATTCATTCTTGATACATTGAATCTCTCTCCTTAGTTCTTGAGTTAGATTGTTTAAAACTCTTTTGTCTTGAGGGGAACGTGATTGCTGCCATCTCCTTCTTGCTCTTCGTTTTCCCACAATCATTTCTCTGATTTCCGCAGGGTAATTATTTCCAGTGGTTCTTCTTCTGAATTGTGGAGTATTACACCATGCTGCCTGTTGGATATCAGTAACAAACTTCTCTAACTCCCGATCAATCTGTTCTTCGTTTCTTAATGGCGAGTTCAACTCTATTCTTTCATCCAGCATCTTTTGGAAACCATCCCAATCCGTGTGGCTGTTGACTAGCGCAGGACAAGCATTTTCCTTCTGTAGAATTGAATCACTGAGAGTCAAAATGATGGGTGAGTGGTCCGAATTTAGATCGAAACTATCCTCTAAATGCAAATAATTTACTGATATATTCTTTGTCAGAAAAAAATCTATAAGATCTGGGATTTTCCTCGTATCGGTGGGCCAGTAGGTTGGTTTACCAGTTGAAAGAGCTTCGCACCTCATCTCTCTCATTGCTTCATAGAGCTGTCTTCCCTTGTGTGTTGTTAAGCGCGATCCCCAATGCACGTGCTTTGCATTGAAATCTCCACCAAGAATGAATTTGTCTCCTAACATATCAAGCAATGATAAATATTCATCTTTTCTGATGGAAAATCTGGGAGGACAGTAAATAGCTGCAACAACAAAATGATAATTGACTGCTTTCACTGCTACACCTGTCAATTGTATTCTATCACTTTCGAGTTTCACTTGTTCATGATGTTGTAGATTGTCTCTGATGATGATGGCACTCCCACCCCTTGCGACATTGCTGGGATGTAAAGCATGATAGATCCTATAGCCTTTGAATTTTATAAACGACTGCTTTGTAAAATGAGTCTCAGATATAAGACATATATCTATTTTTTCTATGTTTAGAACTGCTTCCAACTCCTGTTGCCGTTGTAACAATCCATTTGCGTTCCATTCTATTATTTTTAGTGAATGAATCATTTGAATTGCAGTAGTTTACTTTGTTCTAACTTCTGGAATTTAGACTGCAGTGAGGTGATTATTTGTTCTTGTCTATCCAGTTTTACCAAGATGAGCTGCAAAATATTATTGTTATCTCCTACTTCACTTTTTGGCTCTCCCAATTTGGGTCTATTTTCTTTTGAGACAATCTGGGCGAAAGTTAATTTCTTAACCGCGCTTTCATTGTTTGGTTTGTGGGTTTGTGTATTTTCTGTGATTTTTGGTGGAATATTCTTCACTGTGTTCTTCCGTAAATCAGGAATATTTTTTGTTTTATTTGAGTTTCTAATCTTTTGCAATTCGATTGCATTATTAATGCAATTGCTGAGTTCACCCAAAAGATTTACGAGTGCCTTGACCAAAATAAACCTATTTCAGGTACTTTCATTGACCTTTCAAAGGCTTTTGATTCAGTTGACCATTCTATAGTACTAACAAAACTAAAAATCTGGTGTGGCGCACTCACACAACTTTCCTTGCCGTTATGAAAATTGATCACCTGAAGCTAGTGTTCCCGCGCATCTCAAGTCTACTATTCAAAGATTTGAGCCAGCTGGT
The DNA here is from genome assembly GCF_014356525.2 of Nilaparvata lugens. Lineage (NCBI taxonomy): Eukaryota > Metazoa > Arthropoda > Insecta > Hemiptera > Delphacidae > Nilaparvata > Nilaparvata lugens. The sequence goes on from NC_052509.1 coordinate 21,996,145, forward strand.
GACAGGGCAATAACGCTGGAGACACACGAGGTCTGCTATCTCTTCATAGTGAATCATTTAATAGAATCAACAGTTGCCAACAGTTTGCAATAATTGGATAATCACATTTTCTCGAATTTCGAGCTCATTTTTAATTTTAGGTGAAAATATTACTGAACAATAATTGTAGATATTCTCATGCTCAATCTTTTCCACTAAAAATTTTTTGTTTAAATTGTATCTGAAGCCTGATAATTGAGAATCTAAAATCAAACTTTGCATAGATGGGGCGGAGCTCCTGAAATTTTTACAGATATGGGACTTGTGACAGTTGATAGAGCTTATCGATGACTATTCTAGGTATAACTTTAATCAAAATCGTTGGAGCCGTTTTCGAGAAAATCGCGAAAAACCCTGTTTTTGACAACATTTTCGCCATTTTAGCCGCCATCTTGAATCGCATTTGATCGAAATTGTTTGTGTCGGATCCTTATAGTGTAAGGACCTTAAGTTCCAAATTTCAAGTCATTCCGTTAATTGGGAGATGAGATATCGTGTACACAGACGCACATACACACACACACACACACACACACACACACACACACACATACACACACACAGACCAATACCCAAAAACCACTTTTTTGGACTCAGAGGATCTTGAAACGTATAGAAATTTAGAAATTGGGGTACCTTATTTTTTCGGAAAGCAATACTTTCCTTACCTATGGTAATAGGGCAAGGAAAGTAACAAAACATGGTATTAGAGGTCTAGCATTGAAACTTATGGAGACATATCTTTCAAACAGGCTGCAATGTACAGAAATTGACTTAGAGGTTCAAAATGCAAGTACGAAAGTCAGATCAAATTTGAAAATTGTAAGAAAGGGTGTAACCCAGGGATCTATTCTTGGACCCCTCCTTTTTTTAATCTATGTAAATGATATGCCTAAAATATTGAACAGCCTAATAGTATCATATGCAGATGATACATCTCTGCTAACATGGGACAGTTGTACTGCACAGTTGGAGACATCAAATAGACAGGCTCTTGCAGAAATAACAAAATACTCCAACTCCATTGCTTCAACTGTCAACCCTGAAAAAACCAATGTTGTGCTCTTTGACGCTTGCAAGCAATTTTCACTGGATCCAAACTGCTCTTGTATATATGAACCACTGGAAGTAAGGAAAAATGTGAATTTTCTTGGTATTCACATTGATGAAAAACTGACCTGGGAAGAGCATATCAATAGCATTACAAATGAAATAAATAGAAATTCCTACATTCTTAAAAGGCTATCCAAATATTTAACTGAAGATAGGCTTCTTCTGGTTTATTATGGAATCGTGTACTCTCATCTAGCCTATAGTATAGAGATATGGGGAGGAGCTGCCAATAAATACATGAATAGATTTTTTCTCGTTCAAAAAAGAATATTGAGATATATTTTCGGACTAGGATATAGAGACTCTTGTAGAACTACATTTCAAAACTATAAAATATTGACAGTTTATGCTCTCTACATATATAAAACCATCATCTTCTTCCACAAAAATTCACATAAATTGACTGCTTCAAGTGACATACATAGCAAGAACACTAGAAACTCTAAATTTTATCACAGGATAAGGGTAAATAAGAAAATAACAGAGAATGATCCATTTATTAAAGGGGTCATATTTTTCAATAAATTGCCAGAGCATATCAAATCCCTGAAAGGCAACCAATTAAAATCTCAATTAAGAAAGATCTTGGGAGACAGGCCGATATATAGTATTAGTGACTACTAATATTAATAATATTACTATATGATATTGTATATTATATAATATTACTATATTACAGTAATATATTCTTTACATTCATTCAATTTATAGATTCTCTGTTTAACTCTCTTTTTCTTTGTACTGTATAGTGTATATGTTTATTTTAAAAAAATGTTAGAGATTAGGAAAACTGACGGTTTCAATCTTGTAATCTTGCTTGATATGGAAATAAACTGATTATTATTTTCAATTCAATTTATTAATGAAAAATAAAATTATCTTCATTCTTGCATAACACAATAGAACATATCCCTTTCACATGATTCAATTGCTATTTACATACCGTACAAACTGAGATTATTTTCTTCTATGTACAAGCTTCTATGATTGTTGTTGGTTTGAAGGAAATTGAAGAAAAATTGAATTAAAAAAGTATAAATTGAATTGAAGAAAAAGTAACATCTTTCTAAAAAAGTTTAAGTTATAAGTATTTTCATTTTTTTCCTTCAACTTATAAATTCAAATCTAGAATCTGCTAATTATTTATTATATCTATAATATGTTTCTACCTACCAGAATCAGAGCTCCTTCTCACTGATCCATTGATTTTGGGCGGAGTGACCATAACAGTGCTACTAAGTTCTGGTGCGTCACTACCATTTTCCATTGGGTCATCAGTGGTCTCATAGGTGTGCGATTCTTGATTGTTCGGTTTTTGTTTTCCACGGCCTGAAATATAATTGACACAATACATTACCAATTACGTAAAATATCACTTAAGAACTAGTACTGATACTTTCCAAAGTAACAATAAAACTAATTCAAATTGCGTTGTAATTGTAATACAATAAATCGTTAACTGTGAATCTGAGAGCTCAAGAGAAAATGTATAATCATGATCCATTGTTTCATAAATCTAGATCCAATCTGGGCATCTTCAATAGCAGGCACTCAGACGTTAGACGAATACGCTTTCAAAGTCACAATCCATGTTATCTGAATGCTGTTATTTTTATGTTTTATTCACTGAAAGCAAACTAACACCCTACTTTAATCCTTGAAGAGAAATAGTACTTTACTACTCTTTTTCAAAGAGTAGAATGTGAATTATGTAGTGGGTGGAAAAATATATTAATTTGAACCATCACCTTGACCTGTCTCAAGTCTCTTTCTTCAACAATGTTTTCTAAATGAACCGAAGCTTACAATATAATTAATATTATACAAGTCTGTGTCTCTCCAACAGATGCAGCTACACGACGAGTATGAGGTGGCGTTATTCAAATCGGTACTTATTTTGAAAATACACCTCGTATATAGTGATATCGGTCATGCCTTATGAAGGATAAGGGAGTTGGTCAATCGTATTGTCTAATGAACTCAATCTGTATAGTAATGAATCAAAGAATATGTGTACTCGACGACTCGAGCCTCAAGTCAAAAGTAGGAGCTCGCTGTTATTTATAAGGACTGGTGACAGCATGAAGTGAATTACCTTTCCTATGACAGGGTGTACTGTCGCCGCCTTTGTCTCTGTCCATTTGTCCGAGGTTGGCGAAAGGTCGATTTGTGCCAGTGCTGGGAGACACCATCGGATACTTTTCTTGCATCGCTTCTTTCTGCAGTCTGTGCAGACGCTCCAGCATTAGAGGGACCAGTTTGCCGTTCTGTTCCCTACAGTCAAAACATATACAATCAAAAATCATAACTCTAAAAATGTCTAGTGAGATTCACTTTCAACTGTCAGTATTGCTTCAAAAGGAATTATTAATGTTAGTTATAAGGAGTGCTGAATGTTGGAAGTTGATCTCAGTATATTTCAATTTTATGAAGTTTTGAAGTTTTATTCTCAATAAGCACAATACAAGGAAATGTAAAATACATGCATATCAAAAACAAACAAACAAGATTATTATATACAAAATCTTATAATATGAGATATTTTAATATTATAATGCAACTTATTACTTATTGAGAAAAATACAATCCAGCACGTAAGATGCAACTTACGGACCGCTGGAGGGAGTCTAACACACTATTTTACTAAAGCAATAGAATGGACTGAAAAAAAAAGAAAAAAGAGAGATAAAAAAAACATTTATGGGCTGTAATCAAAATAGGATATTAGTATTTAATTATTAAAGAGATGATGCTAATTAGAGAAAGCAAAAGAAAATCATTAAAAATAGAGATTCAAATTGTGTGAAAAGATTAATTTATTGATTTATGTTGCAAAAAAAACGGTAAGAAGAGCAGGGAAAATACAAAAAAATAAAGAGGAGAAAAAATAAAAAGAAAAGCAAGATAACAGAATGCAAAGTTAACAGAATGGAAAGAAAAATAGACGGATTAAACAATAATTATGAACAAAAACTCTAGAGCTTCGGGAGTGAGTGACAAAAGCCAAATTTTAATTAATCTCTTAATCTTATTTCCACAATTACATGCAGCAATGGCATTCTTGACCTCAAGCGGCAAAGCATTATAAAATCTAGGTGCCAGGAAAATGAACGTTTTACGAAAAAGAGTGCAATTGGGTTTAGGACATCTGACTTGGGAAGCCGCAGTCCGCCTGGTCTGTCGAAGTGCGGTAACAGGCTGACAGTAATCAATTGTCACACCTCTATTTCCACTTATATTGAAGAACAATGACAAAACCTTGAATACATATAGGAACCTAACAGGCAAAATTCTAAGATGACAGAACAGTGGAAATGTATGATCATCAAACCTACTGCCCGTTATCAATCTTATAAAAGCTTTTTGAAGTTTAATAATTGGATCCTGGTTAGCGTAATAGGAGCTTCCCCAACATGTGATTCCATATTCAATTTTGGAATGTACAAATGAAAAATAAAGTTCCTTCATTACATTAAAATCGCACAAATATTTAATGCGATGGAAAATCATCAAATAGAACCTTAAAGACTTCTTTAGAGTTTCAATTTGTTGCCTCCAATTCAGATTTTCATCCAGTGAAAGACCCAAATATTTGATAGTCTTTGCTGGACTGATACTGGGACAGTCACAGCTAGAATAGGAACAAACCGGAGAGTGAAAGCGCAGTGGAGCAGGCAAGTCAGCACTTCCAGAGAGACTGAACATCATATAATTAGTTTTGGCTACATTAATTTTAAGTTTGTTACATGTAAACCATAGAGATATTTTGTTCAAGTCAGACTGCATTTTCTGATGTAAATCTTGAAGGTTATTACTTTTATATGAAAGAGCAGTGTCGTCCGCAAAAGCAGTTATCCGTCCATTCAATTCACCATTATACAAATCATTTACAAAAATTAAGAAGAGAATAGGGCCAAGAACCGAACCTTGCGGCACACCACAAGTTATGGGTAATACTTCACTTGCAACGTTTCTGATCCTTACATACTGTTTCCTATCCTGTAGGAAGGACTTAAACCAATCTAGTGGAATTCCCCTTACACCAGCACTCTCCAGCTTGCGGAACAGCAGACTATGATTAACTGTATCGAATGCTTTACTAATATCCAGGAAGATTCCCGCTGTTTTGCCACTACAGCCACTGTTTAATCCTGAATAGACATATTCCAAAAGATGCTGTAAGGCAATTTCTGTACAAAGATTTTCCCTGAAACCGAACTGGCAGGCCGAAAAAAAGTTGCAGCTATTGAGGAATGAAAGTAATTTAGTTTTTATAATTTTTTCAAATAGTTTTGACATGACTGGTAATAATGAGATGGGTCTGTAGTTTTCTTTACTGAGTTTATTTCCTTTTTTGAAGATGGGAACAACAGTAGCCGACTTCAGTATTTCAGGAAAACAACCAGATACCAACGACAAGTTAAACAAATATAAAAGAACTGAAGAAATAGAAGAAAAGTTATCTTTAAGGATTCTAGCAGTCACAACATCGACACCCGAACTTTTACGAGTAGAAAGAGAGTCAACAAATGTTTTGAGTTCAACAAGTGTAACAGGGCTGAAAAAAATAGATTTATGGCTAGTTTTAATTCTGAAGGACTCTGAAGATTGTGCCTGAATATGGGTGGGTAAAGCAGGAAAAGAATCAGAAAGATTCTTAGGCATTTCAATAAAGTATTTATTCATTACGTCAGAAACTAGGCGGTTGTCATCAATTAAAATACCATTCTCCTGCAACACAATATCCGTATCTTTATTATTGTCTTTTACTGGCAAAAGTGTTTTTATTGTTTTCCATTTTTCTCGGGGGTTATGTTTTTGAATGAATAACTGTGAAGAGTAAAATAGAAGTTTGGCCTCTTTCACCCATACTTTTATTTTATCTTTCATATTTACGAATTTTCTTTTGAGGATCAAATTGTTTGGATCATTTTTATGCATCTTATGCAATTTGTCTCTTACATAAATGGCATTGGACAAACCAGGAGTCATCCAGGGCTTTAACATTTTTATGTTCTGTTTGTATTTAATATTTTTTTGTGATTCTACAATGCAGTTATTTAAGATTTGATAAAAAATATCAAATGCTTTGTTAGTTTCGGGTTCTTCAAAAACAGGTTCCCAATTTTCATATTTTAATAAGGTACTCAAACGCTTGTGGTCCAATTTTTTAAATTCAGACTGCTGAATCCTTCTCTTTTCAATAACTATAGGCAAAATAGACACCTTGGAATAACTGATCATTCAATGATAATTCTAGAACTGGAAGTAGGAAGGAGTTGTAATAGGAAAGATTCAAGTAATAAAAGTAACTTGGTGATAAACTTCAATGAATTGGAAGCCGAATTACAGAGGCTGCAATGGGAGAGAGTTTTAGATAAGAGTTCTGTTTCAGCTGCTTTCGATTTATTCATCAGCCAGTTATCAGATCTGATAGAAAAATGTAAATATAGTAAATCTAGAAATAGTTCCAATGCACTACCTGATAAATTAACTCCATGGATTTCAGATTATTTATTTAGAGGTATTGATAGGAGAAAAAATTGTACAAATTGATGATTTCAAGACCATATGATGTAAATCTTAAAGAGTATTACAAATCATTCAGAAACAGGTTGAAATCTGATTTGAGGAAAGCTAAGGAAGAGTACTACATGAATGAATTTGATAATTGTTCTGGTAATGTGAGGAATCAATGGAGAATAGTAAATAGATTGATAGGAGAACGAGAACCCAAGGTAGAAGTTACTAGCTTAGTAGTAAATTCGCATACTGTCACTGACAAAGAACATATTGCTAAAGAATTCAATTCATTTTTTATTAACATTTCTCAACAGTTACGAAATTCAGTTATTTTTACAGAAGATCACGAAGAAATAGATTCCCGCTTCACTTGTAAAGATATGCCACATTCATTATTCTTATTTCCGACTGACGAAACAGAAGTTTTAAAAATAATAGCTGATCTAAAAAGCAATAAAGCCCCTGGAATTGACAACATTAATAGTTATATTGTAAAGAAAATTGCCATTCATATTGCTGGAGTTCTGAGTGAACTTTTCAATTGGAGCATGAAGACTGGTGAATTTCCTGAATGTTTGAAGATTGCAATTGTGATCCCAATCTTCAAGCATGGTAACAGAGAAGAATTGAATTGTTACCGCCCAATATCGCTGTTGCCTGTTTTTGCCAAGATTTTCGAAAAGATAATAAAAATACGATTAATAAGTTTTCTCAAAAGATTTGATTATTTTAGTAAAAATCATTTGGTTTTAGAGAGGGCCTGAGTACCGAAGATGGTCTGGTTACATTTCTTGAGGATATTTATAATAGTATCAATGAAGGTAAAAAATGTTCAGCCCTGTATGTAGATATCACTAAAGCATTCGATACAGTAGACCACTCAATATTATTGATAAAGTTGCATGCAGCAGGAGTACGAGGTTTACCTTATAAATGGTTTGAAAGTTATCTCACAAACAGAAAGCAGTGTGTAAGAATTGGTGGATGTTATAGTAATTTTGAAAACATTGTATATGGAGTGCCCCAGGGTTCTGTATTAGGGCCTATTCTATTTCTTGTGTATATCAATGACCTATGTAATGCTAAACTAGATGGGAAATTGACTGCTTTTGCAGATGATACAGCACTTACATATACAGGAACTGATTGCGATGCATTATATGTGAAAATGAGTGCCGACTTGAGAGTCTTAAACTACTGGTTTAGTAAGAATTACATGGTAATGAGTGAAAAAACTAAATATATGATTTTCAACCTAAGAGGAGATCTATTCTTTAATACACCATTGTCGTATCACCGTTACTCATGCGCTGCTATAGATAACTGCAACTGCCTGAAAATTGAGACTGTGAGCAATATTAAATACCTTGGTCTAGTTATTGACTCAAATCTATCTTGGAAGAAACATGTAGCTAAATTAAAAAAAGAGTTCTGTAGAGGGATTAGGAGTTTTTACATGTTGAGAGAGCTGTGCCCCACTGGTGTGATGATAAATGCTTATCATGCTCTCATTAGTTCCAGGATGAGTTATGGGCTCGTATTATGGGGTGGGACTTATGTCTCAACACTTTATCCCATCATAATTTTTCAAAAGTCCTTCATTCGTATTATAACCAGAACACCTAGAACTGATCATTCATGGCCGATATTTGTTCATCTCAAGATACTTCCAATAAGAAATCTTTATGTTTATAAAGTATTGAAGCTTTTTTTTCTTAGGAGTTTGAATGAAAATCTCATTAGAGATGTGAGATATAACTTTAGACGGTTTATGGTTCAGGTTCCACATTCGAATTTAACGATATTCTAACATTCATATTATTTTAATGGTCCTAGATTGTTCAATCTAGTGTCGCAATATCTAAATTGCCAGGAACTTTCACATTCATTTCTGAAATGTTTGAAAAACTACCTGCTCAGTGTTAATGACTGTGAATCATTTCTGAGAATTGTAAGATGATATTCTTAAATAAGAAATTCCATTATTTATTATTATTAAATCATGAATAATAATCTAATTAACATATCCTTTCTTAGAGTATGCATTTTGCATTGTAAATCTTTTATTTTTTGGTTTTATCTCTGTATGCCTTTTATTTTTCATAATGTAATTACTTCATCCTTGTTTTCATGTGATGGGCTACCGTAGCAGAAAAAAATGTATTTTCTTTTAAGTTATAATTTATTATGCCAAGTTTATTTATAGAGCGGAGCAGCCTACTCCTCTGAGTATTTTTAGTTGTTTATTAGGAGTAGTACACCCCAATCGGGCTTATGCCTAGGGGTGTCCACTTTTATTTCACATTTTTTATATCTTTCTTTTTATTCTGTATTATGTTTGTTTGTGAAATAAATGAATTGATTGATTGATTGATTGATTGATTGAAAATACAAGCCACCGCCCGGTGATCCGTGATTAGGGTTTCAATGACAGCAACTTTGTCAATGACAAAAAGATTTGAACGATATGATAAGTGGTCAATACAGGTTGAAGATGACCCCACTACCCTCGTCCCTATATCTATTAACTGCTGCATACCATTTCCATTGAGACAATTTAGATACGAATCACTATAAACATCCGAAACACTAACATTTAGGTTAACATCCCCTAGACAATATAAATCTGAGCTCCTGGTGGTAGCCAAGAATCTATCAAAACTGGCAATAAATGTATGCCGATCACCTAGGTGAAATCTGTACAAACCTAACACATTAAATAAATAATTCTTGTATTTACAAAAAAGTAACAGTGAGTCACAGTCAGCAATGCAACAATCCTTTTTAGTGGCAGTAATAGAAGAATGAACAAAGATCACAATACCGCCCGCCCTCGTCACAGAACCAGCAGCAGCAAAGCTTTCATATCCGACAATATTATATAAATTTAATTCATTCATATCCTGCAACCAGGCTTCACTTATTGATTTATTCATCTACTATTTCAAAATAGTGCAGTTATTTTAAGGTTGACAACAAGTAATGCTTTTGCATGTTTATATAAATATAAATTACACATTTCAAGGCTTCATGAACGAATTAAATTACGAGTGATCACTTCTACAATTATTGAAAAGTTTGCTAACACCTTGAATATCACTAGACTAGATTATGAACAATGCCAAGAAGACATAATATTATGACAGTATTAAACTTGTTGCAAAAGAAGCTTGATAATAGGAGTTTTCTTGATTTGTATGAATGCAAGTATCGTTAAAATATTAATCATAACTTACTGATAATTTATATTCTCTCTTGTTGCCAAAGAAGCTTGATAATAGGAGTTTTCTTGATTTGTATGAATGCAAGTATCGTTAAAATATTAATCATAACTTACTGATAATTTATATTCTCTCTATATTTTATTCTCTTATTCTGTAAAACGTTTTACCATTAAAAAATAAGGGATACATTTATTCACAGTATAGTTTATTCTTTCATTATGGCCGCTTATTCTAGCCAGGAATTTTATAATCTTCCTTACTTCACTATTTCATGTGTTTATATTTAAATTTTGGAAAAGTATAATGGAGTCTGCCAAACTTAGCGTCTTTTCCAGTCTAAAAAAGTTAATACTTTTTGCTGATAAGTGATTTTGTCTTTATCTTTGTTTTGTAACTTGAATAGCTATGATTAATGTAGGAGACCATACATTGATTCATGCAAGCACAGTGTTTGTTGTATCGTATTTCAATTCAATCACAAATAAGACTATATGAGTATCTTTCCCAGCAAAAATTAAACGTTTATCTCAAAAACAATCTTCGAGTACATAGGTGGTGGAAATTTGTCACCAATACGAATAATAAATAGTGTAAGCCTACTTACAAACAAAGAAATAAATAAGGAGGTAGGATGGTATAAATGTGTGTTCAATTATTACAGTGAGGAATTTAAAAAAATAGGAAAGTTGCAATATATTAAAAAAGTGAGCACTATTATAAATCATCATATTATATTACCTGAATGCAGCAGCAATATCTTGGACTTCCATGGCTGCAGCGAGTAGCCCTGTGGCGTAAGTCTGGAGGGGCTCGGAAGAGCTTGTAGCCCATGAGTATAGCCGATTCACCAAGGCATCATTTGTGGGCTAAAAGTAGGATAATTAGTAAATGCATTTGAATAACGAATTTCTCCAATACATAAATGCATACAAAGTAAAAATTAAAAGATGTGAGTCTAGTCCAGGATTGTAATTTAAATTACTAAAACATTACAAAAATTACCAGACCATGAAAAATAGCAGTTCTATGTATTGTTGTTAAAACGACAATTTTCGAGTATTATATTTATTGTAGGAGCTTACCGTTTCAAATACAGCAGATGTTTCAAGACCAGGCATTATGTCCAATATTAGCCTGCAAGCTGCAACATTCAACTTCCTAACATCCCTCTCATTTAGGCCAAGTCGTGTCCAGTAGTTGTCACGCAGATAATCATTAACAAGCTGGAAAAATGTTATTCTATTAGAACAGAAAGAAGCTAAATAATACTGAAATACCTGGCATTATCAGATACACAATAAATTATTTGAGAAAACAAAAATAACGATTATTTCTATTATAAATAATTATACAGGATGGGTAAAAAGTTTGAGAACGGCTTAATATTTCATACACAAAGGTAATTTGAGGTATCTTCAGTAAGGTATCTTCTAAACGGTTTGATATATCGATGTGCGGTTTTCGCCATTCATTTTTTCTTGAAATTTTGTATCGAAATCATGTATTGCATGACAACCTTCCTGTTTAAAAAATAAAGTAGCATTCAACATGGCGAACCAGATTTTCAAAGTCATAGTAAAGTAGTATTTTCAATTTGAGTAGGATCCCCAATCACATCCATCATCAAACGACCTTTGTGTATGAGATATTAAGCCGTTCTCGGACTTTTCACCCACCCTGTATGAATAAATTATAAAAGAATAACTGTTTGATTTTTAGGTCCAAAATGTTTCTTCAAAATTTGAACTCTTTTGATAATTGTTTGTAAATGTTTTAATTTTAAAAGTATTTTGAAATTTGAAATCTGTTTTTTGGATTGTAAATTGGAGTGAAACTTGAAAATGTGAAAGTGACGTATAACCTAGCTACAATTTGGACTGTTTTTTTAGTCACTACAGTTGGAAGGTTTTAGCCTGTGATACTTTTCTAGAAGTTGTATAAAACAAATTTTACTACAAGAGAAGTAGAATTTGTTCAAATTACAATAAGTTCACAATATACAAGACTTTGATATTTTCACATTTGTCAATAAATCATAATATAATTAGATAATAGCTATTATCTCAATTAGGAGGAAAAATAGTTGCTAGGTTATTCACGTTAATCAATTAGCTTGTCATTAGTCTGTAAATAGCTAACTTACATTAAAATATTGCTGATATCAATATATGTCAATATAATTTCTCTGCTAATTCAAGAGGAAAATAAATTATTTAATTTAGTCATGTATATTATTTGAATTCGCGATTCATTTTGGATTGGGGATCTATAAACATTATCAAAGTTTGATTATATTTCTTGCACGGAATGGAATTAGAATCGAAGTGAACCTAACTTATTTACTGACTAGCAGGTAACCCGTGCTTTGCAATTGGAAGAATGTTGTGTTGTATAATGCAATTCCCCCATGTTTAGGAAACATGAAAAATTTAATAATTATTTGTCAGAAATAATTGAATAGTCATCAGAGTTGAAGATTCTCAGACAAAAAATAAAAGTTTTAATAACGCTAAGAAGTTACTTGGAGAAAGCTTTATTTGATTTGACTTTTATTGTTGCGTAAACTTCCAATCACAGTTCATTTATTAATAGCAATGAAAATAAGCCTATATCAATCCTCGATAAATTCAAAATCTTTATGCAGAATTTCAAGTTAATCAGTTTAGCAGTTCATAGTGATGTATGTAGGCCTAGGCCTATGTGTAGATTGAGTGAATAAAAACACTTCACTTATATGGGCTACTTTATTCAAATTATTAAAAACAATATAAAAACTTGTAGTACCCTTTTATTAAAACATTTTAACGACTAGTTTTGACCATTCACTATTTTCAAGTTAAAATGTAAAAATAAACAAGTTGATACTAGATACTTGTTTATTTTTACATAATAGCCAATGGTCGAAACTAGTCGTTAAAATGTTTTAAAGTGTTTTAATAAAAGGGTACAAGTTTTTATATTGTTTTTATTAATTGAGTGAATGTATGTGTATAAGGCAATTTTTTTTCTTCATAATATTATAAATGAACACTCACGCAAAGTGAAAACTTGACGAACAGAAATCTTGACGTACTGAAAAATGGTAAACTTGATAAACTGAAAGCTTTACGTACTGAAATCTTGAAGAAATGAAAATAGGTCTGTCACCATCCTCGGTAAATTATGAATCTTTTTGCAAAATCCAGTTCAATAGCCTAGTTCAGATGTGATGTGTCATTCGTGTATTTCCGATCCCGAACTTGTATAAGCCAATTCTTTACTTTAAAATATTATAGATTAAAGATAAAAAAGTGGTAGGATATTTCTGAATAAAACGAACAATAATTATATTTCTACTATAAAGATGATCATCTAGATTATCTTACCTTAGTCATGAAATTATCTTTTCTGAACAAGACTTTGAGCATCTGTCCCAAAGCACAGGTTGGATCAACTCTTGACGGATGCCTTTCGTCGAATGGATCTGGATCTTTTTTCATGTAATGTTCAGATTCTAGCTCAATTAACTCTGCCATTCTGCAAAGCATAACGAAATAATAGGAGTGATCCTCTACTTAAAATTATTACGAATGAACATATAGTTGAACAGCAGACTGAGTATACAAGACAATATTATGAGTTTGGCTTTACACAAAGTTTTTCAATAAAATAAATTTGAAATGTTGCTTAGTTCCCTGTTTAGTGGTAAATCAGGAGAATATTAAATTACATCTAGAATGAAAAATATGTCATCATCATCAATTAATAATTCAATAACGTAAATCGATACTTTTTATTTTACGATCATAGTAGTCCTAAATGATATTATTCTGTTGGCTAAAATTTAATAATGATGATGAATACCATAATAGTTATTTGTGCAACTAGTGCGCAGAGTGACAGTTTGCTGCACCGAAAGAAACGTTTACGCACGAGCCGTAGGCGAGTGCGGAATAATGGTTTTCCTACAGTTACCTTGAAAAGTGGCCATTCCTGCACTGATTACAGAACACAAAGAATCACTTTTCCGCTCTAGTGCGGGAAAAAATTTTTCTGCACTCCAGATTTGCAACATGGCAACACAAAATAGTTGGTGGGTTATATGGAGGATTAGTGCACGAAAACAAATTTAAGTTGGTAACAATGACTGTGGTTAGATTTAGATAAGAATCATTTCAACGGCTACCCTACATTTATGATAAAATCCCAATCTAGAAATCCAAAACAAGAATAATGTTCATCTAAATCATAATTAAATAATCATCTCATTTACGAATTATCATCATTTAATAAAAAATAATAGTTATTTTCTATTGATAATTATTATTTCAACTGCAAGCAATGAGAAAAGTAGCAAATATAAATTATAAAATTCGAATTTTGAGGTTAAATGATTACCGTTCAATATCCATGTCAATAAAATTAATAAAATAACATTAGAATATACTACAATAAAATATTTTCTGTTGTCTATGTTATTTTATAAATATTTTTCAGTTTACTTATGGTATTTTTCGGTAATTCTAGTTAATCACAATTCTAAATATCTGAATACTGTTTTTAGCTGGATGAAACGAAGTTAGGTACGATTCTTCCCGCTAGGTCGCGCACTTGTTGGTTCAGCCATTTTGCAGTCCAGCTGCTTGGAGTGTAGCCTATTTTGAATGCGAATTTTTTGTTTTATCTGTATTTTTTATGATTCTTAAATAAATAAAAATGAGAACTTTGGCTGAGAATTTTCAACTTCAATTGGATTATTAATTTTTAAATGAATTAAGGCTGTTATTAATAACAGCATCACACACACAAACATTCGATGGATTTCAGCCATCATTTTATCCATAATTACCCACTTTTCATATTCAATGGTAACTGTAGGAAAAATTTAATGTGAAATATGTGCGCAAAGTTCCTCTGCTGCACTCAAGAAGCCATTTGGCCCTCGCCTATGGCTCGGGTGTAAACGTTTCTTTTGGTGCAGCAAACTGTCACTGGTGGATTCACGGAGGATCAGCAGCCTTGATTGCAGGTTGATTAGTTTGTGCTTTCCTCCCCTTCCCCCTCTCCCAAAGAGGCAAGATAACCTCTCTCCCTCACCCCTCCTTCATCCTCCCCGTTTATCTTTCAACCCAGCACTTCAAGAAGCATGCTCGAGAAGTCAACAACGTTTCATTCCATTACTCCTGTTCCGTGGCGTTCGAGTTGAATGCAATTACCTCGTTCCATTTCATGATATATGTACAATATCATATAGGCCTACACATGAAGACAGGATATCACCAGTAACTTCTACACTCGAGATATACAGTCCACTTCCTCGCCAGTTCCAAGGTTAGTGCAAATTAATAGACTTTCTTTTGGGGCTGTCGACGTTTTCGTGAATTAAATCTTAACTGTACCCCAATCCATAGGTTTGGGGGACAGGACGGGATTACCACATGGTCCTACCAGGCCTGGGATATGTTCTATTTCCAAGAGATTTATTTTTCAATTTAAATTTCAATTCGTTAATAGTAGAGTTACTTGTTGATACATGCACTGATATCCATGTTAAATCCAGTTACAAAGTTCCTTTCCAAATCTCCTTGTTTATCTAATCAGTTACTTAGTTACAATGGCAAGCCCACAAGCCTTGCTTACTATTTGTGTGAAGAAGAAAGAAACTATGTTTAGCCGTGTTCAACAAGCTTATGACTTGTTGAAGGACATCAATGATCCTAAAATTCAATCTCAATTTTTGATAAGAAGCATATCTATTGAAAATACTGTGAAAGAATATTCTGCACTCTTAGATGAAATCAATGAATTATCTATTCAAGTTGAACCTACTAAAGAACCTGAATATCAATCACTTACCGTTATTGATAATTTATCCTGTGCAATAATAAATGCTCGTGATAAATTGAATCAAATTAAAAATGAGAAACCGAAGGAGAAAAGTGAACCCTCAACTTCAACCTCTCATTCTCCCCGTTTGAACATGATATTACCTCCAACTGAAATAAAACCATTTGATGGCTCTGATATTTCAGACTGGCCTAGATTCAAAAATATCTTTTCATCATTGATTGTGGATGATATAGTATATTTCGCACCTAGGGTCGAAAATGTACGTTTTCCGGCTCGAGATCGCGGTTTTCAAGTTCGAGACAAAGTCGAGAACTTGAAGCGTTCGAGAGCCGGAAAAACATTTTTGCCCGTGTTGCGAACGCTATTTTTCGCCACACCAAAAAAAACTTCCCAATATTTATAAGAAATTGAAAAATTAATAAAATTCAAACAGCCTATTTTGATAGTTTGAATCTTGGTTATGACAACTTTTACTGTCAATTAATTTCAATATTACTAATTAATAATTTACAATAGTGACCATATTTTTATACTATTAATATTTCGAATAATTGTTTGAATTTTTATAGCTCGCGCTTTGCGCCCGGTGCAATATCTCATGGATAGATGGATGAATAGTATTTTCATTACTATTTTGAAATAATGTGATGAAAAAATTAATATAATTGCATATTTCACAGTTTTGTCTCAAAATATATCTAAAAAGTTGATTGAAATTTAAATTATGGTAACTAATATAAAAAATAGCTAATAAAAGTCGAAATTCATCGACAAAAAAAAATGTCATTGACCGAGATTCGAACCTAGATCGTTATTCACTGAGCTTTGAGAGTTCTTTAGTATTACGCCTTTATGCTCTCGGCTATTGCGTATTGTTGAACGAAAAGGCCTGATTGATAACTCTTAGCATACACGTAATACTGTGAACTAGACTTCTAAAAAAGTTTACTTCACTCCTAAAAAGCGTACAATCTTTGACTATAGAAAGAAGGTTGTTCTTTCTATAGAAGAAGGTTCTTTCTATAGTCAAAGGTACAACAGATTTTGGCTCATGACTTATATTATTAAAATTATATTATTATCTGTTTCACAATAAAATTTTCACTCTGAATTAAGTCAGGTAACGTATGTAGGCTACTATAATATAGTGTATAGCGGCATATTAATTTGAAGCTGGTTTGCCGGCATTTTCACAACAAAATATTGCTCTGAAATCATAGAGAAAACATTCGAAGATTCATTCTTGAGTGGGCCTAATGTTTTCTCTATATGGTTCAATATTAAAGAAAAATTATCTAAAAGTTTTAATAATGAATTACGGAAAAATTACTAGGAATTTTTTAGTCAAGGCTGAGTTTCACCAGTAGGCTTACCTTAAACTTCAGATCTCTGCTGTATTTTCTTGTTATTATAGTTGATTGTATTGCATTAAGAAGTGGAATTCGATAATAAAAAAGGAACAATTATTACTCTACCTCACTTTTAAATATTGATACAATTATTGTACTTTGATTTCAAATTCGATTCTTCACTTTTAAATACTTGCGATAAGTACCTTTCTGACAATGGACAATGCAGCCATTGTATTCATTGTTTGATATCAAAATCAAATCAAATCAAATCAAATCAAATTTATTTATTTACCAATTCACTACAAATTCACAAAATAACACTTATCAACTAATATACATTGGTGTGGCTGGAAAAAGAAGCCTTGAGCTCCAGCCACGAGTTCGAAAATATTCTTTAAATTATTTGTACATTTGCCGTGATAATATTCTAAAATAGGCTACAAACTAAAAGATAGTAAACCAAAAACCAAAAATATGTATAAATAAAACAAAATCAATTCTTGAATCAAAAATCAACAAGCCCAATAATAGAAATAGGTAGGCTAATATAGAAATTATAATATAATAATAATAAAAAAATAATTCTTCTTTCAGGTAATCAAAAAAAAAACCAAGTTTAAATTGAGCGTGTTAAAAACAAGTTATAATTATAGTAATTTAGTTTTCGATTTTAAAAAAGTAATTCTCTTTTACCCAGGATCTTATTTTATTTAATTTATTACTTGTAATTTTATCCCTAATGAAATCGTCTGGTATTCTATTTATTAGCTTATCGCTCTGGAACTTGAATGATGATTGCTGGTTGTCAATGCAGTGAAATTTATACTGTAAGCACTTACACTTGCTGGTCTTAAATTGTAAGTGACATTGCGTTGAGTAAATAGATGTGTATTTTTATTTATGAATATAATTAAGTTTGTTATGTACGTTTGGCGAAGCGTTGGTAAGTTTATCTCATCAAATATTAGTCTGCTAGGATAGCGTCTTGGTCTTCCTAGCGCAGCCCTGATGATATGCTTTTGAATAGTAAAAAGGCTGCTCCCCATACTTCTATATTGTAGTGGAAGATTGAGTGAGCATATGCATTGTAAATTGTTCTGAGAATGTTCAAGTCTTTCAATTGATTAATTTTGTAAATATTGTAATCAAGTATTTTAATTTATAACAAAGATTTTGGATGTGAATGTCCCATTTAATATGCTGATCAATCGTAATTCCTAAATATTTCATTGACTTAACTCTTTCTATAGTTGAACAAGTACAGTTGGGAGTGTCGCAGTTATGATTATGTATTATTAGTTTTAAATGTTCTGAAGGTTGACCGCTTCTATTAGGCGAAAAAGTTATATATTTAGTTTTTATTGTATTTAATGTTAGAATATGACTTTTAACCACGACTTGACCACTGAGAGACCGCGATTTGCACAGTTGAATGTTTCATCCCAAGTTGAGCCAGAAAAGATTAAAGCAGTGTCATCGGCAAAAGATAGAGCAATACCATTCGGAATGCGTAGTTTCAATAAATCATTCACATAAATCAAAAACATAAGAGGCGATAGTACAGTGCCTTGTGGCAGACCATAATCTTTAATAATCTGGATATCAGTTTCCAAAATTTGGGTTCGATCCTTCAAATAGCTTGCGAATAGTTTTTTTGCTATCCCCCTTATTCCACTATTTTCCAACTTGTTTAACAAGATAGAATGTGGTATTGTATCGAACGCCTTCGCTAAGTCACAGAATACAGCAAGTGTTTTTTTATTACTATTGAAATTTTTGTCGATTATACTTGTCAAATGTAACACAGCATCCTTGGTAGATTTACCCTTTTGGAATCCATACTGGTTGCCCTCAATAAATTTATTTTTTTCAAGAAAATTCAACAGTTTTGCTTTTATAATTTTTTCCATGATTTTAGACAAGTTGCTGAGTAGACTAATAGGTCTATAATTTTGTGGATCATCAAGTTTATTGGATTTAGGAATCGGTTTTATTAAGGCTACTTTAATTTTCTGGGAAATATCCTAGTAGAAAGCATCTATTAACTATGAATTCAAGAGGACAAACAATATAGTTTGAAATTTTCTTTAGACATATGCTACTTATGCCATCCGCACCTGGAGAAGAGTTTGGTTTTAGCTCATGAATGTATTTATTTATTTCTGTAACATTGGTTGGCTTAGAAAAAAGCTATGTAAGGTTCTAGGTGAGATTGTTTCGGGAATTTCAATTATATTATTTTGAATTAGGTTTTTAGCATATTTCTGGCCTACTGTTGCAAAATGTTTATTTAGTACGACAGCTTCAATTCTAGCTTCAAATTCTTTAGTTTTGGTTTTGGTAATTTCTTTTATGCAATCCCAAGTTTTCTTAATATTACCTTTATAATTGAGAAACTTTTGATTATAGAAAGAAGGTTGTTCTTTCTATAGAAGAAGGTTCTTTCTATAGTCAAAGGTACAACAGATTTTGGCTCATGACTTATATTATTAAAATTAATATTATTATCTGTTTCACAATAAAATTTTCACTCTGAATTAAGTCAGGTAACGTATGTAGGCTACTATAATATAGTGTATAGCGGCATATTAATTTGAAGCCGGTTTGCCGGCATTTTCACAACAAAATATTGCTCTGAAATCATAGAGAAAACATTCGAAGATTCATTCTTGAGTGGGCCTAATGTTTTCTCTATATGGTTCAATATTAAAGAAAAATTATCTAAAAGTTTTAATAATGAATTACGGAAAAATTACTAGGAATTTTTTAGTCAAGGCTGAGTTTCACCAGTAGGCTTACCTTAAACTTCAGATCTCTGCTGTATTTTCTTGTTATTATAGTTGA
This sequence comes from Nilaparvata lugens, assembly GCF_014356525.2. Lineage (NCBI taxonomy): Eukaryota > Metazoa > Arthropoda > Insecta > Hemiptera > Delphacidae > Nilaparvata > Nilaparvata lugens. The sequence continues at coordinate 22,016,069 of NC_052509.1, forward strand.
TTGTATTGCATTAAGAAGTGGAATTCGATAATAAAAAAGGAACAATTATTACTCTACCTCACTTTTAAATATTGATACAATTATTGTACTTTGATTTCAAATTCGATTCTTCACTTTTAAATACTTGCGATACGTACCTTTCTGACAATGGACAATGCAGCCATTGTATTCATTGTTTGATATCAAAAACACAATAATAAATATTAAATTATTAAACAGTAATTTATAAAATATATTATAGACATAATACCGCGATTCACGATACATAATTATATAGATTATTACAGTCGTTATGAGATTATCTCTCTATGATTTTTGTGAGATCGGACACGATCAGCTGTTATTCAAGGTCATTTTACAGCCCTAGGGCCGCAAAGTTTTACCGGCCTGGTCGGAAAACAATCACTTTCGGCCTCCATATGACGCACGTAAACCAGCTCATTACATCCAAGTGTGGCGAAAAATATTATTCTCCTGTTCATAAATCTCATATTTTGCATAATTTGTTGAAAGGCGAAGCAGCCAGAGTAGTAGGAAATCTTTTCAGATAAGTAGTGATTTTGATTTGGCATGGAAAACTCTATGCAAGCGTTATGAAAGTGATAGGGTGCTAGCTAACTACTACATAAATGAGATTTTGAAAACTAGTTCAATCAAATTTAAACCTTTGTTACAATCGCTTCAAGATTTTCTTGTTAAAGTAGGTGATAGTATTACCACTCTGAAATCGTTGAAAGTTCCTGATTTGGCTGATTATATCTTGTACTCATTAGCTATTCATCAATTAGACAAAATATCACGTGAATCGTTTGAGCTCGAGGTAGCTGATAAGAGCTTTCCTTCTTGTCAACAGTTGATTGATTTTGTGAATAAGAGTTAGATCTTATCAATTATCTGCATCTGATGTGCCGTCTGTTAATGAACAAAAATCTATCGAAAAGCCGAAAAATAAGTCATTTCAGAAAAAGGTTGTCTTATCTACTCAGGCTGATAACAGCGTTCGAAATAAAAGCAGCTCAGTTACTTGTGAATTAAATGATAGTGCTGAAACAAAATGCTCACTTTGCAACTCAATGAATCATTCGTTATTCAAATGTCCTGCTTTCTTGAAAAGAGATCCAAAAGCTAGGAATGAATTTATTAAATCATTGAAGGTCTGTTTCAATTGTTTCTCCAAATTTCACGCTGTAAACCAATGCAAGTCTAAATCGTTGTGTTATTGTGGCCATATGCATAATAAATTACTTCATTATCCTCATAGTAGTGATAATAGCCGTTCGAATTCTCCTGCTCGTTATCAGAAATCTACTTATAACAACTCTAAAGTTGCTTTGAAATTGAAATCCGTTGATTCGATTACTCAAACTGATAGTACTATGAATGTTGTTGAGAATTCAAATTCTTCTAAGCATTGTGGTATCACTGATAATGTTATTGATAAGTCATCAATTGTTAGTTTAATTCCTAAAACGAGTGTTGTTCTAGGTACTGCTCAAGCAGTTATTAAAAATTCATCTGGTTTGTTTATTGGTGTTCGTTTAATGATTGATTCTGGTAGTACTGCCAATTTCATCACAAAATATCTTGTTATGAAACTTGGTTTATCTGTTCATGATTGTCATCAAAATTTCTCTGGTTTGAATTCCTCGAGTGTAGGGAATTCTTCTGGTGTTGTGAAATGTTTGTTGAAACCTAAGGGCTCAAATCACCCTCGTCTAGAAGCTGAGGCTTACGTGATTGATAAAATAGTTGGTTCATTGCCCCCTATTTATCTCAGTTTGAAAGTGCAAAATGAGTTGGAAGAAATCTGTGAAATGAAATCACAACTTTGTAATCTTCTAAACTGTGCTCATATCAAGTTGAATAAATGGAGCAGTAATTCTCCTGAGTTCTTGGATTTGATTCGTTCTGTAAACACTCAAGTACCACTTCATATCAGTGATGAGCCTAATTCAAATGTGAAAGTTCTTGGCATAATGTGGAACCCAACTACTGATTGTTTTCATATTAAAGTCTCCGTTCCAGAGTTTCAAAAGAAAAACTCTAAGCGCACTGTTCTGTCTGTTATCACGTGTCTGTATGACCCTCTCGGCTTTATAGCTCCAGTAATCTTCAAAATGAAATGTGTTTTACAAGAGCTGTGGAAGTTGGACATCAATTGGGATACGCCGATTCCTGTTGACTACAACGAATGCTGGAACGAGCTGATGAGAGAGCTTCCTGCTCTAAGTTCACTTTCAATTCCTTGATGCGTTTATGGTGATGCTTTTTCTTGTCAAATACTTGGGTTTTCCAACGCATCGCAGAAAGAAATCTGTGATTGTATCTTCTTGAGAGTTGTGTTGTCAGAATCTACGGTGAAATGCTTCCTGTTGAAAGCTAAAACTAAAGTTGCGTTGTTGAAAACTCTGTCTATTCCTCGATTAGAGCTTCAAGCTGCGTTGTTGCTTTCGCGATTGTATGTTTCAGTCCTTCCTTCACTGGAAAAAATCAATCTTCAATCTACGTTTCTGTTCAGTGATTCAACTATTGTTTTATCTTGGTTGCATATACCTCCTTACAAGTTGCAAACGTTTGTTGCAAATCGTGTTGTGAGAATATTAGAGTTGACTAATATTTCAGATTGGAATCACATTGGTACTGATTTCAATATTGCCAACGTTGGTTCAAGAGGCGTTTCTCCCCAAAACTTGTGCAATTCGCAAGATTGGTTCAATGCTCCAACGTGGTGTTCTAATTCGTTGTCATGTTGGCCGTTGTCATCTATGACTTACCCAGCTACTGAAATTCTGCCTGATGTGAAACAAAATAAAGGTGTTGTTTTGAATATCACTGAAGAGATTGCTGTTATTCAGATAACACGTTTCTCCTCATTGTTACGTTCCTGTGCTTATGTTTTACGTTTCGTGAATAACTGTAAAGCATCAATTAGTGGTGTCTGTCGTAAATCAGGCGCTGCGCACTTAGTGTTCAAGAGTTGAAAAGTGCACAAATTTATTGTGTTAAAATTGTTCAAAAGTGTCATTTCAATCGTGAACTCAACCTATTGAAAGAGGGTAAACCTTGTGATAAGAGTTTCCAAAATTGTCTGTATTCTTGGATTGTGATGGTGTGATTCGTGTTGGTGGCAGATTGGTAAATAGTGCTTTAGGATATGAAGCCAAGTATCCTTGTTTGATACATAAAGATAGTCATTTTACTAAACTCCTCATTGAGTATTATCATATTTCTCATCTTCATGCTGGACCAAGAATAGTGCGTGCTCTTATTCAGCATTATTTTTGGATTGTTGGAACACACAGTGTTATCAGAAATGTGATTTTCAATTGTACTCGTTGCCGTTTATTCAATGCAACTCCTCTTGCTCCCGTCATGGGTGATTTTCCCAGCTCTCGTGTTGTTCCCAGTGCTCCCTTTCTGAAGGCTGCGGTCGATCTAGCTGGTCCTTTCACTGTCAAAGAGAGTATTCGGCCCAAAGCTTGCACGTACAAGGCATACTTTGCACTGTTTGTCTGTCTGGCAACAAAAGCTTGTCACATTGAGGTGCTTACAAGTCTTTCATCCGAAGAGTTTATTAACACTCTCCATCGTTTTGTTTCTAGGCATGGATTGCCTAAAGAAATATTCTGTGATCAAGGGACGAATTTCAAAGGTGCTGCGCGACAATTGAAGGAAATTGTTGAATTTCTCAGATCATCAGGAAATCAATCCAACGTCTGTGATGCGATGTCATCTAAAAGCATCCAATTTTGTTTTAATATTCCACATGCTCCTTTCATGAATGGAATCTGTGAGTCTAATATTAAAAATGTGAAATTCCATTTGTTTCGTGAAGTGTGAAATTTGGTCCTAACTATTGTTGAGCTTTCCACTCTGTTGGTGAAAATTGAGGCGATACTCAATTTGGGACCGTTGTATGCACTCTCTTCATCTCCTGATGACTACAAGGTGCTGACTCCCGGACATTTCCTTGTTCATCACCCTCTGTTGGTGGTTCCTGAAATTGATGTGAGTGATGTCAACGAGCACAGACTGTCTTGTTGGGAAAAGGTTAATCGCTTCACTCAGAGATTGTGGAAGAGGTGGGAGAGTGAATACCTCCACACTCTTCAACAGAAGAATAAGTGGTTTGACACAAACCTTCAGGTAGGGCAGTTAGTATGGATTAAAGAGGACAATTCATCACCCTTATCATACCCGTTAGGTAGAGTCACCCAAATCATAAGTGATGCTAAGGGTGTTGTGCGCTCAGCTCACGTGAAAACTAACTCTGGTGAGTATGTTAGGCCAGTTAGGAAACTTGCCCCCATACTTCCCTATTAGTTTAACCCACACACCAAGTTTTCCGTTTTCCCTTCGTTTTTCCTTTTCTACCGTTCAGTGCATGTTGTTTTGTTTTTCCTTTACTTTTAAATTTTTTTTTTTTTTTTGAGTTTATGTTCTTGGAAATGGGGCATTCCAAGGCGGGCGGAGATGGTGGATTCATGGAGGATCGGCAGCCTTGATTGTGGGTTGATTAGTTTGTGCTTTCCTCCCCTTCCCCCTCTCCCAAAGAGGCAAGATAACCTCTCTCCCTCACCCCTCCTTCATCCTCCCCATTTATCTTTCAACCCAGCACTTCAAGAAGCATGCTCGAGAAGTCAACAACGTTTCATTCCATTTCTCCTGTTCCGTGGCGTTCGAGTTGAATGCAATTACCTCGTTCCGTTTCATGATATATGTACAATATCATATAGGCCTACACATGAAGACAGGATATCACCAGTAACTTCTACACTCGAGATATACAGTCCACTTCCTCGCCAGTTCCAAGTTAGTGCAAATTAATAGACTTTCTTTTGGGGCTGTCGACGTTTTCATGAATTAAATCTTAACTGTACCCCAATCCATAGGTTTGGGGACAGGACGGGATTACCAGTCACTTTGCGCACTAGTTGCACAAATAACTATTTCCTACAGTTACCTTGAAAAGTGACCATTCCTGCACTGATTACAGAACGCAAAGAATCACTTTTCTGCACTAGTCCACAAAGTATTACTTTGCATACTCTTAATACTTTGCGTATTATCTTGCAGCCATCCCAATCAGCTGTCAACATTGTTGGCGTGTATTTTGAATGCGAATTTGTTCTATCTATATTTTTTCTGATTTACAAATAAATAAAAATGAAAACTCATTAAATTATACATTTTGAATATTATCAATTATTCATTATTTCAAATAATATTTTTTTCATTCATATATTGATTGGTTAAAAAAATTATTTAGAAATTAAGATTTATTAAAGGTTTCAAATTAATTGGATTAGGCTAATTTAGTTTTTAATTTGAATAAATTAGCGATTATTAATTTTCAATTGGATTATCAAGTTTAAAATAAATTATAGTTGTGATTAATAACAAAATTATACAGACAAACATTAATTTGATGGATTTCAGCTATTATTCTACCCATAATCAACCACTTTTCATATTCAATGTTAACTGTAGGAAAAATTTTATGTGAAATATGTGCGCAAAGTTCCTCAGCTGCACTCAAGAAACCATTCCGCCCTCACCTACGGCTCGTGCATAAACGTTTCTTTCGGTGCAGCAAACTGTCACTTTATGCACTAGTTGCACAAATAACTATTCTTGAGTGCAGCAAACGAACTTTGCGCACGTATTTCACATTACATTTTTCCTACATTTACCATTGAATATGAAAAGTGGGTAATTATGGGTAAAATTCCCTGAAATCCATCATAATGTTTCTCTGTGTAATTTTATTATTAATAGAAACCTTAGTTTATTTGAAATTGAATAATAATAGAATAGAATAGAATCTTTATTGCAGCAATATCTGAGGTCATCAGATACAATACAAGTGTCAAATATATACAACATGATACAAAATAAAAATATATTACATCAGTAAGTTACACTATCACTAATTCGTATTTAATTCATTTTTATTCCATATTTTTAATTCAGATTTTTTTTATTATTATTGATTTTTGCCTTCCAAGCATTATCTCCATCTATATAGTAGACAAATAATAATAATTGTTTATTGCCAGAATTATACAAATATATTTATGTTATTCATTTTTTTTCATCTGCAATCTTTAATTAGCAAATAATTACAAATTACAAATAATTACTAGCAATTAAGATGCTTTATTCTTATAAATCCTCTAAGATTCTCACAAGATCAGTGATAATACTTTTTTTTATCTTCCTATTTTATTTCACCTGCACTTTTAGATGAATATGTTAGAAGGAGTATATATATTTTATTTCGATAATATACAGTGCAATTAATCTTATTTGTATTAATAACTAGATTAGCACAGAGCCGAATTTATACAGTCCTGTCCAAAGAAACATTTTGATTATATCTCACCAACTTGACTCTACTGAAAAGAATATATTTCATTTTCTATACTTTGTTTTGCTTGATTTCCATCTTCTTTCCGTTTCAACTGTTCATTTCTTCTTCTTTCTTTTTTTCTTTGATGCTTGCCAATATTATTGTCCTGCTATTTCTTCCAGCCGCTTGCCGCTTCTGTTCCGCCTTGCTGTTCCGTGTCAATCACTCTGTCTGCTCGGCTGGATGATAGTGTGGCCGCGCTGAATGTCGGCGATGTCCTCAAGCAGGTGGTCTCCCCATTCCCCGATCAGCTCAATATCACTCACGTCAACGCCCAATCACTCCTTTGTCACATAGATGAGTTCAGATGCACTTTTAGTGATTGTGTTTCCGACATTATACTAGTTTCGGAGTCCTGGCTAAAGCCTGCCATCCCGAATCGGCTTGTTGCACTTGATGACTACATGCTCATTCGTAATGACCGTTTGCACAAAAATGGCGGCGGGGTTGCTGCGTACATTAAACGTGCTCTGCTCCCTGTACATAAACTCTCGTGCATCAAGGCCTGAATATATGTTTTTTGAAATTATGAGCAATGGCGTCAAATTGTTGATCGCGGTATGCTACAGGCCGCCTCATATTGGCTTCATGTCTGAGTTTGAGGAGGCACTTTTAGAGCTGATGATGCCCTATGAACATGTGGCTATCATGGGTGACTTTAATACTGACTTACTTGGACCTGACACTTATGACAAGGTGCAACTGACTACTATGTTCTTTGCGAATAGTATGACCCTGCTGCCTCTCCAAGCTACTCACCATACATCCACCTCGGACACGCTTCTATATCTCGTAGCCGTCGCTGATAAGAAATCCACTGTGAGCCATGGGCAGATCCCTTTCCCAGGACTTTCAGCAAATGACTTGATCTACCTTGTTTACAACATTAAGCGACCTAAACCTAAACCGAAAATTATTACCTACAGAGATTACAACAATATTAACCTTCCTAATCTATTTAATGATACATTTAATCTTGACTGGCTGAGCATTTTCAATACTAATGATGTAAATCAAATGTCAAACGTAATAAATGACAATATCCTCTTCCTTTATGAAAAACACGTCACTCTTAAGACTCGCAGAGTAACCAGAGACCCAGCTCCATGGCTCACTGAGGGAATGATCGTGATTATTGGTGTAAGAAGGCTAGGCAGTCTAAGATTCCTGATGATTTTAATCGTTACAAGCGCTTACGAAACTTGTGTAAGCAAATGATCAGGAACGCAAAGGCTGGCTTCTACCAAAATTTGATATCATCTAAGAGATCATCAACATCATCATTATGGCGAGTTCTGAGAGAGATTGGAGCCAGCAAAGAAAGGCAGCCACCGACCGTTGCTCACTCACTTGACACTCTCAATGACTTTTTCACTGATATCCCTGTGGGTTTGGACCAAGCCCGTGCTTACTATAATTCTTTACCAGGAATCCAATCAAATGAAGACTTCTACTTTTCTGGAGTTACTGAGCAGGAGGTTTTTCTAGCTATTAGAAGAATTAAAAGTAATGCGGTTGGAGCTGATAGTATCCATATCAAGTTTTTGAAAATCCTTCTTCCAATGATTCTTCCTTTCCTAACCCATCTAATTAACACCTCACTAATGACTTCAGTTTTTCCTGAAGACTGGAAACGCTCTATTGTTATTCCTCTGAACAAAATTCCTAACCCTCTCACTCCCTCAGATTATAGGCCTATCAGCTTATTGCCTGTCCTGTCAAAGGTACTGGAGATTATTGCTCAATCCCAAATGAGTATGTACATTCATGACTCTGGTTTGATTAGCGATTTCCAGTCGGGGTTCTGTGGTGGTCACAGTACCACCTCGGCTCTGCTGAGAGTTGCTGATGATATCCACGGGGCTATGGATGGTAGACAGTTAACTGTTCTAGTATTCATTGATTTTAGTAAGGCCTTTGACTCCATTTTTCACCCCACCCTCTTGTATAAACTTCGTAAATTGGGATTTTCAAACACCACTGTAGCATGGGTAAGGTCTTACTTGCAGGGTCGGTGTCAGAGTGTGAGAGTGGAGGGTGTCTCTTCACAGTGGCGCAATGTGGATAGAGGAGTGCCTCAGGGGTCGGTCTTGGGTCCTCTACTGTTCAGCATATACATAAACGACGTGACTAGTTCTCTACTAACCACCAGATATCATCTATATGCAGATGACCTGCAAATCTATAAACACTGTAGTAAAAAGGATTTCAACAAGACAGTAGAGGAAATCAATGACGAATAGGTACGTTTACTTGATTGGGCTGGTAATAATAGGCTAAAGGTGAACGAGACAAAGTCAAAGGCAATCGTGGTTGGTTATTCGAGACTACTGAACACACTTGACTTGTCAGATGGACCATATATTACAATCAATGGCGTTCAATTAGAGTACAGCTCAGACGTGAAAAACTTGGGACTCACTATGACTAAAACCTTGGACTGGACAAACAATGTGACGTTGACATGCAATAGGGTGATTGCTGGGATCAAGACGTTGAAGAAGATTTCTGACATTATTCCTTTTTCAACAAAGGTTATGTTGGTGAAGACCTTGATTATCCGGGTTTTCAACTATTGCGACATTGTAACTACTGACATGACTGTTCAACTACTTCAGAGGATGCAGCGTGCGCATAACTACTGTGCCCGCTTCATCTTCAACCTCAGACGTGATGACCATGTGACTGAATACTTTGACTGACTTGGACTCATGAAGCTACATGAATGTAGGTCATTCCATGCTGTTCTCCTTCTGCATAAAGTGTTGAAAACTCAGACACCCAAGTACTTAGCTGGAGACTTTCACTTCTTGAGTGACATTAGTCGGGGTGGTACTCGGTATGGTCCCCATCTGCTGGCTGTCCCAACTCACAGGACAGTCATGTTCAACAAGTCCTTTATTGTGACGGCTTGTGGATTGTGGAACACATTGCCTGTTGAGCTGAGGCGAATTGAGGAACCTCGTCGGTTTGGCGCGGCTGTTTTCAGGTGGATCAGGGGTGGTGTGGGTGGCTGGACCTAGCACATGGTTCATTGGCCAGTTTTTCTTTCTTTTTTCTTTTTCTCAAAATAATTAAATATTTATTATTTCTCTTTCTTCCTCTTCTTCTTCTTCTTCTTCTTTTTCTACTTCTACTTCATCTTTTGTAACATTGTATTATTTTTCAGTTTTTATTCTTTAATTTCTATTCATATCTTAATTATAATTTAGGTTTTGTTATCATTATTTTTTCTCCATTGATTGTTTTTTGTATTTCAATAATATTTATATTTACCTTGTTTGTAATATTGTATATATATTTTTTTTCTTAATTTGATTTGTTCAATCTAGTAATAAATTTAGTGATGTATCGGAGGGTTGAGTGGAAGAGAGGGCCGGCTGCGCCCTAACTCCGCCCTCCTAGGTAAAAATAAAGGCAGCTATTCTATTCTATTCTATCAGTACCCTATGATAATATGTCACCTGATTTTCAAATTATAACCGAATATTCCTAGCTAATGTATAAAAATCTTCAATCTTGTTTAAAGGGTTAGCTGTTAAGAAACGTGTCATATGAATTTTAAAAGTTCCATTCTCCATATTTCTAAGATCTTCAGGAAGTGAATTAAACTATTTTATTGATAAAAATAGAAATGTTTTTTGTGTACTAGAATAGGTATACCGATAAGTAGTCAAATTACCCCTATTTCTAGTGTTATGGCTATGAACTACCCCCTGCTCCACAAACTTCTCCAAATTCTCCTTAACATAATAAGGCTCTGTTGAACAAATATTGAAGGTAGAGTCAATATTCCCAGAATTTTAAAATGCTCATCACACTGTGCTCGCTTAGAAAGCCCACAAATCAGTCTGATAGCCTTTCTCTGTATTCTAAAAAGTCTACCTCTGTAAGCTCTGGAACCCCAAAGTATGGTGCCATATGACAGATGAGAATTTATGTGAGCGTAATAAATCACCTTTAAAACATCCAAACTGACATATGACCTCAGTTTTCTAATTAAGAAGACTCCCTTATTCAGCTTGCTAGCAACAATGTCAATATGCTGGGACCAACTAAGGCAAGTGTCAAGTGTGAAGCCCAGAAACTTTGCCTCTTTCTCCTCATTCATAGTCAGTCTTCTATTATAACTGATAGTCAAGTTCTGAACTTTATCAAAGTTTACACATAATAAATTTTGAATTACACCAGCTCTCGATCGAATCAGCCAAGTCCTGGGAAGCTTCACTCAATGAAACTACTGTGGGAAAGCTCAGAAAAACACACAGATCATCCGCAAGCAAATAGCTTTTGGCTGGAGGGTTTACCAGAATAGGTCCTAAAATAGAACCCTGAGGCACGCCATGGGAGACAGGTAGATACTGTGACTCAGATTCCTCAAAAACAACCTTCTGGAATCGATCCCCCAAATAAGATTCTACCAGTCTCAAAGATCTTTCCTGGAAGCCATAAAATGCAAGCTTATCTAGCAACAATTTGTGCGATACAGTGTCAAATGCTTTTGACAGGTCAAACAATTTAGTCTGAGTAAATTTCTTGTTTTCTAAAGAATTCAGACAATCCCTGTATAGATCAATTGCAGCTCTAACCGTATTTCTCCCAGTCCTATATCCAAACTGAGAATTGTTGAAAAGATTGTTTCTTTCGAAGTAATCCACAATTTGATCATTTAGAGCCTTTTCAAGTACTTTTGAAACAGTAGTGGTTATGTTAATAGGCCTAAAGTTATTATAATCTGATCTACAGCCTTTTTATATATGGGCAGAACTTTGTTCATCTTCAAGCTTTGTGGAAAAACACCTTCAAGGATTGAACTATTAACTAAGTGTGTAAGAGGATCTATAATATAATCAGGACTGAGTTTAAGCATCCTAGGACTAATGTCATAGACGTCTGCACTATTACTCCCCTTCATTTTCTTGAGTATATTAATTATGTTATCTGTTTCAACTAATTCTAATTCAAATCTGGACGTGGGCGCACAGTAACCAGCTCTCAAAAAGTCCATTGCACTACGACTGGAACTTTTACTTTTAACTTCAGCTACAATTTTATCTATGTTTTCTGTAAAGAATTTGTTGAACTGATTTGAGTTTAGTGAGCCTTTTTTAATCATTGACTTGGATTTACTCAGTTTTTTAATCATTCCCCAAATTGCCTTGCTCTTGTTTTTGGATTCAATAATTTTTTTGTCATTTTGTGTCTTCCTTAGAGTCACTAACATGTCTTTGAATTCCTTTTTTCTAATTTTATACAGAATCTTATGATTAAGATAAATTTTATATTCTTACATTCTTGATATTCATTAATTCAACACTGTAGATTTTGCCTGGCTTAGGAGCTGTTGTCTTTAATTTTACAGTCTTCAATGGAAATGTCAAATCCACAATATTCTTGAGTGTTTTCAGGAAAAAGGAGGTTTTTAGTTCTAGATTGCCATCTCTATATAGGTCCGTCCAATTTATTTTATGTAGCAAATTTTGAAAATGTATAATACTGTCACTGTTGATGTGTCGAATAATTTTGGTTTCTGTGCAATTGCTTCCTGAATGTTTTGAAAATAATCTTTTTCTAAATGTGAGAGCCCAATGATCTGAGTACCATGTCTTTTCAACCCCACATGTAAAAGAACCTTCACTGATGGTAGTGATGATATTGTCAATACAGGTTCCCCCATTAGATGAATTAGGTCTGATAATATTGTTATAACTCATCGTCAATCCAAAAGAAACAAATAAGTCCTTTAATTCCTTAATATTATTGTCATTGCTTATAAAATCATAATTGAAATCAGCACATAAAATCATGTTATTGGCATATTTCAAGACATGTTCTAATATACTACTTAGTCTATCCAGGAATATGTTAAAATTATTGTTTTCAGAGTTTGGTCTATATAGAGCTAAAACTATTGTATTTGAATGCACTAAATGGATAGCTGTCGCCTCTAAAACCATCTCTATTGACATCTCATTTATGATTTCAAGCCTTTCAAAATCTAGTCCATTTTTCACATAGATCAGGGCACCCCCATGTTTCCTGTTGACCCTACAAAGCATTCCCAATTGAAAAGCCATTGATTCCATACAAGTCAACCTCCTCTGACTCCAACCATGTTTCAACTATACACGCAATGTCCACATTCAAGTCTTTAAGTTGATATTCAACAGAATCAAGCTTATTTCTGATGCTTTGAACGTTCCAATGGAAAATAATAATATTAAAATTGTCGTAATTCTGTTCATTATAATATTTAACTTGATTACCTGACTCAACAATATACTCTATACATGGATTTCTATGTGCTCTGCTTCTTCTAAGACCTGGGCTTCGTAATGACTGGTATCTGTAAGACTGGATTTGAATTCAATCCCATCTCACAAACTCCACCTGTGATCAAACCTGACAAATTATTACAACTCTCAACACCAACAAATGAACAGTCATTGCTTGAAGAAGAAGCTGATTTGATTGACAAGACTGGGGCCACGTCATACGTCTGAATAGATCCTAATAGTAAATTCAATAACTCATTTGCAAGTCTTATTTTCCCATGCCTATTAAGATGCAGCCCATGCCGAGTGTGAAATCTCGCCTGGTAGCTCCATATGCTTAGCATACTCAGAGAAAACTCTTGGGAAATTGAACAAACAGCTTCATTAAAAGACTCTATACACTTGTTCATATGCGACCCCACTGCAAGATCATACCTGTATGGTATTGTCGAAAGAATCAACCCTAACTTATTGTTCCTCAGTGTTCTGAGCTTCATATACAATTATAAATGTCTATCTCCGTGTCATTAAAGCTATTTGTTCCCCCTATAAGAACAACAGTATCATCTTGTTTCATTGTGCCAAGCTCGAATGATGACAAAATACCATCCATGATATAATTAATCGGTGCGCTGGTAGAAATTAATGACTTGAACTTGAAGTTAGAGGCTGACTTCCTATCCATCAACTCCCTTATGCCTTTCACATGGAGGTCACCCCACAGCCAAACACTTGAAGAGTCTTCAACAAGAATGTCATTTTCAGGAGAAACATTTTCAATCTGATAATTATTTCTATAAGTTCCTATTCCATTAAAAACTGAGCTCATCATGGAACATGCATTAAGAAAACTGTTCAGTACTGACTTGGCCTTCCCAACATTGGTCTTCATATCTAATAATAATAATAATAATAATAATAATGCTTTATTTTCATTATGATTTTACAATAATATCTTATAACATAATAAGTCTTAGCATCTGAAGCTTGGCTTTCGCCGTCAGCTCGAGTTGAGTTTAATTCTCATTTAAACATTATAGCGCCATTGTGAATAAATAGATATAAATAGATACATGTTACACAACTACACTGTATTAACTACAATAAACATAAATACAAAAATACAATAATACTATATTAATTCATTATCTGCCGATTTTTTTATAAATTAACAGGAAAAATATCTTCACTAACTGTAACCCTATGATGAGAGAGTCCCCTCCTCTCTTTCCTTTTCTGCATGATTCAATTTTTTTTTCTTTTGTATTCTTTATAGAAATCTTCAGAGAAGTAATTAATCCACATCATTCATGGCCTCTTTTATTAATTCTTGAAAAGTTTTGTGAAAGTTGAACCTATAAATGGATAAACAATAATAAATCTTTGAAAGTTATTCTCTTTAGATTGAATGTCAATTTTTCTCCTTAATAATTGAAATTCTCTATCAGGAACCAACGATAATTCCACGCGCACTTGCAGAATTCAACTAGCCCTCGCCAATTTCCGCCGTTAACAACTTCTATGTATTCAACTTCTGATAGAACTGAACTACCCAGCCACTTTCTTCTCCATTCTCTCAGTACCAAGCACCTTGCAACAAAATGAAAAGTATTCTCTCTTTCACCTGAATTACACATTGAACATGTTCCACTCCTACCCTCTATCCATGGTCTATCATTCAAGTATAGCATTTCTCCTCTCACTTTCATTATCCACCCTATATCTGACAATGAAAACTCCTCCTTCAGGTAACCTTCATCCTCCAAGTTCACACTTCTAAGTTTGTTATATATCACATGATATCGAGCTGAATTCGCTGCAGTTTTGAATTCCTCCTTATGTTTAATCGCCGTTAACTCACAAACCTTATTTAATTCATTCTTCCAATTAGCCAAATTGTCCAGACTTAGGTTAATGTCGGCATTCAATCCTTGTGTTATATCAAGCCAGCTCTTGTACCAAAATATTCTTCTTTTGACAACTTCAACTGCTAACAGTTTTGGTAAACGCCAGTCCTGCATTGTCATCACCTTGTTTATATAATTAAAGTGCAATCGAAGCGTATATTCAAATAGCGGAGGCTCTCCTGTTTCTAGAAATAAGACGTAGCTGGGCGTATTGTAGGGTAAGTGAAATAGTCTTTTGATGAAGAAACGCCACAATTTTTCCACCTGTTCATATCTTCTGTATCCCCAAACCTGAGAAGCATACACCATGATTGCCCTCGACACTGCTCTGTACAAAATCCACTTAGCAGTCAACGGAATCTTTTTATTACTTATCAATTGCTCCCATCCTGAATTTAGACCCGCTTTAGCGCTACTCAATTTTTCCTCAAGGTGTGGATGCATATTTAGTGAGGGTGTCAGCAATACTCCCAAATACTTATATTCATTTACTTTCTCTATTCTTTTTCCCTCAAAAAACCATTTCTCCTGCCTTCCTTGCCTTCCACCTTTTCTAAAAACCATTACTTTAGATTTGTTCAGGTTCACTCTAAGATTCCACCGTTTGCAGTAAACCTCTAGACTGACAATCATATCTTGTAATTCTCTTTCCGACTCAGCCAGCAACACAATGTCATCTGCATACATGAGTAGTTTTATACGAAGGTTGCCCACTCTTGCTCCTCCTCCCAATTCACCCTCCAAATCATTAATAAAAAGAGAGAATAGAAGCGGGCTCATCTGACAGCCCTGTTTCAAGCCTACTCCTGCGCTGAACTCCTCCGACAGGCCCTTCTCACTCCATACTCGCGCCTTGGTTCCATCATTTCCGCAATAAATATTGCGGAGCATATTTATGAACTTCGTTGATATCCCCATGCAAGAAAGCTTATAGAAAAGCGCTCGCCTGTCTACTGTATCGAAAGCGGCCGAGAAGTCGACATAGAAACAGAAGAGTTTACCTCGTTTTCTACTAATTTTCAGATTGACTATCGATATTAAATTGAATATATTATCCACCGTAGAATACCCCTTCCTGAAGCCAGCCTGATACTCGTTCAATATTTTATTTGTTTGAACCCACTCCTCTAGTCTAATCAATAGATTTCCTGCGAAAAGCTTTGCAATGGCATCTATGAAGGCTATACCTCTGTAATTCATTGTTAGATTTACATCTCCTTTTTTGTGTAGAGGGAAAACTATCGATACTTGAAATGAATTTGGAACATTTGCAGTTCTGTAAATATTATTGAAAATTCTCGTGATTCTTCCAAACAATTCCTCGGTGCCATTCTTATAAAATTCATAAGGTATGCCGTCCAGTCCTGCTGCTTTATTATTCTTTGCTTTTCGCAAGAGTACTTTCAATTCATCCACTTCAAAATCTCTGTCTAGGATATCATTGCAAACCAACGGCTCTGCGTACAGAACTGGATCGGTGCTAACTGGTGGATTCAATAAGCTCTTAAAATGTTTGATCCAATCATCTGCGTTTATGCTGTTTGTTATTCGCCTGGCGGATTTTTTAAAGAGTCTTATCGCATTCCAGAACTTCTTCGTATCATACGCATTTTTTAGCTCTTCATAAATATTCGCAAGATGCATTTCTCTTTTGGTTTGACATAACTTCCTGTACTTCTTTTTTTCTTCAATATACATATCTTTCACCGTTGCCGTGTTACCCTTTCTAAATAGATTCAAAAGACCAAACATCTTATCTCGAGCTCTTCTACAGTCGTTATCAAACCAGGGTTGTCTGAATTTAGTACGACCTTGACCGTGAACAAACGTTGAACAAGCTGCCTTCTCTATACAATCGCAAACCTCTCTTATCGCCATCTGATTATCGCCTTCATCCTCATAATTGACTGTTTCTGATTCTCTCAATTTTGCTGTTAGTTTATCTTTATAAAACCGTTCATCATTCCTACTCCATATAAGCTTTTTTGGCAAGGTCTCACAGTCGTTATTCTCGTTACCTAGTACTTCATTTCTGAGTTGTAAGCCTAATGGCATGTGGTCTGAATATGATTTTTCTATTACTTCGAAATCATTCACGAATTTCAGCAAATTTCCCGCCACTGCAACCAAATCATTCACTGCAACTCCCATGCCTCCAATAAACGTTAATTCACCTAGCTTATCACTAGGCGTTCGCCCATTGAGTACAATCAAGTTATAATCATCACATAGTTCTAAAAACCTCCGACCCCTGTTGTTCCACTCTTTATCTTTCGAAACTCTCCTGTATGCAAACCTCTTATTATCCATAGGTAAACTTTCATCATTAATTAACTGCATTTCTCCAATACGTACATTCATATCCCCTATCAGTATAATATTGGACACTACATTGGAATACATAAAGTTCATCAAGCTCATAAAATCATCATTCCAGTAATTACAGTTTAAGTAAATAGGCAACAAGTTTATTTCTACCTGAAAAAGAGAATTAATATTTACAACTAAATAACTATTTATACATTTAAAAGTGAGTTTTTTACAGTGCATTGACAGTTTATTTATTCCCAACATCATTCCTCCACTAGCTCTACCAAATTGTGATTGTCTTATTGCGCCTTGCCACCTTAACTCAAAGTTATGGAAAACATTTTCATAATAAGTAACATCTTTATCCTCAACAAAAGTCTCAGCAAGGCAGATCACATCAAATCCGCTCAAAAATGACAAGAAACCTAATTCATTTATTTTTGATTTGAGTCCACAAATATTATAATACAAGATTTGCGTCACCTGTGTGCGAGTGCTGCTCTCCTCTCCACATGAAACGGTTTCGCTCGAACGCTGACAGCGGGCCTCCCCCTATGCATTCACTTCGTTGCTTTCGAGAATCTTCTTGATTATTGGCTTGAAATCGTGCTTGGCCAATTCGCTCAGCTTGCCGGCACCGTCTTCTTTTCCGCAGCGGAGTCCTTCTTCCAACGACCACCAGAATGAACGTCCTTCCAGCCAGAGCTGGTCACCTCTCAGGAAGCACTTCAGTTGGCTGTTATTCTTTAGTAATTCCTTTCTCAATGCGAGAAGCTTGCTTCTTTTCTTTCTGGTCGCAAGAGAGAAGTCCTTTTGAACACTAAACTTGGTACCCTTCAGCTTGTTGACATGTTTAAATATATTTTCCAAATCCTGGTCTGAAGGAATATGAGCGATTATTGCTGCATTGTCCTTTCGTGGGCCGAGAATATGAGCTCTATTCACTTGCACCTGCCTGTCACATCTGAGCACATTTGAGCAAAAGTTCATCACTTCCACACGACAGTCAGTATCACCCTGGAACTTGAGACCCCTGAATATTAGATTATTTCGGCGAGAACGATCTTCATAATTGTCCAGCCTACGATTAATATGACTATTCACTTCTTTCAAGCGTTTAATGTCTTTTTTAAGCTGAATATTTTCCTCCTTTAGCTCAGTGATCAATGATTTAATCCCCAAAATATCGTCCTTGGATGCCAAAGCACTAAATTTTTCGTCGAACAGTTTTTTCATTATAGCCTCAATGTTTAACACTAACTCGTCATTCCGAGAATCACACCCTTTTTTTGCAGTCTGCTTTTCCGATTCCGGCGACTCACGCTCACGTTTTTCACCTCTCGATTGTGATGAAATGAATTTGTCCATCGTAATAAATTATTATACTAGAATAATTACTCAAGTAACAAATAAAGAAACACTTTCGTTCAATTAACACAACGATTGAAGATTCACTTGTTCTAACCAAACTTTCCGAACTACCGAGAATTATCTTTGTGATAACGGAGCAACAAAAACAACGTCTGCTCTGTTCGACTGCCGAAACTCAACTCCCTCTTCATATCTAATATCAAACACCTATTTTTCTCCAAATCAGACTGTAAAGCAGAAATCCTATTGAGAAAGAGACTTTTCTCCGTACATGTACCCTCCCCCTGCACTACATCAACAGAACAACAATCCGTACCAATATGTTGCTCGACGTCAATTACCTCGTTCAAGCGCACATTCATCTCCTCCGTTTGAGCACCAAAAGAAACGTTTACGCCCGAGCCGTAGGCGAGGGCGGAATGGTTTCTTGAGTGCAGCAGAGGAACTTTGCGCACGTATTTCACATTAAGTTTTTCCTACAGTTACCATTGAATATGAAAAGTGGGTAATTATGGGTAAAATTGCCTGAAATCCATCAAATGTTTTTCTGTGTAATTTTATTATTGATAAAAACCTTAATCCTAAAATCCTAAAGTCCTCGTTGTCCTTGGTTATAATATATAATGAATAATAATTAGCGCGTTGTGCTTCGTTGCACCTCTGCTCACTATAGCAGCCCAGTCACTGTTACCAACTTCATTTTGATTTTGCTGCACTGTTGCTCCATATAACCTACTAAGTATTTTGCGTTGCCATGTTGCAAATCTGGAGTGCAGAAAAATTTTTCCCGCACTAGAGCGGAAAAGTGATTCTTTGCGTTCTGTAATCAGTGCAGCAATGGCCACTTTTCAACGTAACTGTAGGAAAAGTTATTTTTATCATCATTTGGAGATAATAGTTATAATCGAATAAACTGTAACTAAAAAATCAACAGAATAAAATTGGGAGGAAGATTGGTGAACACTCATAATATAATAATAAATATATAACAAACAGCGAGCATCAAGGTTTGGAACTAATAACAAATACTGTCAAGTATATAATGTGGAAGAAGATATTATGTGATAACATTTCGCTATAAATTGTGAAAAAGTAATTAATAAGTAAATGAATATTAGTAATAACATTGAAGGATTGATCGGATACTATTCCACCGACTATTGTCTTAGTAGAAGTGATTACCTTGTCAGCATAGGAACTGGATCATAGGTGGTGCCTTGGTGATCCTCCTCCCACTGACGAAGAGAGGATTGGAACTCCGCAACTTCTTGGTTTGGTTCCATTTTACAGTTTTATGCGATTGCTAAACTCTAAAAAGAAACAGAAAGAATTGAGTTGAAATGCACATTATCACTAGACATTGCATCATGGAAATCTTAATTTCATCAATCATTTTTTTTTTGTTCATGAGAGTTCAATACAGTAGGAAATTTTACAGCTTAAAACCTCAACTTCTAAGGGTATGATCATTCTGGTGCGTATATGTACAAGTACACGCGTGGTCATGCATGAAAAATCGCGCAGATGAGAAACAAAATTTGGTAAAAGCAATAGGAGCACTCACAAAACGCGCGCACTTGCTGGTTGCCTTTAGTATGAGCAGCTATAGACAAGTCACAACAGTCATGTTTCAATGGCTCTTTCCAGATTGATTCTCGATTCATGCATGATCTGACATGCACTTGTTCATACACACATCACAAATCCAATGTGATCATACCCTTAGGATGAGAACACAAATGCTATCACAGACGTGTGTAACATTATTATGTCACTATTCAAACTGTAGCTGGAAATTGTTGATACGGTATTAGTAGGAGTCCTAATTGGTGGTTTATAGATAGATGCAACTATGTCAAGTGCCGGAATACTCTTCACATTACGCTAAGCTGGAATACGTGTTCGGGAGATGTAGCCGTCTTATCTAACAACATTGAAAGCTATGCTACGCTGATGTGAACAGGTCAGATAGCTTGAATTTAACATTGGGAGATAAGAGGTATTTCAGCATAGCTAAGTGTGAAGAGACCGTTGGGGACGACTGGAGTCGTCGTGGCTCGAGCACATAACCAATGCTTGAGCATTCATTGGATTTTTATGTTGTATTATCACGGTAGATAAATTAGAAGTGTTGGCTACTATATTGCTTTTACGATTCATAAGGGTGTTTACATTAGTAAAGCTTACTTGAATTCAAGTTCTTTATAGAATATAATATCAAGTGACATAGGTCTGGTAACAGAGTTTTCAGGTCGCAACTAATCAATTTTAGGACCTTACATGACTTAACGACTGTTATTAGGCAGCCAAAGACATAGACTTAGCGTGTCCATCCGAAACGCGGGTGAAGACCGAGAAGAATATCTTGCCCAGGCCGGGATTTGAACCCGGGTCTCTGAATTATAGAGCCAGCATCTAATCCACTCGACTATAGCCACTCTTATATTATATAAAATGAATGTATTTTGCAAACTTGAAGACGTTTACAAGAACAGAAACTTGAATCCAATTATACCAATGTAGACTCATCTTCAAGTTGAACATGTTTGACTTTTGGATTCATCTTGAATTCAACCTACAAATGGGAAAATAACATGAAAACAGTCTGTTGTCAGACAATGTAGAACGTATAAAAACAACTGAATAAAAAAATAAAATTAGTAGAATTGATGGTAATGTTTTGAAATCTCTCCATAATAAGAAAACAAAGAGATTGTCAAACTTCACTGAAGATTTATTAAAACTTTAAAACAGTACCATGGTTTCACGTTTACCAACGCATCATCCGCTGTACTGAGGAATAACCTGGTTAACCAGGTTAAGAATGTTTCTGTATCCTCATTCCTCAATACAGCTGATAATGCGTTGGTAAACGTGAAACCATGGTACTGTTTTAAAGTTTTTATTATATCTTCAGTGAAATTTGACAATATCTTTGTTTTCTTATTATGAATAAAAAAGTATGATGCGAGAAAAGTAGTCTATGAAATATAAGAAAAACTTTTTTGTAATTTTTTCTGTAAAAATTGACGAATCCTTATACCCCTTTTACAGGAGGTCACAGAATGAAATAAACTAAACTAAATTTTGAGATTAACTAGATGTTTCAATTTATTATAATTATATACTTTTGAGGTTATAAAAACTTGACTTATAAAAACCGAAAAGCTTTTAAAATTGCCCATTCGACTCAAAAGTTGAAAAAACTACAAGTAAAATTGACCAATGTAAAACCTACTCAAGTGTGTGATCGCAATGAATGCGTATATTATATTCAAGTGCACGTCAAATCATCAGGAGCCAAAAAACACAAAATCTGGAAAAAGCCATACAAACACGTTGTGACGTGCATGCAGTTGCTAACACTGAACGCAACCAGTACAGAACTGATGCGTTCAGTATGAACTGCGTTCCTACTGCTCTTTCCATAATTTGTTTCTCATCTGCTCGTTTGGTCATGCATTACAAAGCGTGCACTTGCACATATATATGCATTCAATGTCATTACATTCAAAGTAATGATGATGAATATTATGAATTTATAGGTTATGTGTTCAAGCTGTGCGTCTAAGGTCATCGCTTAAGAAGTGTTTAAATCAGTAAAGTTTACTTGAATTCAAGTTTTTCAACGATTAAGTTAAATAGCTGATTTTAAAAACTTGGTCATTTTTACAAGAATTTAAATTTTTATAACCTCAGATATATATATATATATATTTTATTATATAATAATAAATTGAGAAATCTGAATCATCTCAAAGTTTTTTTTTGCATAATACTTTCCTATTTAGCTTAGTTGTTTTTGAATGTATAATGTAAAAGTGGTTGAAATCCAAAGCACTTTATTCACTACAGGAGTGGCATGACATGAGCCTGAGTGGTCTCAACTTTGTATGAATAATAACACTGGTGTCTGTCTTTATATCACTATCAAGTTGTCTGTCTTTCTTACTTGTGTGGTTTAAAATTGTACCTGATCTGACAATGTATTTTTGTGAATACCATAACAAATAGAATCTATTCTATACATTTTACATTGAATAAAAACGTTATTGACCGAACGCAGTGAGGTCTATGTTTTAACTTGGATTTTCTTTCGTCTGTCTATATGTATGTATGTAACACATTTACGACCATAACACAATGCACTTATCAAAAGTGCCTTGTCATATCCAAACACAATGATAGAATTCTATGAGATTTGGCAGGAATATTCCTTTTTTAACTGCGCGTCGATGTATAGACAAGGTGTTTTGAAATTTTGCATTTAAGGATAAAAGGAAAGGAAAAGGAATTTCCTATTTACTCCAATATCACTATAATGTAGTTTATATATATATATATATATATAATATATATATATATATATATATTCTTAAGATAGGATTAATCAACTATAGAATTATTCACAATCAACCAGCTGACAAGTGGATTATTCATTGCATGCATTACATAGATGTCTGGAGAAGTTGATAAATAGGTGACACCAGATACTTGTAGATGAGAAAACTGCGTGAGGTCTACTGTCCACAGAACTACTAGTTCATATCATTTTTCTATTTTAAGTTGTATTGTACCTCAAGTTAAATCCAACAGTCTAACATGTTCAACATTTAAGAAGGTAGATGTGGCCCTCAATGAGAGCTGCAGAATTGTGACAGGTTGTCTGAAACCAACGAAAACTCACTACCTGTATCAACGCAGTGGGATAGCCCCTCCATCAATTCGAAGAGAGATAGCTGGTAGGGCTGAGCGAACTCGACAGGTTAACGACAATCGACACCCAATGTTTGGCCACACCCCTGCAAATCACCGGCTGAAGTCCTGACGCAGCTTTCTGACAAAGACACAGGAGCTGGACTCCTTGGCACCACAGGAAAGAATGATATTATGGCATGAGAGTACAGACGCGACTGATTTGGTGTTGAGGGAGCAACTATGACAGAGCTGTCATATAGCAAATGAAAAATCTGAACTGCCTTAGAGCAGAGTGTGCCTGCACGAAAGAAAATCGCTCAACTTGGAGGCAGATTGAGGACCCGTACTGCGACTGTGGCGATATCCAGTCAGATGACCACCTCCTAAAATGCTGTCTTGCACCAGCATGCACTGACAAGACATCTTTGTATCCAATTATCTATCACCTGACACGCACGAACGATCGAACATGTTCAACGTCTACTAAACTAGAAGGAGGATCTACAATGGTTTAAGGTAGTAAATTCACGTTTTTTGTGAACTCGATTTTTAGTTTACAAATTCATTCAAATTATAGCTACAGAGCTTGAATCAAAGTAAACTTGACTAATGCAAATGCCCCTAAAGGAGTTGCAATGGCTCAAGTCTAGGTCCAGTGCCGATATACATGTTATCAAATTTCTGGTTGGGATAGATTTAATATTTCATTTTAATCACAAAGATTAAACGGCGGCTACTGGTAACAAATTAAAAAAAAGTTTTACTAACATCACTTTGATCAAGACCCATCTCACACACCTCTGGACCTAGAATTACGCCGGTTAGAGATCAGGTTAAATTAGGTTTCAAAGGTAAAGTGTTAAGTTAGGGGGTTAGGGTTTTGGTTTGGGATTGCAATATGCTGGTAATGGTTGGGCTCCAGGTTGAGGTATATTTATTAATGTTTCAAAGGTAGAAGGGTGGGTTAGGTTTTTGATTTTAAATGGCAATAATATGCTAGAAGGGATAAGGGATCAGATAAGTACATCTATAAGGACTGTATCGATACGGTATAGGTTAAATGCATGCAAAATTGTGCTACTGTTAAAATTATTTTGAAAACAATAGAAACCGCCGGTTAATTTTTGTGATCAAAATAACATACTAACTTAAATCGATCCCAACCAAAAATTATAAGACAGGTATATCGGCACTGGATTTAGATTTACGCCGTTGCACTTTTAATAGAAAGGTAGAAACCATACCAAATTAGTAATAGGAGTTCCTTAAAAATTATTAAAATTTTTTAACACAAAGAAAAATGTGAAATAACATTTATTAGAACGCTAATATATAATAATAATATTAAGACCTTAGATAAATTATTATATTCAATATAAGACTACAATGTTTGACTGTTTATTTTGGACTTTCATTTAATTATTAAAAACTAAATTGTTCAAAGTGTTAAATCACTAGACCTAAATATATAATAAAACAATTTGTCTAATATAGTAAGCCAGTGATTATAGTTCCTTTTATTTTATATTGAAAATCTATTCTTTCTCTTTTGACATTATCATTTTTTTAAACATTAATAAATTGCAGTATTGCACATCCCGGAATTTGTCAACTACATAGGTTAGAATCAATCTAGAGTAGGCTTACTCAAATTATTGTACAGGAACTAAGATTGAAAATTAATTTACAAAGACTTCATAACTATAAGTTTGATTCTATTTGAAAAATACTTATGATAAGATATTGCTGAGGCACAAACCTACTTTTTAAAAGAAAACAGATTACGTTAGCTGATGTGGAAAGGTTAGATTTTTGATTTATCAAGTTTCATGTATTTTTGTGTTGATCCAACCGAGGGAATGACAGATATAAGTTATAAATGTTACTCAAGAATGTGAATATGTTACTGCTAATTTTAATAAAATAAGTAAATTAACTATAATCACTTATTTACTTACTACAACAATTATTATTATTAACACCGCATGGTTTGTTGTCTAGTCTAGATCATTGTGCAGGTGCAGCTGCTGTAGCCATTTTCCAAAATTAGTAGTATTACCAACAGTCAAGAATTTAAATAATGCTACATTTTTATAAAAAAGATATTATTTGAAATTTTATAGGAATAGAATAGTGTTTTATGATTGACTCTATACGTCAAAAGCAATTGATGCTTAAACATTTTCTAAGAAAACCCAATTTTAAGACTACATCTCTTCTTATTCTTATCCCCTCCATTATAATTTTTAACTGGATACAAGAGAAAACTTCAATAAAATTCTCCGTCCAAAAATTTGACCGTTAATTAATATTTTTGATAACATATTCACTAGAGTTACAGAATGATGAGGATTTCAACAGTTATAGAGGAATATGGGGTACGCGACAGGATCCCGTTTAAAGTGAACAATTATATTTTATTAAGCAAGGAATTATATTTTCCAATATTATCATAATGAATCTCCTCAATTCACATGAGATATTTTGTTAATTAACCATCATACATTGTTGAAAGACGATCTGGCAACAGAGCAAAGAGAGAAAGAGATGGCGCTATCCGCTTTGTTGAATGATAGACAAGGATGGCAATATCATTGCTAATACTACCATTTTAATGTGGACCTTTCCAATAACTTAAAATCGTCTGATATTTTTGTTCGAGCAATTCCAGGTTATCTTTCATAATCTCTGGTGATATAATCACAATAATGCACACAAAAGTGAGCAAGGGAATCAAATTCTCTCTTTGAAATTTGTCCAAAAAATTATAGTTATCAGGAGTAAAGTTTTGAAAAATATCAAGTGAACAAACCAATTTTGGTCTTTCGGTTGGATTTGAATGCACTGAACTCTATACTAACTGGAATAGACTAGCAACACAAAGAAAGTGAGGCAGCTGGTAAAGATAGGCAACCCGCATTGCTGTGGGATTCGTTATTTTGTAACACATTGGCTCTTATGGAATAATGCATTGCACAGTTTCAATTTCTATTTTATTTCTATATTGTATGTCTTATTCCATGGAAGTGTTATTTTTCCTTTATCAAGCAGTTCATTGTTAACTTTTTGAGAGCAAAAATAATGAAATAGGTTGAATATGAATAGAGAAAAGATTTTTTCATTTGTGACTGCAGTAGTTTTAGTATTGTCAACTTTTCACAAGCAAGGGAATAACTTTGGGCCAGATTTCAGAGAAGCGTATCATTTATTTAACAAGGACAAATATAAACTGTCATGAAATGATTGGGAATGAAAAAACAGGCTCATAGTCCTTATTATTCCAATCCTGAGTTTTGTTCTTACACAGTCCAAAGGAGGGCTGTGTTTAATTGAAACTATTAAACACAGTCTTATGTTTATTTTGATAGGATATACTATTGTTTATTGGATTATATGATTTATTGTAAAAGGAAAGATTTATTGTTTAAGAAAATATCTCAATTTAATTATATAGGCCTGCTTACAGCAGGCTATGAATGTAGAATTATGTAGGTGTGCATTGGTGTAATTTCAAATCATGTAAGAGTGGGAGTTCCAGAAATGGAGCAAATAACGAGGAAACATTTTATTATATTATTAAGTATATGACTATGATGAGCAAACAGTAAAATATGTTACAAGACTAGAGTAAAATGGACAATTTGAAATTAAAAGGTTTCAAAAATTAATTACAATTCAGCTGATAACAATCTCATATTTTTAAAATAAAAGTAGGTAAATAAAATGAATTATGTGGACTCATGATAATTCAATAACACAGGATTATTGAATATGTAATGATAGCAATATACTAGGTATTCTGATAACATTTCAAATCTTGTATGTGTGGAAGTTTCAGAAATGATGCGAAATCTATGAAGAAACATTTATATTAATTGTATTATAATAATTATGGCCATATGATAAGCAAACAGTAAAATAAGCTAAATAATTATTATAAATATTGTAAATTGAACGATTATTTATTTGAAACGGAAAGGTTTCAAAAATTAATCACAATTCAGCTGCAATATCAATATTATATTGTTCAAAATAAAAGTAGGAACATAAATAAAGGTACAGGTAGGTATATAAAATAAAAGTAGTCACATAAATTATGTCATCTCATGATGATAACACAGAATTATTAATCATTTGTATTTATTCTTTTTTGAATAAGGATTAATTTGTTCTTCAACTATGTTTCTTCATTTTAGATGCTATAAAGTAGGCCTAAATTTTCAATGAGCATAGAAACTATCACCGTATACTAGGAATATAACCAAATTTGTTGTTTTATTTTTGGTCAAATAAACTGATCAATATAGAAAAAAGTATTGAAAATTAATGTAAAACAAAAATGTTTCTTTAAATTAATTAATAGACTAAAAATGTTTGACTTTCATGTGAAATGGTATTTCATTTCCTTCAACATGCCCATTCTTGTATCCTAATGCAACACAATACATCACCATTTCTCGGTCGTATTTTTATTCAATTCTACGCATTTTATGACAAATACATCACAATATTTAAGAGAAAAGGTTGTGATCTAATACTGATAGCCTTAATACTCATTCAAATCCGTTTTTCAACTTTAAAAATGAAAAATCGTACTCAAGAGCTGCAACAACCCGCTTAAATGTATGAGTACGAGAGAGAAGGGAATCCCACACGGTAGTCCTGTCTCACTCACTCCGCCTTACACACTTTTGGATGTAGCCTAGCATTGTACAGCCCGTTCCAGTTAGTATAGAGTTCACTGTTTGAATGAGCCATACATGTTGGCCAACCAAGCCACTAATAATATTCGTTAAATTAGTTTCAGTCTAAATTATTGATATGATTGTGGTGTTGGTACTTCTGGGCATCTTCTTCTATGATCTTGGGTGTTTTGGTGGGTTGGGTCTTTACTGTTTATTTCTAGATTTTATCAAGAAAAAATAAATTATTTTACCAATTTGATAATTAAATTTAGCATTTGTGATGTGAACTTCCAATTTTGTCATCGATTTCCTAATCCAGTATTATGACTGTAAGTACTAAGTTCTATGCATATTTTACGTTTTTGAATATTGGTTCTTGGTTAACGTCTTGGAGTTCTAGGATAAACATCCAATTTTTGTTTTGTTTTGTACAATATCGAATTTTGTTTCACCAATGTCAACCGCCTATCTATTTCTGTGTTGACCAGTCCTTAATTGAATTTTAATTATTTTCTTTTATCTTTTCACTGTCAGAGATTTGTAGTTTGTAATCATCGATCCTCTTTTATTTACAGTTCTTTATTATGCTTTCCATTTAACAAATGTTGACAGTTGAAGAGAATCAACTAGTATTATTTATGTGCAGGAGTAACTTAAATGCGTCTTTTGAATAATTTTTCACATTTGATAATTTTTTAAAAATAAATAATACTATTTTAATTGAAATTACACAACGCAGGTTTCTGTCTACTGAGGTATCCTCTCAAGAAACACTCATTTGTTCAATTCATTGTTATTACTGTACAGTTTAATTGTTATTACTGTATTATTTAAACTAGCCTGTTAAGTACCGGTATGAATTTTTCTTTATTTCATAGCCTAACTTGTTCTTTTCAAGTTGAGTAGCTACACAATAAACCACACTCAATTGAAATAAAATATTAATCATCATGTTCCCTTTTTACTATCATTAAACTCCATCTAGGCCTATATATGTTTATCAAGTTATAGGCCTAAGTATTTAATTTTTTTCTTTAATTATTTACAGTTAAATGTCCAGCAGCAAAAATTTGTTGTTTTTGTGAATGCTGACATAAAAGCAGCGCTACCACCGAACATAGTAGCCATACTGTTTTTAATAGAAAATATATTCTTAAATTCATCATTTATACCACCAAGAAGATATCATATTTTCGTGGGTTGAACGCATTAACATAAAACAATATTATATGAATTTTTTACCATAGATTTTTAAAAAGTTATTTATATTTATTTATTAAAAACACACAAAACAATATTACAAAGATTTACGAAACAAATAAAATTTTACAAATATAAAAAACCATGAGCTTAGTGTTTGGGTGTGTTGGAGAAGAGAAGAAAAAAAAAGAGAGGAAGATACCTAGCCAACTATGGTTTCCCATGTAATAGGCAGGCAAAGAAGAGAAGAGAAGTAATGAGGAAAAAAGGAAGGGAGAAATGGGGGGAAGGAAGAAAACAGAGGAATATGTACTCAAAATAAAGGTAATCCAGTCCACTGAAAAATGAAAAACTAATGAAAAAAAATGCTGGAGCAGAAATCCCGAGTCATATATCTAAATGGTAGAAGAAATTACTGTATGTCCAGTTTTTTTTTTATCCAGTTTCATTTTTCCGCTGATCTTATTGTCCATGAGAAAGTGATTTGGAATGAGGTTTATTATTTTAGTACAAATGTAAATTAATTGCCTCCTTATACATTCAATATTAGTGTTATAGCCTAGGTTACATATTTGTTAGCAGTGGCCCTTAGATTATAATAATTAAGAGTAGAGTTTATTGTGAGAGGAAAATCGGATCTATATTTTATTAAGTACTCAATTACGGTTTTTATGTATAATTGACGTATAGTCATGACCTCAAAATCACTAAAAACCA
This sequence comes from Nilaparvata lugens, assembly GCF_014356525.2. Lineage (NCBI taxonomy): Eukaryota > Metazoa > Arthropoda > Insecta > Hemiptera > Delphacidae > Nilaparvata > Nilaparvata lugens. The sequence goes on from NC_052509.1 coordinate 22,045,644, forward strand.
TATCCGTTGGATAGAGCCTGGGTTTGCTTAATATAGTTTT